>NC_058342.1:13736639-14361639 GCF_905475395.1 Chrysoperla carnea | reverse complement strand
TTTCAGCCATTTCTTGAAATTTTCTCGAAGAATATTCACAATTTTAAGATAACTATTCAGCCAAAAATCAAACTCAATTAACTAATTGTACACAGAAGTAAGTTAATTATGATATTAAACATTATTCTGTTTTTTCACAGCTAGCTCTTTTCCACAAGTTTATAGTAAATTGATTTATTGGGAAAAAAACATTTTTTTTAAACTGACCGCGTTAAGGTAATACGAGCACCAGAGCAATTTTAGATTTAGGGTTGAAATTATTTGTATCATATTTTCAACTTTTAGGATGAACTTTATGAATGTAGACGAAAAATAAGATTAAAATTTTTCGATATATGCCTTGGTTTTCGAAATATAAAAAGCTAAATAATTAAACAAAATTTTCAATATTTTCAAAATTATTTCAGATATCGAAAAATTGTATTCTTACTTTTCGTCTTATATTATCAAGTTATAACATAATTCACCATCAAAATTGGAAAAAAAAATTTTTTTAATTCGTGTCCGCACTACCGTGCTCATGCATCCTTAATTAGTCGGGCACAACGGTTTTTTTTTTAATAATTTATTAAGGTTTTAAATTTAATTTAAATAGTTTTTTTTTTTTAATTTCAAACGACTAGTTTTGGAGAAATCTATGAAAACATCCATCTACCGTTTTACCATAAAAGCAATGCTTACTTTTGAAGTCATTTATGTATTTATTTTAATAATCGGGTAACAACTCCTACGCCCTAGACTTTTCAGAACTGATTTAAACTTCGTCCAACTTCACATAATTATTTAGCAGTCGAGTTAAAATTTATTTTTATATTTTACACTTTTAAGTTAGAATTTTTAAAATTCGTCGACTTTCATTTTTATAAACCATTCGCATAGGCCGATTTTAATAATCCCACGTCAATGATCGATTTATCTAATTAATACCTATTCTACCCTACTACCTATTCTCAAATTATATGAAAATTCATATGATTTACTGAAGATTCCGTATGATTTATAAAATTTTCTATTAATCTGTATATTTTGATTGTTCACAACCTTTACTCAATTTCGAAATCAATATTTAAATAAAATTTTCCACGTTTTTTCGTAATTTTTTAGAATTTATTCAATAACTATGAATTTTAGGGAAAAAACCCTTTCATCCAAAGTTGTAGAGCGTAAAATTTTTAATGGATATGTACATATAGTTTTTTCCTGGCATATAATTTTCGCCACAAGAGGGCAGAAAACAAACATAAGTATGTATACCTCGCATAATATATTATACAAATATAAGTATGCTTCGTATATAACTTCGGATTGGTCTATTGTTTCCTCTAAAATGCACAGTTTTCGAGTAAATTAGTTTTCCGAAATCACATGTAAATTTTTATTCTAAAGGTACAAAGCTAAAAATTGGCATTTCGCTCGAATAAATAAAACGTCCCGAAAATTGCCGAATACCCCCAAAAACGACCCAAAACCGTTTACAACGAATCGAACCCGTCTAGTAAACAACACTACATATCGAATTCTAGCTCATTTGAACTAAAGAGGCCTACTAGCCGATTATTCTGTTGTAAAGAAGCCGACTAATCGGTCAATCCAATCACGGTTTTAGGGGCATTCGACAATTTTCGCGACACTTCGCTTATTCGCGTACAAGTTGTAATCGCTGCCGGCAAGTTTGTTGGAACTTGTCCTGTGTACTTCGTATTGTTTCTTGATTTTTGCTTTTGTACGGCTCAGAGCGGTGTTTCTGTATAAAAGAATAAAGACTGTTCATTAAAGTGAAAGAGCTCAATTACAATTTACTCATGTCAAAAAGAAAGTCTTGTGTATGGCTTTTTTTACCAATAGGACAATTATTCCCGTAAAGTCAAGTGTAAGCAGTGGCAAATGATAAGAAGCTGGATAGTCGATGCTCTTTGCCGAATATTCGTCGATTACGAAAGTGGCCGGATAGTCGTAATTTATAGTACGCCCTCACCCTTTCCCCGCTGACTTTCGCTACAGGGAATTAGTCTATATTTTCAGTGGAATTATAATTACAAAGAATCCTTTAAAAAAATTTTATTTCGGAAAACAAAAATAATATACAATTACTTTAAAAGTTGAGTAAAATTACATAAATTCATACTTTTTTTATACATATAAAAATTGTACATTCACTTTCATATAACGTTTAATAATATGATTAAGACGTAACACCTACCATTTTTGGTCTAAAATTCGAAATAAATTGTATCAGATTTTCATCACATTTTAAAAAGGAAAAAATTTTCTCGCATTTGAATTTCCTACAAATGAATATGGAAATTATAGCTGTGTCCTTGTTACTCTAACATAGCCGTAGGGAATAATTTTGACACAGTCACTTTGACTTTCACAGTCAAACCTATTTTATTTTTTTAAGACAAAAGTATGAGCTTTTTACAAAAAAACTATCTTATTGTAAAAAATAATTTTTGGATCCTACTTAAACCAAGCTCCCGCGATTGTGAATTTTTAAATTTAAGTTGAAAGTTAAAAATATTTTAAGTAAAAAAGGACTCTAAAAATGTTTCTATATATACTAATCGAGTAAATAAATCGGAAAGTTTGGAAAAGTAACGGACAAGATTTCAAAAAAAATTAATTAATAGGGATGATTTTAAATACATAAAAGCATTAAATTGTTTTAAAATTTAATAAATATTTTGCCTTAAAAATGTACTCTAGTAGGTTTTTTGGTTCGCTGATCACGAATCCGACACCTAAATGGAGCAAATGTGTATATTTTAACCCCCGCTCCCCCCAAAGAGTAGCTGTTGTTCTAAAATTTAATAAATCAATATTTTGCCTTAAAAATGAAGTGGGATTAAACCATACGTATTTTCTCCATTTGGATGCCGGATTTTTGAAGCTCATTTTTAGGGCAAAATATCGATTTATTAAATTTTAGAACATCATCTAGTTTTCGGGGTAGCGGGGGTTAAACCAGACGTATTTGTTCCATTTGGACGTCGCATTCGATCAGCGACCCAAAAAACCTACCATAGCTCATTTTTAAGACAAAATATCGATTTATTAAATTTTAAAACGATTTAATGCTTTGGGGTGTTTAAAATCACCCCCATTAATTCATTTTTTTCTTGAGGCATAAGTTAGCAAGGATGAATGTTCCAGGGGATCTTAAGAATACGTACCAGCAAGAATTTTTGAAATTGGTGCTTGTCAGCAAGTTTTCAGACTACAGTATTTTCCGGCTTATTTACAACACTATTCATAAACATTTCTTTTTACCTACATTAACGCTCAGATTCCTGATAATTTGTTTTTCACTCAAGATGGCGAGACTTTACTTCATAATATACCTAAAAAGATTTTATTGTAATTTAAAAATTCGAAACTATCTGTTTTGATTTTTACTTTTGATTTACTTCTTTCTTTTGACTATTTTATGATTATGATAAAAATTATTTGATGATTTAAGTTAAATCGTATTCAATAATCAAAATTTTATGGTTGGAAATTGATCCTGAATGTACAGGATTCTAAGATATTGGTAAAAAAAATTAAGATCTCATAATCCAATCTCAAAAAAAAAACTCAGATCAAGGCGAAAGTTCCCTGACATTACCATAACGTCCAAGCTTTCTAGGTAGCTCCTGTCCTGGATTATGTAAAAAATTCATCCTATATGTAGGTGTTACTCCTTAATCCAAATTATAGAATACATAAATTCAATTAGTTTTGAACTGAGTGAGTCTTAATTCAGGAATTGATTCATTATGCTTGAATGTATTAAATTGAATCATTTTATATATTCCTTTTTTCCTAAAGTTGTGAACATATGTTCATAAATTACGTTCTATATAAATCAAATTATTAAAAAACTACTAAAAACATAAAGATGCTATGTTTTTTCTTTATAATTATCATCCAGTGACCATTTTAAGGTATACTTAGTTATAATACGACAAGGAAAGCGAAAACAAAGACGCCCTAGAACAAATTGGACAATAGTAAAAAAATTAAAGTGGCAATAAAGACAAAAGATGTCACTTAAATGAATATATGGAACAGGCTGAGAAGTATTATATTTTTAAAAAATTGACCCGTCTGGATTTCAAGTTACTTTAAAAAAATCAGAAAGGTACGAAAATCGATTTGTTGCAAGAAACGGAAAAATCATTTTAATAAAAAAAACAAACAAATGGGTTTTTACTGCTAAGAAAAATGAGGAAGTTGTAGGATGCTTCTTTACCGATTTTCGAAAATTGTGCGGAAACTTTATATTACTTTTCCGTTCCTCCGTTCGTAAACACGATAACTAAAAAACGAAAAGAGATATCAAGCTGAAATTTTCTTCCTTATAAAAAAATTAACAACTTTTTATAGAAACATTTTTTCGTTAACATTGTTGTTTTCACGTGAGGTGACAAATAAGCACAAATTTTTTGTGTTTCTTTTCTACAAAGCTATACAGGATAAGTGAAAATTTGCAGGTAGCTTAAACTAGTAGTCTTGTGAAGGATTCTCGAAATGAACCGAAGAAAAATTCTAGAAAATACTCTTGAAAATTTACAAAAATCAAAACAAATGACACATGAAAGGCCGCCATAATTATACTGCAAACATTTAATACTTACTATACAGTGTATTTGAACAATTAACTGGGTGAATTGTTTGTTTTCATAGTTTTTTATTAAAATGCTTTTACCGTCTCTATTTTTTGCAAAAAATCGTTTTTTCGCATCATTCTGATTTTTTTAAATAATTGCCTACACTCGATTTTTTCTTAAAAACTACTATTTTTCTTATCGAAAATCTGGACGGGTTAATTTTTTTTTAAAACTGAGGTATTTTGCTCCGCACATACTGTACTTATAATGAAATGAATAAATTCCTGAATCACAGTTGCTTAGTCCATAACTTTCAGAATTGGTAAGCTTCATTATTTTATTAAAAAGTAAATATAATTAACGTCTTTCCATATTACTACGATCATATCGACCTGTTGTCGGTCCTGAATCCATGCCACGTCCAGCCGATGACCACATCATCGATTGATTATCACCTTTGGGGCCATGTATCCATGGCTCAAATTTTTTCGCATCACGTGCTGGATCATTATTTGAATTGACTCCCATACCCACGGGTGATGGGAATGGTTTTAACTGATTACTTCCAGCACCATGCCAACCGCCAGCATGGTCTCGATCCCCATAATCTTAAACATTAAAAAAAATGCATTTTAAAAATTAAATTTTCAAAATTTTTGACAAAATTAAATATTAGAAGATACAGTAGGACCTCGATAAATCGAAAAACAAGACTAAAATCGGTAGTGTAGACTTTTAATACTACAGAGCAGCAGAAGCTGAATTTTATTAGAATATGTATGCCCAAAAGCATTTTGCATTTGGTAAGAAAACCACGCTTTCGCAACTATTGACCATGAATAAGAAAACAACTTAGGGTTCCGTCGCCTTAAATCTAGTGAAATATTCATCAGGAGAGTAGTTACTTTTAGTTTTGTCCTAAATGATTCGACTTAACGAGGTTCAACTGTAAATATATTTTTGGAAGAGACTTGGTTAATACAATATATTTCTGGCTTTTAAATTAATTGAATTCTGACTGAAATATCTGTCAGACGTCCAATTGGGATCTAACATAGCATAAATATGAAAAACTAAAACCAGATATGATCAAATTATTAGAGATAGGAAAAATATGATTTCTAAAGCCTCTATGGTGCTCATAACGAGAGGCAAATACTATTAAATGGGATGAACCTACGGTTTTAAAAATGGGTGATCAGAAATTAGAGAATTCTACTTTGATTTTCAAAGTACGAGCTTCCAAACAAAATCACTCAAATACTTCTAATAAGAATCATAAAGATATGTACTCGATTAAAGGAAAATTTGTTTAACACAAAATTCTAAACAGTTGTATCTCTGTATGTTTCAGCTTTTTGGACCAAGATATTTGCTTTCCTCGATTGACACTGATTTTAAATCCTGTATCTTTTGAAATAATCAATCATCGTATCTATGCGTCATAAAATTTGCACAAAGCAAATGTAGAAAAGGTGCCATACTTTTTTACATGAAATTATTTTTATATCCTTCGAAAACGAACTTCTTTTAAGCCTTGGCATATTGTTTTGTAAAAATTTTTATCACTTTCACTTTACGTTTTTTTTTTTAAATATCAAAAAACATAATTTTGTTAAGATCACTTGAAAGTTGTGAATGTTTGTGCCTAAAATATAAAAAAAAAATTATTTTTTGACATGCTTTAAAAACGAAAAGTTATACTGATAAAAGTTTTAACAAAACAATATGCCAGAGCTTAAAAAGACAGAAGATACAGGATTTTAAATTCAGAAGTGTCCATTTTGCTTGGAAAACGTAAAAAGAGAAAAGTATATTGTACCAAAAACTCGTACAGGAATTTTTTATAACTCATTTTCAAGAAAAATAAGCCAGCTTTCGAGTGGTCAAATTTGTAGTTAAATGATTTTTAAATTTGGATACGCTTCAAAACCTCATATAAAATTTAGGAATAACATTCCTCATGTTTTTAGCCCTCCATGCAAAGCGACAAGGATAATAAAAATTTTTGAACAATATATTAGAAAGTCAAAATTTTGAAGCGAGCTATTGCTTTTCCAAATTCGATTATTTTTTTCAGAGATACAGCTGTTAAAATTTTGTGTTAAAAAATTTTTCTTTAAGACAGTAGTTGTGTATATTTTTTTTATAGAATTCTTTACGATTTCTATAACTTTAAAGATCATAAGAATGATATCCAATTTTTGAAGACCCTGTCTAGGATACTGAAAATACCATTTGGCCAATTACGTATAAATTACAACAGAAGATTCCTATTGAAGACGCACTATGATTCTATGAACCATAATTCGAAAAAATATACCATGATGGAAAACTAAAAAGCAAAAAGTGGTAAAGACAAAAATTTCATTTATAAGGGTTTGCTTTTTAAGTATTTTTTAGTCCAAGCTAATTATCAATTGATTATTAATGTATTTTGTTTGAATTCTGAATCGAGTAGTTTCTCAGCGTTAAGTTGTAAGTTATTAATTTATAAGCGGCGCTGTAGCGCGGTTCTCATTGGTTGATTATTTTAATTAATATCTAATTATCCGTGCATCGAATCAAAAAATGGAAGAGGACTTTTCGTCTTAGAATTTAATTTTCTACCTGATGCAACAAAGGCGTTCTTTACTTCTGGGACACCCTATACAAAACAAAGTCGAGTTAGTTACACCATTTATAATTCAAGAACGGTTGCACCCATTTTAATGATATCGTGAATGATTTGTTGGATTCGTCTCCGACCCGAATAGCAGAACAACTATTAAAATTCCGAGGAAAATTATTTTGACTCAAAATGACTTTTTAAGTTTTAACGCATATTGGAAGAATAAAAAAATCTAAACAAATTTAAATCCATATACAATGTCATCTCTGATACCTAGCAGAAACTAAACACGGACAATCATGAACATTCCATGGTACGATGGTTCCGGTAATGCCAGAGTAAGTGGCTTAGTGTGCATTATCCTTTGGCAGTTTACATAACATTTATTCATTTTGTTAAAATATATCCCCTTAAGGACCCACAATAAAAATATTTAGCTAGATTATAAAATTATTAATTAGCTAGACCGGTTTCGATTGCTTTGGCAATCCTCTTCAGTAGCATTAAACCTCTTAAAATTAAAAAGTCTTAAAATTAAAAAATATTTACAAATCCGAAAAAAGAACCGCATCAATCTGAAACAAATAATAATAAAATATTACCCTTAAAATTAAAATAAAATTATTTACCCGATTATAATAATAATAAATCTTTATGTTACACCCTCTAAAATAATGTAACTGCCTGCTTTCACCTAAAACACAATAAAATATTAAGTTTTAATCCTAAGATAGGATTATCGTTATGAAAATATCAGAAAACTAAGGGATTAAGCCTGAAAATAAAATGTAAGATAAGAAACGTTGTAAATATAAAATAAAAAACACAGAAATAAAAATAAAGAGAAAATTAGATTACCAACAAAATAAACATTTTAATCCTCGGTATACCTAAAACAGAATAAATAATTAGAATTTAGAAAAACCTGCAACAAACCAAAATAAAATTAAATGAAAATAAGCAAATTAAAAACAAAAATAAAAAAATAAAAATAGAATTAATTAAAGAACAATAGAATAAGTATTACCAAATCTAGTAAAATGGTGTACCTAAAACAGAAGAAATTATTAATTAGCGTACCTAAAACAGAAGAAATTATTAATTAGCGTACCTAAAACAGAAGAAATTATTAATTAGTGTACCTAAAACATAAGAAATTATTAATTAGCGTACCTAAAACAGAAGAAATTATTAATTAGTGTACCTAAAACAGAAGAAATTATTAGTTAGTGTACCTAAAACAGAATAAAATATAAAATAAATAAAAAAATGAAAGTGAGCAAGATTATAAAAATACAAGAAAATAAGTTGAAAAAATAAAAAATTTTACCAAATGACAAACTGAAACAAACAAAAAAATCAAATTAAGTAAAAATGATAAGCAAAAATAAAAAATAAAAATTAAATCAAAAAATAATAATAGGAAAGATAAATAAAAAAGATGAAAAATAGCATAAAATATCGATTCTCGAGACAACACAAATGAAACAGGTAACTAAAAGAAATCCTGCCCAAATTGTGTTGTTTTTCGATCACCATTCAAATAAAACAGGTAAAAAGTGTACACCACAAGTATAATTAAGCAATAAACTTAATCGTCACATGTACTCTAGTTAACTGTTGTACATGAGTACATGTGACGATTAACTAGAGTACATGTGACGATTAAGTTTATTGCTTAATTATACTTGTGGTGTACACTTTTTACCTGTTTTATTTGAATGGTGATCGAAAAACAACACAATTTGGGCAGGATTTCTTTTAGTTACCTGTTTCATTTGTGTTGTCTCGAGAATCGATATTTTATGCTATTTTTCATCTTTTTTATTTATCTTTCCTATTATTATTTTTTGATTTAATTTTTATTTTTTATTTTTGCTTATCATTTTTACTTAATTTGATTTTTTTGTTTGTTTCAGTTTGTCATTTGGTAAAATTTTTTATTTTTTCAACTTATTTTCTTGTATTTTTATAATCTTGCTCACTTTCATTTTTTTATTTATTTTATATTTTATTCTGTTTTAGGTACACTAACTAATAATTTCTTCTGTTTTAGGTACACTAATTAATAATTTCTTCTGTTTTAGGTACGCTAATTAATAATTTCTTATGTTTTAGGTACACTAATTAATAATTTCTTCTGTTTTAGGTACGCTAATTAATAATTTCTTCTGTTTTAGGTACGCTAATTAATAATTTCTTCTGTTTTAGGTACACCATTTTACTAGATTTGGTAATACTTATTCTATTGTTCTTTAATTAATTCTATTTTTATTTTTTTATTTTTGTTTTTAATTTACTTATTTTCATTTAATTTTATTTTGGTTTGTTGCAGGTTTTTCTAAATTCTAATTATTTATTCTGTTTTAGGTATACCGAGGATTAAAATGTTTATTTTGTTGGTAATCTAATTTTCTCTTTATTTTTATTTCTGTGTTTTTTATTTTATATTTACAACGTTTCTTATCTTACATTTTATTTTCAGGCTTAATCCCTTAGTTTTCTGATATTTTCATAACGATAATCCTATCTTAGGATTAAAACTTAATATTTTATTGTGTTTTAGGTGAAAGCAGGCAGTTACATTATTTTAGAGGGTGTAACATAAAGATTTATTATTATTATAATCGGGTAAATAATTTTATTTTAATTTTAAGGGTAATATTTTATTATTATTTGTTTCAGATTGATGCGGTTCTTTTTTCGGATTTGTAAATATTTTTTAATTTTAAGACTTTTTAATTTTAAGAGGTTTAATGCTACTGAAGAGGATTGCCAAAGCAATCGAAACCGGTCTAGCTAATTAATAATTTTATAATCTAGCTAAATATTTTTATTGTGGGTCCTTAAGGGGATATATTTTAACAAAATGCATAATACAGCCCACAGAAATGCTCATCTTAATTTGAATAATAACATTTATTGATTTTTAAGCGATACGATACGAAATTCGTCGGACCAGCTAGTTATTAAGATAAATATATTAGTTCAAGTATTATTTTAACCACAAAAAGTCAATTAAACCCGCAACACGGATTTGTAAGTTGCTAGAGCAGCTTATACAATTTTGTAAAAATTTGTGAATCTTTATAATTTATTGATAACTTTTAACATATTTGTGTACAAAAATAGCCTATATTTAAAACCTAATTAAAAACCTACAACTTTACGTTGAGAAATTGCTCGTTTCAGAAATTAAGTAATCAAATATCTAAATTGCTTGGACTATTTAAATATTTTTCGCTAAAATACGATATTGTCTATTTCCCTTCTTGTTTATGCATACATTTTATTAACAGACCCTTATTATCTTTCCATTTAAGGTAGTACGAGCGCCAAGGCAATTTTAGATTTGGGATACCTTATTTTCAACCTTTTGTAACTTATTTTCAACTTTGATGATGAATTTTGTCATAACTTCATGTAGATGAAAAATAGAAAAAAAATTTTCGATATCTGCCTTGGTTTTCGAAATATCCAAAGCTAAATAATTAAACAAAAATTTCAATTTTTGATATTTTGAAAATTACTCCAGATATCGAAAAATTTTATCCTTACTTTTTGTCTTATATTGTCAAGTTATACCTAATTCACCATCAAAATTAATAATATATATTATACCATGTATATATGAAATATACATAGTATATTAAGTTTAGTCCAAAGTTTGTAACGCCTAAAAATATTCATGCTACGAAAAAAATTTTGGTATAGGTGTTCATAGAATCACCTAATTAGTCCATTTCCGGCTGTCCGTCCGTCCGCCCGTCCGTCCGTCTGTGGACACGATAACTCAAAAACGAAAAGAAATATCAAGATGAAATTTTTATAGCGTACTCAGGACCTAAAAACTCAGGTCAAGTTCGTAAATGAGCAATATGGGTCAATTGGGTCTTGGGTCCGTAGGACCCATCTTGTAAACCGTTAGAGATAGAACAAAAGTTTAAATGTAAAAAATTTTCTTTATAAAAAAATAAACAACTTTTGTTTGAAAAATTTTTTTGTATACATCACTGTTTACCCACGAAGGCGCTTATTAGGTACAAATTTTATAGCATGCATTAATATAGGAATATCAGTGTGTGTGTAGCTATTTAAAAGTGGATATCTTTTTTTATTAACGTGACGTCAAAAAACAAACGATTGCTTCATCAACACTGTCTATACATGGTATTTCAACAATTAACTCAGTCAATTGTTTGTTTTCACTTGTTTTTTTTAAATTTGTGTCCCCAAATTTTTTGTTTTCGTTAATTTATTAAGGTATTTACTTTAATTTAAATAGTTTTTTTTTTCCACCGACATGTTTTGGGGAAATTTATGCAAACATATCATCCATCTACCGTTTTACCATAAAAGCAATGTTAAATATGCTTACTTTTGAGGTCATTTATTCATTTAAATAATCGGGCAACATCTCCCGCCACTCTAAAATTGATTTAGACTTAGTCCAACTTCATGTAAAAAAAAATTAAGCTTTTTATTTAAAATTGCCTTGGTACTTGTAGATCCTTAAAGTTTTTCAATTTTTAATTTTTTATCATAATATTCCAAGTTGTTTCAAAATAGGAAGCATTAAAGATTTGCATTAAAATTTGTCTAACTTAAGGCGACTTTTTAAAGGAATTTTCATTATACTAGCTGTTTAATTCTGAATTCATCATATAAAGAAATTTCACGAACATTCACCTTTTTATAGAAAACAACCAGACTTTTAGTTTTACTATGAATACTTCGAGAAACTGTCTATAGATCAGAGGTTCTCAAACTTATTTAGTCTTCGCCCACTTCGAAAATCAATTATTCTTCAGCGCCCCTTATATACAATTTTTATCACGATATTTTATTATTCAAATTAAGATGAACATTTCTGTTGGCTGTATTATGCATTTTATTCAAATATATCCCTTTCAGAACTCACAATAAAAATATATGCCAGCAATTGAAACCGGTGTTGCTAATTAATAACAATTTTATAAATCTAGCTAAATATTTTTATTGTGGGTTCTGAAGGGGGTATATTTTAACAAAATGCACGATATTTTAGTTTGAATATGTGCAAATATATTCATAATAAATGACAAATAAGCGTTCGCCCTCTTTTAAGCCCCTAATGCCCACAAGGCGATAATGCCCACTTTGAGAAACAACTATAGATAAATGCTCCGTAATTTGCCGAATCAGAGAGTGGTACGACAAGCGCACCTCATTTACTGAGACTTAATGCAGAGCATATAACACAGGCTAGAAAATAGAATAATAGTGGCTCTTTTGGTATAGAGCTTATCGGCTGAACTCTTTAAAATTTTGGGATCTCAGCTGATCCCACTTGTGCTAGTATGTGAACCTTCATGCATGTTATTTGCATCTATAAAAACCTACAAAAAGCCAGCTGTAAAATATTTTGGGATCGAAATTTTTGTCCCCGACAGAATCTTGTAGTTTGATTTTTTCATAACAGCATCTCTCGAGATGCTCCGTTTCTCAATCATCAAAGATGGCACAGATAGATAATTTTTAGGAATAGGGGCTATGGATCCGATTACGGCACTCCTCTTGTTTTTCTTATAAAGGGTGTGACTTCAAACATTATATGAACCTATTTCTTTAAAAAACTCATTTAGGGATTATTTCATCCCTTCCAATTTATTTTATACCATTGAAGGCTTATGACCGTTCTTTCTTAAAAATAATCTAGTGTAAAATGGGGGCAAAATTAAAATCACCCGTCTAATATCCATAAAAAGGCGTTTGCTACGAAATTTCTTATTATGATAGTTCCAGAACCGTAGTAGGATGTTAGTTCCCAATAGACATATTAAAATCTACCTTTGATTGAACCAAGGTCATATCCACGATGTACATGACCACTTCTATGATCATTATGATCACGTCGATCATCATGTATACCTCTATAAGAATTTTGTGATGGTTCTGGACTTTGTCCAGGTGGTCCAACACGATCTGTATATCTCAAATCTTTACCAATACCACTGCCAACTCGTCCACCAGCTATCACAGACGAAGATATCGCATCACGGCGTAACATATCATGGGCAGAACGTCCTTGATTACCATACGGTGGTGAATCCGATACATTACTATATTTTGAAATAACATTCGATGAACCCCCTGATAATCTTGGTGGTGGAGGAGCGAAATCTGGACGATCACGTTTGCTGTAATCATCTCGCGAACGTATATCACCACGCATGCGGATGTCGTCTCGAATTTCGTCACGCATTCGTATGTCGTTCCGTTTATAGTCATCTCGAGCGCTACGGCCATCAACTCCACGAGATTTACCATCGATTTCTCGCTTGTAATCATCGCCTTTGTATAGATCGTGTTTTTTTGCTAAGGAATCTGATCGGGATGTTATTTCGAAATGCATGGGATCGGTTGTGTCATAACGATGCGACGAAGGAGTCATTAAGATACGTTTACGATCTTCTGGATACGAGTCTCGACGATCATCTGAAGTTCGTTTTGTTGGTCTACGTGATTCCTCCAATTTCATATTTTGTAGTTCAATACGTTCTTGCTCGATTCGCTTACGTTCCATGCGATAAAAGTCGGCTTTTTCCCGCTGAATACGCTCTCGTTCGATGCGTAAACGCTCACGTTCACGTTCGATACGTTGTGCTTCTTTTTTGTTACGTCGTTCAAGTTCTCGGACGCGTTGTTGTTCTTCGCGACGACGACGTTCCTCTGCTTCTCGGATTTCCCGTTCACGTACACGCATACGTTGACGCTCACGTTCATCTCGGATTTGTTTTACGGTTAAGACGTCACGTTTACGTATATCCGGCGATTTGCGACGACGATTACGGCCTATACTTGGACTACGTCGACGTCGGCGATCTGGAGATTCCTTTAACAAAACAAATTTCATTACATGTTATTTTGTGTATGCCCAATAACCTCCATATACAAATTTACTGTCCACATAGAGGTAGTTTGTCAAATAAACATATCGTCAAAAATTAAATGACTAATTTTTTTTATTTTTAAAATTTTATCTCAATTGTTGAATTATCTGGATCAATTAACACCCAAAATTTACGAAAATTCAGACAAATATTTTCTAAGAAATTGTCTGAAATTTGTTCGAGCGTACCGATAATAGTTACCAGTAGAATCAAAGGATCAGGTACCAGCAGAATCGAAAAAATTATAAAGTTTTTAATTTGAATAAAAATCATGTAAAGCTAATTAAAATTCAATTAAAACAGAAAAATCCAGTTTCGAAAAGTTTTTGATACTCAAAGATAAAATTACTTACGCGATCCGATCGACGATCTCGTGTCTGTGATTTTGAATTTGTATCACGTGATCTACGCCTATCTCGAGATTTATCACTTTTAGTATCGTCATCTCTTTTTTTACTATCACGTTTTTCATCTTTCGATACAGATTTACTACCCTCTCGACGTTTAGAACGCGAACGATTCCTTTCCATAGTATCCTGCAACAAAAGTGTATTTTATGAATGAGCCTAATTTTTAAAAATATTTCTTCAATAAACTTACCCGATCTTTTTTCCTGGATGATGAACGCGGACTACGGCCACGAGATTTCTCTTTCCCATCCTTATCATAACGGTTACCTTCTCGTTTCTCTGACTTATCATCTTTTTCGCCGTCTTTTTTCTCAATCTGTTTATCCTTAGATCTTGATTTATTACCTCGTTCTACCTATAAAATTTAATCATTTCTTAGAGAAACAACATACTATCATTTTAATACCCTGTATATACTACGTCCGTTAACATCATTATTCAAATTAAATAAGTTTGTTTTTAGGGATAACATACGAGCAAAACGTTGATCTCCAACATCTTATTATTGATATTCGTAAGCTTATAAGATCATAGTAAAAAATCAATTTCACAAGGACCTGTAAAGACTTCTCATCTCGAAAAACCTCGTCCACACATTCGTACAATCCCCTGGAGCAGTTCGAGAAAAATATCTGCAGATAAACGCGGTGTGGTATAAAGACGACAAGGTACCTACTGAAGCACGAATAACAATATCATTGATGAAATCAAAGCTTGAACAACTGCAGGAAGCAGGTAGACGCTTGAGAGTAAATTCTCGATAACGTTCGTTGGACGATGTTAAGAGAGACCTTGGGAAATTTTCAATTCGATGATCTAGAAATATTACACGAGAATAGAAGTCTGTTTTTGAGAAAGCCCTATCTCTATAAACATTGTAGCACCGAAACAGAGTGATTTTTCGGTAAAATAAATGGAAACATCGGTAAAATACGGGTCTTCTTATTGTCGGGAGAGAAAATGTGTCTATTTTTATTTTCCGGGGGTGGCTTTCAGATGCGAATTCTTTGCCTCAAAAAAAAAATCAACTCTGGTTTGAAAGTTAGACACTTTAAAAAAAATTATGGATGGACACTTTAAAAAAAATTATTTTTAGTTTGATACTTACTCTGTTGCGTAATTTATCTTCGGCAGCCCGTCGATTATTTGGTGAATCTTTACGTTTATCGCTATCAGCACGATCGGATCGTGCTTTGTCGATACATATAAAACGCCCATGTAGCTCAGTACGATGACAATATTTAATACAGTTATCCGCATCGGCAACGGTTGCCATTACCACGTACCCGTAACAGCGAGCGGATGGAGCACGTGCATTGGCAACAACTTTAGCACCAACAACTTTACCATATTTACTTAGTAACTGTTTTAAGTCAGTTGCACGTGTTTTACTGGCTAATCCAGATATCCATAAACTACGACCAGCTAAAAATAATAAAATTTTGGTTAATTTGAACAAATTGGAGGGTGGCGATCGATTTGGTCATTTCAAGTTCTCTGACATTTCCATTATATAAAAAATTTCTAGGCGGTCTTGATTTATCATAATTTAAAATTTTCATATTCGAAAAATACATAATTTCTCTTTACCTCGTATTTTAATAAAACCGAATTTGTAAGATCTCATGTTTTTTGATTCATCTATCTCTTTTTGCATATAGAGTTGCGTTCAAAAAATACATTGTCAGAATAAAATTAAGGATAAAAGGTACTAACAAAAAAATTGTGATTTCAAGTCCAGTCTTAAAATGTATATCTCTTTAATCAGTTTTAATATAATAGGATGATGTTAATTCGAAAGATTTCAATTACAAAATTTAAAAATTCTTGGAATTCGACTTTTTAAGACTTTTCAAATAGCTTTCCACCCTGATATGATGAGTTCCCACTGTTGGAAAATCGGATAAAAAAGTGTTATAATTCTTCCAGGCCTCATATTATTTTATATACTAACCATCTTTATCATTCTTTTTTGCAGGAGCTGGTGCTGAAGCTGCCACAGGAGTTGAGCTATGAAATGAAATTTTTCATTAATTTAAAAAAAAGTAATAAATCATTTGCCATTTTTACATCTAAATAGAATATGTGCCTTTTTTTTAAATTTCTCGAATCTTACTAACATAAAGTAATTTTAAAGTCATTGTACACTTAACACACTAAAATATAAGCATATTTCACAAAGTTTCTATGAAAACTATCTCTGGTTGGATGTTTAGAATAATAGTAATCTGATATGAAGTATCATGACGAATTTGTCAGAATTCCTTGGAAGAAAAGGATTCAAAATGTATTGAATTGGTTTTAGACACAGCTCTTTACTTATTTCCAATTCTAATCTGCCTAATCTAGGTATTGAGCTAAACAAAAACAGAACGAAATGGCGTTATCGATACTTAATCGCCAAGTTGATAAAAATTCCAAACTTCGTTTCTATCGTCGAAACCTGTTATTTTCATAACAAAATGAGCGGTCATGTTCTAAATTAGAGAGTTTTGTGACAAGTACGTTTCTTAAAACCTAGTAGACATCTAAAAGAGTGTTTAATCTGATCGAATTTTATCGACTAATTAAGAATTGTGACTTGTGAGAACGGATAACCGAGGAAATAAAATCGAAAAAAAAGCCTGAACCTGGAAAAAATTCTGCGCCAGTAGTTTTTCATGGGATGGTGGTTCAAAATGTTTGTCTGAATGTAGTCAACAAAATTATATTCAAATGAACTTGTGTATTTTCGATTTACGGCCATAAAGTGGAACAGAGGTACCCCCTACCTACTTCCGGACATCTCATTCTCTTTAACTATTGTACCGGAAGTATTTCTGTGCCACTTTATCGGAGTGAATCGACTATGCACAAGTTCGCATAAATATGATTTTGTTGAGTACACCGAGACAAACATTTTCGACAGGCTCTTATAGAAAAAAATCTACTGACGACGAATTTTTTCCTGGGTCAAATGCTCCATTTTCTTCAGTGTTTAATTTGAAAACTTTCGATAATTTCATAGAAATTCAAAACATTTCCAGCACTTTATTCTTATTGCCTCCCTTGGGAAATAAAGCAATTTGCCAGTCAATTTCATAAAGATTGGAACCTAGAGATGTCTGTTTCTTTCGTTACCCTGGACCATGTCTTTAAACGGATAGATTAAGAGACAGAAATATATCTATAACAGAGGGTTACACTCTTTATCAAAATGCAATAATTTTTCAAGCAGAAATCTTCGCAATATTGGAATGTATCTTTGTAGCATGAAAAAATCAGCACTCTTGCAGCTTCAAAATTCCGATGAAATTTTTTGTAGGATTGTATATAAACCGTGTTATTCAGGCGTGAAAAATAATGAAGCATAAAAATAATCCACGTCTGTGAAATATCTCTGTCTCCAGCTGACAAATTTCTATCTAACAGGTCACTATGCCGTGGCATTCCCTTAATAATTATTATTCCTTCCTCTCAAAACATCAAATCTAATTTACGTCAAGGAAATAATTATATTGACTTTTCAAGGATTTGCCCCGACTCGAAATTTAAATAGAAAAATGGAACATATTCTATTCAATAATAAACACTTCATCCATAATCAATTTGAAACCGATCAATTAAAAATATATAAACAATTCGATTCAACTGCACCATTTTTTTTTCTGATTACTTCTGGATTTATTTTATAATTTTAGTTTGTTTTATAAAAAATATACTTACTAAAAAATTATAAATAATGACAACAGAAAATTCGATATGTCCGAAAAATATTAAATAAAAGTAAAATAAAAAAAAACCGAAGATACTAAATAAAAATTCGGAAAAATTATAAAAAATAAAATTATGATGAATTTTTTTTTCAGAGGAACAGATGAGATTTGAGTGTGACAGGGATACACCAGAGAGTCCGACATTAGATTGGACAACACACAACTGAAACAAAACCAACCTATCATTCTCCTTGGTGGCGTCAGTTGGCGGAGAAGTTGTTTGCCCACTTTCCTCATTTGCTACGGAATTTTCTTTTTTCGTGTCATTTTCATCTTCTTTCTCTGCCGCGTTTGTTGAAGTCACTCCATCATCATCCTCTCCTTTTCCATCTTGATCACGTACGACGGATTCATCACCATCTTGATGCCCTGGTGAAGTTTCTTTTTTATTTTCGCTGGTGTCGCCATCGGTTTCCGCTTTGTGTGCATCGGTTGTAGTAGCTGATTCTTCGTCGGCATCTTTTTTAACATGATCATCACCGGTTTCCTGGGATTTTGTTGTGGAATCATCTTCAACGGGTTTTGATTCCTCCTCATCTTCATCTGGTTTACTTTCAGTTGGTGTTGTTGACTCCGTCTTCTTCGCTGTTGTGGACTCATCATCTAATTGCACCAAATTATAGTTTTTTTTATTGACGTACGCCATTTTGTATGGTTTTTTTGTTTGTTTAGAGAACTGAAATTAACAGCTGTCAAATTTGCGTTTTCACTTTGGGCGATTTCAAATGACCACAAACAGTCACTGAAACTGCTTGTTTTGATTTGAAACAAAACCTAAATTTTTTGTTTGTTTATATATTGTTTTACGAAATTATTTATTTTTTTGGGAGCAATTGTACCTTCTAAATGGCTTTTATTTTATCATCTCTTATAAGACCTTTTGGGATTCAGGAAATTTTCTTTTCAAAATTTTTTGCATCGAATATTTCAAATTACCTATTGACGGAATTTGGTAAGCTGACAGTTTCTTGATATTTCAATTACCAAATTTTCAGAAGAATTATATTCCAATTACCAAATTTATAAAAGATGCAAATTACCAAACTGCTAAGAGAAGTATCATTTTATTACCAAAATGTTAGAAAAATTTCCCAATTACCAAACTTCCAGAAACAGTATCTCCAAATAACCAAACTCTTAGAAGTATCTCGCAGTGAATAAATACGAATTATCGATTATATCAGTTATCAGTTATTAAGTGTCTTGCAATTACTCAATTTACATAGTTCGATAAACATTTTTAAGTTCAAATTAGCCGAGTTGAATTCAAGTTCAATTTTGTTACTTAGAACTTTATTACAATTATCTTTTAATTACCAAATTGGCAGAATTCGAATAAATTAAACATTTTCAATTTTCTTTCAAATATAAATTTAACGAAAGACGGTAAATTGCTCTTTTTATGTTGAATATAATTACTTTTGAAGTTCAATTTTTGAATGTATAATTAAAATTTTGTATCACAGATTTAAACGATGAATTTTCCATTACCAAGTTTCCAGGCTTCAGAAAATTTTGCTAACGAGGTTGATATAAGTTTTCATACTTTCAACTGTAGAATTACCAGGTTGATAATACATTCATCAAGATCGATAATTTGTTATTAATTTTCATAAAATTTTGAAGTTATTTGGTGAAGCATGATAACCATTTCGAACAATGAAATTTATTACCAAGTTTTCATACTTTCAATTATACAATTACCATGTTGACACATTTATGAAGATCAATTAATTTGTTAGTAATTTTCATCAAATTTTGAAATTATTTGGTGAGGCATGACGACCATTTCGAACAAGGAAATTTATTGCCATATTTTCGGCAGCTTGATGAATTGATTAACCAAATCGATGAAGTTGACACAATTCAATTTGGGTTGATGGAAAATTGTGCATTTATTTCGTTGAAACAAATTGAAGCATAACTTTATGATAAAATTAATCGCATCTCGAACATTAAATTACCAAATTGGCGAAGATCGATAATAAATTGTAATGATTAGAGAACATATACGTGTTCTGTATTTCAAACAGCTGAAGTAATTTACAACGTGAAATCCAAAAAACGCCATCTTGTTTCTCAGACCGTTTGAATGCTTATTTCATTGGATTATCATTTTTTGTTTTAATATTTATTTTTTTTCATATTTTTGAAGAAAATCTGCGACATTGAATTTGTAATTGTTCACTTATGTAGAATTCATTTTGGACATACTTTCACGTCTTCTTCAAAGATTGAATTCATTCAGCAGGTTTATTCGAAGTAAGTACAGCAATTTTCAAAGTTTCAAGAATGTGAAGTAACCAGCAACCATTTTCACCACCTTCGAAATTTTCTGTTGACTCTTCTTCCAAAAAAGAAGCTTCCTCATTGAATGTAATTTGAACTTGACTTTCATGTTTTACTAGTCCAGATAAGGTTCTTATAAAGCCAATAATTGCCATCAATTGCTCCCATTTATTTTTTTAAAAGTACAACAAAATATTTTTTACCCTAATGTTATTTACAATAATTGTTTCTAACTTACTAAATCGCACTAACCGTCAACTACAGAATTTAAAACAAGTGTTTTTTTTTTGTACAAATAACAACAAATACAAATGTTTTTTGTATAGTGTTCAAACATACCTGGTTTATTTACTTCTTCCTCGGCTGGTTTTTCTTCGGGCTGAAATTTAAAGAAATTTTATTTATTACAAAATTCAGCATTTTTGAATAGCTTTTAACAGTTATATAAAATGTAGAAATGTCGCAGGATTTTACATTTTTGATCAACCGCTTTAATCATGAGATGAGAGATCGTGAATCTCTCCTGGATCACGTCTATATACAGATCAATTATCAACAAGAAATTTATCAAGGAAGTATTTGAGATATATAAACTAAATTAATAACCAGGTAAGACTTCGAACACTTAAGTCTACGATTGGAGATTATTTACGAGGGCCTTGGGAAACTAAACCTACTAAAGAGCTTATCTCAAAATGACTTTTGCGCTGAAGCCTATTTTAATTAAATAAAATCAAACAAATTGAAAAACTTACTTCTTCCAACAGCTGATCATCGTCTTCAATTGTTAAGTGCAATGAATCTTCATTTTCACCGCCATTTTGCTCAGCCTCTACTGTTTTTTCATCAGTTTCCTTTTTTTCTTCAGGTTCTATTTCCTAAATCATTAAAAAAAAATTTCATTTAGCGTTTTTTTCCAAAATTAGCTCAACGGTAAAGGTTTCTTTTCAGTATAGAAGAAGTCGTGAGGTGTTAATCAATATTAAAAATTAACCCGTTCAAAAAAAATTATAGTTTTTAAGAAAAAAAATTTTGGAAAAAATCGGAATGCACTAAGTTATTTAAAAAAATCGGAAAGGAGGAACACACTCGTTCTTTTGCAAAACAAAAAAAAAAAAAAAAAAAAAAAAAAAAAAAAAAAAAAAAAAAAAAACATTTTGATTAAACAAAAATTAGAGGATCGTAGAGCTAAAAAAACAAAAAAGCTAAATCCGTTCGAAACGGTTTTATCGTGACAAAATCTCGTTTTCGACATTTTTTTCTCAGCTTGTATCGCTCGCAGGTAATTTGTTCTGGTCTCAAATTATAGCTTTTAATGGTATCTAAACAGTTTTTTAGTTGAAAGTTGTCCTACAACTCCTATATAATTATTAATATCGTAGATGCGTGATGAAAGCATAATCGCGCATGGCTTTTCTAAAGCATCTATTTTGCATTTTCGCAAATTGTGCCGAAATCTTATTATTTTGTATAAAAAATACCATTAAAAGGTACAAGGGTCCTCCAAGATTAAATAGGAAAATTGCTTTCTATGAAAATTTTTCTAACCCACGCTAAAATGTTCTTTGAATCATTCTGATCGAAAGTTCTCACGGCCACAAAAATTTTTAATTAGTGGTTCCGAACTACGGGCGATCATAGCTTCACATATAATATATTTATAGTATCTATATGACTAGGAAAATGACTTTCTGTGAAACTTTTTCAAACCGCCCCCAAAATATTCTTTCGATCGTTCTGATCAGAATGATTCGGAGAACATTTTAAGGTGAATTCGAAAAAGTTTCGCAGAAAGCCATTTTCTTTTATAATCTTGCAAGTCGTGAAAATAAATGATTTTTTCGCGATAAAACCGCGTTTCCTCGTAAAGTTTCGAACGAATTTGACTTTAGCTGGCCTCATTTTTTTAATTTTTTTAGTGTTACAACTTTCTGTTTTTTGTTTTTTAATTAAATTGCTTTTTCCGTTTTTTTTCCTTTAATTAAAAATGCTTTTCGATTAAAAAATAAATAAATTTCTCTACTCAAATTTTTTCTTAAAATTAACCCGGGAGGGTTATTTTTTTTAATATGAAACTCCTCAACCTACACTTTGGTTTTTACAAAAGCTTCAATATTAAAATTATAATTACAATATAAATTTAGCAAATTAGATTCGAATTAGCAGGATTGCCATCTTAAAGCTTCGGGAAATTCGCGAGATAGTGAAATTAATCTAAAGATATCATCGAATCAAAATACTGTACGATATTTTTAATTTTTGTATATCCAGTTTTTCCACAACTAAAAATTTTTACCGATATCTTACTTCAAATGATGATCATCCCCTGGAAAAATAAAGTTAGAGATGTCTAGTAAAGTAAAAAATATTTGTCTTTTATAGAACAATAATATGATATATTCATGTTATTGGTTTTTATTTTTAACTAACCATAAAAAACGTTCATACAAAGTATATTTATTTTTTTCGTAAAATTTCATGAATTTTAACCGATTTAACTTCCATTTAATCAATATTTGGGTATTCCATGATACTTAAATGGTTAGACCTTTAGCTTGAAAATGAGACGCTGTATAGTTTTCTATTTTCATTAGAACCCGAGATATAAGCAAAAATATCTAAAAAAAAAAAGAAGCTATTTTCCCGGTTTTCTCCCGAAATTTTTGAATAACTTTTATTCTAATTAATATTTTTGAAAATTCTTTTGAGGGGTTTTAATTTTAGAGAATAATATTATCCGTTTTCACAGTTTAAAAAAAAATCATTGTCTAGCATGATTGGTAGCGTTAAAAAAAATTAAATTGCCTATAAAAAGTTATTACACCATATTTCGTAAAAAAACGACCTTGATTTTAAATTCAACGGAAAAAAATACGTCGAAAACAATAAGTTGTTTTCGTGGATCTCAATCGGCCACGAAAACCGGCTCAGCGCCCCTATTATTAAAAGGATGGCAAATATTTTCCTATAAAGAAAATTATAACAAGCCGCACTCGTTTTTCCATAAAAATACATTTAAAGTGATGAAACGAATGGTATTTGTGTTTTATTTCTTCAATAAGAGATTTTCTCTAAATCTTTAAGCATGAATATTTCAAAAACTATGATATATATCGAAAAATTTTCCCAAATTCTAACACAATCCACCCCCAAAATTTGAAACGTAAGTTTCAAATATTTTCATACGCTCATTTTTGGGAACTTCCTTCAACAAATAACAATGTAAGTGTTGGGAAAAAAGGGAAAAAAACGACGAAAACGGATATGTCAAGGTATGAATACCCGAAAGTGAGGTTAAGATGACTTGCAGACCCGTGCTTACTAGCGTCCATCCTGTGATAAGCAAGTTGGTCCTACCTTTAATGGGGTCGAGTTAGCACAGGTCTGCGGCTTTTTTAGCTATTGTCACTCTGTGATATCATTTTTACTAAAAGTGAGTTAGTTAAAAATAAAAGCTGCTCAGAACTGTCAAATATACCTGAATATGAATCAAAGAATCAAAAAAAAATCCTTTATCCGGAAAGTGTACTAATTCTGGAGTCTCCCGATCAAATTTAGAAAAGTGTCAATCCTACCAAATAGTTTCATTGAGTTGGTTTTTGGTATTCTATCAACTCGTCTGTAACGCGACCTTCAGGATGTACATTCGTTTATCTATCGAGGTGTATATAGGGAATAATATTATAGCTCGGATAGCAATCTGATGATGGATTTCTGATATCTATGCAATAACCCTAAAAATGTGTCGCTCAAAAGTAAAGTAGCCGATGTGATATTTTTTACTTACTGTTGATTTTACTTGATTTTCAGCATCATTTTCTTTTGAATCCTCTTTGGTACTTTCATCTTTCGGTGATTCCTTCGAAGCATCTTCAACCGGCGTTGTAGTTTCTGGTTCAGTCTCTTCTTCTACGATAAATACCAAAACATTGTTATTAAGAAACGCAATTCACCTACAAAAACACATCTACACTTACTCTGTTTATCGATTGATAGACGTTTAGCACGTTCTTCAAATACGTAGGTATCAGGATCCTTCCCCTCGTCACGTAATGCCTTGAAAAATCACAGGATTAGCACACAAAACTTTTTACAATGAACAAATAATTAACTCATACTTTTCCTAAACGTTCAATTAAGGCTGCTTTCACACCAGATTTCTCTAAACCACGTTTTTCTAGCTCAACACGTAAATCAACTACACGTAACTCACTTAATTTTCTAGGTTCACCCTCCGACATTTTGAAATAACTTTACCCACTATGGAATGTATATATATTTTATTTACAAATATGATTGAATTTACGTTAAATAATTGAAATTTATTAAACGATTTGAAAATTAGATTTTCATATAAGAAAGCACGTATTTTATTTTAATACTGATTTAGTTTATTTTTTAAATTAAATTAAATTCCTATAATGTTATTTGTTTTAATATGCACAAATCTTTGGTAATCCATGTAACTAAACCTCAACATATTACTGAATGAGAGAGTGTATGTGTTATTAACTCATAATAGCATTACCAACTTGAAAAAAATATAGAATACCGGGTTTGTTTTACATCAATATACATATCGGATGTGGAGTCAATGAACAACTTTATGTACAGCTATTCCATTTTAATCTATTATGGCTAATACTTAGCTTGTTTTGTAGTTAAAAGTTGCAGATTGGACCTAGCTTTAACAGTCAATTTATATCCTAAAGGTAACAGATAGAATAACCCTTTAAATTAGAAAGTTGATCCTCATAAAAAAAAACTAACATTTTTTTATTTAAAACATTTTTTCAGAAATCGTTAGTTCTATTTTGAACTCTCTTCATTGTTCTAATTGATCAAATCGCTTAAAAACGAAAATTTATTGTGAAAATTGATGTATGCCTTTTTGAAGTTCAATCACAAGTCTGCCTATATAATTTATTAAATATACTGTCACTCTTTTATTTACTAGATATACTGTTTCCCGGTCAGCTAGTGAAGAAATAATCTAGCATTCGGCAGATTCATCGGCTGATGAACTTTCTCCCCCGTATATTATTGAGAGTTTCAAGGCTTGTTGTTCATTTTTATTAAAATTTCCCCTTTCTGCAGAAATTATATAAATTGAACTGTCATACATTTGAATAACTGTACAAATGTCAATATCAAAAGTAATTTTTCGCATACTTATACACAAGTGCATTGCCTAATGAATAACTCACCTCTGCCTGTAAGAAAAGAAGACAACAAATTTATCTGGAATTTTTTTTTTTTTTTTATAAAAATAAATTTGCAAATTTAATTTTTTTTGTGTGCTATTTTAATAGACTTGCATATAGAGATTATGCGGCGTTTCTAGCAGAGTTTTTAGTGATGTAACAGGTTTCCATTGAGTAAGCATCCATCGTTTAATGAAATTAATAATTTAAATAATGTTTATCATACAAAAATATTTCAAACCATTGTCAATTGTTTGATTAATGTTGGGTTGGGTTCTTGTGTTGATAAACATTCATGAGAAATACAATGTCATGTTAGGGTTCTGTACCGTCCATTCGCTTAATATTGTCCTTCATGATTTGATCGCATTTAAAACTTCCAACCCAAATGGAAAAAATTCTTCGTTTTGAAGGAAATTCTATGCGAATATCATAATTCCAATGTTTGAATGCAAGATATGCGCATGCGCTTCCTTCGAAATTAAGAAATAAGGAATATTCATGAAATTTCTTTTTCACATTTCTTAATAAAATATGAAAATATAACGTATAAAAGAAATTAAAATTAAAATCTTCAAAGAGATAGGTACATATGTTATAAGAATTTTAAACTAGTAATTAGCTAAATAAATTATAGGCGCAGAGAGATCGGACAAAGTATTTGACGTCATATATTATGTTTGCCATAAGAACTTCAGGATAAATTCAGCTTTGTTAGAAAGAGCAATTAAAATAATACAAACAAATTTTTGATGGATTTTATCTAGGTTGTTTTTATAGTTATTCGAAAAAAAAAAATCATGAATATTATTCCCAATTATCATGGAGATAATACTATAGAGGTGCAAAGTCTACACTCGCCCCCCCCCCCCCAACCAGTTGATAGCAGTAGATAGAGACCAAATAAAGTAGGATCGTTTAGCTGTCATTGTTTGTCTTATTCGCCTACAATTTCTGTATCGTTCTACCTCTCTCACTCAAGAAATCACTAAATGCGTTTCCTATGCCTTTATAGCTCTATGGTATTATCTCTATGAAAAGTATTCATTTATAAGGGTCCATTGACATAGAATAATATAAATTGCCATTGAACACAGCTCCGTGTTCAATACATTTTTCTACAAATAATCGATTTTTGAGGGAAAATCAATTTTTTCGTTTTTAACAAAATGCCTGATGTTTTCTCTTCTCCATGTTACCGTAAATGTGATGAGTAGAAAATTATTAATAATTATCTATTATTATTAATAATTACAAAAATCGTGGAAAAGTAAGAAATTCAATGACTTTTGTTGGTAATTTTTTGGTCGATTGGACGAGTTGCAAAAGATAAAATAAATCAACAGTGAACCAAAAAATAAATTTTTAAAATCGATTTTTAAAGAAAAAATAATCGATTATTTTTTCACATCACAGTACATGTGGGTATTCCAGTTTTCAATAACGCTCCTCATGTAAAATTCAAATTAATACGATATTTTTATACTTGGTACTTCTACAAGTCCTCTACGTAGTAGTTGAATACAACCTTGACTAAACGCGCTTAGAGGAACTCTTTTCATTGCTATTTCACACCCATAAAGCACCCAGTATTTATTAACAATCGTTCCCAGTATTTATAGAATAGCTGATACTAAATTTTAATTACAATTGTCAATTTTATAAATCGTTAAACAATAATAACATTAACTGACTGTCATTAAAATTAAAGTTTTTAGTTTGTTAGGTAATTGTTCCATGAAAAACTGAGTTTCGGTTTCTCTATACGTCTCAACGGAACTCTAAAATTGGATATATCGGGCAACATATATGTAAAAAAAATTTTACGTTGGTTACAAAATTTTTTTCTAAAATAATCAGTCTGCAAAAATTTATTGATACAATTTTAAATTAAATTATAGCGCAGCTGTAAAAAAAAAAAAAAAAACAAACAAACAAACAAACAAACAAAACTATAAAAACTTTTTTTCCTAATTTGTACATTTTTTATGAATAATACGGTAAAAACAAAAACAATATATAAAAAAAAACATTTAATATTCTTCGGCACCTTCGCCTTCAGCGCATTCAGAATCCATTCCAACTTCTTCGTAATCTTTTTCAAGTGCAGCTAAATCTTTACGTGCCTCAGAGAATTCTCCTTCTTCCATTGCTTCCCCAACATACCAATGAACGAAAGCTCGTTTAGCATACATCAGATCAAATCAAATTTTTCGACCAACATATCGAGTCCTACATCTGACATCAGCTCAGCTGTCTTTTGTCTTTCAGTGGCCATCAAAGCCAATTCTGGTAGCCTATTCTCACCCATAATACTAATTTCAGACGTCTGAGTGACGAAAATGACCTTTCAGTCGTTGCTGTGGTAATAGGCCAGGAAAGACTAATTTCAAAAAAAAGTAGTGGGCATGGAAGAGTTTTACTTAAATCATATTTTAAAAACAGACCATCATGCTTGCAAAGTGACGGTTTTTCATCTATCTTGAGAGTTCCTAAAGTTAGAATGAATCTAAATAAATCTAAAATAAAGGCTAAATTCCTAAAGTTGAGTTTCGTTTCCATTAAAGCGATACTTTACTTTAAATATAGAATTGTATGGATGCATATATAATTGTATGGATTGCAATTAAGACTTGCATTGAAAATTTTATATTATTATCTCTCAAATTTAAATGAATAATTATGATAATTTACATTTGAAAAATAATATTTGTGCAATTTGATTTCTTATTTTCACAATTTTTAATGAATTAAGTTTAATTATTTAGTGTTTTTCAATAATTTTAATTTGACATTTTCTATAACATTAACATGTAAAAAAACTGCAAATTAGTAATAACAGCCCCCTTTAATGCCAAAATTTTTCACTGGAAGCGCTGGCATCGATTTTATTGTCCCTACCATGACTACGCACACAACGAATACGCAGTGTGAAAAAATGAATGAATATCTTAGTACAACGTATTGCTGTCAGTCCGAAAAAATAAACTCTGCACTTGCGCTTATGGCATGATTATGGAGTATAAGAGATTGTACTCCTTTACCTCTACACTTCATGATCATGATGAAAAAGTCTATTGGAAAAAATAGACTCTCATCAAAAATTTTTTCGGAACCACGCTAATAATTTTATTTTTAATTGTAGAGAGCTTTACTTTGTGTAACTCCATAATTAGGATTGAAGAAATAAAATTTCCAATTTTCTTTGCTTATTCCACTTTGATTTATTTAATATTTTAATAATTTAAAATATTTTTGACATGTTTCATCTAACATAGACACTTTCATAACTGTCACAGTTATGAAAAGGTCTATGTTTCAATCATGAAATCATGTTTGTAAAATATCAATCATCAAACTGAATTCTATTAAATTTTCGTAAAAAAAATTTTTGCCTAACATAAACTTATATATAAATTAATTAAAATTATGGTAAATATGCAAAATATTAAAATATCCGAATCAAAAGTGCTAAAACAAACCGAAAGTCACAATACAAGTTGAACAACTCATTCAATTTTCTCCAGGAGAAAAACTTCGCGACGTTTTGGTCAGCCAATTTTTAACCACAACCGAACAATTTATTGAACTCTCACGATTTATTGATGAAATTCGACAAATTAAATGTGCTACGCCTGAAATACGTATGGCCAAATCAAAATCAAAAAGTGCACGAGAACGGGTACGGAGTCATTGTAAAAAAAAATTATAAAATTATTAAAGCAGTTCGATTGATGAAAGATAATAAAAATCCAACACATCAAATCAAATTTTATCCGGAAAGAAAATGTTATAAACGAATTGAATTGTGTACGCATCTACAAATCGAAAAATATTGTCAAAATGTGGATCCATGTAATGAAATTCATCACGTTGAATATGATTACGTAGTTAAAAATGAAAAAAATGTTTTTTTAATGAATCTTACTCAATTGGAATACGGTAAGAATATACCAAATAAAATAATACAACCGAAGGTGTATCTAGCTTTAGGTTCAAGGGAAAGTTATAAATTTTTTGCCTAGGGTTAGGTAGGATAAAAGTGAGTACCAAAACTAGAATGACAATATATTCAACTGTAGACAACCCTTTAGTATAAAATCAAAAATTGTTACGTATGTTTATCATTTAGTAACCTACCTACAGTTTAATGTATTTTGTACATTACCGGTGAACAGGGGTAAATGTAATAATTTTACCCAGTTTCTTCGAACTGTAGAAAGGTTTAAATCAGGGATAATAGCAATAAAAGACAAAAATTAAGTTAACTTTTCGTTTTGGTTTCCAAAAGATCGAATGAAAACTTATAAAAATATGAATTTTTCTAAAAGACTACAAAATAATTCCTAAATCAACCAAAAAATTACAAGAAGAAGATGTAATGTAAGGAATTACGATGTTAAAATATAACATACAATTCGCCCTGGCCATATTAAATTAGTTTTGCTCCAATACCTAGATTTCAAGGGGTAATCTGTCACAGTTGAGTAAAAATTAACATTTACACGAATTCTCGTACTGCATACGATCACACTCTTTACAAATAAACGTAAAATTCCAAGATGAATATCGATTAAAATTCATAAAATTTGCATGATACGAGGCGTCTATGTCATTCAGCAAATGGCTAAATGTTTTATTTACACGTCAAACTTTGTCTATGTTAGTTCAATAAGTACTTTTAAGTCATGTTGGGCATTAGGCATCTAACTTATCATATTTCCTGACAGAAAGTTCTTGAAAAGTTAGAATGAGGGTCCATTCGAAAACAACTAGGCAAGTAACTTCTGCTCTCTTTTACTTTTTAACAGAATTTTCTCCCAAATACTGAATAAGGGTTTAACTCACCCGCAGTATGTTAATGACTTATAACAGCGCATGACGTATGGTAAGGGAATATAGAAGTGTGGTGGAAGATATATATTAAAAAGGTTGAGAAGAATTTGTAGAGCAAAAAATTGTTAGGCATGACCTTCACAATAGCTCTCAAATTTCCAGCCCTTCTGAAATGACTGGTTCTTAGTACAAAATCTACTCGCGCCCTGTGGAAAAACAGTATAGTTTTTTGTCGTCAACGTACAGGGATACTGGAAGTTTGGGAAAATGGAAGTTTTTTCCAAATGGAAGTTTGGGAAAATTTCCGATAAACCGACGGTCAAAAAACGAGAAAAGGCTGAATGGTTCAAAATGTCCGAATATTGAATTTTCAACTATAAATATGTTTTGCACTTTTAAAAGAAGAATAAGTACTCGAATATTGAATTCAAATGTCATTGAATTGCGTATAAAAGTTCATTTCAGAGTCAGGTTAGGCTATTTTTAGAGTCAAGAAATAGTTAACAAATACGTCTACCAAAGATTGAAATACCGCTTAATTCTTTGCTAGACGAATCTGTTTATCTTTCTTTACACTTTGGATCGAATTTTGAATGAGTTCCCACGGCAGCGGCCTCCTCCCCCTGGACTTGGATTTACTATTGATTTTGTTGACCTAAGTATGTGTTTATGCTAAAATACTGTTGAATTTATGAAATTTTAGTCAAAAATGTTCTGATCCCCCTTTAAAATAAAAATTATTGTCCCTCCTGAGTCAAAAGCTGGAATACACTCATGTCTGTGATATCTAATTGTATTAATTTTTCTCAGGCCCATCATTAAAAGAAGACCATAACACTATGTATGGAAAGCTTAAAACAAAGGCAACATTCTCCTCTTTAATTACGGCATGTTCGAGTTGTGAATATTGTGAACCTGAAAAGTAAAACAATAAAATAAACAAGTGAAAACAAACAATTGACTAAGTTAATTGTTGAAATACCATGTATAGACAGTGTTGATGCGCAATTGTTTGTTTTTTTGACGTCTCGTAAATAACAAAACATATTCACTTTTAAATATGTGTGTCTATTTAAAAGTGAATATCTTATAACGCCCTCGTGGGTAAACAGTGATGTTTACAAAAAAATGTTTCAAAGTTTTTTATTTTTTTATAAGGAACATTTTTTACATTTAAACTTTTGTTCTATCTCTAACGGTTTACAAGATGGGTCCTACGGACCCAAGACCTAATTGACCTATGATGCTCATTTACGAACTTGACCTCACTTTTTAAGTCCTGAGTACGCTGTAAAAATTTCAGCTCGATATCTTTTTTCGTTTTTGAGTTATTGTGTCCACAGACGGACGGACAACCGGAAATGGATTAATTAGGTGATTCTATGAACACCTATACCAAAATTTTTTTCGTAGCATCAATATTTTTAAGCGTTACAAACTTGGGACGAAACTTAATATACTATGTATATTTCATATATGTATACATGGTATAAAAATGAATTATATAATTCGAACGATTGTAAGCGAAATGACATGTTAAAAGAATTACATAAACAAAATTTACATGAATTAAAGAAAAGAGTTGAGATAACATCTAATGAAGCAATCGATACATTCTCTTTTGAGTCCGAATCGATTGAATTATCAAATGAAACCTTAAATAATGTGGATATTTGTATCGATGGTCGTACAATTTCGAGGTATTTCTTTTTCTTTTTTTTCAAATTAAACTATATAGGCAGCGTAATTTTTTTTACATAGGAATCTAAATTTTGGAGCACAAATGAAAGTTTCGATTTCCCTTAAAAAATTTGGGGAGAATTTCGTTATACACATACCATTAAAAAAGTCGCCTTTTTTAAAAAATTCAAATACTTTCGAAATTTCAAGAAGCTATATTTCCAAGTAAGATGGCCGAATCTGGAATCTTAATTCAAAAGCTTGTTTATTTTGTAGTTTTTAAATATGAGACTGAATATTTTTTATCACCGCCAACTGATTTGTGTCGAGAGTTGGGAGGGAAGACAACGTACAAGGGGCGCAAAATTATTTGAAAGGAATTCTATACACGCATTAGAAAGCTTATGCATTTCTCTGCAGAATGTTTTGCTTCGCATTTTCGTAAAAGCTTTTTTAACCAAGTTACGCATTATCAAAACATGTTGGACATTTACGAATTAAAACTTTGGCAAAACATTTTAATTAGAACTCATTGTTGTCTTTAAATTACCCACAGTTTACGAAGCTTAAATTGCGCTTTTAAGAAATATATAAAACGGTAATTAAAATGTTAATTTATTATAAATTCATGAGTTTTTCGTGGCTGAAATTAGAAAATGATTGAAATCTTTGATATATAATTTGTCGGATTATTCTTTTACAAAAAATTCCGTACTGCACGGGAGTTTGTGGCAGTACTCTATAGTCTGACAAATTTGATAATTACACACTACCCTGACGTTTGTCAGATTACCGCGGGGGTTTACTGTAATTCGAGCTTTTTTAACCTAGTTACGCACTATCAGAGCAAATACGACACACCTAGTAGAATAGCGTTTTTGCGAGCTATTTTGATGATTTGATTTGACGAGTCTTTTTGATTATATTACTAGTACTGTTTAAGCGATTCGGAAGTGTGAAGTTTGACCTCACAGTGTGCTCAATAATCCCGAACATAAATCCTTAAAAGTACGTTCTAAAACAATGTTGATAAAGAAACGTACGATTTCGAATGAATTTTTGGATTTCTTGCTAAATATTATTTCTTCCTTTCATATTTCTTAGAAAATTATAAGATAACTCTTTCCTTATCCTTAATAATTCTTGCGCTCGTATACGCTTTCAAAGTTCTCAGAAAATTATAAGATAACGCTTTTTTTATCCTTAATAATTTTGTCACCCCTTATTCACTTTCAAAGCATTAAGAAAATTATAAGATAGCACTTTTCTCACCCTTTTAATCCTCGACGCAAAGTGGTGCAGATGATAAAAATTTTCAGCTTTGAATTCAAAAACTAAAAAATACCAGCTTTCGAATAACTTGTAAATGATGCCGGTTCGACCATTTTGTTCGGAGATACAACTGTTTGAAATTTTGGTCAGTATTTGTATTTTTTTTTTCAAGGGGTTTTTCCTTTCGAAAAATTGCAGACAAAAATTGTATTACGGAATTTAACGAAATTCGGAATAATGAATAATTCGAATATCAATGATAAAAATATTCGGTTCATTTAATTATTGGATGAGTGTTTTTGAGAAAAAAAACCCAACGGAACGTGCTCATACGCCCTAATTAGTCGGACACAACGTTTTTTTTTCTTCAATAATTAATTTATTAAGGTTTTAACTTTCATTTAAATAGTTTTTTTTTTAATTTCCACCGACAATTTTTCTACAAATCTATGAATATCAATATCTATCGTTTTCCCATAAGACCAATGTTAAGTATGCCTACTTTTGAAGCCATTTATTTATTTAAATAATCGGGCAACACTCCCTAAAATTTTCAAAATTAATTTAGACTTAGTCCAACTATATCTAAAAAAAAATCAAGCCTTTTATCCAAAATGGCCCTGGAACTCGTACATTAACTTTCCCTAAAATATAATCTTTTTCTGATTATTTTGTGCTAGTGTTGACAGATTCTGTTCCTGCGTACAAACAATTGTAAACGTCCCAAAAATTAATGCGAATTATGCTTTTGGTAAAAGTATTGATCAATCCGAACAAACGTTGAGTACTGAACTAAGAGCAGCGCTATTACAATTAAAACATTACAAAAATATGGAGAACAAATGCACACAATATGGTGGAAATAGTAGAGCGACAAAAAGTTATCCATTAAAAGTCGTCGAACCATCAAATGATTCGTCAGATGATGAGAGTATGGACGATGAGATCAAATGGAACGATGGTAAAGTGGATATGTGGACGGATTTAATAAGAAAAATTAAGTATGTTGAAGGGGCACCAAAACGTGCCCAGAAACGGTAACAACGTGATTTACCATCACGTAGAAGTGATTCAATAGCGTATTGTTAGAACAAATTATGACAACCGGGTCTATTATTATGCCGGAGACGATAATTGAGTAGAATAATGAAAATAGAAATGAGTTGATTCTTGTAATTTGCAAGTTCCCTTTTTAATAGTTTTTTGTTATTTATTTTTGAGCCTGGTATGTTTTTGTATAATTTTTGTAATAAAGCTTGAATTTTTGAGCTGAGTATCAGATTTATTACATTTTACAGCTCAAGCGTGGATTTAGGCAGGACCAATTAAGTGGTTGTATCCAGTTATTTAAGTATATTCTCTGAAAATTTTAAGTTGATCCGATAAATATTCACGAAAATAAAATAGCATTAAAAAAAAAATTTTAACGGAGTGTAAACGTCTTTTGAAACTTTAAACGCGTTTATCTCGAAACAGCATTTGCAAAGTCGGTGAGCAACAATCTTCTTAGATATTTTTCCAAAATATTAATCGACGGAATAAGATTTCTGAAAATTATTTAGATATTTTAGACCACTTTAAAGTTGAAAATTTTTTGAAGAATTTTGGATTTTTTTTTTTTGGAAGCTTCCTGTCAAACATAGTAATTTTGACTATTCCTTCGATTAATACCTCTACTCATCTTTTCACCTACAGGAGTAGTACCATGTCAAATTTTTGAAATCGGACAACAGGATCTTATAATTAAAGAAATCTCCAATATGTTTACGTTTTTTATATTTATGTAAAATAAATGGTCATTCCAAAAACATTCCTTAAGAAAATGGACCCACCCAAAAAGTAACGCAGCCAATTACTTGATGTAATTAGCAAATAACTTGCAGTCGCTAGCCATAGAAACACTTGCTATTAAAAAACTCAAATACTTTCGGAATTTCAGTTTTATTTCTAAGTAAAGGCGTCTATTCGGGATTATCTTAAGGTAATTCCAGCATGAATGTACTTGTCGACAGATTTGGCCTATTTTTTTTTCACAGACTCAGAATAATGTTGGCTGTGAGATCTCGAAGTTACAGAATTTTGGTCGTTTAGATCACGTGAGATAATTAGCTGCAAAGTTCGCGATTTCTCGATTCAAAGCATGTAAAACTCACTTTCCTCCTAGCTATTTTTTACTACATTAAAAAAATCTCAATAGAATTGAAAAAAAGTAAGAGAGTTGAAAGAAATGTTTTAAGAATAAAATAGTAAAAAAAATTTTAGATTAATTTTCGTTTTCGAGATATTATTTTTGTTGTAAATTGGTCAAAATTGAGAACGTGGGCATAATTACCTCGTGTTTTAAATTTAATTTCTCGATAAATTCTGTTAAAAAAATTTTTTACCATATAAAGCTATGGTTGCATAGGAACTGCAAATATGCTGGAAATACCTTAAGGAAGTACGAGCACTAAGGCAATTTTAGATTAAGGGTGGAAATTATTTCTACTTTATTATCAACTTTGATGGTGAATTTTGTTATTACTTCATGAATGTAGATGAAAAATAAGAATAAAATTTTTCGGTCAACCCCCGTCACGTTTTTGTCAACCCGACCTTAAAATTTTCAGAATTGATTTAGACTTAGTCCAACTTCATATAAAAAAAAATCAAGTTTTTTATTTAAAATTGCCTTGGTACTCGGACATTTTTAGACTCATCCGATAGCTAGTATTTTGTAGTTTTTGAATCCGAAGCTAAAAATTTTAGCTCACCCCCACCGTTTATTTATTAACGTGAGTGTATTTCGAACTGATGAACTTCGGTAAGCGTAGCGGGTAACATAGCCAGTATACCACTCTGTTGAAATTACAATTAGTATTTCAGTATAACATTATTAAAGTAATAAAGATAAAATTATTGACACTGGTGATCCTGGCCAAGATAATAGGATAAAATTTTTAAATTAGTTTATTGTCATTGGATCTTGATAAGTGTGAAAAATTTTCAAGTTAATCGGCCACTTGCTATCAAAAAGATTGCCCTCTTTTAAAAAAATTGCAAATTATTACGAAATTTCAACCATTTTCGGAATCATCTTAAACTTATTAAAACTTATTCGAAAGCTAGTACTTTATAGTTTTTGATTAGGAAGATGAAAATTTAAAATCATACACCACTGTTTGGTGTCCACAAAATCACGTTTTTATAAGTTTTTTTTAGGAAGACAATTTATTTTACATAAATATAAAGAAAGTGTAAATATAGGAAATTTCTTCAATTTTAAGATCGCGTTTTACGATTTCAAAAATTTGATATGGTACTTCTCCTGTAGGTATCCTCCGAAAAGGTATCTGGTGGTAAGCATTATGATTTGGATTATCCAAAATGAAAAAATCCAGAAAATTTCTTTAGCCGATAAATGAATATCACTTATTAATCGAAAAATAGTCAAAATCATTATTTTTGACAAAATGGCGGCTTCCAAAACAATTTTCTACTTCAAAGGGATCTAAAATATCGAAAAAATAAATAAATAAAATATCGAAATTCTTGGTGAAAATATCTAAGAAGACCGATCGTTCGAGCCGTTTCGGAGAATTCTTGTTTGCCAACTTTGAAAATGCTGTTTCGAGAAAAACGCGTTTAAAGTTTCAAAAGACGTTTACACTCAATTAAAATTTTTTTTAATGTATTTATCTTCTTGAATATTTATCGGATCTACTTGAAATTTTCAGAGACTATACTTAAATATATGTACATTACTGAAATGCAAAATCGATTTTTTGAAAATTCTAACTGGATATAATCCCTTAAACTCATCCCAAAGGTTGTACCTTGTAGTTTTTGAACAGGAAGCTGAAAATTTTAGATCAGTTCCACCGTTCGGTGTCGAGGGTTTGAAGAATGAAGAAAGCTAATAATTTTCTGATTACTTTGAAAGCGTACACAGGGCGAAAAAATAATATACGCATTCGAAAGCTTCTGCATGTCCGTATAAAAGTTACTCACCGTGTCGTTAACTGAACCCAATTTTTTTTATTTTTGGGATTTAAACTACTGTATATAAAGTAGATCAAATTCCGAAACAAAAATTTGTTTACTCTTTTGCCGACGACTTCATTTCTGCACTGAAAATTAGCTTTTAGGAATAACGATGTACATTTTATTAAATAAATTTTCGATTACTTTATTAAATAACAACGTTTTTGTTCAACAATTTTTCCTTATATATTAAGAAATTTAGTACAAGAAATATGGATTTTGAGCTCAAAAATGTTAACACGTCGCTAAAAATTTAACTACAGGTATTTGAAAGGATGTAAAATAATATAACAAAGTTGTTGTCACGTGGAACTTTTAGAAAATTGGGAAATAGAAAATAAAAAAACCTTTCAACCACCAATTTGAAAGCTACCTATTACTTGGAAAATTTTAGTAAAAAATGAAAAAGTGCCGAATTATCTGACGTTCAACTTTTAAAGTTGAACGTCCAGTTAATGTACAATTTTTTTTCAGTTAGTTTACAATTTTTAAGTTTTTGGAGGAACACTTTTTAAAATTTCTATTTCCCAATTTTCGAAAAGCCTCACGTGACAATATCTTTGACATGTTATTTAAATTCTTTTTAAATACCGGTAACCAAAATTTTCTACGAGGTGCTATAATTGTTGAGGTCAGATTTTTTTAACTCTGTTTGCAAATCCTAATTAAAAATGAAAAATAAAAAACTATGACTAATTTTCTCTATACTCTCCGCAAAAATAAAAACGCGGCACTTTATTTCGTTAAAAATACACAATATTTGCAGGCATGAAACTTTGTTATCTTTAATTTTTTTGGGCCATACCAGGGCTCGTTTTAAGAGCAAAGAAGTGAACTTGAAGATGCTCTACTCTTGAAATTCGGTTCGGATAAATTCTTGAGATTCGTAGTGTGGTGATGCTAATCGGAAATTTAAGACCATTTGTAATAGAAAAGAAAGTTGAATGTTTGCCCTGAAACCCGACATGTGTCACGTACCTTTTATGAAAACTGTTAAGGTGCTATTTCATGGTGATGATAACTTTTAGCGTTAAATTTGATCACATGGTATAATTTTGATCAGAGTGCCATCTAGAGAGCTTCTCTACTCCTCCTGTATGGTAAATCCAGGCCTGCTTACGAATATAGTGTATTTTTAATTTTTGCGAAGAGTAATTTAAGAAATTAAAATAACAAATTTAATAGCTATAACTAATTTTTTTAATGAAAAATAAATAACTATGATTGGGATTTCTCTACAATCTTTTTAGAGAAAAGTCAACAAATATTCTTTAAATTGTAGAGTCTCGATAATCGGGAATCCATAATAACCATGGGTCTTCCGATTAATGGAAAAACTCATTATAAATAAAACATTGCAAAAGGTGCATTGGAATGTATGTATTTAAGCGAAACTATACACACAGAATCAAACTCAGTGTTAATGTGCTATTGTGTTTTTAGAACCATATTGGATGTATATACAAACAAACAATATCATTTTTTTAGTGATTTGTATAGAGCGATGTGGAAAGTGCGGGTGGTCGAAAAGTGTTCTGTTTACTGGAAATTTTCGATTATCGTGACTCTACTGTATTTTAAGAAATTAACGATAAAAAAAAGTAACTAGAAAAATAAATAATAACTATATAGGATGTAACTGAAACAAGCATTTTGATATGAAGAACTTATTTATGTTTTTAAATGCTCCCCTTCGGAAGTACAGGCATCAAAAACTTTGCACCACGTGTTGCATTTCTGCCAAAATTTGACACTACTGACGCCAGAAACTTCCAAATAAAAGGCTCCGTAAAGTCCTTGATTATTGATCATTCGTTCAGAGACATAAATTTTTTTTAACCCAATAAAATAAAGTCGATGAAAAATACTAACAATTTTGTAACAATTATTCTCTTCCTCTTTCATCCAAATCAACGACTAAATCTTCTGATTTTGCATTTCGCATTGTTTTCATTTTCCTCGAATCACCCCTACGTAGTATTGGTCTTAAAGCAGTTGGATAAATATTATTACGCGGTTTTGTATTAGTTGTGGAAACATTTGCATAATTATTTGACGCGGCTTGTGATTGTGTTCGTGAGGCTTCGGCTAAGTATTTATTACGATCAGCCCTTGGTTGCCAACTATTAAATGGTACGTGTCCAAGATTGTTCGCTTCAGGTGAGGCTTCGGCTAAGTATTTATTACGATCAGCCCTTGGTTGCCAACTATTAAATGGTACGTGTCCTAGATTGTTCGCTTCAGGTGAGGCTTCGGCTAAGTATTTATTACAATTAGCGCTTGGTTGCGAGCTATTAGATAGTGTGTGATCAAGATTGTTCGCTTCAGATGTGTACTTTAAAATTTTCATGTTGTGGAAAATTTTAATTGTACTTTCCATCTGAACCCGGTAAAATTGTTCAAAAATTGGTTGCCCTAAATTGTTTAAGTAATATTTTTGTAAATCGTATGGAGGTAATCCAAATTTATTTTTGACGATATCCATTGCTAATCGAAGCCATAGTTTGGAAGTTTTTGATAATTTATCATTGAAGTGCAATTGAGCATGGACTTCTACCTGTAATTCAGTGAATTGGTGCGGAAAGTATGTACAGATTCCAATTCCATTTTGAAATAACTGAAATTAAATTTTGTATGTTATTTTACCTGTTCGGGCATTTCGGCAGTGGTGGATTTACACTAGGGGCTTTCGGGGCTAGTGCCCAGGGCGGCAAAATTTGGAAAGTGGAAAAAAATTTATAATTATGAGTCAAGCTTAGTGCAAAATTTGTAGTTCTAAGAACAAAAACATATTTTCTTACATTATATTGAGTATATAATAAGCATAATAAATTATTTGCAATTCATTAAATATTTTAATTTTTTTAAAATAAGATATCAAATCTATATAACTTTGAGTGAAATTTCAGTGATGGGGCGGCATTTATTCGACTGCCCAAGGGCGGCAAAATTTTAAATCCGGCCCTGCATTTCGGATACAAATGGTTGTGTTTCAGCAAGGCCACAACAATTAAATAAAAAACAAGTGAAAATAAAAAATGGACTGAGTTAATTGATGAAATATCTTATATGGACATGTATTCAATATCAGTGTTTGTATAATTTTTTATAAATAATGATAAGTTTAAAATAGAGAACCATTACATGTATTAAAGAATAAAGGGGCGACCATTTCTTTCAGGGACCATTTTTTGGAATCTACATGTTTTGAAACGAATTTTTAAACGAAAAAAAATGTTTCTTTGAAAATCTTTTGATCCCGTTATTGTTATCGGGTCGGTTTAATATGTCTATTTTTGCATTCAAGTTTCTTTTTGTATTTTTATAAGCTGAATTAAATTTATAAATAGAAAAATTGAATTTTTTGATTGCGAAAGTGGTTTTTAAAATTTTTGATTTGCTTATTTAATGCAAAAAAGATTTCTTGTGATTTTATTGTAAAGGTCGCCATTTCTGAGTTACTACTCAAAATGTCAAGAATGGTTGGAAACCAATCTTTTAACATTCCTTCACAAAATCTCAAGGCGTAATTAAAGCTTTTTTTATTCTAAAGCCTTAATTTTTAATACTACGACACCGCCCGAAGTTGTATAATTTTTTAACTGTTTTTTTGGGATCTTCTTTGTATCATGCATAATCCAAAACCAAGGGTCACAGAAGTTTTGAATTTTTTTTAAACGTTAAGATAAATTCCCAAAAATCGTACACATATCGGTAAAATCGAAAAAATCATAAAAATTTGTTTGTAATTTGAATAAAAATGCTTATCTATTTTTTGATACTTCTAAGAATACCCTAATTTTCAATGCCCTAAGAATACCCTAATTAATCATATTCCTTGGCAATCCACGAATTTCCTCGTTTGTGGCCCCTCTGAAAATTCTGTTATCTTTTTTATGATCAGATATTTATAAAAGTTGCTAACCTGAATCGTAAATAATTTCAAATCTTCTTCTTGACCAGATTTTAATAGCATCTTCAAATAAATGTAAAGAGAGATAGTAAAAAGACTTATTGGTCTACCAGAACTTAATCTAGCTTTATAGATAAAATCTCCTAACAATCTAATTGCATACCGAAAATATATTGGGTTTCTTAACTGCAGCATTTCACGATCTATAATGCCAAAAAAATTTATTATTCTTCACACTCTGTTAAAATCTAATTGTATCAGATACTCTAGGAGTATTCAATGTAAGCTAAATTCTAAGCTAAGTTTTGAAAAAAAAAATGGGTTTTAAAACCTAGATAACTTAAACTTTTAATCTACCGTCATGTCATATTTCAGATTTTTTTAAATAAAAAAAAAATTTCAAACCGAAACATCCTGATCTCGTTTCTTTTATCATTTTTGATAAAAATAATTTTTCTGAAATTTTTTTTTTTCATTTGATAGAATCTATGCTTATGTTTTTTATCTTGTCTGTCGAAAACAACACGTACTTTTTAATATCATTTTTCCAAAATATAAGAAAAATTTTTAAATAAAAAGAAATTCCTAGAACGTAAAAATTTAAAATGGCGCTCGTGTGAAAAATATAACAAAAATTAAATCTTCTTAAATTTGATTTTCTGTGGGTACAACTATACATGAACGCCATTTTGTCTGTCTCTAGATTGATTGGAACTAAATTCCAAATCACATAGGTTGCGTTTTAATTTTATCCTTAATTAAATTAAATTAATTACTTACGTTGATAATCTAATTGAAGTTTCATAATAAATGGATTTTTAAAATTTACTGAAGCCAATTCGTAATAATTAATTGGTGGTGTTGCCATGTTGAAGAAATCGTCTTTTGCTGATGTTAAAATGAAAAATCATTCAATTTTATCGACTTCCGTTCTTTACGAAATACGACGAAACAATGTTAATAACATTATGTAATATGTTATATAAATCTGTACGACTAACTTACCGACACACGAAGTCACACTCGTGTATATTCGCCAATTCCGATTTTTGTTATGCAATGAACTGACTAAAATAAAATATTTCGAAACATGCGCATAACAAAATTCTGCTAAGTACGACCTCATTCGATCTGTTACAATAAGTAGCACACAATTGTGAAAGTAGCTACGAATATTTAAATAGTCCCTAGGGACATTTAAATAGAGAAAAATTTTATAGGCTGTCACCCTGTTTGCTAGAGCGCATGAAAGAATTTAACGTCGGTCTTATACTCTTATATAATTTGTTTTTTTTTTCGTCATGCGGGTTTATCTTGATTTTTTAATATTATTTCTACAAAAAAACTAGATTAAGAAGTTTTGTTTTAACGCGTAATTTATTTAGTCGAACGTAATAACTATGTGATAAACGATAAATTTATTTCGAAATGGAAAATAATGCTGTAATAGATGGGAATGATTTCAAACGGCGAAATAATTCATTCAAGGAGCTTTTAAAACAACATATTATGGCAAAATATGAAGAATCAATAACATTGAAGAAACAGTTAAAACAAGAAATTGATGATGAAATTAACGTAGAAAAATTCAAGTCCAATATGAGTCTATGTTCATCGATTCAAGAAAATTACGTGGGGGAAAAGTAATGAATATTCTATTGTACTAGTTTTTTCAAATTAAAACGTAATTTTTAAATAGGCATTAAAATTATATTGAGCGGTCAGTGGCGGATTTGAATGTGAGTGCGCTCTAGGCCCCAGGTATTCACGTTATTCGGCACGAAAAAATGAAACTAAATTGTTTGATTTTAAGAAAGTTGTGTTCTGGGGTAGATCGAGAATCATTGCTGCTGTACATTTTAAAATTATTTTCGTAACATACAGGATATTCGGAAAACACGAAACGTATCAAAGTTGTATTTTTAATGGAAAATCCTTTATATTATAATATTTTCAGGTTCTACGATCAAAATAAAAGTTAGTCTCTCTGAAACGTCACGTTTTTCGAAATATTCTGTATTTTCTAAAAATAGATATCAATTTTGATGTATAATTTCTCGCAAAGCTTATCTATATCCGTTTTTAAAACCATATTTAACGTGGAATCTACTGATCGATTGAATTTTTTTGTCGCAAATATCACAGTAGCAATTGGTGTCACTTGGCGCTACGCGCTCAGGTGGTTAAAAAGTATAACTACTGCTAGGGTGACAGCTGTGATTTAATTATCTAGAGTTACGTAGTTTTTATTTATATAATATTATGTTAAAAAGAATAAATCGTATTTAATAAAACAATTACAATTTTTTTTTTATTAAAAATTATGCGATCATTAATTTATTATTTATTTATCGATTACAAAAAATATACACTCAATAATTTAAATATTTAACAAGTGATATAATTACTTAACAATGAAACAAAAAAATAAAATTTTACTCTACTTATAAAAAATTCACAATTCCATCACAATTTATAAAAAATATGAATGGAAAGTTTTTTTTAAGTGGAGTAAAATTTGATTTTTGTCATAACTTTATTTTGATGGGATGGCAAACAAAAATTTTGGGTGGATAAACCGTTGGTTAACGGATTTCATTTTCACTTTGTGAAAATTCGCATTTGAGAATACTAAAGAAAATTTTAATTTCCTTATAACTGAAAATTGAATGGTGGAAAATTATAAATTTCATCTGTATCTTATGAAAATTTGTATCTGGGGGTGATAGTTTCACGGGGCTACGGTTATTCAATTGAATTAGCTTTCGTTAAAAACCATCCTACCTGAAAGTATTATAATACTCGAAGAGTCGAAGGCTATAGCCTTCGACTCTTGGGCTAACACCTGGAAATCGAAAAGGACAAAAACTTATACAATGCGGATATTTTTATTATACATATATACTTTTTTATTTAAAAATTTTTAAGAATTATATAAAATCTTTAAAAAATTATAAATTTGTACTTATATAATAAAAAACGAGGTCGAGGTACTTTGTTCAACACATGGCTCGATTGCGTTAGTAGTTGAAACAACATCCGGAACTTATTCTATCATTTTTTTTCTATTCTTTTATCGCCGGTTTGTACATCTTTTTTCCAATAATGCTGACCTTTCTTTACCCTGATAAAAAGTCCGATTGAATTCCAATTCAAATTTCCAATTCATTCCGATCAATCCAATAGAATCCAATATGAAATTTCCAATTTGGTACCATTTATGAATTGCACCCAATCGGATTGGATTCAATTGGAATGAATTGGAATTTTTTTTTCCAATTAAATCCGATTCATTTCAATTAAATTTCGATTCAATATTTTATTTGGTTTCAATTGGAACGAATAGGAATGAATCGAAACGAAATCGAAAAAATTCCTATTTATGAATCGAATTTTTTTATCAGGGTAATAACATCATCATCTTCGTTTCAAGAATAATTTGATGTTGTTAAGTTGGCATCGCACGATTTTTTGTATAGTAACCAGCGTTGCCAATTCTACCAACTTTAAGGTAGATCTATCTATTACTTTCTTCATAAATTTTTCGAATTTTCATTTCCAATTATCATCTGATTGTTTGGTTACTAATTAATTGCTTGTTTTGGTAATCTATTAAAATCATTTTGTAATTGTATCTTTCTTGGTAATTTTCGATGACGAATCACTAGATGATGTACTCGTTGTTTTTTGGTTTACTAATTTCATTTTTAATATTTTCTCGTGAAAATTGACGTTTTACGTGGCCTTCAACGTCAGAACATCGCTTCAAATTCACTACGGAATTCACAGTTTTACATTGTTCATTAAATTAGCGGGTAATTTGTCATCATTTTCACTACTATTCTTTGTTTCTGCATTAACTAATTTTTTTTTTTTATTAACGATTGATGTTTAAACTTTAGATTTAGATATCTGTGATTTTCTGCTTATACTTAAAGAAATTTTTCTATTATCACACTGCGTAACGTTGAAGAAATATTGTTTGTTTCATCCTCCAACCTTCTGAAAAAAAAAAAGAAATTTTACTTCCAATTTTTTTTATCTACCCTCTCGGCACTAAAAAAAAGGTGGCAAATTTTTTTCGTTAAAATTTGCATGCATGTTGCTTCACGGTCCTTTTGAGTTTTATATCGTTTGGAGAAAGAGAATAAGCTCAATGTTTGTAATGACGTACCGCATGGAGCACCCACATGTAACATACTTGTAATGTACAAATTGGTCATGAATTTCCGATTGTTTGGACGACAATTCTGATCCAATAATATGTGAATAATATTGAACAGGCCTCGCCGATTTATATGGGAGTTGGTGAAAAATGTTTGTCTGAGTGTACTCAACAAAATTATATTCATGCGAACTTGTGGTTTTTCGATTTACACCCACATGGTGGGACAGAAGTACCCCACTTCCGGACACCACATTTTGCACCACTTAACAAAACTATTGGATTTTATATTTTGGGCAATTCTCAGCATTTGACCCTTGACGTTTTTTACCTAGCCTCACGGTTTTCGAGATGTAAGCATTTAAAAAAAACAATGCGAATTTTCGCGTTTAAAAAATAGAAAATACGAATTTTTACAATGAATGCTTTTACAATTCTAATGAAAACATTGTTTTCTTACCTTTTTAATATTTTTTGATCTGTAGAAGGTGTCTCTTTCATGGTAATTTTCTTTCCTGGAATACAATTTTTTTTTTATTAATCAATTTCGATACTTCGTATTTGAAATTAGTTTTTCAAAAATATTTAAAAAAATTAGGGATGAAGGTTGTATAAAATTGACTGGATAACAATAAAATACTCGTAATAATTACCTCGCAATATGATAAACAGACGTTCAACACGAGGTCGAGGTATTTTGTTCAACACATGGCTCGATTCCGTTAGTAGTTGAAACAACATCCGGTAACAAACTTATTCTTTCCTCGCTGATCATCATATTATCAGCGGTTTGCACGGTCCGATCCAGCGAAGCGAGCCGGGCAACAATGTGAGGCGGCAAATCCTGAAAATATGATATACAGTAATCTCGATAAACGGGACTCAATAAGACCAGAACTATTTGGAATTTTTTTATTTCTATTTTTTTAACAATAATTTCTACAAGAAATATCCTAAAAATTGTTTAAATGTCTGCTAAATCATTCTCGCGGTGTATTAATATATCATATTATATGTATATTAGTGGGGTAGCTAAGTAAATCTATCAGATTTTGATAATCAATTTGGAAAATTGACTTAATTTTTTTTAATAGGTTTCTTTCGTTGTTAAAAACAGGGAAAAGAAGGTGTCCGGTTCCGAAATGTTCCGCACGACCTTCTACATCCGATTTTGGGACAATTTATCTCTACATTGTTTTCTTTGTTGACGTTTTCTGAGATATCCTGACTTCTATTAATCGCAATGCGACGAATAAAAAAAAATGCTCGTTATGAATTTTTGCATCAATCTTGCCTGCTATCGAACCCTGAACAGAGCAAAATAACCTCAAAATCTTAAGAAAACCGCAGTAAGTTCATATTTTTAACTTTCTCTGATAACTTTTCGAAAAATAAGAGAATTATGACTTGAAATTTTGGAAAAATATCTAACTTATGATCATAATAAAATGTGATTTTTTAACAATTAGTTTACTTGACATTTAAATTTTATTTTTGTATTCAATTATACGAGGCGATCTAGAATACGAGCTAGATACAGAGGTATATCCAAATTATTCTGATTTTGTATCCAATTATTCCATATGGCAGTCATTTTATTTATATATGTTATAGGTTAATTTCCATATTTTCATATGTTATAAATTAATTTTCAGATTAAATTATTTTAAACATAGAAACTTACCTCTGTTATATTTTCGTTTTGCGAAATATTGCATTTTTTTCATTTTCAAAACTTGTATTTTGCATTTTTTCGGATCCATTTTTTCCAGGGCTACTTTTCCCCATTACCGTCTACCGACTTATAAGGATCGTGCCTAAACAGATCGAATGAGGTCGTACTTAGCAGAATTTTGTTATGCGCAGTTTCGAAATATTTTATTTTAGTCAGTTCATTGCATAACAAAAGTCGGAATTGGCGAATATACACGAGTGTGACTTCGTGTGTCGGTAAGTTAGTCGTACAGATTTATATAACATATTACATAATGTTATTAACATTGTTTCGTCGTATTTCGTAAAGAACGGAAGTCGATAAAATTGAATGATTTTTCATTTTAACATCAGCAAAAGACGATTTCTTCAACATGGCAACACCACCAATTAATTATTACGAATTGGCTTCAGTAAATTTTAAAAATCCATTTATTATGAAACTTCAATTAGATTATCAACGTAAGTAATTAATTTAATTTAATTAAGGATAAAATTAAAACGCAACCTATGTGATTTGGAATTTAGTTCCAATCAATCTAGAGACAGACAAAATGGCGTTCATGTATAGTTGTACCCACAGAAAATCAAATTTAAGAAGATTTAATTTTTGTTATATTTTTCACACGAGCGCCATTTTAAATTTTTACGTTCTAGGAATTTCTTTTTATTTAAAAATTTTTCTTATATTTTGGAAAAATGATATTAAAAAGTACGTGTTGTTTTCGACAGACAAGATAAAAAACATAAGCATAGATTCTATCAAATGAAAAAAAAAAATTTCAGAAAAATTATTTTTATCAAAAATGATAAAAGAAACGAGATCAGGATGTTTCGGTTTGAAATTTTTTTTTTATTTAGAAAAATCTGAAATATGACATGACGGTAGATTAAAAGTTTAAGTTATCTAGGTTTTAAAACCCATTTTTTTTTTCAAAACTTAGCTTAGAATTTAGCTTACATTGAATACTCCTAGAGTATCTGATACAATTAGATTTTAACAGAGTGTGAAGAATAATAAATTTTTTTGGCATTATAGATCGTGAAATGCTGCAGTTAAGAAACCCAATATATTTTCGGTATGCAATTAGATTGTTAGGAGATTTTATCTATAAAGCTAGATTAAGTTCTGGTAGACCAATAAGTCTTTTTACTATCTCTCTTTACATTTATTTGAAGATGCTATTAAAATCTGGTCAAGAAGAAGATTTGGAATTATTTACGATTCAGGTTAGCAACTTTTATAAATATCTGATCATAAAAAAGATAACGGAATTTTCAGAGGGGCCACAAACGAGGAAATTCGTGGATTGCCAAGGAATATGATTAATTAGGGTATTCTTAGGGCATTGAAAATTAGGGTATTCTTAGAAGTATCAAAAATAGACAAGCATTTTTATTCAAATTACAAATTTTTATGATTTTTTCGATTTTACCGATATGTGTACGATTTTTGGGAATTTATCTTAACGTTTAAAAAAAATTCAAAACTTCTGTGACCCTTGGTTTTGGATTATGCATGTTATAAGGAAGACCCCAAAAAAACAGTTAAAAAATTATACAACTTCGGGCGGTGTCGTAGTATTAAAAATTAAGGCTTTAGAATAAAAAAAGCTTTAATTACGCCTTGAGATTTTGTGAAGGAATGTTCAAAGATTGGTTTTCAACCATTCTTGACATTTTGAGTAGTAACTCAGAAATGGCGACCTTTACAATAAAATCACAAGAAACCTTTTTTTGCATTAAATGAGCAAATCAAAAATTTTAAAAACCACTTTCGCAATCAAAAAATTCAATTTTTCTATTTATAAAAATTGTTTATAACAATTTTTGGCAATATTTTAGAGCCAAACACATCCAAAAATTTAATTCAGCTTATAAAAATACAAAAAGAAACTTGAATGCAACAATAGACATATAAACCGATCCGATAACAATAACGGGATCAAAAGATTTTCAAAGAAACATTTTTTTTCGTTTAAAAATTCGTTTCAAAACATGTAGATTCGAAAAAAAGGTCCCTGAAAGAAATGTTCGTCCCTTTATTCTTTAATACATGTAATGGTTCTCTATTTTAAACTTATCATTATTTATAAAAAATTATACAAACACTGATATTGAACACTGTCCATATAAGATATTTCATCAATTAACTCAGTCCATTTTTTATTTTCACTTGTTTTTTATTTAATTTTTGTGGCCTCGCTGAAACACAACCATTTGTATCCGAAATGTCCGAACAGGTAAAATAACATACAAAATTTAATTTCAGTTATTTCAAAATGGAATTGGAATCTGTACATACTTTCCGCACCAATTCACTGAATTACAGGTAGAAGTCCATGCTCAATTGCACTTCAATGATAAATTATCAAAAACTTCCAAACTATGGCTTCGATTAGCAATGGATATCGTCAAAAATAAATTTGGATTACCTCCATACGATTTACAAAAATATTACTTAAACAATTTAGGGCAACCAATTTTTGAACAATTTTACCGGGTTCAGATGGAAAGTACAATTAAAATTTTCCACAAAATGAACATTTTAAAAGAAGCGAACAATCTTGGTCACACACTATCTAATAGCTGGCAACCAAGCGCTAATTGTAATAAATACTTAGCCGAAGCCTCACCTGAAGCGAACAATCTTGGACACGTACCATTTAATAGTTGGCAACCAAGGGCTGATCGTAATAAATACTTAGCCGAAGCCTCACCTGAAGCGAACAATCTTGGACACGTACCATTTAATAGTTGGCAACCAAGGGCTGATCGTAATAAATACTTAGCCGAAGCCTCACGAACACAATCACAAGCCACATCAAATAATTATGCAAATGTTTCCACAACTAATACAAAACCGCGTAATAATATTTATCCAACTGCTTTAAGACCAATACTACGTAGGGGTGATTCGAGGAAAATGAAAACAATGCGAAATGCAAAATCAGAAGATTTAGTCGTTGATTTGGATGAAAGAGGAAGAGAATAATTGTTACAAAATTGTTAGTATTTTTCATCGACTTTATTTTATTGGGTTAAGAAAAATTTATGTCTCATGAACGAATGATGTATCTGAACGAATGATCAATAATCAAGGACTTTACGGAGCCTTTTATTTGGAAGTTTCTGGCGTCAGTAGTGTCAAATTTTGGCAGAAATGCAACACGTGGTGCAAAGTTTTTGATGCCTGTACTTCCGAAGGGAAGCATTTAAAAACATAAATAAGTTCTTCATATCAAAATGCTTGTTTCAGTTACATCCTATTTAGTTATTATTTATTTTTCTAGTTACTTTTTTTTATCGTTAATTTCTTAAAATACAGTAGAGTCACGATAATCGGAAATTTCCAGTAAACAGAACACTTTTCGACCACCCGCACTTTCCACATCGCTCTATACAAATCACTAAAAAAATGATATTGTTTGTTTGTATATACATCCAATATGGTTCTAAAAACACAATAGCATCACATTAACACTGAGTTTGATTCTGTGTGTATAGACTCGCTTAAATACATACATTCCAATGCACCTTTTGCAATGTTTTATTTATAATGAGTTTTTCCATTAATCGGAAGACCCATGGTTATTATGGATTCCCGATTATCGAGACTCTACAATTTAAAGAATATTTGTTGACTTTTCTCTAAAAAGATTGTAGAGAAATCCCAATCATAGTTATTTATTTTTCATTAAAAAAATTAGTTATAGCTATTAAATTTGTTATTTTAATTTCTTAAATTACTCTTCGCAAAAATTAAAAATACACTATATTCGTAAGCAGGCCTGGATTTACCATACAGGAGGAGTAGAGAGGCTCTCTAGATGGCACTCTGATCAAAATTATACCATGTGATCAAATTTAACGCTAAAAGTTAGCATCACCATGAAATAGCACCTTAACAGTTTTCATAAAAGGTACGTGACACATGTCGGGTTTCAGGGCAAACATTCAACTTTCTTTTCTATTACAAATGGTCTTAAATTTCCGATTAGCATCACCACACTACGAATCTCAAGAATTTATCCTAACGGAATTTCAAGAGAAGAGCATCTCCAAGTTCACTTCTTTGCTCTTAAAACGAGCCCTGGTATGGCCCAAAAAAATTAAAGATAACAAAGTTTCATGCCTGCAAATATTGTGTATTTTTAACGAAATAAAGTGCCGGGTTTTTATTTTTGCAGAGAGTATAAAGAAAATTAGTCATAGTTTTTTATTTTTCATTTTTAATTAGGATTAGCAAACAGAGTTAAAAAAATCTGACCTCAACAATTATAGCACCTCGTAGAAAATTTGGTTACCGGTATTTAAAAAGAATTTAAATAACATGTCAAAGATATTGTCACGTGGGGCTTTTCGAAAATTAAATAAATGTAAAATAACTGAAAAAAAAATTGTACATTAACTGGACGTTCAACTTTAAAAGTTGAACGTCAGATAATTCGGCACTTTTTCATTTTTTACTAAAATTTTCCAAGTAATAGGTAGCTTTCAAATTGGTGGTTGAAAGGTTTTTTTATTTTCTATTTCCCAATTTTCTAAAAGTTCCACGTGACAACAACTTTGTTATATTATTTTACATCCTTTCAAATACCTGTAGTTAAATTTTTAGCGACGTGTTAACATTTTTGAGCTCAAAATCCATATTTCTTGTACTAAATTTCTTAATATATAAGGAAAAATTGTTGAACAAAAACGTTGTTATTTAATAAAGTAATCGAAAATTTATTTAATAAAATGTACATCGTTATTCCTAAAAGCTAATTTTCAGTGCAGAAATGAAGTCGTCGGCAAAAGAGTAAACAAATTTTTGTTTCGGAATTTGATCTACTTTATATACAGTAGTTTAAATCCCAAAAATAAAAAAAATTGGGTTCAGTTAACGACACGGTGAGTAACTTTTATACGGACATGCAGAAGCTTTCGAATGCGTATATTATTTTTTCGCCCTGTGTACGCTTTCAAAGTAATCAGAAAATTATTAGCTTTCTTCATTCTTCAAACCCTCGACACCGAACGGTGGAACTGATCTAAAATTTTCAGCTTCCTGTTCAAAAACTACAAGGTACAACCTTTGGGATGAGTTTAAGGGATTATATCCAGTTAGAATTTTCAAAAAATCGATTTTGCATTTCAGTAATGTACATATATTTAAGTATAGTCTCTGAAAATTTCAAGTTGATCCGATAAATATTCAAGAAGATAAATACATTTAAAAAAAATTTTAATTGAGTATAAACGTCTTTTGAAACTTTAAACGCGTTTTTCTCGAAACAGCATTTTCAAAGTTGGCAAACAAGAATTCTCCGAAACGGCTCCAACGATCGGTCTCTTTAGATATTTTCACCAAGAATTTCGATATTTTATGTATTTATTTTTTCGATATTTTAGTATCGAAGTTGAAAATTGTTTTGGAGGCCGCCATTTTGTCAAAAATAATGATTTTGACTATTTTTCGATTAATAAGTGATAAGATATTCATTTATCGACTAAAGAAATTTTCTAGATTTTTTCATTTTGGATAATCCAAACCATGATGCTTACCACCAGATACCTTTTCGGAGGATACCTACAGCAGATCGCCTACAGGAGAAGTACCATATCAAATTTTTGAAATCGTAAAACGCGATCTTAAAATTGAAGAAATTTCCGATATTTATACTTTCTTTATATAAATTGTCTTCCTAAAAAAAACTCATAAAAACGTGATTTTGTGGACACCAAACAGTGGTGTATGACTTTTAATTTTCATCTTCGTAATCAAAAACTATAAAGTACTAGCTTTCGAATAAGTTTTAATAAGTTTTATAAGGTTAAGATGATTCCGAAAATAGTTGAAATTTCGTAATAATTTTCAATTTTTTTAAAAGAGGCCGATCTTTTTGATAGCAAGTGGCCGATTAACTTGAAAATTTTTCACACTTATCAAAATCCTATGACAATAAAATAATTTAAAAATTTTATCCTATTATCTTGGCCAGGATCACCAGTACCTATCAATAATCTTATCTTTATTACTTTAATAATGTTATACTGAAATATTAATTGTAATTTCAACAGCGAGTGGTATACTGGCTATGGTACCCGCTACGCTTGCCGAAGTTCATCAGTTCGAAATCCACTCACGTTAATAAATAGACGGTGAGGGTGAGCTAAAATTTTTAGCTTCGAATTTAACTACAAAATACTAGCTATCGGATGAGTCTAAAAATGTCCGAGTACCAAGGCAATTTTAAATAAAAAACTTGATTTTTTTTTATATGAAGTTGGACTAAGTCTAAATCAATTCTGAAAATTTTAAGGTCGGGTTGACAAAAACGTGACGGGGGTTGACCGAAAAATTTTATTCTTATTTTTTATCTACATTCATGAAGTAATAACAAAATTCATCATCAAAGTTGATAATAAAGTAGAAATAATTTCCACCCTTAATCTAAAATTCTCTTGGTGCTCGTACTTCCTTAAGGTATTTCCAGCATATTTGCAGTTCCTATGCAACCATAGCTTTATATGGTAAAAATTTTTTTTAACAGAATTTATCGAGAAATTAAATTTAAAACACGAGGTAATTATGCCCACGTTCTCAATTTTAATCAATTTACGACAAAATTAATATCTCGAAAACGAAAAGTAATCTAAAATTTTTTTTACTATTTTATTCTAAAAACATTTCTTTCAACTCTTTTACTTTTTTTCAATTCTATTGAGATTTTTTTAATATAGTAAAAAATAGCTAGGAGGAAAGTAAGTTTTACATGCTTTGAATCGAGAAATCGCGAACTTTGCAGCTAATTATCTCACGTGATCTAAACGACCAAAATTCTGTAACTTCGAGATATCACAGCCAACATTATTCTGAGTCTGTGAAAAAAAAATAGGCCAAATCTGTCTTCAAGTATATTCATGCTGGAATTACCTTAAGATGATCCCGAATAGACGCTTTTCCTTAGAAATAAAACTGAAATTTCGAAAATATTTGAGTTTTTTAATAGCAGTGTTTCTATGGCCAGCGACTGCAAGTTACATATTTGCTAATTACATCAAGTAATTGGTTGCGTTACTTTTTGGACGGGTCCATTTTCTTAAGGGATGTTTTTGGAATGACCATTTATTTTACATAAATATAAAAAACGTAAACATATTGGAGATTTCTTTAATTATAAGATCCCGTTGACCGATTTCAAAAATTTGACATGGTACTACTCCTGTAGGTGAAAAGATGAGTAGAGGTATTAATCGAAGGAATAGTCAAAATTACTATGTTTGACAAAATGGAAGCTTCCAAAAAAAAATCCAAAATTCTTCAAAAAATTTTCAACTTTAAAGTGGTCTAAAATATCGAAATAATTTTCAGAAATCTTATTCCGTCGATTAATATTTTGGAAAAATATCTAAGAAGATTGTTGTTCACCGACTTTGCAAATGCTGTTTCGAGATAAACGCGTTTAAAATTTCAAAAGACGTTTACACTCCGTTAAAATTTTTTTTAATGCGATTTTATTTTCGTGAATATTTATCGGATCAACTTAAAATTTTTAGAGAATATACTTAAATAACTGGATACAACCACTTAATTGCTCCTGCCTAAATCCACGCTTGAGCTGTAAAATGTAATAAATCTGATACTCAGCTCAAAAATTCAAGCTTTATTACAAAAATTATACAGGCTCAAAAATAAATAACAAAAAACTATTAAAAAGGGAACTTGCAAATTACAAGAATCAACTCATTTCAATTTTCATTATTCTACTCAATTATCGTCTCTGGCATAATAATAGACCCGGTTGTCATAATTTGTTCTAACAATACGCTATTGAATCACTTCTACGTGATGGTAAATCACGTTGTTACCGTTTCTGGGCACGTTTTGGTGCCCCTTCAACATACTTAATTTTTCTTATTAAATCCGTCCACATATCCACTTTACCATCGTTCCATTTGATCTCATCGTCCATACTCTCATCATCTGACGAATCATTTGATGGTTCGACGACTTTTAATGAATAACTTTTTGTCGCTCTACTATTTCCACCATATTGTGTGCATTTGTTCTCCATATTTTTGTAATGTTTGAATTGTAATAGCGCTGCTCTTAGTTCAGTACTCAACGTTTGTTCGGATTGATCAATACTTTTACCAAAAGCATAATTCGCATTAATTTTTGGGACGTTTACAATTGTTTGTACGCAGGAACAGAATCTGTCAACACTAGCACAAAATAATCAGAAAAAGATTATATTTTAGGGAAAGTCAATGTACGAGTTCCAGGGCAATTTTGGATAAAAGGCTTGATTTTTTTTTAGATATAGTTGGACTAAGTCTAAATCAATTTTGAAAATTTTAGGGAGTGTTGCCCGATTGTTTAAATAAATAAATGGCTTCAAAAGTAGGCTTAAGTATACTTAACATTGGTCTTATGGGAAAACGATAGATGATGATATTAATAGATTTGTAGAAAAATTGTCGGTGGAAATTAAAAAAAAAAAAAAACTATTTAAATTAAAGTTAAAACCTTAATAAATTAATTATTGAAGAAAAAAAAACGTTGTGTCCGACTAATTAGGGCGTATGAGCGCGTTCCTCCTATTTTTGTCTTTCGATGCATGTGTCATGATATATTTGATAAAACGTGTTTTCCAAGATGCCGGCTGAAGCTCGCGCCCTACCTCTACGTCCCTCAATATATTCCAACAATAAAATTTCTTCTGTAGAAAATTTCAATATGAATCTGCTTTTTTGCTTTGGCTATTGGGTTATAAATATTCCGAAACAATATCGTAGAAGAACTCATTTGACGATTGGATGAGTATTTTTCAAAATACCTACAGAATTGCTCCGTTGTTGGTGTGGGATTTTCTCTCAAAAACACACATCCAATAATTAAATGAACCGAATTTTTTTATTATTGATATTCGAATTATTCATTATTCCGAATTTCGTTAAATTCCGTAATAAAATTTTTGTCTGCAATTTTTCGAAAGAGAAAACCCCTTGAGAAAAAAAAAAAAAAACGGGAATAAATACAAATACTGACCAAAATTTCAAACAGTTGTATCTCCGAACAAAATGGTCGAACCGGCATCATTTACAACTTATTCGAAAGCTGGTATTTTTTAGTTTTTGAATTCAAAGCTGAAAATTTTTTATCATCTGCACCACTTTGCGTCGAGGATTAAAAGGGTGAGAAAAGTGCTATCTTATAATTTTCTTAATGCTTTGAAAGTGAATAAGGGGTGACAAAATTATTAAGGATAAAAAAAGCGTTATCTTATAATTTTCTGAGAACTTTGAAAGCGTATACGAGCGCAAGAATTATTAAGGATAAGGAAAGAGTTATCTTATAATTTTCTAAGAAATATGAAAGGAAGAAATAATATTTAGCAAGAAATCCAAAAAATACATTCGAAATCGTACGTTTCTTTATCAACAATGTTTTAGAACGTACTCTTAAGGATTTATGTTCGGGATTTTTTAGCACACTGTGAGGTCAAACTTGACACTTCCGAATCGCTTAAACAGTACTAGTAATATAATCAAAAAGACTCGTCGAATCAAATCATCAAAAAAGCTCGCAAAAACGCTATTCTACAGAAAAATTAAGCTTTCGCACGAAATCAGATTTAACTAAAATTTTATAAGAAGTTAGGTGTGTCGTATTTGCTCTGATAGTGCGTAACTAGGTTAAAAAAGCTCGAATTACAGTAAACCCCCGCGGTAATCTGACAAACGTCAGGGTAGTGTGTAATTATCAAATTTGTCAGACTATAGAGTACTGCCACAAACTCCCGTGCAGTACGGAATTTTTTGAAAAAGAATAATCCGACAAATTATATATCAAAGATTTCAATCATTTTCTAATTTCTCATGAATTTATAATAAATTAACATTTTAATTACCGTTTTATATATTCCTTAAAAGCGCAATTTAAGCTTCGTAAACTGTGGGTAATTTAAAGACAACAATAAGTTCTAATTAAAATATTTAGCCAAAGTTTTAATTCGTAAATGTCCAACATGCTTTGATAATGCGTAACTTGGTTAAAAAAGCTTTTACGAAAATGCGAAGCAAAATATTCTGTAGAGAAATGCATAAGCTTTCTGATGAGTATATAGAATTCCTTTCAAAATAATTTTGCGCCCCTTGTACGTTGTCTTCCCTCCCAACTCTCGACACAAATCAGTTGGCGGTGATAAAAAATTTTCAGTCTCATATTTAAAAAATACAAAACAAAATTTCGAAAATATTTGAATTTTTTAAAAAAGGCGATTTTTTTAATGGTATGTGTATAACGAAATTCTCCCCAAATTTTTTAAGGGAAATCGAAACTTTCGTTTGTGCTTCAAAATTTAGATTTCTATGGAAAAAAAATTACGCTGCCTACATAGTTTATATTGAAAAAAGAGAACAAGAAATACCTGGAAATTGTACGACCATCGATACAAATATCCACATTATTTAAGGTTTCATTTGATAATTCAATCGATTCGGACTCAAAAGAGAATGTATCGATTGCTTCATTAGATGTTATCTCAACTCTTTTCTTTAATTCGTGTAAATTTTGTTTATGTAATTCTTTTAACATGTCATTTCGCTTACAATCGTTCGAATTATATAATTCATTTTTTATTTTGTTGTTTTGCTTTTCAGGTTCACAATATTCACAACTCGAACATGCCGTAATTAAAGAGGAGAATGTTGCCTTTGTTTTAAGCTTTCCATACATAGTGTTATGGTCTTCTTTTAATGATGGGCCTGAGAAAAATTAATACAATTAGATATCACAGACATGAGTGTATTCCAGCTCATTCAAAATTCGGCCCAAAGTGTAAAGAAAGATAAACAGATTCGTCTAGCAAAGAATTAAGCGGTATTTCAATCTTTGGTAGACGTATTTGTTAACTATTTCTTGACTCTAAAAATAGCCTAACCTGACTCTGAAATGAACTTTTATACGCAATTCAATGACATTTGAATTCAATATTCGAGTACTTATTCTTCTTTTAAAAGTGCAAAACATATTTATAGTTAAAATTCAATATTCGGACATTTTGAACCATTCAGCCTATTCTCGTTTTTTGATTGTCGGTTTATCGGAAATTTTCCCAAACTTCCATTTGGCCAGTACCCCTGTACGTTGACGACAAAAAACTATACTGTTTTTCCACAAGGCGCGAGTAGATTTTGTACTAAGAACCAGTCATTTCAGAAGGGCTGGAAATTTGAGAACTATTGTGAGGGTCATGCCTAACAATTTTTTGCTCTACAAATTCTTCTCAACCTTTTTAATATATATCTTCCACCATGCTTCTATATTCCCTTACCATACGTCATGCGCTGTTATAAGTCATTAACATACTGCGGGTGAGTTAAACCCTTATTCAGTATTTGGGAGAAAATTCTGTTAAAAAGTAAAAGAGAGCAGAAGTTACTTGCCTAGTTGTTTTCGAATGGACCCTCATTCTAACTTTTCAAGAACTTTCTGTCAGGAAATATGATAAGTTAGATGCCTAATGCCCAACATGACTTAAAAGTACTTATTGAACTAACATAGACAAAGTTTGACGTGTAAATAAAACATTTAGCCATTTGCTGAATGACATAGATGCCTCGTATCATGCAAATTTTATGAATTTTAATCGATATTCATCTTGGAAAGAAACGTAAGTTTTTAAGTTTATTTGTAAAGAGTGTGATCGTATGCAGTACGAGAATTCGAGTAAATGTTAATTTTTACTCAACTGTGACAGATTCCCCCTTGAAATCTAGGTATTGGAGCAAAAATAATTTAATATGGCCAGGGCTAATTGTATGTTATATTTTAACATCGTAATTCCTTACATTACATCTTCTTCTTGTAATTTTTTGACTGATTTAGGAATTATTTTGTAGTCTTTTAGAAAAATTCATATTTTTATAAGTTTTCATTCGATCTTATGGAAACGAAAACGAAAAGCTAACTTAATTTTTGTCTTTTATTGCTATTATCCCTGATTTAAACCTATATACAGTTCGAAGAAACTGAGTAAAATTATTACATTTACCCCTGTTCACCGGTAATGTACAAAATACATTAAACTGTAGGTAGGTTACTAAATGATAAACATACGTAGCAATTTTTGATTTTATACTAAAGGGTTGTCTACAGTTGAATATATTGTCATTCTAGTTTTGGTACTCACTTTTATCCTACCTAACCCTAGGCAAAAAATTTCTGCTTATAACTTTCCCTTGAACCTAAAGCTAGTCCTTCGGTTGTATTATTTTATTTGGTATATTCTTACCGTATTCCAATTAAGTAGGATTCATTAAAAAAACATTTTTCTCATTTTTAGCTACGTAATCATATTCAACGTGATGAATTTCATTAAATGGATCCACATTTTGACAATATTCTTCGATTTGTAGATGCGTACACAATTCAATTCGTTTATAACATTTTCTTTCCGGATAAAATTTGATTTGAGGTGTTGGATTTTTATTATCTTTCATCAATCGAACTGCTTTAATAATTTAATAAATTTTTTTTACAATGGCTACGTACCCGCTTTCGTACACTTTTTGATTTTGATTTGGCCATACGTATTTCAGGCGTAGCACATTTAATTTGTCGAATTTCATCAATAAATCGTGAGAGTTCAATAAATTGTTCGGTTGTGGTTAAAAATTGGCTGACCAAAACGTCGCGAAGTTTTTCTCGTGGAGAAAATTGAATGAGTTGTTCAACTTGTATTATGACTTTCGGTTTGTTTTAGCACAATTTGATTCGGATATTTTAATATTTTGCATATTTACCATAATTTTAATTAATTTATGTATAAGTTTATGTTAGACAAAAATTTTTTTTACGAAAATTTAATAGAATTCAGTTTGATGATTGATATTTTACAAACATGATTTCATGATTGAAACATAGACATTTTCATAACCGTGACAGTTATGAAAGTGTCTATGTTAGATGAAACATGTCAAAAATATTTTAAATTATTAAAATATTAAATAAATCAAAGTGGAATAAGCAAAGAAAATTGGAAATTTTATTTCTTCAATCCTAATTATGGAGTTACACAAAGTAAAGCTCTCTACAATTAAAAATAAAATTATTAGCGTGGTTCCGAAAAAATTTTTGATGAGAGTCTATTTTTTCCAATAGACTTTTTCATCATGATCATGAAGTGTAGAGGTAAAGGAGTACAATCTCTTATACTCCATAATCATGCCATAAGCGCAAGTGCAGAGATTTTTTCACACTGCGTATTCGTTGTGTGCGTAGTCATGGTAGGGACAATAAAATCGATGCCAGCGCTTCCAGTGAAAAATTTTGACGTTAAAGGGGGCTGTTATTACTAATTTGCAGTTTTTTACATGTTAATGTTATAGAAATGTCAAATTAAAATTATTGTAAAACACTAATTAATAAACTTAATGCATTAAAAATTGTGAAAATTAAGAAATCAAATTGCACAAATATTATTTTTCAAATGTAAATTATCATAATTATTTATTTAAATTTGTGAGACAATAATATTAAATTTTCAATGTAAGTCTTAAATGCAATCCATACAATTATATATGCATCCATACAATTCTATATTTAAAGTAGTGTATCGCTTTAATAGAAACGAAACTCAATTTTAGGAATTTAGCCTTTATTTTAGATTTATTTAGATTTATTCTAACTTTAGGAACTCTCAAGATAGATGAAAAACCGTCACTTTGCAAGCATGCTGGTCTGTTTTTAAAATATGATTTAAGTAAAACTCTTCCATGCCCACTACTTTTTTTTGAAATTAGTATTTCCTGGCCTATTACTACAGCAACGACTGAAAGGTCATTTTCGTCACTCAGACGTCTGAAATTAGTATTATGGGTGAGAATAGGCTACCAGAATTGGCTTTGATGGCCATTGAAAGACAAAAGACAGCTGAGCTGATGTCAGATGTAGGACACGATATGTTGGTCGAAAAATTTGATTTGATCTGATGTATGCTAAACGAGCTTTCGTTCATTGGTATGTTGGGGAAGCAATGGAAGAAGGAGAATTCTCTGAGGCCCGTAAAGATTTAGCTGCACTTGAAAAAGATTACGAAGAAGTTGGAATGGATTCTGAAGGCGCAGAAGCGAAGGTGCCGAAGAATATTAAATGTTTTTTTTTTTTTTATATATTGTTTTTGTTTTTACCGTATTATTCATAAAAAATGTACAAATTGGGAAAAAAAAGTTTTTATAGTTTTGTTTGTTTTTTTTTTACAGCTGCGCTATAATTTAATTTAAAATTGTATCAATAAATTTTTGAAAAGACTGATTATTTTAGAAAAAAATTTTGTAACCAACGTTAAAATTTTTTTACATATATGTTGCCCGATATATCCAGTTTTAGAGTTCCGTTGAGACGTATAGAGAAACCGAAACTCAGTTTTTCATGGAACAATTACCTACCAAACTAAAAACTTTAATTTTAATGACAGTCAGTTAATGTTATTATTGTTTAACGATTTATAAAATTGACAAGTGTAATTAAAATTTAGTATCAGCTATTCTATAAATACTGGGAACGATTGTTAATAAATACTGGGTGCTTTATGGGTGTGAAATAGCAATGAAAAGAGTTCCTCTAAGCGCGTTTAGTCAAGGTTGTATTCAACTACTACGTAGAGGACTTGTAGAAGTACCAAGTATAAAAATTTGAAGTATAAAATTTGAAGAATCAATAAAATTGAAGAAACAGTTAAAACAAGAAATTGATGATGAAATTAAACTAGAAAAATTCAAGTCCAATATGTTCATCGATTCAAGAAAATTACGTGGTGGAAAAGTAAGAAAATATTTATTTTCAATTGAATGAAGCTAATACAATTTCTTCGGAAAATTCATTATCTGATAGCACTGTACGTCGCATGAATATTCACTATATGGAGGGAGACACCGAAAGTTAATACTTTGAAACGTGTGATATTTTATTTTCACGAAATAATTTTGAAAATTTGGAACGGGATTAACAATTAAAAAAATCGAATGTGATCTTTATAAATCATGTTAAATCACCGCCAAGTGTCTTTTTCGCAGTTGCAGGCACATCCGCAAATGATGAATCGTCATCTGAAATCGTTAAATCACAATTAATGTTTCATTTTGCTAAAAGCATCATCGAAACAGAATCAACGCCAAACATGAAAGCAAAATCATCGGATGATATTCAAGAGAATTTTTACCATCTGGGAAGTCAACACGCTGCTGGAACTCGATCTACGTTGGTATCATCTATATCGTTGTCGACACTTTCTTCTACTGATACGTTCTCCAAAATTTATAGATCATAATCATAGTGCGATTTCGAAAAAATTATAAAATTAGATGACTATAAAATTCGATTTTTAAAATAAAATTCAATAATTTAACAAAAATCTTTTACGGGCCTAAACCTAAATCCGCTACTGATTCACAAGGAGTTCATTTAATTTAATTGAGATGAATTGTGGGTTACAACAGCATGAGGATAATTTTGGAAAATTAATCGTACTAAGGAAAATACAGTCGGTGAGACAAAATGTGGTTTAACTATTGAATCACAGTCGGGTACAATAATTATTTAGCAGTATGAAACCAATATTATCATTGGTAAGGTTTTCTCCTTCCTCTGTAGAAAGCGCTATTCAGGAATATTTTACGAGCATTTTTGCGCGAATTATTAACCGTCAAAGTAAAATTGATACCATTTTTTTTAAACTGTCTTCTTCTGCTATTTTATACCTAGAAAAAAAAAATGCATTTTGTGAGAGATTTAAGGAGCTACAATTCTCAAGAACTTCGACCTTGTATTTATAAATTGCCTTTACAAATGGTTCTAAACCACCTTGATAGATCATTTTTGAGTTTTAAACACTGAAATCCGATAGGGATACCAACCAATAGTAAGTTGGTCCAAATACAGTTTCGGTGATGTACTGCTTTTGAAATTTTATTGAATGGAGATTAGACAGAGAAAAAAGATTAAAAAAAGGTTTCTTTATAAAAATAAAGAGCATAGCGTCACAGAAGACTCTTTAAGCCTTCGAATAATAAATGTCAGACTTGTGCGATTATTATTCCAGAAAATACAATACAAATATAAGTCAAAACTGTCAATTTCGCTTTGATGGTTAATTCTAGAGAAAATAACAAACTTGCCAATGGTGATATCGGTTTTCATGTTCACTTGTTAAGATCCATAAAAATAAATGGAAAATTTTTTCAAAAACTTTCAACCATCGGAGGAAAACGGTAGGGTTGATAATAACTTTTGAGTTTTATTTTCAAAAATTTGAAAGCAAATGCTTTCGATTGAACTGTATTTTGTCAAGATCGAATATTTTTTCGTGGAGATATAGATATTTGAAATTACAACAATTTTTTATATTTACGAAATTCTGTACCGGTGACTGTAGAAGCACCTCGCGTAATAAATATCTATCAATAAAGATGATTTTTTTTTTAGCTTATTTAGTTTCAAGTTATTTGTTTCTTAGAACTTGTTAAATCGCGTTGGTTGATAAAAGCAGTTCTCCGGCTCACACTATCGTTGTTAAATAAGACCGTAGGTGAATCAGATAGATACATTCGTCAAAAAGCACTTTCTTAAATCGGCAGAATACGCCGTTTTTAACATACTTGCTATATTTTGAAATTATTCAGAGTTCAAATTGATCAATTTGCTTAAAAACGAAAATTTACTGTAAAAATTGCTGCACGCTTCTCGTCTCTTTTGGAGTTCAACCACAAGTCTGTCTATAATTACTAAATATACTGTAATTGTGAATATTACCCCAACAGATAATGAAGAAGTATGACCTCGATAGATTAATCTGCTGTGGGCTTTCTTTTCCGTATCCTCCTTGTGTAACACTATAATTTTTTGAACACTTACAATTAATTTTCTGTTTATTTAAAACTTCCACGCACGCGCAGCTTTGTAACCTTGCGTCTGTAGTCACTTCTAGCCGTAGCAAAAGTCAATTGCATGCAAAATACATGCGCATCATCTTTTATATATAAATATATGCATGTAAATGGACGAAGAAACGAAGCACAAAAAATGTACAAGTTCGAAAAATTTGAGGAGTAAGTCGGACTTGCATGCTGTTTTCGATTCGTTAGAGCGTCAGGAAATTTTGTGACCTAGTCTGATTTATAAGAAATTAAAAATTTGAAATTAGCATAATTAATATGCATTTTATACCATGTATATATGAAATATACATAGTATTATAAGTTTAGTCCCAAGTTTGTAACGCCTAAAAATATTGATGCTACAAAAAAAAATTGGTATAGGTGTTCATAAAATCACCTAATTAATCCATTTCCGGTTGTCCGTCCGTCTGTGGTCACGATTACTCAAAAACGAAAAGAGATATCAAGCTGAAATTTTTACAGCGTGCTTAGGACGTAAAAAGTGAGGTCAAGTTCGTAAATGAGCAACATGGGTCAATTGGGTCATGGGTCCGTAGTACCCATCTTGTAAACCGTTAGAGATAGAATAAAAGTTTAAATGTAAAAAATGTTCCTTACAAAAAAATAAACAACTTTTGTTTGAAACATTTTTTTGTAAACATCACTGTTTACCCACGAGGGCGTTAATTAGGTACAAATTTTATAGTATGTATTGATATAGGAATATCAAAGTGAATATCTTTTGTTATTTACATGACGTCAAAAAAACAAACGATTGCGCATCAACACTTGCGCATTATATGAGAATATCAGTTAAATATGTCAGATATGTATGTATGTGAAATGTGACAGAGTTATCAACACTGCCTATACATGGTATTTCAACAATTAACTCAGTCAATTGTTTGTTTTCACTTGTTATAATTGCATTTTAAATTTACCGTTAATATTAAATTCACAATTCGGTTAATAGTGATGAACATGACTTGAAACACGGAGGTTTTTGAGGTCGCTGAACACGAATATTGTGACAGAATTGGTCTCAGAGGTACCTGGTGCTCAGGGTATACGGTTACTCGTCGTCTAGTGGAGTTTTGAGGAAATTTGTTATATAATCGGTCCAAATTCGTTACACGAGGTTTTTTAGAGTCGCTGAACACAAATATCGTGACAGAATTGTTCTCAGAGGTACATGGTACAACAGTATCTTCGTCGCCTCCTGGAGTTTTCGAGAAATTCGCCATATAATAGGTCCAAACTCGTTACTAGAGAGTTTTTGGAATCGCTGAACACGAATATCGGGACGAAAACTCCAGGAGGAGATATTAACGCTAAATTTAAAATGCAATTATAAAATGCATAGTAATTATGCTAATTGCATATTTTTAATTTCTTATAAATCAGACCAGGTCACAAAATTTCCTGACGCTCTAACGAATCGAATGCCGAAAATCGCATTCAAATCCGACTTACTGCTTAAATTTTTCGAACTTTATACCTTTGTTTCTTCGTCTAAAAATTATAACTTAAACTTTTATATATAGTTTACGACGATAATATCTCCGTTTTCTGTAATAGTGTCCCATTTTTGAAACCAAGTTCTAAAAACTTCAGAACCCAACCAACATCTCTATAGTCGACAAACTCAACCTAACCATTCGTAATTAAAACAATACAGAGTTATCAAAAAATAAAATAGGAAACGTTCAAGATAGCAAAAATGAAATATATATTAATATTTAAAAAAATCCATAGCAAATTAATATTCAAAAAAAATTTTGCTGCATTCGAACTAAGTAATTACTAAAATAACAAAATATATAGCCCCGCTTTAACGCAGCCAGCTATCTGATGTTCACCGCCCTGGGAACGGTTTGATATTTGCTTTGTGAGGGAGTGCCGTTCTTTGGGCTTTGTGAGGGAGTGATTATTATTAATTTTTCTTTTTTGGTATCCTAATCCTAATATTCCATTATCAGTTAATAAAAGAGTGATTATTGAAATTATTGAAATCTAATTTTCAAATATTTTTTAATTTTTATGTATAAAATTTTATGAAATGAGATGTTTTATGTACAACGAGATTAATTTCACTGAAAATACAAATATTAAAAAACATTCGATCATAAATGTGTTAAAAGAAGAGAAAACAAACAATTGACTGAGCTAATTGTTAAAATTAAAATACCATGTATAGACAGTGTAATTACTCTGCCACATTATACATACATGCATGTCACACATATATAACTGATATAGCCATAACATACATACTATACAATTTGCGCTCTTACGTGTAAACAGTGATGCTTACGAAAAAATGGTTCAACCAAAAGTTTTTTATTTTTTTACACTAAACTTTTGTTCTATCTCTAATGGTTTACAAGATGGGTCCTACGGATCCAAGACTTAATTGACCTATGTTGCTTATTTACGAACTTGACCTCACTTTTTACTGCTTTTTACGTCCTGAGTACGCTATAAAAATTTCAGCTTAATATCTCTTTTCGTTTTTGAGTAATGACAGACAGACGACAGGCAGACAACCGGAAATGAACTAATTAGGTGATTTTATGAACACCTATAAAAAAATTTTTTTCATAGCATCAATATTTTTAAGCGTCACAAACAATTGGGACTAAACTTAATATACTGTGTATATTTCATATACATGGTACCTATAAAAATTTTTCAATTCATCATTCTTTGTTGATAATATTGACAAAAGCCTATTGATCTTTTAAAGAATTAACATTGCGGCAAATTTAAAAATAAATTTAATCATTCAATACAAGTTATTGAAAAAAATCGGATTGCCATTGAATTATTACATCTTTAAAACTTTGACTTTCCGAAAATTTTGCCGGTTTTAGACACGGGCCTCACGTGCCTAATCCTAAATTCAGCACTGCATACAAATACTATCGCGAAAATAGTTTGATGCGCGCGCATGTATATTCCGCAGTGTTGTAAATCTGTAGACATGTATCTACTTTGCTTTATAGATAATCCGCCTCTGGATGACTGTATACACTAGTAAAGTATTGTTGACGGATGACCTTTGTGCCATCTCGTGTTTTCTTTTTGTAAGCAGTGGCTTAGCAGAAATAGTAGAAGAGCTGGTAGACATTTTTGGGTATAAAATCCTTATACAAAAATGCAGACCTGGCTGGAAGGTAGCGGTATCTGTAGAACCCCTATATTATCAAACAAATAAAATTTTTTTGTTGCCAAATTTTGCTGATTCTGTTCTGCAATGACGATTTCTCAAAAATCATATTACTATTACTATTTCATGCTTTACGATTCTGTAAAGCATAAAATTTTGTGAAGGTAAAAATATTTTCTAGTGATCATTCCATTTGAAATTTAAAAATTAATCGTTTTAAAATAACCCTGAGATAATCTCTACGCAAAATCATCCTGAAGGGTTAAAATTATTTTTATGCTTGAGAACGACCGTTTTTGCGTTTTTTTAAACATTAAAATATATAACTCGTAAATGTACATAATCTCAGCTTCGATTTACGTAAGGAAATATTTTTTCCTGTATTTTTGAAATAGAAATTCAAATTGATACTTCAAAAAACAGATAGGGAATTTTTGTTATGTTTATATAGAAAAGGGAATTTCATTTTTTCTTATTGATTCTGTTCTGCAATGACGATTTCTCAAAAATCATATTACTCTCACTTGATTGTGATAATTTTGACAATTTTCGCTTTAGTTTTAAGTTTTGCCATTTGTATAATTTTGTTTGGTTTAAGTAATTTTTCCCAGAAGTACCTAAATTAATAAAGAAGTCTTCACAAAAACCAATTATTATTAAAATAAGAAATTTAATCTTTTGAAATCTTTTTTTTGTTCATTCCTTTAATTATAATTTCAAATTTAATTTAATTTTTTGTTTTCTTTTTGCATTCCTTTCGTGATATTTTCTTCATATAGGGTGCTAAACGTAATAAACGTACTCGTAGTCCTTGGGAAAGTTGAACTTTTGAACTTCTCTTTGGTTTTCTTCTAACATTTTATCGTATTTTAAAGTTTGCAGTAAATCGGAAGACTTTCGTTGACCATAATTAGAAGCCTATAAGGAGTCCTCTTGTACAGAATGAGGAACCCCTTTAAGCAAACTAGAAGTCTTGTGAGAATTACCGGTAGAGATAAACTTTAGTAATTCTTTATCACCTCTGGCCTCGGCAGAGTTCTATAACTTCATTTGCTCTGCAGAGAGTCAGACCCAAAATTTTTGGGTCACAAACCTTTGACTCATCCAAGTAGAGAGAAGTTTTAAGTATTCTATATTGCCTTCGCTATTATTAGCCGTTATGAAATAAAAAAATTGGTTCATTGTATAGGGTGTTCGGGAAAAATTGTGTAAATGACAAATTCAAAAATAGTTCAAGATAGGTATTAAAATGAAGAGTTTCACTTTAATGATTTTTGATAATAGAATAGAAAAGTTAAAGATGACATCATTCTCCTCCCCCCTCATCTGTTCTATTTTATTATGTAAGTAATATTGTAATTCATAAAAAAATTCTGCTCAACAATAAGATTTTGATTTGATTGTGTGGGCCTAAGGTCAAAAGTAACGAAAGAATTTTAAAAGAAAAAAAATTTCAAAAAATAAATAAACTTTTTTATATTGATAACGATGTTGTGTATTTAGAGCGGAGTCTTTTATTTGTTGTCGTCTGTACTTAATTTTTTAATTTACACAAAGAAAGAAAAAAAATGAAGAAAATACAAAAAAAAATTGTACTAATTTTTGGTGACTTTCCTGTAAATTTATTGTTATTTTCCATAAAAATGTAAAAATAAAATTTTCATTGGTAGTTTTCGAATCGTTTTCAAACTCCCAATTTTCATTTTTTGGTACCGATCTAGGAAAAATTTATTGACAGTTTAATTATTATATTTTTTTTGACATGTGAGTCACATGTGCTATGAAGCGCTAGCTTCCAAATCATAGAGGTATTACCATAGAGCTGTATAGAAATAAGAAACGCAATAAGTGAATTCTTGAAAAGAAAGGGACAGAAATTGTAGGCATATAAGATAGACGAAGACAGCTAAACGAGCCTACTTTATTTATCTCTTTCTACTGTAATCGATCGTTTAGGTGGTGACTTGCAGATTTATGATATTATCTCTATGCTCTAAATAGAAATATTAAAAAATTGTCGTAATTTCACCTTTCACCTTTTTGAAAATGTAGCCCAAAATTATTATCATACCCTATCGCTTTACGCATAGGGTTGAAAGGGTCGGCAATGAACAGTAATCAATTTTAACTCTTAAGGTTTCATTGTCTTGTGGTTCTGTAGTACGATTACATTCGTCATCGAGTTTATTTATCTGGATATGTGTCTAGATGGATATTTTATGATATGACTGGCGGTATGTGACCCACCGGGAACTTATAGTAGGATCCAAAACATAAAAAAAGGTAAACGGATAGTACTAGCATCGATTTGATCGGCCGCGGCGATTGTTTGGACTTTTGTCTACATTTTATTATGTTGAGTTACTTTATTGCTCCAGAGGTCGCGCATCAATAATCCAACATTCATTTTATTGACGATTTTTATTACATTAGTTTTTTATCAATCATTCATGAAAAGTTATTAAATTTTTAGGTTCACAAATGACGAACTAGATTTTGTTGATTTTTTCTCTTTTGCTTTTTAGCTATTTCATTTTTTTAGAACTAATCACATAAACAAAAATATTTATGGACCAAAACCAATCTCGTAGTAGGTTTCAACAAATTCTCTTTCTACACAACAACTGTAGTTGGACAATTTGTACTTTTGTTATTTTATTTTCAATATTATATATGTAAGGATCCATATAGCATAAAATAAAATTTATGGCGTAAAACAGCGCATCAGTGTTAAAGGCTGGAAACTACATAAAACTCGTTTGCCCGTTTTTCATTTATGGGAAACCGGGAATTATCCCAAATTCCCGTATAGCTAGTTCGACCACAGGCGTTGATTCTACTTCATACTTACTTCTATCTCATAAAGTAGTACAGCATCCAAAGGGCGGCGTTTATGACGATGTATGTAACTATTCAAGACATTTTTTAGGGCCAAAATAAAAACAAAAAATTTCAACATACTTATTTCAAATATTTTTTTTTATTAAAAATGAAAATAGTTTTTCGTTGTTATCATTAAATCAATAGACAATATCACAGTTAATTTGTACACTTTCTTTTATCAAGAATATTATAAATTAAATGGTCCATGTTTATAAACAAATTTTTACATAGTTATTAATACAAAAACAAAAAAATTATTTTTAAAAAAAAGATAATTAACGAAATGTATATTTTAAAAAAATATGACACAGTAAAAAGATGTCATCGTTTTATTTTTTTAACATTATAAAATAAAAAATATGGCAATAAATTATATAACTTGAGAATGAAAATTTCAAAACAATACGTACAATTTTTAAATGAAAATTACAAAACAAAAACATAACTTACATACAATTTTCACGCGTTCAATAATTAAACTAAAAATTTTTTAAGTTATTTTTACGTATTGATGTAAATCGGAGAAAAACACATGATACTATTATTTCTAGAGTAGTTTGAGAAACTTGAGAAGCTCCACTGGAATTTTAAAAAAAAATACATATTTATAGCGCGAATTTTAAATTTTTTAATATGATATGCATAAAAAATCCGAAACCATCATTACTACCCGATACTAGCGATTTCACAAAAGATTTAGGTAGTACTATTATTACAGAAGCTTTGAATTCTAAAGTAAAAAAATCATGAGTTCATCTGAAGTACTCTATTTCCAAAATAATTCTGCAGAAGGGTGTTTAAAAATACTAGAAAGCAAATTAAAGATCATACTAAATAGTTAATTCGTGTTTATTTCCGATTTACTCACGATCCAAAAATATATATCGATTTTAATACTACCTAAGAAAAAAAAACGCCTACGTCTAATCTTTCGATACCGATGATTTACGTATACGATTACGATTTCGATACGCTTCCACAACTTGTGGTGCATCTAACGATGACGATGAATGCATATGAAGTGATGAAGTATTAATGCGAGGCGTAGCCCTTTTATAAGATGCTTTACTATTAATTTTTAATTTCACACTGGAAATCGGTAATTTGTTACCAATTTTTTTTGCACTACGTGAATTATGTTGAGAACTACTGGATTTTTTCATGGCGTGTTGATTAATTTGAAGGGCTGTGGTATTTAACGGCGTAGAACTTTCACTTAACGATCGACGAGCTCGAGTTTGACTAGATGTTGTTGCCCCGGTTGTACCAGGACATGTTGCTTGATCTTTGAGTTGATTGAGTTTTTTCTTTAAGCAGTAAGCGTACTCGAAACATGAATGTTTTTCCTCTTTCATACGTTTTATTTCGCCAGTCATGTGTTTATGTTTGATATATAGTTCGAGCATTGCTTTTGCAAATTTATCCAAACCTGCGGAGAAAAATCAGCATGAATAAAATCTTTTTACAAAGAGTGGCCAAAAAACTAACTCTTTTGGAGGTACGAGATATTTGTAGGTGTAAAAGTTTGTTATCCTTGGTCCTTTTGAACTCTACCATGCCTCCTTTTAGGGATCATCAATTAAATACGTCACACGTTAAGTGGGTGGGAAGGGGGTCGAAATGTGACATAATTTGATAAGGGGTAAAGTGGGATCAATAATTTTGTAACGTCACATGTTAAAATTTAAAATATGAGCCCAAAATTTATATATAAAAACAAAAAAAAATTTGCCCCTAAAAACGAAGTTTTTATTATACTCACTAGAGGCCAAACGCCTCGGCTGATTTTGATGATTCTTACGTCAATTAATTTGTCTTAACTTTGCGAGTACTACTACAGATATGGCAATAATGAAAATTCAATATGGCGACCATCAGATGCCATAATGAGAAAAAGAAAAAACTGAAAGTCGGCAAACTATGTCAGGTGGGGATATCATTGAATAGCAATTAAATAGACAAATCGGTTACCGTAATAATCATTAAGATCGGTTCACGCGTTTGGTCTCTAAAGCGCCTCAAACATACATACATAGGCTAAAAATGAAAGTCGACAAACTATGGTAAGTGGGGTGTATCGTTGAATAAGTATTTTAAAATCTTAACTAAAATGGGTAAAATAAAAAATTATTTTAAAAATCAAAAACCCGTTAAGTTAAATATAAACTGAAAAGGAAAAAACAAGTCCAGCAGTTTACATAGCGACTTAAATAGTCGGGACCCATTATTGGAAAAATTCGAGCCAGTATAGATTTTAATAGGTTGCGACTGTTAAAGTCGCAATGTAAACTGCTGGACTTTAGTTTATATTTAACTTTATACCCTTTATATATAAAAGGCGCTTCGCGCCCCCTTCTCAGTTTTTTTATTGATAGATTCAAGATTGAAAACAATGCAAAAAAAGCGCGCATTGCGCGATTTTCAATACCGCTTCGCGTTTTATTATAGAAGTATGATGCTCACTAATCTTATGTGTCCAACACGGCGCTGTCAATTAGTGTCGAATGTTGCAATTAATGCTACAATTCATATCATAAAATTTAGAAGCTTCTTTGTCGATATAAATATAGTATTTTTAACTTATCAGATTTATGAAAAATAATGCACTGATAATCGACACTGTCTCTACAGGGTATTTCCACAACTAACTCAATCAATTGTTTGTTTTCACTTGTTTTATTTTTAATCTAATTTTATTTATTTACTAACGTAATCAATCGTTTATAGTTAATTAATTAATTAATTAATCTTTTGTCCTGTCTATTATTTAAATTATTTGACTTGATATTGATTTTATACAAAATTTTTATTAAGAATTTAAGAAATTTAATAAACATTTTTAAATGCTGTTTTATTTTAATTATTTCTAATAAATTATAAAATATGTGACGTTACATCAAGGAGTGGGGAGGCTTAAAAAATGTGACCATTTGTGACATGGCGGAAGGTGGGGGGTTAAAAATCATACAATTAGTATGACGTAATTTATGGATGGCCCTTAAAGATAAAGAAGTTTAGAAAATGGTCTACTGCAATTTACTCTAAGCTTCACAGCTTTTATGGAAATAGAAAATGTAAGACCATTTGTAAAAGGAAAAAAGTACTATTTTTTTCCTTACGTATGACACGCGTCACGCTCTTTTCATTAAAACTGTTATGATCGTTAGAATCCTAATTTCTCCTCCAATCTGATGTGCGTTTTATAGCCATATTATTTTTTTGATCTCGAGTTATGGACATATTTGTAAGCGGAAATTTTTCTATTTTACTACATATAGGGGACACCATCTTTTATGTCGATATGTAAACATTGAACTTTGAAAACAACCAATTTCTGTATATACAGTATTTTTATTAAATTTGATCTTTTGCAATTTATTTGAACTAGTTTTTGAAAACAACATCAATCAAGTGGCCGCCTCTCTTAGCAAAAACAAAATGCGCCCTTTTTGCTACGTTTTCGTCTAAGCAGTCACTTTTTGGACATACAATGGCGTTTCATGGATCTCGTATGGATTCTCCGTTTCCCAAATGGGCCTCGTCGGTCATCAGGGTTTGCTTAAAAAATCAGGTTTAGTGTCAATCATTCGAGTGACTTTTTGGTGGCGATACAACACTTTGGGGCCTGGGCAATACTCTCTCTGACCGCTTCCACCAGTTCATTGTATTGCCTTGGTCGTTGGTGAACGGCATGTTGACGATCTTCCACTATCCCGTGCAGTGTCAGATGGTGCCTGCTGGCCACGACATTCACGTTAACACAACTAAGGGGCAGTACTTAAATTACGTAACATATTTAGAGGGAGGGGGGATCAAATCATAATGTTACTATTTGTTATGGTACGAGGGAGGCGGTCCTTCAACGCTTTTACGTAATTATCGAAATAAATAATAAAAAATTTTGATGAATTAAAAAAAATTTTAGTTAAACCTCGGGCTCTAAACTATACTGTAGCTAACTTTTAATATTTTGAAAATAGCGCGTTGCGCGTTGAGATTACTCAACACACACAAATTGGTTAAACATTTTTAACCATAATACTCTAAAATTCAAAGAAGAAAAAAATTACGTACAAAACAGGGAGAGGGGGGGTTCAATATTTTGTTACAATCTGTTACATAGGGAGGGTAGGGGTTGAAAAGTCGTTCTAAATGCGTTACGTAATTTAAGTACAGCCCCTAAACAGCTATTTTCAATGTATAGCGTCACTATTTCGTTGTGTGGTTTCGGTGTGAAGCGATTCATGGTTAAAATTGTACTGAATTGACATTTCAAAAATATGTCTAATCTAGTCAATCGGTTGACAAATGCCAAAAGCTATTCAATTACATACCGACATAAAATATGGCTCATCCTGTACGAAACTTACATTCATTTTTTATAGAATTTTACGATCTTTAAGGTAATATAGCAGTATCAAGACAGGAAATAGTTGAGTCAAATCAGCAATCATTTCAAGTCAAATTAGCAAGTCATGCCTAACAACTTATTTCTCTACGAAGATTTTTATAATCAAATATTTCTTTTTCAGGAAAAATCATATCAAATACTACGTTTGGTCCTATGATAATTTTTATGATTGCGAGCCGATTTTTTGGAGCATTTTGAATAGCCAAACTTTGGATAATTTTTTTCAAGAACTTATATAAATCCTACCTTTTGTCAAAGTACGTTTTTCTTTCAGCAAAGCGGTTTCTTTTTCCTTCCAATCAATTTCACGTTGATCAAAATTAGCAATTTTCGTATTCATTTCATTCAATTTCGCAACATTTACTTCGATAATCGCATTCAAATTTGCTTTCTCCTGTTGGCATTTCTGTATCATTTCCTTTGAATGTTCCTCCACACTTCGTAAACAATTCTCCAAATATTGTTTTTCCGATTCCAGCGAAATAATTTTCTTATGAAATTGAGTTTGAATTGTTTCAATTTCTTGTTTCATCACATCTTTCAACGATGTCTGTAATTGTTCGATTTCTTGACTATGCCTTGTTTGAATTGTGACCAGTTGCTGTTGGAGCTCCTTAATTTCTGGACTTCCAGCGTATGTTGCTTTATTTTTATTATACTGTTTAATCACCAATTTCAACTCTTTAATTTGTTTTTGGAGCGAAACAATTGTAGCCTCATGATTTTGTAAGCTGTTGATTCGTTGTTTGGATACCTCGAGATCTTGATTTGCATGTTCTAGCTCCGAAATTAATCGTGCATTTTGTTCTTCAAAGATTTGGATGCGGTACATTAATTCATTAACCATACCAGATGCTTTTAAATACTTATCTCGTTCGAATTTTAAGCAATTCACTTGCGCCACTAATGCATTTATACGATCTACAGTTGTTGAGTCTTCGGAAATTTTCTCTGGAGAAGTAGTTTGTTGTGAATCTTCTTCTCTATCTAATACTATATAACATTGCATTTTGGCTAAAAAAAAATTTATATCATTAAAATTCTTAAACTAAAATTCGAAGAAAGCATGGAAATTGTCAAAATTTTTCTCAAAACCACATTAATCCATATTAACCCATTTTGGAAGATAATTTATATAGAACGCATTAGGTTATACAAAAAATTATCGTTCGCTGACGGTAGCAACTGCAGACAAAAAAATTTTTCCGCATTCGGTGTTCGGCTTATTTTAAGGAAAGTATTTAGTCTAATAAAATTAAATGGAATATCATGGTAATAAAGAAAAAATTAATGCATCTTTGAAATTTTCCACAGTTGTTTATTAAGTTGTTAACACTTTTAAAAAAAAAAGTCGACTTTTCACGGCTGTAACTAACCCCCTTAGTTGGGGATTTTAATCAATATATTACATTTAAAAAAAAAAACTATGCATCAAATAAAAAAAGTTTAATTAAAAGTCCTAACTGAAGTATTTGTGCACATTTTTGTGTATTTTTCGACTTTCTGACTTCAAAATTGACCGAAATATGCCAATTTTAAAATGGAATTTATTTGCTCATTCAATCACATGAAAAAGTATCCATCTTGTAAACCGTTAGAGATAGAACAAAATTTATTCCTTATAAAAAAATTAACAACTTTTATTTGAAGCATTCTTTCGTAAACATCACTGTTTACCCGTGAGGGCGTAACTTAGGAAAAAACATTGGTGTCCATTTTCTCTAAAACTATAAAAAAAGTGTGTTGATTTTTTCAGGTTAACTTCAACTATTGGTTTTGCGAAACTAGAAAATAAATAAAATATTCCAAAAAAATACTTGCCAAAATTTCAAAATTTTTGAAACTATTTTGGAGACGTCTTCACGGTTAAAAAGGGATGTTTAAAAAAAAAAAAGAAAATATTTTTCGAAAGTTTCTAAATTTAGCAAGTATTTTCTAGAATTTTTTTTCTTTTCTAGAATGTTTCACAAAACGACTAGTTGAAGTTAACCTGAAAATCAACACACTTAAAATTCCATTTTAAAATTGACATATCTCAATCAACTTTGAAGCTAGAAACTCGAAAAGAAATCGAAAGTGTACACAAATACTTCAGCTAGAACTTGTATTTGATTTTTTATTTTTTATTTGAAGCATTTTTTTTTTGTAATTTGTAAAAAACTGATTAAAAACCCTCAACTACCCCCCCTCCTCCCAAAAAAAGGGGTTAGGTACGCCCTGAGAGGTCGACTTTTTTTACGCTCTAATAAACAACTGTAGAAAATTTCAAATATGAATTAGTTTTTTCCTTTTAGATATTTAGTTTAATTGTACTATTTGGCGAATTTACAATTTTACTTTTTACGGGGGTCAGGGACCTGTAGATTAAATGTTTTTTAACTTTAAATCTCCGAGCGAGATTTTAAGCTAATGATGATGAGAACTCGAAGATTCAATCCCTACCTCTGATTTTTTTAAAATAACTTTTCTCTATTTTACTTACCGTTAGCCATTTTTTCCTCACATGCAGTTTTTAGGACGGATATTTGAGTTTCGATAGCTTCGCGCACTTCCTTATCAAAGTTCCTGAAAAATGTTAAAAGCTTAAATAACAAATATTGCGAGACTAATAGGAATAGGAAAAATGATCTGGCATCATTTTAGCTTCATCAAACGTGGAGAGCAAAATTTAAAGCGTAGAATGATTTATGATTTTGGCTTCGCTTTAGGGAATAATAAATGGTAAGAGAGGTGTCTAAACTAAATCCTAATTCGTAGACTTAGAAAGTCTTTATGTCTTCTTTGAAACAAGTCTACACCTAAAAATAAGAGTGCTACATGGTGACAGATTCTATAGTAAACAGATGAAATTATGGGATTATTCTGAAATTATGGGATTATGATTCAATTCCAAGCAATTTAGTTTTTCGAAACATTCATTGGAATTCTTTCGATCGAAATCTATGAGCCTCAACGATTGATATTGCCGCCTGAATCTCAAAAATTGGAGATTGTACCTCTTGGTATCTACAAAGCTGAAAGCCAGACATGGCTACAAGATAATTCATGCAAAAATGTATTACTTAGACGAATTATTTTGGACATATGAGTCCAAGTTTTTTTTAAAGAATGTTCAGGAAGGTCCATATAACAAAATCTACATCTAACTTGGTGCCGCTAGAGAGTTTGTCATTGTTATGGGTTAAATAGGCCAATTATTATAATCCATTTCTGAGGTGATTTTTGAAAATTTTAAAACTGTGAAAATATTGGGCCAGAAACGTATACACGGGGATTTTCAGGGTCACTGATCACTATTCCGAAGTTATAATTTCTATATCCTCCGAGTATACTTTTTTGGTCAATTTTGTTGAATACTTACAAAACATTGCTGTGTAGGGCCAATGGAGGGAGAATTATCCCAGAAGAGGGGGAGGGAGTACATCCACATTCTAACCGCAGAATCGTGGAAAATTCGGAAAGCGACCCCGAAAATTCCCGAGTATACGTTTCTGGCCCATTTTATTGGAAGTTTTAAAATTTTTTTAAATGACTTCAGAAATCGATTCTAATAATTGGCCTATTTGGCCTATAGCAATGGCCAAACTTTCTAGCGGCACTAAGTTAAATGTACTTTTTGATATATAGACATTACTGAAAATTTCAAATAAAAATGTCGAGATACAAAAAAATTATCTTTGAAATGCTAAAATGATTCGTCTATAATTTACAAAATACATTTCTGTCTTGTAGTACCACAAGTACATTTCTCCCTCCATCTAAGATATTATCTTTAAGGAGCAGCTTGTAGTCCGCAAACGAAACTCCAGGATGCCTTTTAATGCCTGTATCCTGGAATGTCCTTCTGTCCCGGGAATTATAACAGAATTTCATTCATTTGGTCCGTCAGCTCATTTGAGGATGTTCGGCAATCCTGTTCTAAGTAGCGGCTGAGGTTAGGTAGACTGAGCTGGGCTGCTGGGCTGTCGTTGAAGATAGTAATGTAGCTGCACATTAGATTGTTCAGTCTTATAAATTCACATACCTCGCTTGATACACAGTATAGTGATCCGGCAACCGGAATTAGAGCTGTAAATCCAGATTTTCAAAGTTTCCCACAAACTATCTTGCTCTCCAACTTAGATCCGTCGGTATAAAATACTACACTCCATAGTTTAACCAAGTTCTTATTCCAATTATAAAACTTTAAATCTCTGAAAATTTTGCTTACCTGTACTTTTCAATTTCAGCTTGAAGTTTCTGAATTTCAAGCAATTGTACTTGAATCACTTGCGATTTACTTGAGATAATTTTTTCATAAATATGTTTCAACGATGCTAACTGTCGCAACAATTCTTCCTCTGTATTTGAACAATCAAAATTTTCTTCCATATCAGTTAACTGTTCCCCAATAAACTTCACTAAACTATTACGCATCGCATGAATTTCATTACGCACACTATCATAATTATTGTTATTTCGATTCAATTGTTTACGCAACGATTTATTCGTATTCTCTAAATCGCACACTTGTATTAAACGTTCTTCCGCCTCACGTAATTTTATCTTTAAATTTTCAATAATCGTTTGAAAAGCTTCCGAATTTTGATTACGTATCTCTAAGCTGTTGCGTAAGGCAACGATTTCTTCATGACATTTGTCGTGTTGTACGGTTTCTAATTCCATGATTTTTTGACGTAGTTCTTGATTTTCTTCAGTAACTTGTACGAGTTCGTTTGCTTTATCAAGTAACGATGTTTTAATGTTTTTATTTTTGTTAGACATAACTTGAAGCTCATTTCGAATTGTATCGATTAATTGTTGGTAATTATTTGAATCTTCCCCACCATTCGTTGTGTCTTTCGCAGGGGATGTTTGCAAAGTACTCGTCTCTTGAAATGATATAAAATCGTTCCGCAATGCTTCTAACTCCTTTTGTAAGATATTTATAGTTTCGCCACGTTTTTGATAATCTGAAGCTAATTTTTCATAATCTTGATGTAAGCGATTGTAATCGTTAATCGTTGTCGTATCACTTCGTTTCAGTTCATCGAAATCGTTTTCCAATTTTTGTAATTTATGACGATATCTGTTCAAGTCGACATCTTTTTGAGAGATTTCTTGTTCCAATATTGCGAGCTGTGATTTATACTTATGGATATCGTTGCTAAGTAAATCGGTTTGTTCACCTTGATTGCGCTGATTTGCAGATTCTTCGGATGTTTGACATTCGGTTGAAACACCCTGTAAACATTTTTTAAATTAAAAAATTTATTTTTAATAATTTCATTTGTAAAGGAGGGTAGTCAAAAACATTTTTGATCCTAGCAAAGTATCAAGAATTGAAGGTATCTAAAATTATGGTCGTTGTATGCGATAGATGTTATAAGCGATATGTCTATTTTATCTTCTGAGAAAAATGTGACTAGGAGCTAATTCATTTTCTGACTCATTAGATTTACTCTTCTCCGAAGAAAAATGAATGGCCGGTCGTTAAAAGACAAGCTGGAATACTAAAGAATCGAGTTGGGACATTCCCAAAATTTATCGTTATAAGCGATGTCGCTAAAACCGATTTTGACTATAGAACTTATACTGTACTATCTTTTTGGAATGGAGTTCCTTATCGCACGTTTATCGCAAAAGTGTAACATTGAAAAACGAAATTTTTTGCAGTGATTTTTGAGACACTTCCCCCATTCACCAAGGAAACTTTTTTCAATCGATTCAGCTTGCCGCTAATTTTGAGAATATGCATAAATCTGATATAAATTATAACCGTGAAAGTTTGGATGGATGAATGGATATTTGTTACTCAATCACGTTAGAACGGCTGAACGCGTCTGGCTCAAATTTGGCACCGAGATAGATTATAGTCTGGAATAGCACATAGGCTTTTTATCCCGGTAAAATATATGCTTCACGTGGGATAGATTTACTTTAAGTTTTCATTGATCAAAGTTCCGACATGATTTTTTGAATAGGCAGTGATAGTTTAGGGGTCTAAAAAAGACAACGGTTAATTTTTATCGCAGAAAATGGGAAAGCATTCTTATTCTCAAATTTCTTATGGGATAGCATACAGGAACCGTATTTTTAAAGAGTTTTGTATAAATTCGTGAAATAGAACGTTTTAGCGCATTTTTCTCAAGAAGGCTTGATTAATTTACACAGTAACGATAAAAACTATCAAAATCTCTTTTAATCGCGGGTAACACCGCGGGGCTCAGCTACTAAATAGTAGTGATATATTTTTTTACTAACATTTCAGAAATTTATCTGCAAAACCAACTTTATTCCCATTAATTCACATTTTATGATTCGTTTAATTATTTTATACTGACTCATTATTTTTTATTTAATCATTATTTAATACAAACACAAAAAAGGTGTAGCAAAAGGAATTCCGTTCCAACCGGGTGTGCATAAGACACCTCTCTATTTTAGGCTATCTGAAAGATTCCAATTTTTCTCTAAGGAAGGAAGCAGTAGTGATTTCGAGCAATGGATTATTCAATGTATTTTCTAAGAAATTATTAATCAAAATTTAAATTTTAGAAAAAGTAACTACTAACCTGAGAATGTGCGCTTAACATAGCAATCATCTGCTGCTGTTCGGAGATAATTTGTTTCATTTGTACAATTTCATCACGTTTCATTCGCAACGATTCCAACGAACGTTTCAATTCAGTTTCTATTTGATTCGATGGTAATGATATATCATCCGTTTGGGCGCATTTATCACGTCTTGATAAGCATTTCTCTTTTTGGATTTTCGATATTTCATATAGTAATTCATTTAGTTTTTCCTGCAAACAAAAAAAATCTTAGTAACAGTTTCAGAATTTTTCCAGAAATATTTTTTGGAAACTCTAGTAGAATAAAGTATTGATAATCCGATAATCGACACTCAATAAAGGCGTGTTTCGATTATTGGATTTGTTTCGATTACTGAGATTACACAGAAAAGTTCATTATAAACAAAACAGGTAGGGATCTGAAGATTTAATATTTCTTAACTTTAAATCTCAGAGCGAGCATTAAGGCTATCTATGCAGGGTGTTCTGCTTTTGATATCAGAAAATTATACCAATAAATTAAGCTTATTATGACAAATGAAAAAGCTCTTTACTAAATTTCAATCTGAGGGCTGATTCGGGAGATGTGGTGATGAGAAAAATAGAAAAGTTTATGAATTCACAGACTTATCAAAATCATTAAATTAGTAGGTGTTACTTTAGAATATAGAGAGTAATATGGAATTCATACTAAAAAAAATATTTTGTTGTCTTTGTTTATAATGAAATCAACTGACCTTAAACTTTCTAAGGATCCACATGTCTACTAATTTACTCATGTATAATGAGGAAAGCTATGTGGAGAGTGCGGGCTGGAGAAAATTTTTCCGATTACTGAACATTTTCGATTATAAAGATTACTGTATTGGCATTAATACATACTTAACCTGACAAATCTACGGTAAGTCCGTGACCAAGGCAAGAAAATAGCTACATTGACCCGCCCTACTATCTCGATACTTCTTAGTTATCTATAGTTCGAGCCTAGTTACGGGCTTAAGATAAAAACCGTTGGGTGTAATTCCTATAAAGCGCAAGGTTTTTATGGTAAAAATTGACTTTTGAAAGAACAAATGAAAACCAAACAAATATACGGTAAGTCCGTGACCAAGGGAAGAAAATAGCTACACTGAACCGCCCTACTATCTCGATACTCCTTAGTTATCTATAGTTCGAGCCTAGTTACGGGCTTAAGATAAAAACCGTTGGGTGTAATTCCTATAAAGCGCGTGGTTTTTATAGAAAAAATGAAAACAAACAATTGACTGAGTTAGTTGTTAAATACTTTGTATAGAAAGTGTTGAATATCAGTGCTTGCATAATTTGTTTATAAAGTAGAAGAGTTTAAATAACCAACACAATTATGTCGAAATTAAAATTTCGAAAGCATTTTCTAGTATTTTTTGTCGTTTTTCGAGAATATTTCAGTTGACTATTTCACAATTGACTGAGTTAATTGTTAAATACTTTGTATAGAAAGTGTTGAATATCAGTGCTTGCATAATTTGTTTATAAATTAGAAGATTCTAAATAACCAACACAATTATGTCGAAATTAAAATTTCGAAAGCATTTTCTAGTATTCGAGAATATTTCACAAGACCGCTAGTTAAAGGTACCGGCAAATTTTCAAATCTCTATCTTTCATAGTTTCGGAGAAAATGGATACCAAAGTTTTGTCCTAATTTGCGTCCTTGCAGATAAGCAATGACGTTTACGAAATAATGTTTCAAACAAAAGTTTTATTTTTTTATAAGGAGCATTTTTTACAAATAAACTATTGTTGTATCTCTAACACAAGATGGGTCCTACGGATCCAAGACCCAATTGACCTATGTTGCTCTTTTACGAACTAAGCCTGACTTTTTACGTCTTGAGTACGCTATAAAAATTTCAGCATGATATTCCCTTTTCGTTTTTGAGTTATCGTGTTCATAGACGGACAACCGAAAATGAAATAATTAGGTGATTTTATGAACACCTATACCAAAATTGTGTTCGTATCATCGACATTTTTAGGCGTTACAAACTTGGGACTAAACTTAGTATAACTTGATATATATTACATTTATACAGGGTATTATCGAGAGTCTACTGTATTTCTAAGATTATCTTCTAGATTTCGCAATTTAAATCCCTTGAAATTCACCGATTAAATCAATTTAATTGTTAAAGATAATAAATAGCATAATTACTTACTTCGAGATCCTTGACTTTTCGTTTTAATAGATCACGTTCGGAGACAACATCCTTCATTTGCAACATTTCTTCATTTGCTCGCCGTAAATTTTCGCGTTCGATTGTCAATTCATCCATAATATTATTCATACGTTTAGTAAGATCGTATTGATTCGTCATTAGATTGTCGTTAACATGAGTTAAATCCGTGATTCGTTTTTGCATATCTTGAAGTTTCGTCGCCTACAAAAATCAATCAATTTATTAACAATAACACTTTGTGGAAGCACATGATCGCAATGGATGCGCAATTATTGAAACGGTATTTCATTTTATTTGACATAAATGGTACTAAACCCATGGAATAGTTACCACATGTTTGCTACTAAATGAGATTAAAATGTCAGTTGACGAACAATTGATGGAAACTGTCGTTTGGGCGAAATAATTATTCAAATTCAATTCAATCTACAAGTGAATTCAAAACAAGTGAAAACAAACAATTGACTGCGTTAATTGTTGAAATACTATGTATAGACAGTGTTGATTACTTTGTCACATTACACATACATAAATGTCACACATACATAACTGATATCCCTATATAATACATACTTTACAATTTACGCCCAATTTGCGCCTTCGCGGGTAAACAGTGATGTTTACGAAAAAATGTTTCAAACAAAAGTTGTTGATTTTTTTATAAGAAACATTTTTTACATTTAAATTTTTGTTCTATCTCTAACGGTTTACAAGATGGGTACTACGGACCCAAGACCCAATTGACCTACGTTGCTCATTTACGAACTCGACCTCACTTTTTACGTCCTGAGTACACTGTAAAAATTTCAGCTTGATATGCCTTTTCGTTTTTGAGTAATCATGATGACAGACAGACAGACGACAGACAGACAGACAACCGGAAATGGGCTGATTAGGTGATTTTATGAACACCTATACCAAAATTTTGTTCGTAGCATCAATATTTTTAAGCGTTACAAATTTAGGACTAAACTTAGTATACCTTGGTATATTTCATATACATGGTATAAACCATAGATAAAATAATAGTAGTATAAACACACATACAAAAAGCTCTTGTAAAATAAATGTCATAAAATATATATTTTTTTTAAATAAATATCATTTTACGAGTTATTTTTGAATCATTAAAAGGTAGGTTATCCACACTTATTGGTGACCCCGTCGAAGAAAAAAGAGCACTCTCATTGGAGACAACGAACAGTGGAGCACCAAATCATTTATTTGCATTAACTGTCTCGAAAATAACGATATCGGACGACGCCGCCCCTGAACAGCAATGTACAGTAGTAAAACGCATTAGCGTTCGTGTACCACCCATTCTGGGTCGCAGAGCCAGGCATGTGGTTTGCACAATTGGAGGCTCAGTTCGATCTGAGAAACATTACTCAGGACAATACCAAATACAATTATGTAATCGCTAATTTAGAAATTCGTGACTTAATGGCAGATCCTCCACCAATCGAAATAAACGCGAAGGTAAAAAAAGAACTAATTTATCGTTAGAGCGCGTCTCAGGAAAAAAAAACAAGAAGATTGCTGGGGCGTGGATTGATCGAAAACCATCACAACTTATTAATAATACTTATTGTTTATTGGATGGAAATGGGGATGAATAATCGAATATTTTTAAATATACCCAAGTGAGGTATCAAATGAGAGGGTATGACGTGTACATTACAAAAACTGTAAGTTACATGAAAATCAGTTCAGTCGTTTAAAAGTTGTGAACTCTTTTATTGGGGGGTTTATAAAATTTATATGTGCTACAAAAAAAATTGAAAGCACTTTTTGAGCGACCTGGTATACGTTGTAGGTCTTGGTGAGTGCATCATGAAAATGTGTTTCAAAATTGTCTAACACCACCAAATTTTTAAGTTATTGTGGAAAAATTGTTTTTCGTGTACTCCGTGCACTTAAACAATTGTAACTCTGTCAATTTTTAACCGATTTTCGATTGCTTAACGGTTTTGAAAACTAGAACTTTGAGCTTTCGGAATATATATATTTACGTATACTTTCTACAAACAAAAATTACAACAAAAATTATCTAAGATTTACACATTTTTTTTTTTTCATGTTTGTTACAGTTTGACGCCTTTGTGTGTCACAAATCCTCAAGAAAAATTACTTCATTCTATCCGAATAAAAAATTCTACGGGTTATCAAAATCGGTTGAAAAATGTTCAAGTTACAACGCTTTTTGTAAACAAGAAAATTTGACTCTCATCATGATATCGATGTCGTGTCATATCAGGATTGTGCATATAGACCCGGAAAAATCCTCCATTAAGCATGAATAATTTTCGCAAGGAAAATTTTTGCAGGAAACCGTTTAAAACATGCTCCTGAACGTAAAAGTGCATAAAAACTCCCCTAATAATTGCTGAAATCAGCTACCGTTTTTGCAACATTGATTCGCTTAGGAGACATCCCTACGAATTTCACCTCACTTGAACTAAATAGGACCACTGTTCCTCATAAATCGTGTTCCAGTTGAAACGAATTTATATCTTACTGCCACCCTTCAACCCCCCCCTCCCCCACTCACCTTCAAAATAGTGCATAAATATATATTTTCGGGGGAAAATATGACTTATTAATTAATGGTGAATATGAAATTTGTTGGAAGTTTCAATGTATATAAAATTTTTATTTACCTGGTCATCGATTATATTTTGAAATTTTTTAATTTCATCTTTATGCTTCGAATTGATTTTATTAATTTGAGTTGCATGATCTTCATTTATTTTTGATTTCGTATAAATTGCGTTGTTTTCGGCTTCAACTAAATCTCGTCTTGTATTCTCCAGCTCATATTCCATCTAAAAAAAATAATATAAGCGTTATTTTTTAATCGAATAAAATAGAATTAGAAAGGCGTAGTTTAAAAGTACAATTTTCCAAAAAAATAGAAAGAATTTAATCCCTATTTTTGCTATAAGACGAATCATTTTAGACGAAAAAAGTCTTACTAAAATGAATAAATTTGAAATACCGCGACCTATGGGACGAATTTTTTTTAAATGTTCAAGAAGGTCCATCTAGATCTCAAAATCTACATCAAAATTGGTGCCGCTAGAAAGTTTTTCCATTGTTGTAGACCAAATAGGCCAATTATTATAATCCATTTCTGAGATTTTTGAATATTTTAAAACTAATATTCAACAAAATGGGATAGAATTCAGAATTTCGATATACTCCTCCCTCCTGGGATAATTCTCCCCGTTGGTCCAAAATAGTAATATTCTGTAAATATTTAAAAAATGGACCAAAAAATACACTCGGAAGTTTTTGAAGTCACTCATCGCGCTTCCGATTCTGGGGTTATTTGCTCCCCGCTGGCCCACCACAGCAATATAATTTAAATAATCAACAAAATGGACCAAAAGAGGATAGTCGGGGATTTTTGGGATCGCTGATCACGATTCCGAAGTTAGAATTTGGATATACTCTCCCCTCTTAGGGTTATTCGCCTCCGCTAGCCCAACACAGCAATATTCTGTAAATATTCAACAATATAGACCAAAAAAATATAGTCAGGGGCCCTTTCTGTTGATTATTTACAGAATATTGCTGTATTGGGCCAGCAGAGGGTGAATTGCCTCCGGAGGGGGGAGTACATCCACATTTTAACTACGGAATCGTGGTAAATGATCCCAAAAATCCCCGAGCATACTTTTTTGGTCCATTTTTTTAAAAAATATTTACAGAATATTTCGGACCAGCGGGGCGATTACCCCAAGAGGGAAGGAGTGTATCAAAATTCTGAATAGTGATCAGCGGCCCCGAAAATCTACAAGTATACGTTTCTGGCCCTTTTTTTTAAATATTTTTAAATTTATCCAAAATCAAATTAGAAATGGAGTCTAATAATTGGTCTATTTGGTCTACAGCAATGGCTAAACTTTCTAGCGGCACCAAGTTAGAGGTAGATTTTGATACATGAACCTTCCTAAACATTTTTTTTTTAAATTGCTCCGATAGGTCGAAGTACTTTTTTGAAGTTTGAAAAATCTTAAATACCTCGTGTTGTATAATAATCTCTGGTAAGTTACTGTTCTCACTCAGCCAATAAAATGTTCTATTTCATGTTTATTTCTTGGAGTAACAAATGGAATATATCATAAATAATTACCTTAGTTTTTTCCGTTTTGATAACATCTCTTTCTTTAGTTACTTCGTCAACTATTGCCTTATATTCCTTAACTTTTTGTTGAGCTTCAACTGCAAAAAAGAAGAAAAAAGATGAAGGTAATAACTAACTGAGTTAGTTAATTAAACATTTGAAAGACTAATAAACAAAGACAGAAAATCACTCTTTAATTATGGGAGCTACGAACTAAAATTACTATCAAAATTTTTATTTTGTTCTCCTAGTGTTGTACGAGTCGAGTTAGTAGACCCACGTGGCTCTGTTGATCATGTTGTATTCTGCGATATTAATAATTATGCAGAGGTTTTAAGGAAACTTTTTACGAAGAAAATGCCTGTTTTTAATTGTCGTAGGATGCTTCGTAAACGATCGAGCACGGCTTTTTCGAAGCACCTATTTTTGCATTTTCGCAAACCGTGCGGAAATCTTAAATTATTTTCGAACGAAAATTCTTATACAAAAAAATACCATTAAAAGCTACAATTTGAGCCCTGAACGGATAAATGACGATAAAATGGTGTTTTTTTTTTTTTTTTTTTTTTTTTTAGTTTTACAATCCTCTATTTTTCATTTTTTATCAAAATGCTTTTTTTGTTTCTTTTTTCAAAATACATTTTAACAACTTCCTACACATCGATTTTTCCGAAGTATGTTTTTGAAACATTTTTTCGTAAACATCACTGTTTACCCGTGAAGGCGCAAATTAGCTTAAAAACATTATATAGTATGTTTATACAGGTACTTATTGTTTATAATTTAAATTTATACATTACACGTTATATATATTTATACGTTACATATATTTATAGTGTTGATTACGAATGCGTAATCAACACTGTTTATACATGGCATTTCAACAATTAACTCAATCAATTGTTTGTTTTCACTTTTTTTTTTTTTTTTAATTTTAAATTATTTTGCTTGTACTATAAAGCTGTATGACTTGAATAAAACGAAGTATATCTTACAACAACCAAATAATACAGGTTATACAGAAGCTAGTTACTCTTATCCATAATGCACTAAATTACAGGAGTTATTTTTTATTTAAATATGCTCAGTATCACGTACAGAATGTTATGTAGAAATTGACAAAATTCTTACAAAAATACGCGGAATAAGTGCCTTTATTTTAAGGAAAACAATTTTAAGCTATATATCCATAGCCGTGCACTTAAGATCAAAAATGGTAATAACTTTTATTGTGGATGATTAAATTACCCACCTTTTTTGTAAATTTTTTTTTTTGTATCATTAACCGTTTATGACTTATACGACAATGACGATTTACTTATTGACTATTTGACCGATATCTCTTTTAATATTTGTTTAAACAAGAAAATGATAATAAGTTAACTTATAAATTTACAAATTTCCTAAAACTTTTACTTTTTTTTCTAAAATTAAAATTTATGAAGTTATAACGCGTTGCAACCACCTTTTTACCACGCGTTTTTATTGTTGCAACCACTGCACCGGGTGCAAGATTAATAAAAAAGAAGTATACATAGTGTAATGATAAAAATTCAATAAATGTATGAAAAATGTTAATGTTAGTGACATAATTAGCAATAAATAATTTGTCTTCTTACCTGCAAAAGCAGCGACCACTCTTTGAATTTTTTTTTTAAGATTAAAAAAAAATTGACTTAAAAGATAGGAAATTTAATCTACAAACAAGGTTATTACCATTTTTTCATAAAGTCCACTGTTACGGGGCTACAGGCCGTAACGGTTTTTCTCTCAGTATGTGATAATGAACCTATTTTTAGAAAAAAGTAACTCCTGTGAATTAATACAAGAAAAATTCTCAATTATCTGTAGCTGTAATGCAATATTGAACGCGTAATATCTTCAACAATATTAATTTCAGAAAGAAAAGTTTAGAGTAAAAGTTTTAGAAAATTTGTAGATTTTAAAGTTAAGTTATTAGCATTTTATTGCTTAAACAAATATTAGAAGAGATATCGGTCAAATAATCAATAAGTAAATCGTCATCGTCGTATAAGTCATAAAAAGGTTAGTGATACAAAAGAAAAAAATTTTACAAAAAAGACAGGAATTTAATTATCTACAATAAAGACTATTACCATTTTTGGTCTTAAGTTCTTGTTTGTGCAGATATAACTCAAAATTATTTTCCTTAAAATGGAGGCACATCCTCCGCCTATTTTTGTAAGGATATTGTGATTTTACATTCAGTACGTGATACTGAATCTATTTAAATAAAAAAGTAGCTCCTGTAATTTAATGCAGAAATAAATTTTCTGTAGTCTGTAGTAAAATAAATCTTGCAACTTACTCAACAAGGCTTTATTAGCACCAAAAGTCATGGTTGCGTTATCCAACTCCATCTCCTTCTGATGAATCACAGTATCCTTTTGCTGAATTTCCGTTTTTAAAGTCTCCTCCAGTTCAGAAACACGTCGTGCCAATTTCTCACAATCCCGTACTCGTGCTTGATACATTAACGCCAACTGTTTTGTATCAGCGATTTCCATATCATTATATTCATCAATCATCTGTTGCTCAACATCCCCATCGGATTCAACATGCACATTATCGATTTCTTTGAGCGGTGTCAGCGAACTGACATGCTGGGTACTCCAATATCGACGACGTGGTTTCATTGCATGTTGCATTAGCTGATTTTGTTGTTGATTTGAATCGGATAAAGGACTATCCACGTTACTGTGTGAAATACCTTCATCGTAATATTCTCTGGTCGATGAGGCATCATAGGTGGGAGTTGTAACCGATTGAGGAGTGTCGACGTACAAGTTACCGTTTGATTCACATTCTGATTCGTTCCATTGACCATTCTGCAATCCTATATACAAAATTTGATAAGAATTACGCAAATTTTAAGTGGAAATGGATGAAAATTGTAGTCGTTATATCCGAGAGTCGCTTTAAACGATATGTACATTTTACCTTTATGGAATATCTTCCAGGCCCGTACGCACGGAGGGGATTAGGGGGGGGGGTCATGTACCCTATTGAGAATCTCTACACATAAATTGGAACTAGGAATGTATTCTATCCTCCCTATTCTCAGTAAACCTTACTTGAAAATTTATAGTTAGTTGTCGATTTTGTTCTCTCCCTCCCCTGGGCGGAAAGTATCAACTTTCGCCCTTGCTCCTTTCCGCCTCCGCTGAAGCAGAAAAATAGTATACACACCATGGGAGCAAGTTAAACATCTAACAAGTAAAGAATGTCGCGACTTCGTCTTCGGGCAAAATTTAACATGAAATATGAGATATTCTTTACTTTTGCTTCCTAGATGTGTAATTTACTATTTAGCGAGGAGAATTTTTTCGATCTGCCGCACGTTTTTTTAAATTTTTGCATCATTCGATGCGTTCCAAAATCCAAGTAAGTTTTACTCCCGGTACTCCCACTGTATGATTTTCCATACCACTGAAATCATGCACAAATCAGTTGACTTTTGGAACTCAATTAAGTTTGGGATCCTGAGACTATAGATATTCGTCGCTTTTTGTGTATTAAATCGCGAATTGAAATTATTGAAAGCGTAAATGTGAGTATAAGGATATATAACAGTAATTAATTTAAAAAAAGGTGTGTTATAAGTTTGACCACTATGTGTGTGTGTCTGTCTGCCTGTCTGTGGCATCGTAGCGCCTAAAACGGATGAACCGATTTTGATTTTTTTGTTTCGTAAGAATGATTGCTGTGCACGGGCCTGTCATCTTCAGAGAAATGTCACTTATTGGTGACTAACTGAAAAGCATCCTTCTTCGAGAAAAAATGAAAGTCCGGTCGTCAAAAACAAATTGGTACACCAGAGAATCATCCCAAGCAACTTACTAGTAATTATTATTTGGTGTTTTTTTCTCCAAAATAATCCTTTTTCGAGGGAAAAAAGAAGCCCAATCGAGTTGATACGACCCAACTCGACCGGTTTTAACTTTAATTCAAAATTACCTTTCTTAAATAGAAATGTAGTTGATGCATTACTGGAATAATTATCGGAAGTGGTTGAACTCTTATAACTAGTACAACTTTTGGAATTGATTGGAGTCTTAACATTCGACGAATATGTTGTTTGCATGGTATCACTACGATGCGAATTATATATGGTATACGATTCCGTATAATAGGAAACAGTATCATCTTCTCCAGAGGTACTTGATTTTTTAACACTACTACAAATAGTTGTTCCAGAAGTGGGATTCGAAGAAGTCGTGGATGAATATGTGATAGATGTATCTGTAGGTGTTCGTGTCACATTTCGTGAAACTTTCATAGTCGACGAATGTATTGATTCAATTGTTTTTTTTAAACGATTCACACAGTTTTGGAATTTTTGAGTATCGATCTTTTCTGGATTATTGGGTTCACCAGGTATCGGGACAACTATAAAGGATTAGAAAGGAATTAATTAAGGTTATAAATTCAATGGTTTGTAAACAAGACTACTAATGCATTCGACTAAATAATTCCCTGATTTTTTGAGAGGATGCTCTTTCATGATGGCTACTGTTTTTACCCGACTGCGCAACGCAAAGGAGTGATAATGTGTTTATTAGTCTATATATATTATATATATATATATATATATGAATGTATGTTCTTTTGTGGCACACGAGAGACCAAACGATAATCGATTAATCCCAACCTTGTGAGGGTTACTGAAATGAAAATATGGCAGTAATGAAAATTTAATATGGCGACCACCAGATAGCTTAATGTAATTAGGTTTTGAGAGCAATACAATTTTTAACAGGTAGCGACTAGGTGGAAATGTGAGTTTGGGGGGTAATTGTATTATGTAAGTAACATAATAAACAACAATTAAACTGGAGACCCTTGGAAATTACGAAATGGGTGTTCATTTTAGGGATTGAAAAAGTTTTTTTGCGATTTAGGGCAAAAAATGACTTTGTAGCGGAAAATGATCAGCAGGATAGTTCTTGATAATAATTTATTGTAAAACTTTTATAAGGAACTTTTTTCAACATAACCTCAAATTTCATGACAAAATCGCGAAAAACTGTTTTTTTCGTTTTTATTTTTTTTCTCGCTCAAAACAAATTTAATTTTCATGAACCTTGGTGAAAGTCTTTCTTTTTAACTACAGAAATTCATGAATTGTTATGAAACCGAAAAACTATTTTTTCTATGAGATTTTTCAAATTTTCCGTTAAAATTGCTCATTTTTCAACGACAAACTCTCTGGAGGTTTTTTTTGATTTTATATTTTGCTTGGGCTTATTTAAGCCATTGAAATATATTTTTTAAAATGGTCTATATATGTGTATGGTCTACTTTTCATTCACTCGCTTAAAATCCTGAAAAACCGAAAAAACGATTTTTCGTCTGTAAACACGATTACTCCAAAACCAAAAGAGATATCAAGCTAAAATTTTTATGTCGTGCTCAGGATGTAAAAATTGAGTTAAAGTTCGTTAATGAGCAACATAGGTCAATTGGGTCTTAGATGCGTAGAATCCGTCTTAGAAACCGTTAGAGATAGAACAGAAGTTTAAATATAAAAAGTATTCCTTATAAAAAAATAAACAACTTTTGTTTGAAACATTTTTTCGTAAACCGTGTACCCGTGAGGGTGAAAATTACATTAGAAACATTAAATAGTTTGTATACATTATTTGAATTGTATCAAATACCTATAAATGTATTTGATATATTTTAAATTTATACTTTACATGTATATTTTGTATGATCTATAATATGTTTAGGCCTTTAGGCAATAATATATATGTTTCAATATTGTCAATTTTTTTTTCATTATTTATGTCAAAACACAGTGAATTTCAATATAAATTGAAATCTATAATTTCATATCAATAAAAATTTGATAACATATTGTACATAACCGATATGGGGCAGTATACGATAAAAATTCTGTTAAATGTACATTTGAAATTTTGAAGAATGAAATAATAAAATGCAGAAAATTTCTTGTATGGCAGTTTATTTTTAATATTTACAAATCTATGCCTTCGGTATCTGAATCACTTTCATGTTCAAATGTTAGTACTTCTCTATTTGAGCAATTATCAAAGCATTTTATACACAAAGAAGTACATTTCAAGTCATGTTTCCTACATCCACACCTGTTATTACAGCCAGAAATTTGAGCAAGGTGACACCACATTTTATCAATAACATTGACCCAATACATGAGTAAGCTATTGGTCTTCCAAACCGTATACGTTGCAAGGCCCGGCTGCATGGCTCTGAACGTCGAAATAAAAATTTTTAAATGTACAATTTGACCGAAGACGCAACTGATTTTTAACGATTATTTAAAATCAAGGAAATTAGAGAATGTAAGTCTTCGAAAATGTTGTAAAATGCATCTTCCAAAGTGTTAGGCATTGCAAAAAAATTTTTATATGTACAAATTTTCACATTTTACAATTTAAAATATACAAATTGACCAACGTTGAGCTTTTGTTAGTTTGCATACAAAGCAAACATAAAATAAATAATGAAAAAAATAAATAAATAAATAAGTAAAGAAAGAAGAACATTCTTACACACATACATGTATTACTCGATACGATTCAACTAATGTATTCGTTGTGTGCGTAGTCATGGTAGGGACAATAAAATCGATGCCAGCGCTTCCAGTGAAAAATTTTGGCGTTAAAGGGGGCTGTTATTACTAATTTGCAGTTCTTTACATGTTAATGTTATAGAAATGTCAAATTAAAATTATTGTAAAACACGAATTAATTAAACTTATTGCATTAAAAATTGTGAAAATAAGAAATCAAATTGCACAAATATTATTTTTCAAAAGTAAATTATCATAATTATTTATTTAAATTTGTCAGACAATAATATTAAATTTTCAATGTAAGTCTTAAATGCAATCCATACAATTATATATGCATCCATACAATTCTATAATTAAAGTAGTGTATCGTTATCATGAAAACGAAACTCACGCACGGAGCGAATACATACTATTTAATGTTTCAATGTAATTTTCACCCTCACGGGTAAACGTTGATGTTTACGAAAAAATGTTTCAATCAAAAGTTGTTTATTTTTTTATGAGGAATACTTTTTATATTTAAACTTCTGTTCTATCTCGAACGGTTTCTAAGACGGGTCCTACGCATCCAAGACCCAATTGACCTATGTTGCTCATTTACGAACTTGAACTCAATTTTTACGTCCTGAGCACGTCATAAAATTTTAGCATGGTATCTCTTTTGGATTTGGAGTACTCGTGTTTACAGGCGAAAAATCGTTTTTTTCGGTTTTTCAGGATTTTAAGCGAATGAATGAAAAGTAAACCATACACATAGATAGACCATTTTAAAATATATATTTCAATGGCTTAAATAAGCCCAAGCAGAATATGAAAATCGAAAAAAACATCAAGAGAGTTTGTCGTTGAAAAATGAGCAATTTTAACTGAAAACTTGAAAAATCGCATAGAAAAAGTTGTTTTTCGGTTTAACAAAAATTCATAAATTTTCTATAGTTAAAAAGAAACACTTATACCAAGGTTCATGAAAATTAAATTTGTTTTGAGCGAGAAAAAAAATAAAAGCGAAAAAACAGTTTTACGCGATTTTCTCATGGAATTTGAGGTTATGTTGAAAAAAGTTCTTTACAAAAGTTTTACAATTAATTATTATCAAGAACTATCCTATTGATTATTTTCCGCTACGAGGTCATTTTTTGCCTTAAATCGTAATAAAAATTTTCGAGCGCCACAAAGGACGAAACATACACAGGCTCTAAAGTCGGCGAATTATGTTAAGTGGGATCTCATTGAATAAGTATTTTAAAATCATAACTAGTCAATCATAAAAGTGTAAAATTGATTCAGTCAAATTATACATGAAAAGGCGGTGAGGCTTGTATCAAATAAGGTTTTTTTTTTAATATGTTTGCAATGCAAAGGCAATATTAAAACCAATTTTCGACCTCGGCAAACGACCGGATCATGCCCAAAAATAAGAAAATTTGCAACAATTTGAGATTCAGGCGCTTTTTATAGGACCGATAACTTCGGAGATACAGCTTTCCAAAGTTTGTCTTTTTTTTCAATTTATAGAAATATACTTTGAAAGATAGGAAATTGAAAATTTGCAAGAAACTTCAACTAGTGGTCTTGTGAAACATTCTAGAAAAATACAAAATATTGTAAAAGTAATTTTTCGAAAACCAATCATGTTTACGCAAAAGTTGTTGATTTTTGTTTATAAGAAACATTTTTTACTTTTGTTCTACCTCCAAAGGTTTACAAGATGAAATTATGGGTTAAATTGCGTAAAATAGACAAACTTTGAAAAGCTGTACCTCCTATCGGGAAGGAACTATCGATCTTATAAAAACTGGCTTTATCTCAAATTGTTGCAAATTTATCCTTCTTTAAAAATAAATTCTACAGTTTTTGATGAAAAACCAGTCCACAACTGAATTCCATATTCCAGGCAACAACTGAAATATGGTCAAAATTTTCGAGGTTTTTCTTATTTTTTGGCATGATCCGGTCGTTTTACGAGGCCGAAAACTTGGATTTAAAATTTCTTTTACATTGCAAACATATCAAAAAAACAAAAATACCTGATTTGATGCAAGGTCCAATATGTTTAATTTGATTGAATAAAAAAATTAATTTAACAAATCAAAAAACCCGACTGCGTTCAATAAAAACTGAAAATACAAAACACGTTCAACAGTTCACCTAGCGCCTTCAACAGTTGGGGCCCATTATTCGGAAGATTTTAGTCTGTCTTTAAATTGGTCCCGACTGTTAAAGTCGCCATGTAAACTACTAAACTTGATAAATTAAACACATCTTTGAGGAAAAAAAAAGCGACAATTCTAAAAAAAACAGTTATTAGAAAAGCTATATTCTTACCATTACCATTGGCGCTTTCAGTAGCATTAAACGTCGATTGGAAATCGGAATCATCTTCGGAATTGTCATTAGTTATATCTATAAAAGCACCTTCCAGAAGATCATGCAACTGTAAAGAATTAAATTACTAGAAAAATTGTCCTAAATATTTGTACTTTTCTTCTTAATTTTTCTAAAACCCACATGAAACATGGTTTGTGAAACATCCACACAAAAAATATTAAAAAACGAAATAAAAACAGGGTATAAAAAAAAATATAAACACCCTTATTTTACAAAGTAATAAACAATAAAATATTTACCTCTTCATTACGCCTTCTTTGATCCTCTAAAGCTTCCTCTTCTTCTTGATCTTGTCCAGAAGGATTTATATGAAATGCATCCGATTCCTTGAAAATGTTACTTTCAAAATTATGACCCTCCATACAAATTGAGGGTTAACTGTATAGAAATCAATGTATAGAAAATATGAATATAAATTATTACAGGAAAAATATTGTATGTAAATAATATTTAATAAATAATTAAAAATACAAATTTTAAACACACTGTTTTTTAAATGAACAACAAAAATTCATTTCTGCCAAATTAAAAAAAATAAATGAATAACACTTGTTTATATGTCAAATTGTTTTTGTATAAAACTTTATAAAAGGTAGCAAATCATCGATAGGCTAGCTTACTGATTAAAAGTAGATGGTGTAACTCTTCAAAGTGGTTCAAGTGTACTGTTACTTCTAAACTTAAGTTCTATGTGCTAAATAATAAAAAGCAGATAATTTCCATTAATCAAAGTTGTAAAACAGGGAAAGTTTTCTATTCATACAGCTGAGGGATTTTCAAAAAATTATGTAAGAAATTTTTATTTTCAAAAGCTCTACTGGTGTTGCCATCACTTTTATTTTAAATTACTTGAAACATATTTATTAAAATATTTAACTATGGAAAAACTGAGTATACAAAACATCAAATTATCGAACAGTATTATAATTCGGTGGTATAATTAGACTAATTTCACTATCTCCCGACTTCCCGGAACTTTGAGGTGGCTGTGGCAACTCTAACTGGGGTAAAGTGAATGAGTTTTAATCTTCAAAATTGGATCAAAGAACTCGAATAACTTTTCTACTAAGGCCATTTCCATTTTCATAAGCTTATAAGCAAACTACTTCAATTCTTAAATTGAAAAAAACAGTTTTCTTTTTAGAATTTTAATCACATATTTAAAAAAGTTAAGAATTGGGGACACCATTTTTACAGATTTCGAAGCTTATATCTCGCGCAGTATTCACAGGAAAAAGTCCAGTAAACCGATTTCATCACAATCGAATAAAAGGTGGCGAAGATAGGTGAATATGACAAAATTTTCAGGTTCGGTTATTGACTGTTCTTTGTCGACACAAGTGCTCAGTAACTATCGGCCAGTACGCATTCAATTTAAAAGCTTTATGTATAAAATACCGGTGACGATTTTATTGGTCAAACTCACCATTTCCATTCAACAATCAACAACGGAAGTCTGACGAGGTTCTACGATCACCGTTATTTCAAAGTAATTGAACTCGGGCATCGAAAAATATGAATGTTAATGCAAGTTTCTAAATCAGTTGAATCGATAGTTTCCAAAAAACAAGAGATATATCTTTTTTTTTTACCGTTACAAACTGTGGAGAAAAAGGTGGACAAAATAGTAAAGTTTTTAATCAAATCGGTTTAACACATAGAGATAATTTTATAGAGTGCAAAGTCGGTTGATCTCAGTAGAGAGAGGCCAGATAATATAGGCGCGTAAAATAGTCTTCGTCTCTCTTATGGCGCAGAGAAGAAAGAACGTCTATCAGTTCTACCTCTTTCTCAACTGCGGAATTACTTTATTATTATTTAATTTTAATATCTCCGTTTTTGTAATAGTGTTCAATTTTTCCAACCAACTCCTCTAAAGTTGATAAACTCAACCCAACCAACTCGTAATTACAACAATACAGAGTTATCAAAAAATAAAATAAGAAATGTTCAAAAATGAAATAGATTCAATTAAGTTTAAAATAAGATAATAAATTTTAAAAAAATAATTTTGAGACAGCTGCTGGACTCGAACTAAATAATCATTAAAATAGCAATGTAGATAGCCACGCCTCTATTGTCTAAGCTACCTGGACATTAAAGTTATGACTAGAATATAACATAATGGTAAAATACATGTCATAGTATGGGTCATAGTTGGTTGCCACAAGATGATATTGTTGTGAGAAGCTCTACTATCTCTGCGGACAAGCCTTTTGCGTTTCCTGTGTCTATGCAGCTCTATGGTATTATTATCTCTATGGTTTGAAACTTTTTATTTTTATAGATAGCAAAACATTGCAAGCTTGATTATTACCGAAAAAGTGCTGAAAATAATGCTTAAGGATGTATGAGCGAGAGCGTGGGGGAATAGTGAATTATAGAGAAAAGGGATAGGCTTTAGTATTGCGGGGTGAGGTAACGGAAAGTACCATTGATGTCTAGTTTACATTTGGCAACACAGCTTTTTGGTTAGTTTTACCGGTAATATTTGAATGTGTTTATAATATAATAATGTAAATATGTAAATTTTTTTTAAAAAATGCATAATGTAAATTTTAAAAACCGTCATGCCTGTCCTTTTTTATTTAATTTATATCATTGACAATTCGTCAATTTATAAAAAAATTATTTTTAATTATGGAAATATCAACATAAATGTCACCAAGTTTTGACATGTGTCACGTTATTTTTATTTTTAAATCTCAAAGTGTGGTTATATTTACATCCGAGTTTAATATTTCTTACACCAGCTTCTTGTGGCGCTCATAATAAAAGTGAAACGTTGCCAAGTCTTAAGTCATGGCGACAAAAAAATTTTTTTTTAATTTCAGTTTAATTTTTCTCTTCAGGACGGACGGTTGCATAGTGTTTTTATAATTTTATTGACTTACTACAAGTATTATCTTTCTTATTTATAGTTTTTTTTCATATGAAAAGTTCTTTAACATATTTATATTTGATGATTTATCGTCAAGACTACCCATTTCTCCATAAGAGCAATGTTATTTATGTCAATTTTTAATAATTATTTTCTTAAAAATTTGCCCGGTTACCTATGCTGAAATTTTAACAGCAAATTCTTTGAGAGCAATAATTATGTCAATTTTTTGACAGCAATAAGTAAGACTAAGATAGAAGATATTTGTTATGCATTTTATCACATTGGTTATAAATCATTTAGTACGAAACAAATGTGAATCGTGATTTTAAAATGAAAAGCCCTATACAGATGGCGCATTTTAAAACAGGCTGTATAATTTATTATAACGGGTGTAACAAAAACCCAAACGTACAAAAATATAAACGTCGAATGGTTACATTATAAGAACAAATATTTCAGACAAATGTTTATTGGCTCAAAAAACAGTAAAAATTCAGGTTCATGGTCGAAAAGAGATAAAAGAACACTTTAAATTAGAAATTTATTTCTTATACAAAATCTTTTGAATACCGAATATATTCAGTAGAAATTGAATACTGTCACATCTACTATCGTTAAAGTAAGGATTTGTATTAGAAATGGAACTATAAATAATAAACACTGTAGAATTATAATAAAAATCTTTTTATTGTATAAATATTTCACAAAAAAATTTCTTTCAATAATATACGGAAATGCCTTTATCACAAATTGTATAAAAATTGTATATTTTCAAAATATCTATTTATATGTAAAATAACCATAGAGATAATACCATAGAGCTGCAAAGTTGCCGCTCAAATGGTTGATCGCGGTAGAGACTTCTACACCTACAACTTCTGTCTCTTTCTACCGCTCTCACTGCGGTCAAGAATTCATTTATTGCGTTTCCTAGGTCTATACAGCTCTATGATATTATCTCTATAAAAATAACCCTAAATAATTTATACATAATACTCTTTTAAAATAAGTTTCGATTTTAAGTTATGTTTATTTATTATCGATCACTTGAGAACTTATTATATAAAAATATATCATAATCAACCTGTCTACGAAATACTACGTGGACAGGCTAATTAATTTAACGAAAATGAACTGAATTAAATTATTGATAAATTTTTAAAAAACAAGTTCATATAATTAATTAATAACTAGATATGGTGGCACATATTGGTTGATAAAAATTAAAATTGTCATAGAATTTGTAAACTTATGTATTGTAAACTTAAAAAATTTGATAATGGATAGAAAATTTTAATAAATTAACATTTAAACAAATAATTACATATATTTATTAACAAAAATTTTTCTTATGTTTAAACTGTACTTTTTTATACATAGCGAATATTGACGCGAATGCTCAGTTAGCACTGGCACTCCATCCATCGATAATCAATTTTTTTTAGATCGGAGTAAATTGGGATGATGGCTAAAACTTTTTTTGTCACTTCAGATAAAAAATTATCATTGCACGGATAGAAAATTGAAGTTGGTTTTTGAAAATCTTTAGAAGACGCAAAATATGAACGTTTAAATTCCTAATTAAGTATCGCCATAGAGATTAAATATAATACTCAGGGTGTATTCCGTAATATTCACCAGTATACTGGCCAGTGTCCATGACTTCAGAAATCGACGCCATATTGTACTGATAAAACGGTCATTCATTGTTCATTAAGAAGGAATAATGGCGTCTGAAAAAGACTTACTCGTAATTGACGAATACAATAAAAATATACATTTAAGAATATATATACACGCACTGGCCAGTATATTTCGGAACGATTCACCAGTATGGCGGCGGTTTATGACGTCATTAGAACTGACCAGTATACTGGTGAATATTACGGAACATACCCTCTGTTTTTTAATCAATTTTAACTTAACAAATTTTGTAATGGTATTAAGTCTACTTTAACATTTTAATGGGTAATGTGGCAAATTCGATATCAGTCATCTACCCAAAAGTATACCGCGATTTAAAGTAAAAAAAATTTTTAGTTCGCTTAGCATGCAAGTAGATTCACAACCTATAATTTCTCTAATATTACAAAATATAAGTAATTTCGATATTGTGATTATACGATTAGTATCGATATAAATATTATCGTGTAAAAACTATTATTTGTAAAATTATCATAATTATTTAAAACAACCTTGTTGATAAGATTTTTCATAATAGCTTTAAAATAAAAGAATATTTTCTTATTTTTTAACATTTTCTAAAAATTAATCTTTGAAAAATCACGACAATTTGTTTTTGACAAATAAAATATAAAGGACAACCCTGATAAAAAAAAATCCGATTCATGAATTGGATTGTAATTGTAAAAAAAGTTTGGATTCATTCCGCTTTATTCCAATGAAACCAATTAAAATTTTTAGTCGAAATTTAATTGAAATGAATCGGGTTTAGTCGGGAAAAAATTTCCAATTCATTCCGATTCAAACCAATAGAACAAATCGTAAATTTCTAATTGGTTGCAATTCATGAATGGGATCAAATTGGAAATTTCATATTGGGTTCTATTGGATTGAATTAGAAATCAATCGGAATGAATTGGCAATCTGAATCGGAATTCAATCGGACTTTTTTATCAGGGAAGGTAACCAAATTAATTCTTGGAAATTATGAGATTTTTCACTAAGATCATAATAGGCGCCAGGATAGAAATCGACATTTTCGATTTTTTCTACATTCGATTATAATTACGTCTCAGTAAGATTTCATCTCGCAATCGAGCACTGTTTTTTATATTAATACAGTATCAGTCTATATTTAATATAAGTCAATGCTATGCAGTTTATTTGAACAAATAAAATTCATAAATTAATTAGACCAAGAGCCTGTAAAGTTTTTTTAGAGTAGAAGAGTAATACCATAGAGCTACAAAGTCGCCGCCAAAAGGATTGATAGAAGTAGAGATACACATAAAGAAGGCGCGTATATCTGTCTTCGTCTCTCTCTTATGCATATAAGAATGAATTTTTGTCGACTTCGAGTTGAGGCATAGTTATTGAAATAAATATCCCGAGACTCGAATACTTTATTTCGAGTATCGTTGTATTTATTTCAATAACTATCTGTCTTATACGCCTAGAATTTCTGTATCTTTCTACCTAACTCACTTAGGAATTCACTTATTGCGTTTCCTATTTCTATACAGCTCTATGGTATTATCTCTATGCTCGTGGTTGATGTTATCGACCGTCATTTCATGCTTTTTTAAATATAAAATTGGTAGAAAGCCGTGAAACGTTAATTTCAACAATTAACTCAATCAATTGTTTGTTTTCACTTCTTTTCTGTTAAATTATATTCAAGTTTCTTGATTAAGAGTGTACAAAATAAATAAAAATATTATGCAATTGTTAATAATAATGGTAATTAACTACTAAAAATAAAAGGCATCGACCCTTCACATGCTAGCATCAAAATAATTTTGAATGTAATCTCAACATGTCTTTAACATGAGAAAAATAGAAATTTTGATTACGCTAGCGCATGATTTGACATAGCTTATATATAATTGCTATTTTTAAGAATATACATTCTGGAATGGTTGGAAATAATAATTACAAAAAATAATTATTGAAGATAAAGACTAGTATTAAGTTTTAAGAATATAAATCTAGTGAATATATTTGTACAATGTTATTAGCTTAAAATATGCTGTTTTACAGGATGGTGCAGTGAATATGGTGTAAAAAAAAATTCAAAAGATTTGGAGAGTGTGATGTTTTTGTCATGTGATAAATGTTGAAACTTTGGCTAAAAAGAGGTAGGTATGTCTTACTTCGACTTGGTAACCTGGCTTTGTACGCAACTATTTGCTTATACCATCCTGTATTATATATTTTACAGGAAAAATTTCGAAGGGAAATGAAAATTTTTATGCACGACATCGAGTTAATATATTTAAGTATAAGGATGAATTCTTGTTGACTTCGAGTTGAGACATAGTTATTGAAATAAATACCACGATACTCGAAATAAAATTTTATTTCGAGTATCCTGATATTTATTTCAATAACTATATTTAAGTAGTTGAAAAATGTTAGTAAAGCTTTAAATAGAAAATTAAGGCGGAGAAATTTTAATTTAATTAATTCTTGGAAATATATTTTAAGTAAATTTGAAAAAAAATTAGAACCATTGGTGTTTACCATACTAAGAGATATTTACCATACTTTAGAATAGATCATGCTCGCTAAGAAGAGTTTTTCTTTAATTTCAATAATCTCACTTTTGCACAGTCGCACACTAAGCCGACATTGAACCTAAATCACCCACTGTCGAAATCCCATAAGGATTAAGGAATGTTAGTGAACAAACAAAGCATTATCCACTAAAGACAAACTAGTTTCTTTAACTTGTTGGAATTGAACCGGACAGAGGTCGTGCGATCTAAACTGTCTTTGGAACGTTCAGCTACTGACGGGGAGGTTGCGGGTTCGAATCCAGGCAGCGGCAGTGTGAGCAATTATAATGAATAGGGCAGTAAAATTGATCGCACTCGCCGCTCGCATAAGAACGAAATACCGACTCCCCCCACATCATAACAATTTATTTGTATATGGGATGTAGTTTAAAATAAAAATAAATTAAGATTAAAAAAGAAAATGATGTGGGTGGCCTCTGTTATAGATAGATATCTGAAAAACGGAGGTTAAACCCCATAATAATAATAATAATAATTATTATTATTATTACTTGTTGGAACTGTAGCATTTTAAAAAATTCGTCGATGCTATTTTTAAACTTCGCATTATTATCTACAGATCCGAAAAGAGTTTGAATAGAAATTAATAATTTTTGGGAGATTAAATCGTACGTATAAGTATCGTCGATAGTTATCGGTCTTGGTTGTTAACCCTGATAAAAATATTCCATTCAAGAATCGAAAATTTCCAATTCAACCAATCGGAATGAATAGGATTCAATTGTAAAAAAGTTTCGATTCATTCCAATTGAAACCAATTAAATTTTTAATCGAAATGAATCGGGTTTAATTGCAACAAAAATTTCCAATTCATTCCGATTCAATCCAGTAGAACTAATCGGAAAATTTTCAATTAATTGATTGCAATTCATGAATGAGATCGAATTGGAAATTTCATAAGTGGTTCTATTGATAGTAATTTTGTGGACTTTCTCATCGATAGATATAAGAACCCTAAGAATCGAAACTCCAGAAACTCCAATGATTCTAATTTAAAATTTAAATTAAGGGTTAAATTACACCATTTAATGTTTTTAAAGAAATTTCGAATAGGAATTTGCCAACTTAATAAAATTTAATAATCTTAATAGCCTTTAAAAAATATTTTTCCATAGGAAAAAATCATCGTACATTCTGTCAAAAAATACCGGAAATTTTATAATTTGAAAAACTGTGGTAATGATTGAAAAAATATTTTTTTTCGAAAGTTGATGATCACATTAAAACGTTTAAAGTGTAGCTTCGTTCTTTTTTAATCAATCATGTCTAAAATGAGCAAAATAAATATTCTTCAATTTTTATGCTTAACGGTTTTGGAAAATAGAACATTGAGTTTTCGGAATATATATATATTTATCTATACTTTCTAAAAAAAACAAGTGAAAACAAACAATTGACTAAGTTAATTGTTGAAATTCCATGTATAGGCAGTGTTGCTAACTCTGTCACATTTCACATACATACATATCTGACATATTTAACTGATATTCTCATATAATGCGCAAGTGTTGATGCGCAATCGTTTGTTTTTTTTGACGTCATGTAAATAACAAAAGATATTCACTTTGATATTCCTATATTAATACATACTATAAAATTTGTACCTAATTAACGCCCTCGTGGGTAAACAGTGATGTTTACAAAAAAATGTTTCAAACAAAAGTTGTTTATTTTTTTGTAAGGAACATTTTTTACATTTAAACTTTTATTCTATCTCTAACGGTTTACAAGATGGGTACTACGGACCCATGACCCAATTGACCCATGTTGCTCATTTACGAACTTGACCTCACTTTTTACGTCCTAAGCACGCTGTAAAAATTTCAGCTTGATATCTCTTTTCGTTTTTGAGTAATCGTGACCACAGACGGACGGCCGGACGGCCGGACGGACGGACGGACGGACGGACAACCGGAAATGGATTAATTAGGTGATTTTATGAACACCTATACCAATTTTTTTTTTGTAGCATCAATATTTTTAGGCGTTACAAACTTGGGACTAAACTTATAATACTATGTATATTTCATATATACATGGTATAATAAGGACACTTTATACAAGTTACCCATTTTTTTTATGTTTCTTTACAGTTTGACGTCTTTTTAATGTAACAAATCCTCAAGAACAATTACTTTCTTACAGTTATTATCAAAATAAATTCTATCTCAAGTAAAAAATGTTACGGGTTATATTAAGTTATAACGCGTTTTATAAACAAGATTTGATTCTCATCAGAATATCGAGGTTGTTCCATGTCGTTTTTTCAATTTTCCGGGGGGTTGCGTTGTGGAAAAAGAAATTTTTTCAAACTTTTCTGAAATTTGACTTTATTTTGAGTTGATTGGTGAAAATCCCATCTTTCTAGCATCTATAGATCAGAAAATCGTTATTTTTGGGTGGTTTTTCGCACGCTCTCTTAACAATTAACAATCAAGCGCTTAAAATGAACATAAAAATTTTATACATATTAAAAATATTATTTTTTTCATAGATTTTTTGAGGGATGAAAATCGTAAAAATCGCGTATTTTAAAATATTACGAATTTTTTACTCGAAAACTGGAAGGTTTAGAGAAAAATGTCTAAGAACATTTTCTGTTACTTTTAACCCCAACTATATGATAAAATTTCCGAAGCGATTTGGTGAATATTACTTATTTGTTTAAAAAAATTAGTTAACATAATCCTATCGGGTTACCCACCGGGAACCTGCACTTTTACGTTCAGGAGCATGTTTTAAACGGGATCCTGCAAAAATATTCCTTGCGAAAATAAATCATGCTCAATGACGAAATTTCCGGGTCTATATGCACAAGCCTGACATATGGCACGACATCGATATCAAGAGTAGAGTCAAATTTTCTTCTTTACAAAAAGCGTTGTAACTTGAACATTTTTCAACCGATTTTAATAACCCGTAGCATTTTTTACTCGAGATAGAATGTAGTAATTGTTCTTAAGGATCTAGGGAAAAAAATCGCCAAAAAGACGCCATACTGTAAAAAACATGAAAAAAATGGGTAAATCCTATCTAGATATCTATCTTTTATAAAGTGTATTAAATTTTTTGTAAAAAGTATCCGTTGGGTGCGTGACCCCAGCGCCATCTAACGATACAACTTACGGTGGCTCTTACGCTGACATCATTTTTGAATCCCCCACCATGCCTAACGCACCCAACGAATAGATAAACCTTAAATCATATATTTTAAATAGATAAGCCCAGCGTATACCAAGTATGTATATTTTGGCTTCACAGAGTGGATTAACAAAGACAAAAATACAATATTCAAACAGCTGACGGAGAAACACGTAATACCGAAGGATGGTATTCAATGTGCATGATTGTATGATCGGAATCAGCTGCATCAATGACCTGTTTTATATTTCACATTCACAACTGCATAAAAATTTATTTTCTTTTAACGTTCAAACGAGTGACATTGTTAGATAATTTTGTGTTAATTCTATGAAAAAAATTTTTTTTAATGGTAAAATGGTAATTTGTTCAAAATATACTGTTTTAACTTTATTTAAAAGTGGTATAATCTTATTTTAAATACGCGCCAGTATATTTTGTTGTATATTAACACATGCGTATTATGCATTTATTATCCTTGTCAATCTACTTTGAGACGTGGTTCTCACTCTGTTAACAATTCCAGTAGTGTATTTTCAAAGAGATAAACATATATATTCCGAAATCTCAATGTTTTTAGTTTTCAAAACCTTTAAGCAATCGAAAATCGGTAAAAAATTGGAGGAGCTACAATTGTTTAAGTGAGCGGAGCACACGAAAAACAGTTTTTCCATAGTAACTTGAAAATTTGGGGGTGTTAGGCAATTTTGAAACACATTTTCATGTTGTACTCACCAAGACCTAGCCAGGTCGCTCGAAAAGTGCTTTCATTTTCTTTTTTGTAACACAGTGTTATTTTTGTTGAATAAATTATCAGATAATAAATGATGAATTGTATTTAAATGAGAACTCCCACGTACCCATTAAAATCGATCGAGTCAATAAAATGAAATTAAATTGCTTTAAGAGAAAGTGTCTCTTGAAAGCGAAATAATAAATTGCCGATACTTTTTTGACAGTAGTATATTTTGGGAACTAGAACAATGTGAATTTTAATTAGTTCCCAATTTCATTGGATACAAAATCTATTTTTCTACCACAAACCTTTAAAAACTGGAGTGCTTTATCACATAAAACATTTTGAAAATACTGTGTGTATCCAAAAACAATTTTTGTACCTAAATTTAAGAACAAAATTACGATAATTTTTTATTCTCTTCCATTCTAAAAGTCATATGTAATTTAACGGCAGGTAAAATTAGGGCAAGTGACCCAATACAATATGTCATGGTTGCTCCCAAACACCAAAATGAGATACTTGCAACAATTGGTCCGATTGCACGTGCCAAGGAACCTAACGACCTAAATATACCCATAACTGTACCTTTTTGAGAATGTGGACCATAATGAGATACCATTGTCGTTAAACAAGATACCACAAACGCTGTTGAAACAGCCAGGACTAAAATACCTGCATATAGACAATAATTCAGGAGTTTTGTCGCTGGAGACGAAATTCCAATTAAAATGAAACTTGGAATTAAAATCCATAAACTGTATACAGCGGCGACAACCACCTGTTGTTCTTCAAAGCGTCGTACAAAACGGCCTTGGATAACGGACATTACGATACCAATTCCAAAAAACATCCAACCTTGTTGCATTGACGTGTATCCAAATACATGATGGGTTAAAAATGTGAGGGTAAATTCGAGGCCACTGTAGATGAATAAGTACATGAAATAAACCCAACCCAATGCTTCCACTTCTTTCTTTTGTTTCTTCGATAGACCTCGAACAAGTTGAAATTTAAATAAATCGTTGACGTTTAGTAAGGAGAATGCTTCTTGTAAACTTTCTGCGAAAACTTTGTTACGTTTGCTCTGAAATTAAAGAAAAGTATGTTTGAAAATCTTCTGGTCTCAATAGGGTATTACACCCATCTTTGAAAAGTGTCTCAATTAGATTCTATAATGCTAATAAACCACTAAAAAACAAGTGCCACTAAAATGCATTTAAATTTTTAATTTTCAAATTTCACACATTTTTTATGAGATATTTCAATCTGGTTCGAGATATCCGACTATATTATGGTTAACAGCTACATGTTATTGGCTAGTTACTTGAAATTGCAGACTGTCTTACTTTTTTGAGGGGCAATTACTACTATTACCACACTCTGGATTCGTGTTTGTATATTAAATTTCCTATTAACAAGTGAAAACAAAGGTTGACTGAATTAATTGTTCAAATACCATGTATAGACAGTGTTAATTACGGATTTGTTTTTTTTCACGTCATGTAAGTAAAGAGAGATAGTCAGCCATATATACATGTCACACACACATGACTGATATTCCTATATAATACATACTATACAATGTTCGAACTTAATTTGCGCCCTCACGGGTAAACAGTGATGTTTTCGAAAAAATGTTTGAAACAAAAGTTGTTTATTTTTTTATAAGAAACATTTCTTACGTTTAAACTTTTTTTCTATCTCTAATGGTTTAGAAGATGCGTCCTACGATTTATCTATTTTGCTCATTTACGAACTCGACTTCATTTTTTACGTCCTGAGCCCGCTTTAAAAATTTTAACTTGATATCTTTTTTCGTTTTTGAGTTATCGTGATGACAGACGGAGAGACAGACAGATAGATACCGGAAATGAACAATTAAGGTGATTTTATGAATACCTATACCAAAATTTTGTTCATAGCATCAATATTTTTAATCGTTGCAAACTTGGGACTAAGCTTAGTTTACCTTGATATATTTAATATACATGGTATAAAAACACAACATAATTTTTATGTAACAAAAAATCGTACATATTATAAGGTAAATGACATTGATATATATAAAAAAATAACTAAAACAGTTGTCACTGTCATTGATAAACAACCGCCCACGTTTTATACCATGTATAAATGAAATATACATAGTATATTTAGTTTAGTCTCAAGTTTGAACGCTTAAAAATATTGATGCTACGAAAACAATTTTGGTATAGGTGTTCATAGAATCATTAGTCCATTTCCGGTTTTCGGTCTGTCCGTCTGTCGCCACGATTACTCAAAAACGAAAAGAGATATCAAGCTGAATTTTTTTATAGCGTGCTGAGGACGTAAAAAGTGAGGTCAATTGGGTCTTGGGTTCGTAAGACCCATCTTGCAAACCGTTAGAGATAGAACAAAAGTTTAAGCATAAAAAATGTTCCTTATAAAAAAATAAAAACTTTTTTTTAAAACATTTTTTCGTAAACATCATCACTGTTTACCCGTGAGAGCGCAAATTGTAAAGTATGTATTATATGGGTATATCAGTTATATATGTGTGGCATGTATATATGTGTGATGTGACAGAGTAATCAACACTGTCTATACATGGTGTTTCAACAATTAACTCAGTCAATTGTTTGTTTTCACTTGTTTTGTCAACAAATTTGTTTAAATAGTTTATTTTAAAAGTTAAGGTCAAATTTTCCTGTCATTTAATTTTTATTCAATGTATATATGAAATACAACGTGTTTTGTTATTAACTGCAGAAACCTAACTTCCCAAAATAAGCTCATCAAGAGCAACAAAAAAATTCTATTATTCTGAGAAAATAATAATTATAAGTAAAAAATTTATCATTGGACATAAGCAAACAAACCACACCCATTTTCACATAGTTTGTTTGTTTATGTACAATAATTTAATGTTTTTGCAAAATAATATAATCCAATTAAATCATGTTATAATTTTTAAAAATCCCTACCTCAGTTGAATATTATTTTAAAAAATTTACTAATATCTTCTGATTATCATTGGCTACTGGTTATCGAATGATAGTCTGTGAATAATCAAATTTATCAATGTTTGTCATACCTGTAGCTCCCAAATTAGGGCTCCAATCCAAATTTGGAAAAGAGTTTTTTTGTTGCTCTTGATGAGCTTATTTTGGGAAGTCTTTGGGAAAGTTTCTGCATTTAATAACAGAATACGTTGTATATCAAGGTATACTAAGTTTAGTCCCAAGTTTGTAAAAAATTTTGGTATAGGTGTTCATAAAATCACCTAGTTAGTCCATTTCCGATTGTCCACCTGTCTGTCTACCCGTACCTGTCTGCCGCTATTTTATGCCATTTTGTCCTACGGGGTTAAATTTTTTTTAAATTGTAGCATTTTTTATTATCTTTCGATTTCATAACAAGATAAATTGACTCGTTGACCTATATTTTTGCGAAAGACGGAAAATTTATCATTTTTTGGAAATAATTGTTTCCCGGGTCCATTGACTGGCAGTTTTTGAGTTTGGCTTCAGAAAATTATTCTTAAAAAAAGTCTATACAGTTTAAAGTGGAACTTTTTAGTTTTAACCCCCGCGCCGTTGGGGGGAAAGTGGGTGTAAGGAATAAATATCTTTTAAAAGATTTTAAAAAAAAAAACAAAATAGTTTAAAATGCTAAAAGTGACGAATGCGAAAGTGATGTTTATTCAACTAAATGGGCAAAAAAAGGAGGTTGGAGATTTAACACAGCCAAACGACACTTTCTTGGCATTAACTATCAATAATTTCTAACTAACAACTAACAACTTAACATTATGAGATCCGTAAAGCCTTCAAAGCCGCGAAAAAAATGTTATTTCGATATGAAAACGAGAAGGGATTTTCAAATTACATACAAATTTTCAACCTTCTTAGAGTTACGTAAAACCTTAAAAACGCCGAAAAAAGTTATTTTAACGTTGACAATCGCTGATAATTGTCTACCAAGTTGCTGAAATCTACCTTTTAAACTAAAGGGGCCGCTGGAGGTGCTTAAGTATTTAAAATACTCCCGGTCTTTGTCTGTTGAGCAAAGAAACGATGCGTAAGTCTATATTTTCGGTTAAAAATATGACTAATAAGATTAATTATTAATTATTAGTTAATAGATTTAACAATTAATTATTTTAAAAATTTTTATAATTAATAACAAAGCTGACAAAATTGTATGCAAAAATTTTTATTGCAGTCTCGTCTTGATGAATTATGTAAGTGGCAAATATGATACACGCATTTTTAATATTAGTCATGTTAGGAATTTTTCTTACCAATGACTTACCACAGAGTGTCCCGGCAATTTAGTTAACTTCGTTATCAACTTGCTACAAACTGGATAAAAATTGCTATGTTGGTTGAGTTAATGCCAAGGATGTACCTTTTGGGGATACCAACTTCTCAGCACCTCCACTCTTTTTTTTGTATGGCACAAAATCACAATTTTAAGCAGTTTTGTTTGAAGGCATTTTATATTTTTGACAAGACAAAAACATATTCCAATAAAAAGCATCTAACAGTCAGAAACATTAAATGAGGGGAAAATGTGACCAGTTATGGAGCTCTGCCGCATAATATTTTTTTATTTCCATATAATACATACTATACAATTTGCACCTAATTTGCGCCGTCGTGGGTAAACAGTGATGTTACAAAAAAATGTTTCAAAAAAAAGTTGTTTATTTTTATATAAGGAATATTTTTTTCATTTAAACTTTTGTTCTATCTCTAATGGTTTACAAGATGGGTCCTACGGACCCAAGACCCAATTGACCTGTGTTGCTCATTTACGAACTCGACCTCACTTTTAATGTCTTAAGCTTTTATGTAAATATTTCAGCTTGATATCATTTTTCGTTTTTGAGTTATCGTGTCGGCAGACAGACGGACCGACGAACAGACAACCGAAAATGGACTAATTAGGTGATTTTATGAACACCTAAACCAAAATTTTGCTCGTAGAATCAATATTTTTAAGCGTTACAAACTTGGGACTAAGTTAATATACCTTGTTATATTTCATAAATAAATGGTATAAAAACCAAACTGGTGCGTAACACTTTTAGACCATGTGTCTATTTTACTTTGAATTGAAGGATAAATCATGGAAATGATAAAGGAATAAGGAGGATTTCGCGGATTAACAGAAAAACAGGTTCGAGAAATCCCTGTATATAATAGATATGAAAGTAAGGATGTTTGTTTGTTTTTTGTATGTTACGATTTCATGCAACAACTACCGAATGAATTTGAATGAAACTACACACCAATAAAGATCATACATCATAATAACACATGTGCTATAATTTATAAAAGTATATATTTAAAAAATTCAATTTCACTACGCCATGTACGAGATCATTTTGAAACATAAACATTTCTGTAAAAATGGTGATAAAATTCAAGGCTACCTGTTCTGATACACACAATAAATTAAGATTTTATAACATTTAAAAAAATTTGCAATCTGTACATATTTTACGTATGCAAAACAATCCCAGTCCCTATTTCGAGTGTTATGGAACGGGGTTAAGTGAGAACAAGAAAGATGGAGGCTATAACTTGGTGGTCTTTATTTTTAAACCCAGCGAAGGGGGCAGGTATCAAGCTAGTAATATATAAGATATGAATAAATAGTGAGACACCCTGTATTACGGCCTTGTGAATTTTCCACAGTTGAATAAACAGCTTTCACTTACAATTAATCAACATAAACCAATAAACAAAGCATATTTGTCTTCATTTACATTTCATATAAATTCCACTGTGCACATAGAGAGAAAACCAAAATACATTTTCATGATTAAGGCAGTGCGATCACACAACCGAAGATCCAGAAAATATTAAGAGACAATATGTACTTTATATAAGCATTTTAATTTCTTCATGCTTCAGCTTTAAGGTAGTATGGGTCGTCAACAGACTATCTTTTTTTCAAAATTTAATACACACATTACCATAATTTATCATAATAATTAAACTGATTTTATAACAATTAATAATACATAAAAATAAATAGTATTTTGGACCATTCATTTGATAAGTTATTGTAATTATAATTCCTATATTATCGAAATATTATACTCTAGAAATCTTCTGTATCATAATGAAAATAATAGATTTGGCAACGTTACAACGGTTTAAAGCGCCAAGTTATGGTTCTTTAAAATTTTCTGAGTCGATTGTTTATTTTATAAAAACAATTTTTTGTGACATATTAATTGAACTTGTCAACCGATGTCAACGACATCTGTTAATGATTTTTAAAGTTATCATACGCATAATGAAACATACGGAAATTACAATATGAATTATGATTAATCGTTAATATTTTTTGATAATGATCGATAACATATGTTTTATATATATATATATATATATAAATTTTTTAAATTATGTGAACACAGACAGCTATTTGGAAATATGATAATTTTGGTCTTGTATAAAAAATAACGCACGGGATTACATTGAGTCAATATAAAAACTACGATTTTTAATATTTCAATATTTCATTAAAAAAAATCGATAAAGCATCCTCAAACTTGAATAAAACATTATTTAGATGCTTATCTTTAATATAATAAAAATAAGTTTATTTTTATATTTTACCTATACTACCTTAAGTTTATTTTGTTACAAGAAAATCTGGTTCATTGAACGATAAATTTCATCTTTTATATAACTTTGGGCAAAATTTCAAAAACTACACGTCCAATAAGCTTTTGCCCTAAATTTGAAAAATTGGTTTAAACGTTACATTAGTATCTGACTTACACCATGAACGCATGGGCGTCGACAAGGAGGGCACGTAGGGGCAGCTGCCCCTCTCTAGAGATTCACAAAAATGGTTCAAAGCACCCACTTGCTTTAAAAAAAGTAAAATTCTACTTAATTTAAAATCAGTTAACGGATATGTTTAGTACGAAATTAGAATCAATCAAGCTACCTAAAAATTTTTAACTAACCATCTTTTATAGTTTTTGAGAAAAAGGAACTAAATTTTTGCCCTAATTTAGACTCTCACGGAAAAAAAAAGTTATTTAAGAAAAAATGTTTCAAACAAAAGTTGTTCACTTTTTAATATAAAACAATTTGACATTTAAACTTTTGATTTTTCTCCTGCGGTTTACGCGGTTTATGTGCCAATTTACGAACTCAAGCTCAAAAAAAATCAGGTCGGTATCTCTTTTCGTTTTTGATTTTTCATGTAAACGGGCAGACAAACGGAAATGGGCTAATTATTTTAATTTTATAAGTACCTATATCAAAAATTTGTTTGTAGCATCAATATTTCTAAGCGTTACAAATTTGGGATTAAACTTAATATACTCTGATATATTTCATATATAGGGTACAAAAACTAAATAAAATCATTTTTGACAATTTTTTAGGAAAAAGCCGCCCATACGATAAAAGGGGTAAAAAAAGGAATTTTTTTACCCCTGAGAAAGGTTTTCAGGAAAATTAATGGTAAAATAGGTCTAATTTTAAAATTAAAATAAATTTTCGCGTTTTATCTTCTTTATTTTTAATTGTACCTACAATTCATACTTTTCCCATTCTCCAAGCACAACTTGTCCCCAACTTTGCAATCGGCTGGCGCCCTTGCAAGAAAGTATTATTTAAAAAAAAACTATTTACCTTACGAATTTTGCATTTTAAAAAACCATTTCGAATTTACTTCTTAAACGGTGTAGAGTGTCATGGCGTCTTGAATGACATCAATCCATGACATATAATAATTTTTGTATATGCATGTTTACATGTATTTGTAAGTTACATGTTTTTGTATTTGTAAGCTTGCATAGCCTTTAAGGTGACGTAGTACCTTCAAAGTATCTCACTGTCAGAAAAAATGCCACAGTTAAAACATTCTAAGCGTACTCATCATATGTTATGTTATAATAGTAACACTTAGAATGTTTTAAAACGAGCATTTTTTCTGACATTGAGTATACATCTGACTGGTGTTAGCTATCACGTGATCGGATGTATAATTTTAAAGAATTTATTTTTTTTAAATAATAATCCTTAAATAATATAATATAAATAATATAATCCTTATATTTTTTAATTAATTTTGTGTTTTATTATTTATTTATTTATTTTTTTTTTTTTTTATGTTTTATCCAACCGATTTATTCTTAATGAACAAAAGCCTATTGTCAAAAAAAGTCCGGTTTTTTTATTTGTTGGGTCAGAATTATCCTACAAAATAATTTGTATCCAAATTTTTCCCGATTTTTTAAAATTTCTTAAGGGGTTCCCTATAAAAAAATCGAGAAAATGACAAAAAAATATTGTTTATTATATAATGAAGGATGATATATAGGATAATTTAGACCCAAAAATACAAAAAGGGGGTCTATTTAGCGATTGGGTGCCTCAGTTGTATGTATATGTAAAAATATTTCAAAGTGAATTAGGGGGGTGTTCCGTCCACTCAATTCGAAAATATCCCTATACTTATTTCTTCAGGACATTATAAAGAATCACTTTTTGGCATTATTCACGGACGGCGGATAATAATAAGATTCAGTATATGTAAAAATATTTCAAAGTGATTTAGGGGGGTGTTCCGTCCTCTCAATTCGAAAATACCTCTATACATATTTCTTCAAGACATTATAAGGAATCATTTTTTAACCGAATTAGTGGACGGATCCAAACTTTTTTTTTTTAATATTTTCAGTTAATAACTAGTTGAAACTTCAGTTACATTGGGTGCGTAATTTTTGACCATATCAACTAAAATTCTGTATGAAAAGCTTTTTCATTATGGAGCGATTATTTTGGAGAAATTCCTCCGGAATACGTCCTTTTGCATAGGCCTTTAATCGATATCTCATAAACTAATCATCTAATCGACAAAAGACCCATAATCTATCTACACTAGGTGCCGTAATTGCACTCCCTTAATTTTAAAAATAAAAAATTTACTTACCGGTGGTAATGTTTCCTTGTACGCAAAAATTACAAACACCAAATCCATCGCTGACAACAAGAATGCAAATAATGCTGGATAAATATACCATTGACCAGTCTGTGCCCGGGCCCAATGTGCAAAAGCAGCACCAATAATTGGTCCCAAAATAAAACCTAATGAAAATGCAATACCAACTAACGCCATATTTCGCCCACGTGCTTTACGACCAGTGATATCCGCAATGATAGCCATACTTAACGATATATTCCCTTTCGAAATACCACCAACAAATCGTGCTAGTACAAAGAGCAGCATATTCGATGAAAGTGCCCATAAAACGTGTGAAAGTGTTATTCCAATCTATAAATAAAAAACAAAAAATATTAACAATAGAGTTGAATAATTAATTTATACCCTGTACATACTAAGTTCAATAGCGGTATTTAATTTTTTATTGGGATTTGTGACAAATCTGTTAAATTTATGAAAAATTAAACTGAGCTATATTTGACTTGAAAATGCGCATGTTTCGAAATTAAAAATTGCGTTTTAAAAAGAAATTTAATAGATTTCCTTTCTTTAAAAAAAAAATTGACAACTGAAGTAGCATTCCATCCTTTTCGATAAAATTTTTGGAACTTCTGGTAGGGTACGCCTTGAATACAAATTATCGAACTATTATGTTGGGCAGTCTAAAATTTAAGCTCGGCATTTATTTTGGTGCCCAAAAATATAGCTAGTGTAATAAAATTAGGTTTCTAAAGACAGCTTTTATGAATATGAAGGGGGGAATTTAGCTAAAGCCAGATATCCATGTTTTACCATTCTCTTCCATTTTTGTCAGTCCAACAAAATGAGTACAAATTCAGTATGGCCACAAAAATAGATAAGTTAAAAAAAAGAAGAGTTTTTCGAAAGAATTTTCTAGAATTTTTTTCGTTTACGAGAATCTTTCACAAAATCACTAGTTGAAGCTACCTGCAAATTTGAAACTCTCAATCTTTTATGGTTTGGGAGAAAATGGTCACCAAGTTTTATCCTTATTTGCGCCCTCATGGGTACACAGTTATGCTTACGAAAAAATGATTCAAACAAAAGTTGTTAATCTTTTTATAAGGAATAACTTTTACATTTAAACTTTTGTTCTATCTCTAACGGCTTACAAGACCCAACTTTTTACGTCCTGAGCACGCTATAAAATTTTAGCTTGATATTTCTTTTCATTTTTTAATAATCATGTCCACAGACAGGCTAATTAGGTGATTTTATGAATACCTATACCAAGATTTTGTTCGTATCACTAATATTTCTAAGCGTTACAAACTTGGGGCTAAAATTAGTATACCTGATATATATTTCATATACACAGGGTATAAAATATAGATTGCTGTCCACGAAAATGCGAAAATTCAATATGCCTACAGAAAATTGTTATTTCTTTATGAATTAAACACTTTCCCCATTTACATTTGGATTGAGCATGTTTTCCTCAAAGGTAACCTAAAAATTTAGCTTTTCATAAATTACCTCCTGAAGAAAATGCATTCTATTACGTCAAACTGCATCCATTTTCAATAATTTGGATTAGCCTTGTTTTGTTAAATTTACAGGACCTCTGTTTTACATATCTGTCAGTATATGGATGTAAAATTTGTTTTGAAAATTAAAAGATAACATGTACATTTTCGGCTGTCTAATATCTACAGGGATTTCCCCCTTATCTGAATTAGATTATACACCAGTAAGTTTTCCCCCCTCGACATTTTATTTCAACATTTATAAAACCGCAAAAGTAATGGCAAAATATTTTTATAAACATTTAGTTTTTTTCAAATTAAAAGATCAAATTAACGTTTTCTTATTGATCCGGGTTTGATTCATTAGAGACCCAATACCACAATTTAACCATGCAACAGTAATAAGACTAAATTTATGCCAGATTTATACACACACAAAAAAAATATTGAATTCACTTACCATACATAGAATCAACAGCGGTTTACGTCCAAAACGATCTGATAAAGCTCCAATCATTGGCGAAGCAATAAATTGTAAAAAACTAAACATTGAACCCAAAACACCACCAAACAACACCGAATTAAACCTTTCCGGTACACCAAATTTTGTTTGACACCATTCTAAATTCGTCGTTAAAACTTTATACAACCAATCGTTCTCCTGCGATCGATAATGATCCAGCAACGCAGGGAATAATGGTAAAATCATTGTAAACGCCAATAAATCCAGTAGCAACGAAATGAAAAGTATGATAATTGTACGATCTTTAGGTGGACTCGGAGGCACTACAGTAGCCCGTTTATTCGGCTTTTTATCATTTTTAATAACGTTATTATTTTTTTCGGCCATCATTTCGGTTTTTTTTTGGATCTGTAGTTCGTATGGTGTGGAGACAAGAAGATGACGTTGATGTTGAACTAAATTTGGAAAATTAGAAAGTTAATCTTTGTAATGTAATATGTGAGAGGAAATATCACTTACCAAATATATCGCACCCCACTAATATAAATGTAAACTTGTTAATTAAAATAAATTATTTTCAAAATGAATTTATGTTAAAAAATAAATTTTGATTTTAAAAAAATTTGTAGAGAGATAAAATGCATCCTCAACTTTGGTGGGAAGTTTTATTAAAAAATTTCAACATTTTTTTTCTCTAAAGAAACATGTATTTACAATTTACATTTTTACGGTAATAGAATGGGATTTTATAGTTTTGTACATTTAACATTGATGTGATGTTATATGAAGGCTTGTCAGATAAAATGAGTATACTGTGTGTTGTTTATCATGCCCAACACACGAAATAATACTTAACATTGAAATCATATTGAACTATTGAACATGATATTTCACCCGGACTGTATAATTACTAATATAGACCTATATTGACGATGTTGCTAGATTTTGAACATCTTACCTTCTAACTGTAATTAACGTCTCTAACATGATGGTATCGTTAAAATGGAAAAATCTTTACGATTTTTCTCTATCACACACAGCGTTTATCCAATTTTAACAAATCAAGAGAGTAATTCTTCTCAATTTGGGTCATATTTTCCAAAATTTTTTATCATCCAAAAAATATATTTTCATACTGGTAACGTCATTATTTTTTGAGCTAAAAATTTTTATAGTATGTCAAATTAACTTACATAACCGAGGAAGGCGATTTTTTGTATACCCTTTTTTGTAAGTCAAAATAAACGTAAAATTTAAACCATTCTAAATTGTATTACTACACATATAATGTTATAGTTATAACACTTAAAATGTAACTTCATGATGTCGCTTGACGCTGGCTTTAAGCGTAAAATTAGGGTTCCATCTATCTGAAAAAATTGAACAATGTTCAGCGTCAAGCAGCAGCGTTAAACTGTATAAATAAGCGACAAAAAACTTTATCAATATCGAAAGTCGATATCTCCAGATATTCATACTAAAAGTAATTCCCTTGGTAATGATAAAGAGTTGAATATAAATTTATTTAATCAGTACTGTCAAAATTATTCCTGAGAATTACTAAACTATGTTTAGCTTTTTACGATGTGATACTGCTATAAGTTTTTTTCCCAGATAGCAGCATGGCCGAAACAGACCACGTGACCTAATTTGATGCTCAAACTCAGAGACATAGAGTGTACTATTACTTAGAGACATAATAAAATAAAAATAATTGATTTTTCTCTTTCACAACCAATGCTGCCCAATTTTATTAAATAAAGTATTTAATTCTACTAAATTTGAGTCATACTTTAAGAGCGCATAAAATGAAGGGAGGAAAAAATGGAATGAAATAAAAATAATTTTCAGTATTACAGTAAAAAGTATTAAATCATTCCTGCAATAGACTAATAAAGTAGGTATTTCTGGAATATATTGAGCAAAAAAACGGATTTTATACTTACCGGTTACCGTAGTGTTCATATTGACTCTGTGCGTAGTTACGATGGGGAGAATCAGATCGACAAACACGCTTCCAGTTGATAATTAATTTAGGCGTTAAAGGAGACTGTTACAATTTAAAATTTTTTACATGTAAATTGTATAGCAAATTTCAAACTAAAATTATTGAAAAATAACAATTAATTAAACTTGTTGCATTCGAAATTTTGAAAATAAGAGACGAAATTGGATAAATAATATTTTTTAAATGAAAATTAACATTATTACTTATTTAAATTTGTTCGAAAATAGTGTTAAATTTTCAATGTAAACCATATATACAATTGATGACTGATATCCATACGATTATATTAATAAAATAGTGTATCGTTACTATGGTAACTGACTGAAATAAAACTCATGCAAAGAGCGAATAACCTTTCAAATGAATTATTGTAAATTTCAAATGTGTGTAAATATGACGTTATACTCAATTTTAACTGTATAATAAACATTTATCGCACATGTTCACAGCGACTCGTGTTTGTCAATGGTTGTCATAGTTAGTTCTGTTTATAAAAATTGGGTAGATACATCACATGATAAAATAATTGATAGTTTTGCAAAAATTTATCAAAAAATCACCTAAATGAAATGAATATTATTTAATTTTGACTATAAAATATTCATTTATATATACAAGTTTTTACCAAAACATACGAACAACTATGGAATCCGAACAAATCAATGGCCAGGAAGAGAACGTTCGAGTTGTGGTTCGAGTTCGTCCATCAAGTAAAAAGGAAAAAAAATTAAATTGTACAAATATTGTAAATGTTGATACATTTACACGGTCTTTGACTGTGAAAAAACCTGGCGGTAATGAACCACCGAAAACCTATACTTTTGATTATGTATTCGATGAGACTGCTACCCAAATGGAAATTTATTCGGAAACCACCAGAAATATTGTGGATAGTGTTATCGATGGTTATAATGGTACGATTTTAGCATATGGGCAAACTGGTACTGGCAAAACATATACAATGTCAGGGGACACAACACCTGAAACGCGTGGAATTATACCAAATACGTTCGCTCAAATATTTGGGCATATTGCGAAAGCTGATCCAATTTTTAAGTTTTTAGTTTGTGTGACATATATTGAAATTTATAATGAGGAGGTTCGAGATTTAATTACTAATACAGGTAAGAAAATTTTTTTTAAATATAATTTTTTTTTTTATTATTAATTTTCTTGGGGGTTCAAATTTTGTTGAATTTGACGAGATAAAGGACAAAAATTATCTATGTTTGGTTTAATATCAAAATATTGAAAGTGAAAGTTTTAAAAATCAGTGATAGTACAATTTTAAATTACTAAAATTTTTTGGATTCCTGAAGCCCGCTCAACCGAGTACCTACCTAATTTTTTTTAAAGGTTTCTTGACAAACAAGTGAAAGTACTAAATTTTACCTTGCCGGTTTAAGCATATAGTGGACTAAATATAGGAATGAATTGCCGATTTTTTTTAGCAGTAACACCGGGATGTCGTTTTTTGCATTCGATTCGTGCGGGTGTCTACAATCTTTTGTGAACAAAAGTGATGAGGGTGAAATGAAAAACTGGAAACTAAATGTCCATGGAAATGAATTTAATTTTGTTACTCGGATATTTTTGTTGACATTGAACTCGAATATCATAACGGAAATAACCCCCCGATGTATCTGGTGCCTAGGGTGGGAAGTTTACACCTCGTCTCTTGGAGTTTTATAAGAATATGTAACATATTTCGTTACTTGGGAGTTTTCAGAGCCGCTGAACACGACTATAAATACGAAAATGACCCCCAAGCCCCCAAGGGATTTGTTGCCCAGCGCGGGGTAGATACATCTCGTCTCTTGAAGTTTTACGAGAATATGTAATATACATATTTAGTTTCTGGACGTCCCCCTTTCGTCCGTCTTGGACACCAGATACTTCGGAGACATTTTCTTAGTGATAATCATGTTCAGCGGCCACGAAAATCCCCCGAGTTTCGAGGAAATATGTGTTATAAATATTGTCATATTTTCGTAAAATTCCAAGAGGCAGTGTATACTGCCCGCAATGCGCACCAGCTTTATCGGGGGCCATTTTGGTGGTGAGATACTCGAGTTCAACGGCCTCTAAAACCTCCGAGTAAAAACCTGAGACTCATTTCCATCAACATTTAGTTAGCAGTTTTTGATTACTTCCTCATGATTCTTTTTCACAAAGTTTATAGACGCCCTCACGAGTCGAATGCAAAAACGGTATCCATTCATAGTAAACCTTGTGATCGATGGAGTGCCCAAAATATTGTATCACGTGCCATTGGTTTGCCATCCTTGAGCATAGAGCGGCAAAATTTGAGAGTTAAAAATAAATCAAATAGTTTCGCACAATTAAAAAAATTTAACTATAAAAGCCTTTAATTGGTCCATTTCCGGTTGTCTGTCTGTCCGTACGTCAACACGACAACTAAACAACTAAAAATGAAAAGAGATATCAAGCTGAAATTTTTATAGCGTGCTCAAGACGTAAAAAAAATGTTTAAGTTCGTAAATGAGCAACATAAGTCAAGGTCTTGGGTCCTTAGGACTGATCTAGTAAACCGTAAGAGATAGAACAAAAGTTTAAATGTAAAAAATGTTCCTTATAAAAAAAAAATTTCGTTTGAAACTTTATTCGTAAACATCACTGTTTACACGTGAGATCACAAATTTGAACAAAACTTTTTTATGTCAATTTTCTCAAAACATTAAAAGATGGGCAGTTGAAAATTTGCAGGAAGCTTCAGCTAGTGGTCTTTTCTGAAAACTTATATTATTTTTTTTTTTGATCACAGGGAATTTAGAGGTGCGTGAAAAGAATAAAGTTGGCGTATTTGTAAACGGTTTAACTGGCTATATATGTAAAAATGCCGATGAAATCGATAACATTTTAAAATTGGGTGCCCAAAATCGTATTGTGGGTGCAACAGCCATGAATGAAGAAAGTTCACGATCGCACGCAATATTAAACATAACCGTTGAGTCCAGTATACGAGAACCAGGTGGAACTACACGATTTTTGCAAGGCAAATTAAGTTTAGTCGATTTAGCTGGATCCGAACGTCAACATAAAACTCATGCAGCTGGAGTTCGATTGAAGGAGTCAGCTAAAATTAATTTATCGTTGTCTGTACTGGGAAATGTGATATCTGCGCTAGTTGATGGAAAATCTACCCATGTGCCATATCGTAATTCGAAATTAACGCGATTATTGCAAGATTCGTTAGGGGGTAATTCAAAAACAGTTATGATTGCAACAATTGGACCAGCTGATGCGAATTATGAGGAAACTATCAGCACTTTAAGGTAAGCCAAAACTTGACTGACGCATTTTTTTAAACGACTGAAAATTTGAGAATATCGTATTAAAAAGATTTTGGGAGTTGGCAAAAAAATGTACAATTTTTCAAACAAACCTGAGTACATGAATTCCAATTATAATTACAGCCAAAATAAATTTTAATGACGAAAGGCGGGACCTAAAATTATGATCGGAATAACCGATATAAGTGATATGTATATTTTATCTGTTATGAATAGCTAGCTCGACCTGTACGGAATTCCGCTGTGCGGTACCCTTGGCTAAAAGCAGGCAAAGAAATAATATATAAGTGATAATTTACTTTTCTTTATTTGTAGGCAATTTCATTACAGATATAATGTACAAGCAACAAGCTACATAATGAAAAAAGGAAATCTTATTATTATTTCTCTAGCATGTTTTTTTTAAGTGGTACATTTTAAGACTGTGAGTCTATTTTTTGTTATTAGCCAGCAGGATAAACTTTAAAATGAGGTTTAAATCATGGAATTTGATGAAGGAATAAGGAAAAATCGCGTACTCAGGAAAAACAGAAAGAATAGATTATTTACAGAAAGAAATGCCCTAGGAACTAATTTGGTGCTTTTTTTTCCCAAAACTCTTTGGTGTTCTTACTTGTCTTGTGGCGACCGGGCTTTCATTTTTTCTCCGAGAAAGATGATTTTATTGAAATAATTAAGTCATGTTAAGTTATGTAGTAACATAAAAATTTACTGGTAACTAATTCATACTAACCCGAGTTCGATTTTGATTCTATTTGTGCTGAAAAGATAAATTTATCATGATACTTTCTATGTTTGTATGGTAATGCATAAATCTACAGTTATGCATAGCCTTAAACATGATTAAAATAAGGAAATATTTTAAATTTTATAATTAAAAAGCACTGATTTCTCTAAAAGGCGTTTGCTAAGAAGCCTTAGGTGGATATTACTTGTTTTTCAACCAGTTAATTCCCCACTAAGCAACATACAATAATAATTATTTATTTTTATTTGCTTGAAAAAAAAACTAAAATGGTTCTAGATTTCAACAGACCATAAATCAAGACCATAATTTTCCTATTCGCCATTTGATCGAAATCTAAAAAGCCTAAAATAACAGCTGCTATTTCTACAACAAGGTGTCTAATATTATAACATCTCTTTTCTCCAAGTTCCTCTGTTACATATACCGCTTAATTTTCTGATGAAGCCTTCTTCAAATATTCAAAAAATATTCTATTGCAATAGCGTAATTTTTAAAACTATACTCTATAGCTAATCTTGTCTGAATATCCCATTTTAGGGTCTAAAATCGGGTTTAGAATTTCGAAATTCAATTATACAAAGGAAATGTTTACTAAAAAATTATGATACTTTTTTAGGTATGCAAATCGTGCAAAGAATATTCAAAATCATACAAAACCGAACGAAGAACCGCATGACACTTTAATTCGAGCCTTCGAAAAACAAATTAACGAATTAAAACGACAATTAGAAGAAGAATCGATTCATAATCCAATCGTCGTGGAAGAAATTGAAGAAGAAGAAGAGGAAGAAGATAGCGATTTTAAACCGCAACGAACATTGTACACATTACCGGAAGTATTGGAAAATCAACAGTCGCAACTGAACGATTCCACACGAAGTGAAGATGCTGAAAAAAGTTTCGATGATGTGTCCGAAAAACAAAACAAAACGGTGGAAAAAAATCCACATCATGATGAATTGAATAAGACAATCAATGAGCAAGCTCAAATACAAGAGAAATTATCAAAATTAGAGGAGAAAATTTTAGTTGGTGGTGAAAATTTATTAGAAAAAGCACAAATTCAAGAACAATTATTAGAAGAATCAGCCAAGGAGCTAGAACTTCGGCGAAAGAATGAAGAAGAAATTTTAGAAACAATCAAAAATATTGAGGTATTTTTTTTTTATATATGGGTATATAGGGTGTTCTATAATGACCGTATTCGGGCAATCGATGATAGAGAAATAGTGCATTACAAGCCCCCGCTAATCCGAAAGACGACCATTCGTTCAGTAACATGTCAATCATTATCGGTTTTTCCTAGTCCTCTCGTCGATCAGTCTTTTAATTTCATCTACCACTGTCACTGTCTGCGTTTATTTTGATTGTTATTCGTGCTAAAAATTTCCACATCCTATACAAATTTGGTTCAAAATTTCTTCATACTATAATCCGAACAGGGTACAAATTTTGTGTATATCAGATAGGTTAGGTTAGAGGGGTTGGCCTGGGATGGAACACACTTGGACCATACGTTTCATTGTGATACCGAAAAAGAATTGGTTCATCTACGGCCACTGTCCTATAACCATTTGGAGCTGTTTCAAAACAGCAAAAGAGTTTTTAGAGATATCGTCAAAGAAAGGTTGGATCAAGTAAGTCCATCTCCTTATGACAAGAGTTGAGCAGTGGCAGAGAATATGGACATCGTTTCTTCCTCCTCTCCACTGGGTATTCGGATAACCGAATACGTTTTTAACCTTCAATCCATTCTTGCTTCAAAAATGACACACTTGAAATTCTTTTTAAATTTTTTTCAAAAAGTTTTCAATCGATCCTAATGAAGCTTCTTAAATTTGTTTTTCTTTATCATTTGAACACCAAATAATCGGTTTGGAACAGCCAATTCATCTCTTTAATGTTCCTACTTATCTTTTGACGACCAGGCTTTTAGTTTTTCTCGAAAGAGGATAATTTCATTGATAAAAACAAAACACAAATTCAGCAATAACGCAACAAATCTGCAGGCATAAGTGATACTTAATAAAAATAAATGATTTTTTTTTAGATGGAACGGATTGATATTGAAGAACGTTACAATAGTTTAGCCGAAGAAGTTGCTGGTAAAACAAAGAAATTAAATAAGGTTGCAGCTTTATTGGCAATAACAAAAGCTGAATACGCTGATTTACATCAAGAACAGCAACGTGAAATGGAGGGTACATTAGAAAATATGCGTAGCGTAACCAAAGATTTACAATTATCTGATCTCATCATTAACGAACACATTCCTTCAGAATATTACGTAAGTAGAGTTTTATTTATACATCTTGTAATGATGCTTTATCTTCATTTACTCTAATTACATTCTTCTGGCTCAATTTAGAGGGGCTATTGGTTGGAGGGCCGAAAAGCGTTAAGGATTCTTTACTTTCTAAATGTTCCTTAGTATCATAAAAATACTCTCCTAAAATTGTATGAAGAAATTCGAAGTAGAAAAAAAGTTAAGTGTACATAGCCAATTCAAAGCGACGCACGATACTTTAAACGCATTTTTCTCGAAAATACTTTTTTTAAACTGTTACGGCGTTTTTTCGTAGTACACGCGATCCATCTTTTAAAAACTAAATGTTTTTGATTCGTTAAAATAAAAACTAGTCAATACATTTTTAAAAAGTTAAAAAACTACCTCTACTTTTTTTTGTACAGGGGTAAATTCAACCCAAACATAAAATTAACAAAAATTAATTTTCAAAAGGTTTATTATATAGTTTTGAGTATTACAAATAAAATCGCGTTTAAATTTTTTAAAATATTTTACAGGAGGGTAACAAACTGTCACGCAAGCTCAAGCTTTTTGGATGACGCTCTCTGCAGTGGTCAAAATGGAACAAATGTGCCATGCAAATTTTTGTATAAACTTTAAGACATGTACAAACATCCAAAAGGGCTAATGTGCTGCACCCGTAGCTAAAAACAGGCTAGAAAAACAGTATATAACTGCTAATTTACTTCTTTTTTTTCAGATTTTTCAGATATGATACACAAAGTACATAATGAACAAAATTAAATCTGAATATTATTTTTCTACCTTTTTTTTTCATAAGCGGTACATTTTTTGACCGTGAAACTATTTTTTATCATTAGCCAGCAGGATAAGTTTTAAAATGAAGAGTTAATTATGAAATTTGATAAAGGAATAAGGAAGATCTCGCGAACCCAGGAAAAAACAGGCTAGAGAAATAATATATAAGATGATTTTTTTTTCGCCATGAGAAAGTCCCCTTAAAAACGCAAAAAAAGACTTATATATAGACTCAATCCCTGCGTTTATGACCTTGTTCTGCTTAGCAAATAACCTTACACAATTTTAGCTCATTTGAATTAAATGGGTTCGCTGAAGTTCCCAAATGTGGAAGGAAAGCAAATAAATATATATGTCACCGTTATATTGTAATCTTCACCAGATTGTAAACTAAATAGTAAAATTATTAATTTGACTTCTATAAAAAGGGCCAAAAACAACCCCAACTCGTACTAACTCGACCCAGATCTACTAAACATTACGCAATGAGTTGATTTTCGTTAATAGGTGTTGAATTAGCGCTAGTTGGAGTGATTTTTTGTAACCCCTGTACAATCTGACGGAAATTACAATATTACGTTGACGTATATATTTCAGACATCACCAAAACTCCATTAATCGTATTCTAAGAGTTGTAAAACTGATTATAATGCCCCATCCCTCTTCGTTGTGCTTTGATACAGTTTATAAGTCTATATTTTCGGATTAAATTCGACTAATAAGATGAATTTATCAATCAATTAAAGTTAATTATTTTTTTCTAGAAAAAAGTCGAGTCATTTGCCCAGTGGAATGAAGATATTGGGGAATGGCAGTTAAAATGTGTCGCCTACACTGGTAACCACATGCGTAAGCATGAAGAATGTCGTGAATCAAGATTTCGAAATCTTGGAAATGAGTTGGCTTATGATATTGAATTTCCTGTGAGTAACTCATACAACTTTAAAATTTTTTTTTTTCAAAATATCGATCTTTTATAATTTCTGAATCCATTTAGGATCGAACTTATTTTAATTTCTTTCCAATCGTGATGACAGAAAATAATTCATAGTGGCCACATTACTGGGAAATCTGGAAAACCTAGTAATGTTAGGGAATTCAAATTCTACTAGAAAAGTCAGGGTAATGCCAGGAACCTTCGTGAAAAAAGAGAAAAGTCAAGGAATTTCATTTTGTAAAAACAGTGGCCACCATGGGATTAAGTAATTATTGCGAACTTAAAATCTTCCTTATTTTTATAAGAAATCATAAAACTTTCAAAGCTAAATAAGAAAATTCTTTGTTTTTCAGGTATACATGCCTTATTTATCGCATAAACCGCACAATAAATTTCATACTGGTGTTCCACGTCCAAAAACTGCTGTACTATCACGCGGCCGTAAAGGTACAACAACTGATTTACGTGCAAATCAAAATTAAATTTATTGGATTTTATTCGGTAAAAATTTACGCTTCATATTTCATTCCAAAATCTTAGATAGAAGTGTCCATGAAAAATTTACAGTCACAAAGTCCTCATAAAAAAATTCTATTAATACCTTTATCACCTCTCTTCACACACATGAGGCCCGATATTGGTATCAATGGACCAAGCTGTGGTTTTATGGTGCACCGATTTAATTAAAGCCACCATATTTATTTTATTACCTAAAAAAAAACAAAAACAAATTTCTAGTCGTTTTATGTGCAAAGTATTTTTGGTAATTCCAATTAGTACAAGAAATAAAGATTTAAAACTAAGAAATTTTAGGGATTCACTGAAAAAGTAGTTATGTAAAAGTTGCTGTCACGTAGGGCTCTTGGAAAATTGAGAAATGGAAATTTTAAAAAACGCTTTTCCTTTACACTAGTTATTTGTTATTCATTCATTATTTATCAATGTTCAAATACTATGGCACGCCGTTTTACTTTTTAAAACCCCAAGATTTTTATTTTCAAATTTAAATTACGATTTACGGAATTAAAATTATCAATATAGATTACTTTAATTCTAAGTTTAAATTAAAATTATCACTAGTCTAGCACCTAAGTCCTAGACCAAGGAGTTCTCTGTGCCCTCATTGATCAAGCTATAGGATTCTGTTGAGCACAGGCGTCACGTAGAAAGCTCACAGCTTCTCCACTTCCCAGGATTTATGAGTCAACGGTTTCGGACCCAAGCATTATATACATGACTCTTCCTGTTTCTATAATACGAATATTCGTCACATCACTAATTGACATGTTATTTTACATACTTTCAACTATCTATAAACAAAAAATATTGAGCGAGTCCTTTAAATTTTTGAGTAAATTTATTTCTCTATTGCTTGTGCTAAATTTTATTATTGTGATATTAATTTTATTAATTTATAATATTAATTATTATTGCCAACCGTTTAATTATTAATTATTAATTTACCAAAATATATTTATTTGTTGCTTTTTTTGTAAAAATAAATTATTGTTTCTGTTTGATAATTTTTTTTTCTTTTTATTAATAATTAAGACATGAAAAACAAAATTAAGTGAATATTTAATAAAAAGTTTCTTGAACATATTTCAGTTTTGTTTCATTTTTTTTAACAAAACCTTAATGTAATACGAGCGTCAAGGCAAGTTAAGACTTGTGGTTGAAATTATTTGTACCTTATTTCCAACTTTGATGATTTTTGTTATAGCTTCATGAATGTAAACGAAAAATAAGAATAACATTTTTCGATATCTGCCTTGGTTTTCTAAACATCGAAAACTAAATAATTAAACAAAATTTTCGATATTTTGAAAATTACTCCACATATCGAAAAATTTCATCATTCATCCTTTTCGTCTTATATTGTCAAGTTGTAACATAATTCATCATCAAAATTGAAAATATATATTTTTTTAAATTTATGTCCCCACTACCGTACATACATTCTTTATTAGTTGGACACAACGTTTTTTTTTTCCAAAAATTTATTAATATTTAAAATTAAATTAAATAGTTTTTTTTTTTTTAATTTCCACCATAAAACGTTTTACCATAAAACCAATGTTAAATATGTCTACTTTTGAAGCCATTTATTTATTTAAATAATCGGGCAACCCCCTTCCCCCTAAAATTTTCAGAATTGATTTAGACTTAGTCCAACTTCATATAAAAAAAACAAGCCTTTTATCCATCATTGCCCTGGCGCTCGTACGTCCTTAAAACTACTATTTTTCTCCTAATTATCGTATTAGAAAATTGGACGGGTTAATTTCTTTTTTAATATGAAAACTCTCAGCCTGCACTATACTAGAACTGTAATGTGGCCATCTAACGGTTGATCATTATAGATAAAAAAAGACCTAAAAAAAGTACGCGTATAGCTGTCTTCGTCTATCTTACATTACCTCTATGAACTCCACAGACCTGCACGTTTTTATACAATAATTCAAAATATTAATATTCGCGCTTTGTCAGGCTGCGAGACAGGGGGAAGACGGTCCCTTTCTTAGCAGTCATCACTTATTGTGTTTCCTATGCTTTTTAGCCTCTATATTATATAACTTCTTTGGTTTCTAACGAACACAGTCAAATAATTAAGCTGTGTGTTATACACAGCTTAGCCTATCGCATGCCTTACGCAAAATCCCACTGATGAAAGTGGGCTTGTCATACCTTGTCTTTGATTCGGCAAATTATAGAGCATCTTGCTATGGGAGAGACAAGAAAAGAGTGGTCCAGTATTCAATCTGACAATGTTATTCAATACCATGTGGTTAAATATCTCGAGGAAGTTATAGAAAACCCGCGATTTGAATCTTGAAATTTCAAGAACCCGAAGTGTTGCTCTACTGTCTGAGAAATGCTCCGCTCCCTTCGTGTTACAGATCTAAGCATCTGTTAGCAGAAAGAAGATTTCTGCTTGAATAACTATTTGTGTAAAGATAGGTACGGCTTAGGAACAGGTTAATAGACACTAGGTTCATCTCCAATCCTCACGAGAAAGAATTATTATCGTAAATTTACAGTCGAAAGGGTAAACTGGAACGGACTGGAAAATAAAACGAAAAAATTTCAATTTCAATTATAATTAGAAAATTACTTTTTAATTTTGTGAAAAATATTTTTTTTTTAATTCATAGTAACATATTTTAAATTCGGAACGATAGACTTTTACATGTTTGCCAACGCAAACATTCCTAAAAACATTTTTATATAAATTCTATACATAAAATAAAAATTTTTTATAAAATTATTTCTTTAAAACAAAAAACTTCTGTAACAATTTATTAAATTATGGAATGATTCTCAAAAAAAATTTGTGCATTTTTGTTTTGGAATGCTCTGAAATATTGATTTTTTTTTTTTAAGCCTTAATTTTAAACAATTCGTTAGCTGCGTTTACAATATGTTTAGCGGAAATTCCAAACATGTCGAGGAGTACTGTTGGTGGACCAGACCGGGGTATTGTTGGCACAGCCAATTTCTTCACAAGGAAAACGGATGGTTCCAATGCTAAGGCTGATAGCACAGCTTCACCAAGACCACCTAGAAAATAAAACAAAAAAATTAGTAATTCAAAATTTCAATTTTTTAATTTCAAAATTCAGACAAGCATGAATTGGAAGTCGAGAGTGTGTACTGTTAAATATTTGAAGGAATAGTTATTCGGTTTCAAAACAAAATTTTTTAACTTTTGACGGGTTTGTTAAAAATAAAGGAAAATTGTTTACTTCACCTTTGAAGGGATATTATGCGTTTCGCTGAAGGGGAGAAAATTCTAAGAACTTAATCTTTAACTGTCTCAATTTTTATAAATCCTTTCGAAAGATTCGTTTTTAGCAATGAGAAAACCTCTTACTGAAGTAAAAATTTTTATCTTCGAAAATGAATAATTTTTGCATGAAACGTTGTATGTTTAGCAATTCCCTTAATTTGAAAATTAAGGCGCTCTATGTAATAAAAATTCACATAGTTATTGAAATAAATACCACGATACTCGCAATAAAATTGTATATTCAGAGATTTTATTTTTAATAAATATAATTAAAAAACATACAACCGACTTACATTTTGCCAAATATCGAGATTTCGATTGCAACGCAGGCGCTAATGTTTGTAATGTGTTATATGAATAAATTTAGCAACTAACGATGGTTTTGTTGCAATCGAATTATCGATATTTGGCGAAATGTAAGTTGTTTTATGTTTTTTAATTATATTTTTTGAATAGAATTTCTTAATATACAGTTTTATTTCGAGTATTGTGGTATTTATTTCAATAACTTTGAGACATAGTTCATCTCGAAGTTACAAAAAATTCATTCTTATGAAAATGCACAGTTTTTGGTTATCAAAAAACCGGTTGAATTGATATTGAAAAGAAATAAAGTTATAATCGCTTTATCCGATCGTCAGTATAAGCGATGTATCAATTTTGTCTTTCTGAAAAAATTATCTTCCCGAGGAAAATGTCTCTAAAAGCTAATTTAATGACTTTTTCATTAAAAATTATTCTTCTCAAAAGAAATGGTTTTGCGCTATAACCGATATGTTGCTTTATCTAATGTTGTTATAAACGGGATTTAGTTTGAACTTTCGTCGTTAAAAAAGGGATTTTTGGACACAGCGATTCTTTAAATTTGTATTAAAATTGTTTTGCACATACCTTGTTCGTAATGATCTTCAACAGTGATAACACGACCTCCACAAGCTTTGGCATTTTGGATGACAGCATTAACATCTAATGGTTTAATTGTGAAGGGGTCCATAACACGAGCGTTAATACCAGCTTTGGCAAGTGTAGCAGCTGCACTCAAACCTTCATGTAAAGTGATACCAGCTCCAATAATAAGTACTTGATCTTTGGCAGATTGTTTTATAATTTTTGCTTTACCAATTTCGAATTTCTCATTGTTTGGATACACATTAAGTGTGTTGGGTCTTGATGTACGAATGAAACAAACTCCTTTGGTATTTGCAGCCAATTCGACGGCACGTTCTGTGCTCACAGCATCACTTGGATAGAAGACAGTACTTCCTGGAATTGTACGGAACATGGCAATATCTTCCAAGCCCATTTGACTTGGACCATCTTCTCCAATGCTCACACCACAATGAGATCCAACAAAGTTAACATTGGTTTGTGAAATAGCACCCATACGAATCTGATCGAAGGCTCTTGTAAAGAATGTTGCGAAAGTTGATACAAATGCAACTGTACGATCACGACAAGCTGCTCCAATTGCAACTCCAACCAAATTTTGTTCGGCGATGAAACATTCAATGTATCGTGCTGGATCAACTTTCTTGATTTTTTCGGAGTAGGTTGAGTTCTTGGTGTCACCATCGAGAGCAATCACTCGAGCGTTATTTTCAGCAAGCTTTTGGATAGCTGTACCATAAGCTAAACGAGTTGCTACTTGTTCACCAGCTTTGTAATTTGGTGGGGATGACAATGTAATGTTGGAAATATCGACCGGTGGAGCATCATCGTTGATTGGTTTTTGTGGATGAATTTGTAAAGGTCCCTTGTTCTTAATTAGGCCAGTTAAGTGTTGTATGACACGGTCGGCTTCAGCACCAAGTGGCTTACCATGCCAATTTTCCAAATCCTCAATATTTGGGAAGTTTTTACCTTTGTATGTTTTGGCAATAACTGCTGTAGGTTTATCTTTGGTTGTGGAAGCGTTATGGAATGCTTTGCAGAGATCTTCAACGTCGTGACCATCGACAACTAGGGCGTTAAATCCAAATGATTCTAAACGTTTGCGGTAAACATCCATTTTATGTTGTAAGGATGTGGGTTCAGATTGACCCAAACGGTTAACATCAAAACATACGACTAAGTTATCCAAATTATAATGGCTTGCGAAGTGTAATGATTCCCAAATTGAACCTTCCGCAGCTTCACCGTCTCCAACAATACAGTAGACACGGTAGTTAGCTTTGTCGTAGTATTTACCGACGTATGCCATACCGCAAGCGACGGCAAGTCCTTGACCCAAGGAACCAGTACCAACATCGATGAAATTTAAACGAGGTGTAGGATGTCCTTCTAAATCTGAGTCGATTTTACGTAGGTTTAATAGTTCGCTGGTTGGGAATAACCCTGCTTCGGCCCAGGCAGCGTATAAAATTGGTGCAGCATGACCTTTGGATAGAATGAAACGGTCGCTGGATGCATCACGTGGTGCTGAAATTTTGTATCTCATGGTATGAAAGAATAGTACGGACATTAATTCGGCAATTGAGGCACATGATGTTGGATGTCTGTAAAAAATGTCAAAATTTCAAACAGCTGTATGCCAAAGAAAAATCGTTGGGATAATCTACAACTCATTCGAATGTGTAATTTGTAGTTTTTGAAAGCAGGGCTGGATTTCGGAGCTCCTTTTCAGCCGATTGAAGATCAGCTCTTTTCAAGTAGATGCAGGGTAAGTAAAATGAGACCCGCGTGTTTTAATTTAAACTTTGTTCTTATTAAATGCAATAAAAAATAATAAAATAAAGAAAATAGTTTTGTCAAGTACATTGAGATTCAATATTAACTTTTCTAATTTTTTTTTGGATACAAAATCGTTCATAACATCACATTTTACGTAACGTAACGTACCCATATTATTAGTTCTACTACTCGATACTAGATAGTTTTGTTACGTACGTAAGTAAGTATGCAGTATTTCATCAACTGACAGCATACGTCAAAAAAAGCAATAACGCCTATCATTGAGGATCCAAAATTTTCAATGAAATTTTCTTTCTATAAAACATTTTCAATTTCCCTTGTATACGCGCGGAATCCCTAGACAGTTGCTTTCTCTGCCTAATGGTTAATCTGGCCTTGGTGTAAAGTATATTTCATAATACACTTTTATTTGCAAACAAAAATTTTCATCACGTATTCCTTGGGTCTATATCTCGCAAATAAAACATTGCGTTAATTTTCTGAACACCCGGTACTTCTAGACAATCAAAATTTCCTTAACTTTAAAGAAAACTATTAATATTTAAATTAGGACGTAATTTTAATTGGACTATATAAAAAATTTACTTAAAATGTATGTAAAATAGTATTTTTTCTTAAAATGTAGATTTTTCATTAAATTCGGATAACAAGTCTTTTTAAAATTAATGACTACCATAAACGTTGTAATAAAATTAATCAAGTGAAATAATTTAGAAATACGATTAGAGAGTTAAGAAATAATTTTTTACATAATTTGTTTCAAAATTGGTATGAAATTGTTATTAAAAATCATTTTTATCACCGGTATTATTTTATAAGAGAAAATCAAATTCAAGATAAATTGAACTTACTTGAGTTAAAAATAATAATTACAAAATTAGCTAAGGCGCCCGAGGAATTAACGTGGCCGATTATGGTCGTTGGATTCACCCAGATTTTTTTTCTATGAATTTTTGCCTCATGTATCAGTATTTTGAGGGTAGATTGATTTTATTGGCTAAAACTCGTTTTAAGCGCAAACGGGTTGACCCCCGTAACGGCTTTCGACCTTGGCTCCGCGTAATTACAGAAAATAATATTACATGAATTGTAACAAAACTTAAAAAAATACTTCAAAATCAAAAAGTAATAGAACTATAGAACATTATTTAGAGGGGTTGCGATTTTCCGAAGGAATTTCAATGGAAAAATTGAAGTTGTCCGATTTTTCCCATACGTTTCAAGCAATTCCCGCGTCGAATACAAAAAAGCGCATCTTTCTAGGATTTATAGAACTGAAAAAGATTTTTTTCGGGGGATTTTTCCATTTTTCCAGGGTCTTACGATGTGATTAAAAGATTTCGAAGTATTTTGTTAATTTGATTTTATTTCTGGTTGATTGGTGAAAATCTCATCTTTCTAGCATGTATAAAACAAAAAATCGTTATTAACGTTTAAAAAAAAAAAAAAATTGGGGGATTTTTCTGAAGGATTGCAATAAAAAGTTGCAGTTTTGCAATAAAAAAAAGCGAGCCGATTGTGGCCGATTTAAATCGGTCGTTATACTAATGAGTAGTTTCTTTTTCCTATATAAGCGATTCAAAAATGCCGTTAATTTTTTTCAACAATTTTTCAATATATCGTTTAATTTTTGAAAAACCGAAATCTTAAAATGAAAATTTATTATTTTTTCACAGTGTCCTCCTGAAATAAAAAAATCTATCAAATTACAATCCAAAATAGGAACAATTAAAAAAAAATTAAAATTTTCAATTTTTTTAAGAAAAAAATGTTAATCCGTCTCAGCTTCCCTTCAAACTATATTTTCAATTACATTTAGAGAATTATTGTCTTCACGCTAATATCGGAGAGGAGTTTAGATTCGAAAGCTTCGCAAAAATATTTAGAAATATAGCAATACCACAAAAAATTTGAGGAGCTTAATGTATTCATAATCAAAATAATTTGCATATATTTAGTAAAAACTACCAAATTTAAAAATTCCATATCTCGAAAACTAAGCGATATATCGAAAAATTGTACTATTACCTAACTTAATTATTATCTATAAAAATTCATCTATTCCTTCGAAAAAAACTGCACAATATGATATAACACAATTTCTATACGACCTTAAACTTTTACCCTTCTAAGTTACCCTTAAATTCTTAACTATTTGTCAACTTCATGGTTTAAAATTATCGGAAATGCTTCAAACATGATTTTTTTTATGATATTAGATTTAAAATTAATTAAAATTTTATATTTAGATTTAAAATGTAAAAATTATTGAAAAATTTAACTAGTTAAAAATTATGAATTAATGGTTCAAATAAAATAGCATGGAAGTGTACCTCAAAAATCAAACCGAAAAAATGATATAAATTTTTTTCCATTATTTAAAAAATTAAAATGAATTTTAAAAATGAAAACCTTACTATAAAAGTTAAATTTTGAACTAAAATATTCAATTTCTGAACGAAAATATGATTATTTTAAATTTTGTAGGATTTTATGAATGCACTGTAGATATTGCACGAATAACTCCTTAATGACTTTACACAATTTACCTTTAAAAATAAAAATTACCGCCAAATTTTATATTCCAAATTTTCTGTTTTAAGTTTAAAAACTAAATAAAATTAAATCGTTACCTTTGTAATTGTAAATTAATTAATTTTAAAACTTTAGAAAAAAACTAGTTAACATCGACCTTAAAACAAATTCCAGCAAATAAGGTTAAATGAAGGTCAAATTTAAAACAAATGCCGGTGTTTGGAATAAAAAATTGTTTTATGTAAAAAAAAACTTACCCAGATTTTGAAGCTTGAGTTGATTTAATACTATCAATCCGTAAAATATTCGCAATATCTTTTAATAATTGAACATTAACTTTTTCAGAACTCATGGTTAAAATTTTTGTAAATACAAATTAGTCCACTAATGTTATCAATTTATAACGCTACCTCGGCGATAAATGAACTAAATTTTGTAAATTCAATGAAGTTAATTTCGAATCTCCCCTCTTCGCTACTCAATCCATGTTTTTTTTTTATAACAAGTATGTACTTTTCAAAGTCATGACAGGTTATCATCGCGGTGTGAAAAAAAAATGATAAAAAAAGAAAATTGAACCAAACTTACCCCGATTTTGAGGCTTGTGTAGCATTTATTGAATCAATCCGTAATTTGTTGGCAATATCCTTTAACTCTTGAATGGTTTTGGATTCGGGTTTATGATAATTTGCCATAATTCTTTTCCTGTAACTATAATGACTTGGTAAAATTTTATGGTAACTAGTTATAACACGCGGTCGAACATACAAGCGTGAACACAAAATGTTTAAACATACGATTTTGTGTTTAAAATTGTTAATCAGCTGATGAATACTATAAATCGACATGTATTATCTAAAATAATGTTATTTCTATCTAATAATATCCTATCTTTTTTTAACTTCATATGGAAATATACGTTTATGGTTTTGGAAGTATAGTATAAATCTTTTACTGCGACATCGCTTATAACGACAAATTGGGAAGACAGTTCAATCCAAATATATAAATACTTATGTCCAATATTTTATAAACAAATTTAAATAAGTAATTATGTTAATTTACATTTAAAAAATACTATTTTAGTCAAATAAATTTAAATAAAATATTAGGTTGTAAAAAGTCGACATCTCAGGGGCGTATCTAACCCTTTTTTTTGGGGGGGGGGGTGTTTGGGGGTTTAAATCATTTTACAAATTACTACAAAATATGCATTCAATAAAAAAAATCAATTAAAAGTTCTAACTGAAGTATTTGTGTACATTTTGGTTTTTTTCAACTTGCTAGCTTCAAAATTAACCGATATATGCCAATTTTTTTGCTCATTAAATCAAGTAAAAAAGTATCCATCTTGTAAAACGTTAGAATTAGCAAAAAAGTTTAAATGTAAAGGATATTCCTTATAAAAAAAATTAACAACTTTTATTTGAATTTTTGAATCATTATTTCATAAACATCACTGTTTACTCGTGAGGGCGCAAGGAAAAAACTTTGGAGTCCATTTTCTCCAAAACTATAAAAAATAGCGTGTTAATTTTAAAATACTTGCGAAAATTTTTTTGATCATTCAATCAAAAGAAGAAAAAACCCATCTTGTAAACCGTTAAAGATGGAACAAAAGTTCAAATGTAATACTTATTTCTTATAAACAAATAAACAACTTTTGTTTAAAATGTTTTTTTCTAAACATTCCTTTTTACCCGTGAGGGCGTCTTCAAATACTTTTAAAAATTTCGAAATTTTCACCAATATTTTCTAGAATTTTTTTTCGTTTTTCTAGAATGTTTCATAAAACCACTACTTGCAAGTTAACCTGAAAAAAATCAACTCATTTTATTTTAATAGTTTTGGAGAAAATTGACACCAAAGTATTTTCTTAAGTTGCGCCCTCGCGGGTAAACAGTGATGTTTACGAAATAATGATTCAAATAAAAGTTGTTAATTTTTTTATAAGGAATAATTTTAACAGTTAAACTATGGAGTGTACAGTAAAAGGATAATCATTTCTGTATATAAAAAGTATCCGTCGTAAAGCATTAAATAAGGATGGCGCTGCTGTAGCAAAAGTGTACATTTTAAAAGATGTACTCAAAGTGATAAGAGTAGGATAGATAACTAAACAAAGTTATTAGAGAAGCATAGATAAGTTTAAATCAAACACTCTTTTGCTACACAAGCGCCATTATAGCCACTTTATTTTATGCTATTTTGTGGACACTTTTTTAGTCAAAAAGCTATAAAAGATAATATTCCTTTTACTCTACATTCCATAATTTAAACTTTTGTGCTACCTCTAGCAGTTTACAAGATGGATATTTTTTCATTTGATTGAATGAGCAAAAAAATTCCATTTTAAAATTGGCATAAATCAAAAAAGTTAAAAAAGAATAATAAAAATTACTACATAATAAAAAAAGGGTGAGGTTATACGGACACTATCGTGTGTTTAGCGTGAGTCTCACGTTCACATAATTTCGAGTAAATGATTAGTGTGAACAGAAGATTATTTAAGTTTTTTAGGCTTTTCGCAGATTTTCTGAGAATCAGTGAATGAACGCAATCACGGGGTTAACCAAAAAGTTAAAAGTCCGTGCTCGATCTCATTAAAGGTATGGCCAACCCGTGGATCAGTGAATGAACGATCAGCAAGCAACGGAAAAACCACTACTTTGTCCTAAAAAATCTTTGATAATATTCTGTTGACATAATTATCTACTTCAAATTATCTTAGAATGCAGTGCTGGATTTACACTAGGGGCAGTCGGGGCTAGTGCCCAGGGCGGCAAATTTTCTAGGGCGGCAAAATTTTGAAAGTGAGAAAACATTTTCTATACAATATATAATTAACTAATTCTTTTAAATAAAGATTTTATCTTTCAAGAAATATAATTTATGCATTATGTATTAAATTAAAATTTTGTATATTATAATATATTAAATTTAAGTGAAAACTATTAAAATAAAATTAATTTATTTCCATAAAGGGTTGAACAAATAAAATTTGAGACTTTTTTTTTCTGAAATTGATAAATTAATATAGTTTTTTTTGAAGAATTAAAAAAATTTTTTTTTCTCATGTTTATTGAGAACTCTAGACATAAAGCTGAAGATTTGCTAGTTGCTGTATTATCTGTTCTTCAGTTTTTTTTATCTTGATCTCTCAGATTGTCGAAGTCAGTCATATGCTAACGCGAATATCAGGGATTTATTCGGGCTTACAGGCAAGAATTCATGAAATTATATCTTGCAGAACATGCTTCTTGTGCTGCTCATTCTATGAATTTAGTTGGAGTTGAATGCGCCCCAGAAGCTGCGTCATTCTTTCATACAGTACAAACTTTATACAACTTTTTTACTGCATCGACGCATCGGTGGGGAGTCTTACAGTCTCATACTGAAAAAAGAATTGCGTTAAAAACTTTATCTGCAACCAGATGGTCAGCTCGTTATGAACCGGTTCTTTTTTCTGCAATTAATTAGTTATTCTAATTCTTAAAAAATAAGATATCAAAACTATTAAAATAAAATTTCAGTCATAGGGCGGCATTTTCTTCAGTGCCCCAGGGCGGCAGAGATTTAAATCCGGCCCTGTTAGCATGAGATTCACGGTAAACACATGGCAGTGTCCGTATATCCTTGCCGTAAAAAAACTAATAAACGAATAGAAATGTAAACTTACTTAATTAATTTACGGGTAGAGGGGCTTCGGCGAGGCATCATTACTTTATGGGTAGAGGGGTATCGGCGAGGCCTCATTTTTGACCTAGAATAACAAAAAGCAAAGTCATACGATTTGATGTTTTCTTTCTGAAATAATTTATTCTTAGAAAAAAAAAACTACAATTAATATTACTTGTAGGCAGTATTCGACCCAAGGGGAGGGGGAGGGGGCGAACCGAACCGGACAACCGCCCTGAGTGGCAAATCCTTAAAATATTATATACAGTAATCTCGATAAACGGGACTCAATAAGACCTGGGCTATTCCGAAAATTGGGATTGCTTGAAAAAATTTATTATAATTTATAAATAAATTAAAACACCATTATTATATGTATTACTATGTATTTAAGCGAAACTGTACACTCACTGTCAGAAAAAGTGCCACAGTTAAAACATTCTAAGCGTACGCATCATATGTTATGTTATAATAGTAACACTTAGAATGTTTTAAAACGAGCATTTTTTGTGACATTGAGTATACATAGAATACATACACCGTAGGGGCTTTGTCCTGCTTCAGACCTCTACTAGCAATATAGGAGTATTAAATATATGCATATTGGTTATTGGATTTTAATATTATTACCATGGAGGTTAGAGAGAAGGAGAACGATCGCTACGCGCTAAAGCATTAGAAAAAGACCATTTTTTTGCAAGTTAAGACTTTTAATGACGTATAAAGGGGTTTTTGGAATCACCGATTTCGAATTTTCAGTCAAAATGTTTAATTTGTTACTCTACCCCTCCTTTAGCTTATATAAGTGCACCCCCACTGCTCTTGTATTTATGGTAAAATAATTTCAATTTTCAAATCTTTTCCTTCTGTTTTAGTCCATATTAGTCCATTGCAATGGAAATTAACTTTTTTTATACCATGTATATATGAAATATACATAGTATATTAAGTTTCGTCCCAAGTTTGCAACGCTTAAAAATATTGATGCTACGAAAAAAATTTTGGTATAGGTGTTCATAGAATCACCTAATTAATCCATTTCCGGTTGTCCGTCCGTCCGTCCGTCCGTCCTTTGCGTCCGTCCGTCCTTTCCGTCTGTGGACACGATAACTCAAAAACGAAAAAAGATATCGAGCTGAAATTTTTACAGCGTACTCAGGACGTAAAAAGTGAGGTCAAGTTCGTAAATGAGCATCATAGGTCAATTGGGTCTTGGGTCCGTAGGACCCATCTTGTAAACCGTTAGAGATAGAACAAAAGTTTAAATGTAAAAAATGTTCCTTATAAAAAAATAAAAAACTTTTGTTTGAAACATTTTTTTTGTAAACATCACTGTTTACCCACGAGGGCGTTAAATAGGTGCAAATTTTATAGTATGTATTAATATAGGAATATCAGTTGTGTGTGAGTTGTGTATTTAAAAGTGAATATTTTTTGTTATTTACGTGACGTCAAAAAAACAAACGATTGCGCATCAACACTGTCTATACATGGTATTTCAACAATTAACTCAGTCAATTGTTTGTTTTCACTTGTTTTTTTGCTATTTAATACTCTTTAAGGTATTTAAAAAGGCTTAAATGCTCTAAAAAGGCTTAAATTTTCAAAGCAATGATATTCTTTATATCGGGAGTCTACTTATGTAAGCTTGAAGAGGGAGGGAGGAATGAAAATTGAATCAATTTGATCATAAATTCAAGATCAGCAACTTAAAAACCCTCTTACATGCATTGAAACGGCTTAAATTTTCCAAGAAATGGTATTCTTTATTTCGGTATAACTTATCTAGGCTAAAAGAGGGGAAAAAGTAACAAATCAAGCATTTTGATTGAAAATTCGAGATTAACGGCCCCAAAAACACTTTATATATCATTAAGTCTTAATTTGCAAAAAAAAGGTCTATTTCGTTTTGACAGTCTTTGAAACCCCCGAAAGGGAGGGGGAGGTGCATATAGGAGTTTATTAACAAAAATATCTGAAATTTCGGGTTACTTTAGTTTTTTGACGTTTTTAAAATCTTTTAAAAGTTATCTTATTTACTTGAAGATATTAATCCAAACAAACAATTGACTGAGTTAGTTGTTTAAATACCAGTGTTGATTAATCTATCACTTTACACATTACATATACATACCACATACATAACTGATAGTACCATATTAATACATACTATAAAATTTGCATCTAATGTGTGCCATCCTAAGCAAACAGTGATGTTTACAAAAAATTTTTCAAACAAAAATGTTTATTTTTTTATAAGGAACATTTTTTACTTTTACACTTTTGTTCTATCTCTAACGGTTTACAAGATAGGTCCTACGGACCCAATACCCAATTCACCTGTTTCTCAATTACGAACTTGACCTCACTTTTTATGTCTTGAGTGCGTTGTAAAAATTTCAGCTTGATAACTTTTATCGTAATCACAGACGGGCGGGCAACCGAAAATGGACTAATTATATGATGTTTAACACAAAATTTTTCCAAATTTTCAAACAGCTGTATCTGTGCCAAACATCATCGAATTTTGAACAACTATAGCTCGTTTGAAAACTAATATTTTCTAGTTTTGGAATATATTGCTAAATAATTTTTATCACCCCTTCCCACTTTGTCTGGCAAGCGGAAATGGTGAAAAATGTTATTCCTAAATTTTAAATCTTAGAAGCGTACCAAAATTTTAAAAATTGTTTTACAACAAACTTTTTAAGACCACTCGAAAGCTTGTTTATTTTTCTTTAAAATGAGCTAAAACAAGTTCCTATACGAGCTTTTGGAGCAAGATATTTGCTTTCCAAGCAAAATTAACACTTTCGAATTTAAAATCCTGTGTCATCTGAAATAATCATCGCATTGAAATTTTTCTAATATCATTCGAGAACTTGTAACGACATTGCGTTTCTATCGAATGTATGTACATTCGATAGATACGCCCTTCATTGATAACGTAGTGTTGATTAAGATGATGTTGAAGATCAAATCGAAATGATAACGGACGATGCATGTTGAAAGAAGTTGAAATCAACCACAGAATGAAGTCATGGTGTGGAATATGATGAATCAACTCACCAAACCTAGACGAAAAGATGGGTGCTACGTAAAAAGCTCTTTGATGTTAAAGTTAACAAGTCTAAGTTTAAGAGAGGGATCAGTTCATCATTTGAATTAAATTTATCAATCGAATTTGAATCATCTTTTGAAGATAGTGAAATTTTATTAATTTTCGGTAAAATTATGCGAAAAGTTTTCACTATCTTCGTTACAACGAATATCGATTGTATATTCGTCTATGAAATTCAAATAATGAACTGAATCCCTCCCTTAAACTTAGACTTGTTAAGTTTAACATCAAAGAGCTTTTTACGTAGCACCCATCTTTTCGTCTAGATTTGGTGAGTTGATTCCTATTCCACATCATGACTTCATTCTGTGGTTAATTTCAATTTCTTTCAACATACATCGTCCGTTATCATTTCGATTTGTTCTTCATCAAAACTACGTCATCAATGAAGTACAACTTTGAAGAATTTACAGACTCTTAAGTATTTCTTCATTGTAATTAGAAAGTGATTAAAATTGGTTTTCAAAATTTTTGATATTTTCAATACCACCATATTTTTAACAAATCAATTTCTAACATTTTCTATTGTCGGGACTTGTACTTCACCGCAAGGGCATTTTTTTTTCCTGTGGTTTTTCACTAACGACGAATAATCACACAAATTAAAATCGAAATTTTCTTTTTGAATTTGATGTTTACATTTAGAAAAAAGTATCTGGAAACCAAAATTCATATTATTCTTAGTTTCCACACACTTTTTTTGTTCTGGCCCGGCGAGGTAATGTAACAACATTGCAATTGCGTTTCTTTCGAGTGTATGTACATTCGATAGATACGGCTTTGCTTTGTAGTCAAATATTACCAAGTAACGCTTGTTGTTTGTGCTCTACATAATTGCGGAATAAATTTTCAAACATAGTTCTTTTGGTTTTATTTCGTATTTTAGATTTCCGCATTTTCAGATGTAAGAGCAAACTCTTACAAACTTAAACTGCCTTTTTGTAAGCTCTTGCATATTGTTTGCAATTTTCGTTTTTAAAACATGTCAAAAAACAAATATTTTCCATATTTTAAGCGTTTTTTCACCTGACCATTTTATGAAAATGGCGTTATCTAAAATCTTATCATGCTTATTAGAAAGCTTGTACTTTCTAGTTTTGGAATCTATTGCTCAAACATTTTTATCGCCTCTTGCCGCTTTGTACGGAGGGTTGAAAAGATGAGGAATGTAAAAGCGTACAAACATTTTAAAAATGATTTTTCAACAAATTTATTTAAACCACTCGAAAGTTTGTTTATTTTTCTTGAAAATGAGCTATAAAAAGTTCTCGTTTGAGCTTTTTGATCAAGATTCGCATTCCAAGTAAATTTGTATAGCAATAAATTTTTATACCATGCATATATGTAATATGCAAGGTATACTAATTTTAGTCCCAAGTTTCTAACGCTTAAAAATATTGATGCTACGTACAAAATTTTGCTATAGGTGTTCATAGAATCACCTAATTAGTCCATTTCCGGTAGTCCGTACGTCCCTCTGTGGACACGATAACTAAAAAACGAAAAAAGATATCGAACTGAACGTACTCAGGACATAAAAAGTGAGGTCGAGTTCGTAAATGAGCATCATAGGTTAATTGGGTCTTGGGTCCGTAGGACCCATCTTGTAAACCGTTAGAGATAGAACAAAAGTTTAAATGTAAAAAATGTTCCTTATCAAAAAATAAACAACTTTTGCTTAAAAAATTTTTTGGTAAACATAATGAGCATCATAGGTTAATTGGGTCTTGGGTCCGTAGGACCCATCTTGTAAACCGTTAGAGATAGAACAAAAGTTTAAATGTAAAAAATGTTCCTTATCAAAAAATAAACAACTTTTGCTTAAAAAATTTTTTGGTAAACATCACTGTTTACCCGTGAGGGCGCCAATTAGGCGGAAATTTGATAGTATGTACTATACTTGAATATCAGTTATGTATGTGTCACATGTCTGTATGTGTTATATGATAAAGAAATCAACACTGTCTATACATGGTATTTCAACAATTAACTCAGTCAATTGTTTGTTTTCACTTGTTATTAAAATGTTTAATCAGCATACTAAGCATGTATGGTGTTTACTTACTTATCTAATCTAATATATACATGCATATAAAGTGCTAATGTTACTACGTGAAGACGTAGTAGAAGAGTTTTCTCTATGACCACCAACTCCAAACAACTTCCCATTGGGGCGGTAAATACCCCTTCGTCTCTTAGTGAAAGTAAGGTTTGGTTGCGCTGGCTGGAAGTGGGTAGTTGTAGGTGGCAAAAATGTGAAAAATATATATCTGTCTTTTTCTTACTCATGTTAACTTCAGAACAAATTTCTGGAATGATCTAGAAAGTTTCAAAATGTGTGTAACGGTCAAAATCGATTCGAAATTTTCTAGAAAATTCTAGAAATTTCTAGAAATGATCTAGAAAGTTAGTTTAGACCGACAACAATAATCATGATCAACTTTAAACTGACCGCCGAGAGCTGCTAGCGCCATCTCTCGACGGCCAGTAGAGAGCTGGACCTTCTTCCGAAATTAAAATCTTTTAACTTCAACCAAGTTTAGTGTTTTTTCAAGGGTTTTATTGTTATTAAAAGTAAGTTATTTATATTAAAATATTCTGTCTGGATATAAATTTTACTAAATTAAACGATTTTCTAACAAGAAAAAGGACAATAGAAGGTAATAGAATAGAATAAGGGGTTTTCTATTTTAACTTATAATTATTATAATTCTTTAATTAGTTAATTAATTTGATATACTCTATATACACCGTATGTTTAATGATCGAATAAGTCTCTAAATATCTAAGATAGAAATCTATAATATTTATGTTTAAAAATGGATCCTTAAATATTATTTATACCATTAAATATGCTTTGTATTTTAACCGGAGCAACGCCGGGTTTGGCTGCTAGCGCTGTATATTGTGTTTTGTGTGTTAAAATATGCTAAAACAATTTTTAAAATTTTGGTACCCTCTTAAACTTTATTTAAAATTTAGGGATAACATTTTTCATCTTTTCCGCTTGCGGGACAAAGCAGGAAGGGGTGATAAAAATTGTTGAGCAATATTTTCCAAAACTAGAAAATATAAGTTTTCAAACGAGCTATAATTGTTCCAAACTCGATATTTTTTCGCAGAGGTACAGCTATTTAAAATTTTGGTTTCTTTTTTCGAGTCGATGCTGTCTCTGTTCAAAACAGTGTTATTGACTCGTATGATGTTCTCCGACGTTACCATATTTTAAGTCAATAATATTAATCGTGTGAGGCTAGTCTTTTTACTGTGCCATCTTTGAGGATCGTTTTAACCACAAATTAAAGATTTCTGTATAACTAGTGAATGTAAAACAATTCATGGCCGCCTTTTCTTATATACTCAATGAATTATGACTATTTTACTTTTAAAAAAAATTGAAAGCTGTGCATATATTTTACCTGTGTAAAACAATCCCTACCATTATTTCGTGTGTTATGGAAGCGGGATAAGTGAGAGCAAGGGAAGGTGGCGACTTTAACGCGGTGGTCTTTACCAATATTTACTTTTAATAATTTAATTTGCATTTTTTCGTTTAAAAATCAACCAACACATATAAAATGTTTTTATGGGATACTTTATTTAAATTAAATAACGATTTTGGAATATTAATAATTATTTACATATTTAGGATAAATATTTGTTTTTAGAATAGTTTTTTTATTTTTTTTATTTTGGTCGTTTGACCAAAAAAAGGAAGTTTTAGCCGTCGTTAATCTCTGTTACTAAAGTTACCACATGTAAACACGCCGTGAAAAAAAGTCGACCTGCCAGGGGCGTGCCTAACACGCCCTTTTTAGGGAGGTAGTTGGAGTAATTAAAAGTTCTAGCTGAAGTATTTGTGCGCATTTTCGTTTTTTCTTCGACTTTCAATCTTCAAAGTTGACCGAGAATACCAATTTTTTAAATATAACAAGTGAAAACAAACAATTGACTGAGTTAATTGTTGAAATACCATGCATAGACAGTGTTGATTACTCTGTCATATTACACATACATACATGTCACACATATATGTAGCCATAACATATATATATATATATATATATATAATTACAATTTGCGGTCTCATGGGTAAACAGTGATGTTTATGAACAAATGTTTCAAACAAAAGTTGTTTATTTTTTTATAAGGAACATTTTTTACAATTGAACTTTTGTTCTATCTCTAACGGTTTACAAGATGGGTCCTACGTACCCAAGACCCAATTGACCTATGTTGCTCATTTACGAACTTGTCCTCACTTTTTACATCCTCAGCACATTTCAGCTTGATATCTCTTTTCGTTTTAAGTAATCGTGATGACAGATGGACAGACAGACGACAGACGATAGACGATAGACGACAGACGACAGACGACAGACGACAGACGACAGACAGACAACCGGAAATGGTGATTTTATGAACACCTATACCAAAATTTTTTTCGTAGTATTAATATTTTTAAGCGCTACAAACTTTGGACTGAACTTAATATACTATGATATTTTTCATATCTACATGGTATTAAAATTGATAATTTTCTGACACTATATGTCCATAGCGAGACAACAACTTTAATGAAAAAATCTTTAAGATCGTGTTTTCTTACGATTCCCTTTTTTGCTTACCACACGCAAAATTTTATCAAATTTTAATGAACCAATTATACCAAATTTGGATAATATTTTTCATAAAAAATTTTCTAATATCAATAGTTTTAAGCATTACAAATTTTAAACTAAATTTAATTGAAGTGCTTCTAATACATGAACGCAGAGTATAAAAAAATTTACCCCGAGGATAATTTATTTCTCTAGCCTGTTTCTTCTTTATTTCTTTATTAAATTTCATGATTTACCTACCATTTTAAAGCTTATCGTGTTCGCTAAGTCGCTAATGGCGAAAGGTAGAGTCACGGTCTAAAAATGTACTGCTTAGCAAAAATAAGCTAAACAAATAATTTAAACAATAAATTTGGTTTATTATGTAATTTGTTTATCATATCTGTAATAAAATTGCCTATAAATAAAAATAGAGTAAATTATTATCTATGTTTTGTATCACTTATGTCTAGCCTTTTTTTAGCCACGAGTACTGCACTACGGAATTCCTCACGGGTCCAGCTAGTTTACCTATGTTATGATTGCATTTGTTTAAAAATATTTATAAAATAATTCTCAAATTGCAAATTGATAACAAATAAATTCCGAGAAAAATTTACTTATATTACGATTGTATTTGTTTATAAATAAGTATAAAATAATTCTCAAATTACAAATTAATTTTATTAATAACAATTTATTATTTATTTTATTATTTATTAATGGGAATTTTGATTTTTGAATTTTGAAGTTAAATAATGGATAAGTTATAAATCAATCAGGAGCGCATAAAGAAAATATTTTCCGTATATCTTTTATTATAATCAAAAAAAATTTTTAATATAAAATATTTTTGATGCGCAATCGTTTGTTTTTTTGACGTCACGTAAATAACAAAAGATATTCATTTTTAAATAGACACACACACAACTGATATTCCTATATTATTAATACATACTATAAAATTTGCACCTATTTAACGCCCTCGTGGGTAAACAGTGATGTTTACAAAAAAAATGTTTCAAACAAAAGTTTTTTATTTTTTTATAAGGAACATTTTTTACATTTAAACTTTTGTTCTATCTCTAACGGTTTACAAGATGGGTCCTACGGACCCAAGACCCAATTGATCTATGATGCTCATTTACAAACTTGACCTCACTTTTTACGTCCTGAGTACGCTGTAAAAATTTCAGCTCGATATCTTTTTTCGTTTTTGAGTTATCGTGTCCACAGACGGACGGACGGACGGACAGACGGACGGACAACCGGAAATGGACTAATTAGGTGATTTTATGAACACCTATGACAAAATTTTTTTCCTAGCATCATTATTTTTAAGCGTTACAAACTTGGGACTAAACTTAATATACTATGGGGGAGCGGAGGCTAATACCGTACAGCGGCTAATTCCGTACATCACTGTTTATCCTGAAGGAATTGAGCTGCGTGCGTTTTCTTGGTGTCAATCATTAGCGCAGTAGTGTTAGTATAGCCTCTTAAGTTACTGTGTTATTAAGGGTAATCATTTTGGTATAAATAGATGTTATGTGATTTGGCGCTCGTTTTTACAACTTTTAAACATCAAAAAATAAGATGTAAGTACCTATTTTTATTAAATTTTATAATGAAATTATTATATTTCGGACTATAAATATCTTTATAATAAGATTTTGATCAAAGAATCCCTTTATTGAATTTTTTTTTAGGTAAATTCTCATTCTTGAAATTTGAATTCGGTTTCGGGAATTTTCGTACACTGTACGGTATTACCCGTAATGAAGCATTGCATGAAATTATTTCTCCAGAAGCAGCAGTAAATGCAGAATCAGAGATATCACATGAACTCATTTCACCAGTAGAAGCAGTAAATTTAGAATCAGAAATATGAGGAGTTCATGAATTGTGTGTAATATGTAATGAATTTGGTAAGGATATAGAATTATGGTACAGATGTGTGTCATGTGACAAATGGGCACATGCTTTGTGTAGTGGCGCAAATTCTGTGGACGATAATATCTGTGTATTTTGTGAATAAATAAATGATTACCCACAGTTAATTAAAATTATTTTTTATTTGTGAAAAATACCTTTTTTCAGGCTTCTTAGGTTCTTTAAATTATGTACGGAATTAGACGCAAGTCTCGGGTAATTCCGTACAAATAACTTTATGGAATAATTTGATTTTGACACTGTCATATTGGACACTGCCAATTATGGATTATTTATATAAAACTAGACTAAATTTATGATGGCTTGATACATAAAGCATTGTATTCTATTAAGTAGGTTCGAAGAAATACACGTTTAAAGTTAGGTGTACGGCATTACCCTCCGCTCCCCTGTATATTTCATATATGCATGGTATAATTATTTTGCTCATTCAATCAAATGAAAAAGTATCCATCTTGTAAACCGTAAGAGATACAAAAAAAGTTATGTAAAAGTTATTCCTTATAAAAAAATTAACAACTTTTATTTGAATCATTCTTTCGTAAACATCACTGTTTACCCGTGAGGGCGCAACCTAAAAAAAACTTTGGTGTCCATTTTCTCCAAAACTATAAAAAAATGTGTGTTGACTTTTTTTTTGGTTAACTTCAACTAGTGGTTTTGTGAAACATTCTAGAAAAGCAAAAAACAATTTCAAAAAATACTTCGAAATGTTGAATTATTTTAGAGACGTCCTCACGGGTAAAAAGGGGTGTTTAGAAAAAAATATTTCAAACAAAAATTGTTTCATAAGAAATAACTTTCATATTCAAATTTTCGTTATATCTCTACCGGTTTACAAGATAGCAAAAAATTTTAAAAATTACTTTCATAGTTTTCGAAATTTTCGCAAGTATTTTGTGAATTTTTATACCATGTATATATATATGAAATATACATAGTATATTAAGTTTAATCCCAAGTTTGTTACGCTTAAAAATAATGATGCTAGGAAAAAAATTTTGTCATAGGTGGTCATAAAATCACCTAATTAGTCCATTTCCGGCTGTCCCTCCGTCCGTCCGTCTGTGGACACGATAACTCAAAAACGAAAAAAGGTATCGAGCTGAAATTTTTACAGCGTACTCAGGACGTAAAAAGTGAAGTCAAGTTCGTAAATGAGCATCATAGGACAATTGGGTCTTGGGTCCGTAGGACCCATCTTGTAAACCGTTAGAGATAGAACAAAAGTTTAAATGTAAAAAATGTTTCTTATCAAAAATTAAACAACTTTTGTTTGAAACATTTTTTCGTAAACATCACTGTTTACCCGTGAGGGCGCTAATTAGGCGGAACATTTATAATATGTACTATACTTGATTATCAGTTATGTATGTGTAATGTGATAAAGAAATCAACACTGACTATGCATGGTATTTCAACAATTAACTCAGTCAATTGTTTGTTTTCACTTGTTTAATTATGATTTTAATGTCAAACATGGATTAATTTTTGTTTTATTACCATGATATTCTATTTAATTTTCTTAGACTGAAAATTGAAATGGTTCTATAGTTACATAGGTGATTTGGAAAAAAATATGAATTTTTTGTTTGGTTACATGTTTAATTGTTTCAAATAATTTTAAAAAAGGGAGATGCTGCATTGAAAATTAAACGAAATGTTTTTGGGTTATTTAATGTGAGTTCAAGACAGTTAATAAACCTAATTATACTTATCTTCCCCTCTAAACTTTATTTTAAAAAATTTAGACAAATTTTAGTAAAGTATGAATTTGAGAATACGTGAAAGGTTTCGTATACACACTAAAAATTTTAGCCGATTGGTTTAATGACACAATCATTAATCACACAGATTTCCCTTGATGATTGACCGCTATAAGTCCGTTCTCTTAGATGCCAATTATAGGCTTTCGATCTGACTTTCGAAGCCGAAAGCCTATTTGATTAGGCATCAGAGCTTCGTTCAAAATGTGGTATAGGTACTTAGGTTTTTAAAGAGATTTAGGGGTTGTTCGCAAAATGATGTTTATAGACCTAAAGATACATATGAACCCCCTGGTAGAAATATTTCAGACAAAATATTTAAAGACTTTTTAAGTTTTTTGTCTGAAATATTTCCACAATTGTGTCCAGGATTTTTTTTCCTAAAAAAGAGTCAAGGTTCTAGATTCCACTACATTACACATTACATTATTATTATTATTATTACGTCACCATAAATTTACAATACAAATTTTAAAAAACAACTATTATTGCCCTCTATGATTATACACAAAAACTATTTTTGTAATGCCATCTATTATTATAAACTAGAAACTACTCATACATTTTAATACGGTTTCCAGTTTTTTATTTTTTATTTTTAATTTTTATAACATTTTATTATTTGCTGCTATTCGCTCCGTGCGTGAGTTTCGTTTCCATGGTAACGATACACTACTTTAATTATAGAATTGTATGGATGCATATATAATTGTATGGTTTGCATTTAAGACTTACATTGAAAATTTAATATTATTGTCTAACAAATTTAAATAAATAATTATGATAATTTACATTTTAAAAATAATATTTGTGCAATTTGATTCTTATTTGTCACAATTTTTAATGCATTATGTTTAATTAATTCGTGTTTTACAATAATTTTAATTTGGCATTTTATAACATTAACATGTAAAGAACTGCAAATTAGTAATAATAGCCTCCTTTAACGCCAAAATTTTTCACTGGAAGCGCTGGCATCGATTTTATTGTCCTTACCATGACTACGACGCACACAACGAATATCGGTATTAATAATACACACTCTCGTAAAAATTTCAACTAACTATTGTGGTTTATGAGTTACCTACTGTTGACCGGCAGACAGGCGGGCATGTAGACATATAGACTGACAGACTGCGAAGTCTTACAAATTGGACACCGTTGGTAACCCTTCGGGTACGGAACCTTAAAACGTGCTACGGAATTCTTAAAATTAAAGGAAAGTTAATGTACAAAATGAAATACCATTCTAACCTTGACAAACGCTATAAACTCAATTATAAAAACAAAGTAACAAGGCTTCCCCTTCACCGAAAAATTAGAACAACCTAGTAATTACTCATATTTATTGTATACAAAAAAATTTGATTTGATTTTTATAATCATGCAATAAACCATGCTTATTACTTTCTGTTGATTATATTCTTTGTAAGTGATCAGTGGTTCCATCATAGATGCACAAACAAAAATCGACATAAAATTCCTAGGTCACCGGACCTTTTATTATTATTTTATCGTTCACAAGTTGGCTGAAAAAATGATGAATCATACGGGTTATCCTTTTCAATTGGATATTTCTATATCAAAAAATCTAGAGAATGTGATAAAAAACTATCTAAAATATTTAGAAAATCTTGTAGTTTATAATAATACCATATATTAGAATATAAGGTTGTCGATGATATAACAACAAAATTTCATCGAGTTCATCGAAAATCCATCATTTGATGAACAGAGATGACTATAGGTAGAGTATTGATGATTGAAGAGAGATATCTATATTATCAAATTTATAAGTAGCACTTGCACACAATATATTATGTATTTTTGTAGTTGCGTGGTATTGTAAAGAGCTAAAAATAACTCATTACTTGACTACAAAGCATGTATTTGGTTTATATGTATGCACCGTGCAATAAAACAAAACTTAATAACTTCCACCCATAATTTTTGACAATCTGTAGCCAGGCAGATATGCAGGTAGATCAAAAATGCACTTGCCCTTGAAGGAAACTTCGTGGTCGAGATGAAGGAAGCATAGTAGTTGTCTGTCCGGAAGCATAATAACTCTTAAGTGAGGCTAAGTTCGTAAAAAAAGGTTCGTTAACTTAAGTGAGGCTAAGTTCGTAAATGAGCAATATAGGTCAATTGAGTCTTGGGTCTGTAGGACCCACCCTGTAAACTGGTAGAGATAGAACAAAAGTTTAAACATATAAGATGCTTATTTTAAAAAAATAAACAACTTTTGTTTGAAACATTTGCACGTGAGGGTGCAAATTAGGACAAAAATTTGGTGTCCATTTTCTGCCAAATTATAAAAGATAGATAGTTGAAAACTTGCAGGTAGCTTCAACTAGTGATACTGTGAAACATCCTCGAAAAACGAAAAAAAATTCTAGAAAATACCTTTGAAATACTTCTAATTTATAAAAAAACAAGTAAAAACGAACAATTGACTGAGTTAATTGTTGAAATACCATGCATAAATAGTGTTGATTACTGTATGGCATTGCACATACATATACAATTTATATAATACATACCATACAATTTACGCCTAATTTGCGCCCTCACGGGTAAACAGTGATGTTTACGAAAAAATGTTTCAAACAAAAGTTGTTTATTTTTTTATAAGAAAAATTTTTCACATTTAAACTTTTGTTCTATCTATAACGGTTTACAAGATGGGTCCTACGGACCCATAGGACAAGACCTAATTGACCTATGTTACTCATTTACGAACTCGACCTCACTTTTTACGTCCTGAGTACGCTGTATTTCAGCTTGATATCTTTTTTCGTTTTTGAGTTATCGTGCCCACAGACGGACGGACGGACAACCGGAAATGGACTAATAAGGTGATTTTATGAACATCTATACCAAAATATTGTTCGTATCATCAATATTTTTAAGCGTTACAAACTTGGGACTAAACTTAGTATACCTTGCATTTTACATATATGCATGGTATAATAATGCAAGCACTGATATTCAACACTTCTATACAGGGTATTTTATTTTTAACTCAGTCAATTGTTTATTTCACTTGTTCAAATATATTTATACCATGCATATATGTAATATGCAAGGTATATTAAGTTTAATTCCAAGTTTGTGACGCTTAAAAATATTGATGCTAAGCAAAAAATTTTGATATAGGTGTTCATAAAATCACCTGATTAGTCCATTTCCGGTTGTCTGTCTGTCCGTCTGACATCACGATTACTCAAAAACGAAAAAAGATATCAAGCTGGTAGCCCATAGGCCAAAAACCGTTAGAGATAAAACAAAAGTTTAAATTTAAAAAATATTTCTTATACAAAAATCTTTTGTTTGAAACATTTTTTTGTAAATATCACTGTTTGCTCGTACGGGCGCAAATTAGGCGTAAATTGTATAGTATGTAATTATGGGAATATCAGTTATGTATGTGTGACATGTATGTATGTGTAATGTGATAGAGTCATCAACACTGTCTATGCATGGTATTTCAACAATTAACTCATTTCAGTCATTTGTTTGTTTTCACTTATTTTTAAATAAAATTTCTTAATATACAATTTTATTTTGATTATCGTGGTATTTATGTCAAAAACTAATCCACAATTTTGTCTTGGTCATTTTATTTTGAGCCATTATTTTTTAAAATTCAGGCAGATATCGAGCGTTTTAAATGTGTAAGTTATTTTATGGATTTCGTTTTTGGAATTATGAAAGAAATTATTCTTTGTAAATCCGCCACTGATATGCAGTAGGATTTCCTTCCAAAATAAAAATCACGAAATAAATATTTTTAAACACTCCTTGCAAACAAATAGATAAAAATTATAAATGTAACTAGGTTAAACTATGCCGTTGCCGTAAGACGAAATATTGTTACAGTTTTAAATGTGAATGATTTCATCTAGTCTAGAAGCTGGGTGTCATTTTTAAGTAAAAAAACTAACCGTCAGCTAGTTGCTAATAAGACTTTTGTTTTCTCTACACTTATCTAGTAACGCAGCCGTTTTTGAAATGTTGGGTCCTGGACTAGGGATAACATGTTTCATGTTAAGGAATAACAACATAAATGTTGGAGGGAATAGCAAATATTTCAATTTTAACCGCTTTTTGGGCCTAAACCCTTTTTTTTCTGGCTTAGTAACAGATTTATTGGGTAGTCAATAACACCCAGTAAGGTGGACAGAAAAAATGTTTTAAGGGTCAATATATCTGGAAATCGACTGGATTACCAGCTAAGTTCCCAGCGAGTCAGTGCCCAATTTTGTTGACTATTTTTATAGAAAATTGCGTAGAATACGATAATAGCAACAAAAATATTTATAAAACATCAATTTCATTGTTAACAAGTGAAAACAAACAATTGACTGAGTTAATTGTTGAAATACCATGTAATTAAAGAAAGATATCATCCACTCTTAGATAGTCACACCTAATTTGAACCTAATTTGCGTGCTCGTGGGTAAACATTGATGTTTACGAAAAAATATTTCAAACAAAAGTTGTATATTGTTTTATAAGGAATATTTTTACAATTAAACTTTTGTTTTATCTCTAACGGTTTACAAGATGGGTCTTACGGACCCAAGATCCAATTGACCTATGTTGCTCATTTACGAACTCGGCGATTTTATGAACTCCTGTACCAAAATTTTTTTGGTAGCATCAATATTTTCAAACGTTACAAACTTGGGACTAAACTTAATATTCCTTGTATATATTTCATATACATGGAATAAAAATATGTATTGATATTTGATCCTCATTGTTTTGAAAATTTCCAAAATAGAGCCTGATTTTGGATTTTATGATATTTTTTTTAACTGTAGAGGGTGTTGAATGTCAGTGCTTGTATAATCAATACATAGTATAAAACAAATTCGCTTCCCGCTGTCTGTACCTATCATGTCCCTATGTATGCAGAGATCTTTAAAACTACGCAACGGATTTTGATGCGGATTTTTCTAATAGATAGACTGATTCAAGAGGAAGGTTTTATGTGTAATACATGCATAATATAGTAGAGTAAGGGGTTTAAAGGAATGTGCTTCAAAAACTTAAAAAGTTGTGCATAGATTAAGCTCAAATATTGACAAGTTATACAACCAGCTTCAAGGATTTTTTAAATCTATTTTTAACCTTCAGAGGTGGAAAGGTGGAGCGAGAAAGTAGGGATTAATAATATAATCGAATATTTTCAAATATACCCAAGTGGGGTATCAAATAAAAGAGCATGACGTGTATATTACAAGACTGTAACCCCTACGCAAGAGGATATGGGGGAGGAGGTGAAAGTGGAGATGTTGCCCAGCAAAGCGGTTAGTTCACAGCTAGTTTTTAATAAATTAGTAAAGTTTAAATTATTTATTATTTTTCTAGCCTGTTTTTTCCTAAGCCTTACAACTTTAGTCCGTGAGTATATTTTTCGTCTGAAGCCAGCATGATAAGCTTGAAAGAGATGGGTGAATCATGGAATTTTTAAAAGAATAAGGAAGATAAGGTGTAAGATAAGGGATTAATTAAGTTAATACATGAGAATTTGTGAGCGCTTCATTTGAAAGTTAACATTCGCATTCGTATCGCGAATGTACAAAATTCAATATTCGTCCCATCACTATTTCATATACAGAATGTTCGATTTACATCTAGGCATATAAATATCAAAAGTATGACAGAGTACATGCGTTAAACAATGCATCTAAGTAAGAGGTATTATAGCTGTTATATGAAATTGCAAAAGTGACTTGTATCATGGCTTATCTGTTGTAGTTCATCTATTCAACTAAGAAACTCCCACTCTCCAAGCGTCATACAACTATCTCAAGGCATATAGAAGCATCAACACATGTATATAATACCTCTCACTTAGATGCTTTGCTTAATGCATGTATTCTGTCCTACTCGTGATATTTATATGCCTAGATGTAAATCGAACATTCTGTATACAGGGTATAAAAATCACAATGGATATACATCAAATGACAACAGGTATGCCAAAAACTTACAAGAATGTAATATATATTGCCTATAATGGTTGAGAAATCGTACTGAATTAGTAATTTTACTGTATTTTTTTCGCAATTACATTTCTTTTTACAAAAATGAGTTTCAACACATTTTTTCTTTGTAAAATGATTTAAGTTTTTGATTTTTTGAGAATGATGAATATGGGTAGGTAGTAGTACTCATTTATTCAATTCATCAATGGTCTTAGGACATACCTTCAATTTGACCTTCAAAATGCCCTAGTTTTTTTTTAGAAAAATTATTATCCTACTACATATTTCTTATATAATACTTATCCTTTTTCATCAATGATGTGCGTTCAAAAATTTTAATTCGGTTTATACGGCTAAGATAATCCATCTAGAGGTAATTCTGTGAATTTCTAGTTAATAATATTATAATGCAATCTCTAGTCTAAGAAATGAATACTTGAAACCAATTTATTAAGCATACGTCCCGTTATTAATGTTTGTATGTTGTTCAGTATAATGAGGTCATCGCTTATAATGTTAAATATTTAGTAATGAAATGTCAACTCGTGCTGGCTAGCATACTGGCTTTAATATAGAAACGCAAGTTGATTTTATAAAACGCAATAACCGATTACAGTGCCTCTATCGTCAGCTACCATAAACTAATTTCATTTTGTATTGAATCTAAAAAATAGAGTGCGTAGTAATAAAAGTTTTAACCTGTTGGTTGATATTGAAGTCAGAAAGTGTATACATCCAAGAATTCTATGTCTAACTAAAAAATCATCTTACAAATATCAAAAATATTGTATTAAAAATCAAAGTGTAGTGTTTAATAAAAACTGATTCAAAATGGTACCAATGCCTAAAAAACGTGCAAATCCAAATATATTAGTGACAGGTTTGTTATATTTATTAATTTTATAAATGAAAATGACCTAGTTTTTAGTGAAGCATGCATGTGTGTTTTGTTGTAATTTATTTGCGTTTTGATTTTGATTATCACAGGTACACCTGGTGTTGGTAAATCTACGTTATGTCGTACATTGGCTACAGAAACTGGATTAAATTGGTTGGATGTGTCGAAATTAGCTAAAGAACAAAATTTTTTGGAGGAGTTTGATGAGGAATATAAGTGTCCCGTTTTGGATGAAGAACGGGTACATGTTTTATTTATATTTTTATTTTCTTCAATGATTTGTTCATATTTTTGAGTTAAAATGACATCGAAATCGTGAAATAGCTATAAATCGAGATTTAAATGAAAAACTATTTTGTGGTTAAGTTGTCTGATGTGTGTATTTGTGTGTATTGTCTGTAGTGAAAATTGGTAAAATAACAGCTTTTCCGTTAAAATTTTCTGTTATATGTTGATTTTGAATTTAATACACGAAGAATCATGAAAAGTGTCTTTGGTTCAGTAATATTAAACGTCAATATCAGCGAATATTGAAATAATTATGTTATTTCCTGAAAGATTCTTTTGGTGTCAATTTTGCCAACAATCAGTTCTCAAGCCTACTTGATCGATGATAAAAAACCATTAAAAACCGCTATACAAACAATAGAAAATTATCAAAAAACCCACTAGTGCTTCTGTAGTCTTGGAAAGGTTTTCGTAAACGTTGATACGTAGTTTATTCAAATCGAAAAGTGTTTAGAATCATCAATAAAATAATTATTATAGTGAAACGGCAATTCCACGAATAGTTGGAAAAATTTTTTTTAATGCCCAATTAAATATTTGCTTAAAATATTATATAAATTTGATGCTTCAAGGTAATCCTTTTAATCTACGGAGGCTCAATGTTAAATTTGACAAAATTGCTATCAGAAAACAAAAAGTACGTTGTACTAGAAGATAACAAGCCAAGAAACAGCGTTTTTTTGTTTACGGCTTATCAATGGCTAACTTAACTGAAAATATTCTCAAAAGTAAAAAAAACGGTTTTCTTGAAATTAAAAAAAAAATTGACATCCAATGCAAAGAAATTAAATGGGAAAGTTTTAGATCTCAAAAAAACCTATTGATTGACGTCTAGTAAGTCCAATTTGGATGCGTAGGTACCGAGAAAACTTGAAAAATGAGCGAAAATTGTTTTTACATTGTTCATAACTGCTTTTTTTTCGATTTAAAGTTAATATTTGGTGAAGTTATGAGTAATATTTTCAGAAATCTTTAGTTTTTTTGGCAAAAATTTTTTTTAGAAATATCGCTCTTTTTCGAAAAGAAACACTTTACGTATAAAATTTCCTCTTGATCGAAGGTATATGATAGAGCAATTTTTGGGTGTTTAATCTCTTCGTCTAGACTTCTTCCATCATGATATTTTAGCAACAAGTTAAATGTTTCAATTCTAATATCTAAATCGGGCATCGAAAAAAGTGCATTTTAAGGGATGCAAAAACACTCAAATTTATCGAAATCATAGCCGTTTCACGAAAGATAGCAATTGCCAATTTTTTTAAAATGCAAAGTAAGTATTTATTTGTAACGAGTGCAAGTTTCAGAGTTTTACTTTTTTCTGCGAAAAAACCATAAATTAAAAAATTTTATCTCCTGTTAAAGTATCATGATCGAAGTCTAGACGAAGAGATTAAGTATCGAAAAATCGCTATATCATGATCCTTACGAAAAGTGTTTCTTTTCGAAAAAATAGAATTTTTTATATATTTTACAAATTTTTTTGCTCGAAAACTGGAGGGTTTTGAGAAAAATGTCTAAGAATATTTTTTGTTGCTTCTGACCTGAACTATATGATTAAATTCTGAAGCGATTCGGTCAATATTACTGATTTGTTAAAAAAAAAAAAAATTGTTTAAACATAATCTTACCGGGTTACCCACCGGCAACCTGCACTTTTACTTTCTGGAGCATGTTTTAAGCGGGATCCTGCAAAAATTTTCTTTGCAAAATTTAATCATGATCAATGACGGATTTTTCCGAGTCTATATGCATAATCCTGGCATATAAAAACGTTGTAACTTGAACATTCTTCAACTGATTTTGATAACGTGTAGCATTTTTTGCTCGCGATAGAATGCACTTTGATAATAACTGTAAGAAAGTAATTGTTTTTGAGGATTTGTTACATAAAAAAACGCCAAACTGTAAAAAAATGGTTAAATCTTACAGAACTTTTATAAAATGTCCTAATTTTTTTGTAGAAAGTATAGATAAAAATATTTATTCCGAAAGCTTAATGTTTCTAGTTTTCAAAACCGTTAAGCAATCGAAAATTGGCTAAAAAATTGACGGAGTTATAATTTTTTAAGTGCGCGGAGTATACGAAAAACAATTTTTCCACAATAACTTGAAAATTTGGGGTTTTTAATCAATTTTAAAACACATTTTCATGATGTGTTCATCAAGACCTACACCGTGTGCCAGATCGCACAAAAAGTGCTTCCAATTTTTTTTAAGCACATGGTTATTTAGAGATTGGAGATGGCTAAATTCGAAAACTATCATGCCTTTACTTTAACTCTGTGATAGAAATATTTAGACGTTCTATGGATTGATCATGCGTCTAATGGGATCGAATTAGTTCGGTTCTGCGAGGTTTTTGCCCTTGCATTAACCTCTTGATTGCGTTCACCCTTCAATGCACGAATTGTTCATGCTTCTAATGGGGTCGAGTTAGCACGGGTATACGGATTTTGGACCTTGATTCACAGATTGGCCATGGTTTGTTTTAATGGAATCTTTAGCACGAGTCTGTGAGTTTTTTTCCTCTTGCGTTAAATCTCTGTTAAATTTCGATTAATTGTTTTACCATAAAAACAATTTTCAAGTTTTTCACCTATATATTGCCCCCATTTTTTATAAGATCTGGAAAAGTGAAACAATTTGAAAAAGTGTCTTACCAATTTGACCTCGAATTAACAAAATTCGTGTTGAGAGGTATTTTTTAGTCATAGTTGTTCCGGGTTATGTCGTCCGAACTCGATTCTTTAATATTCCAGTTTGTCTTTTGACGGCCGAGATTTCAATTTTCTTCGGAGAAAGATGATTCTTTGTGAGTCATTAAATTAGCTCCTAGTGATATTTCTCTCAGAAAATAATTATTACTAAGAGATAAAATGTACATGTTGTTTATAACGATGATCGCATATAAGGACCGCAATTGTAGGTCCCTTAAATGTTATTATACTTGGATTCGACTATAAATGGTTTTTGATTTTCATAAAAAAATTTATTTTTAGCTATTGGATTACATGGAACCGATAATGGCCGACGGTGGAAATATCGTCGATTATCACAGCAGTGAATTCTTCCCAGAACGTTGGTTCGATGTCGTTTTTGTTTTACGCACAAATAACACAGTGCTCTACGATCGTTTGGCAAGCCGTGGATATTCTGGGAAAAAATTGGAAGACAACATATCCTGTGAAATATTCCAAACAGCTTTAGAGGAAGCCACTTCATCATACTCACCGGATATTGTTGTTGACATGGAGAGCAACACTCAACAACAGTTGGAGGATAATGCAATCTGTATTATCGGTTGGGTACATTGGTGGCGATTAAATAATAACGATTGATCTAACGACTTATCCCTCCGATATTTTTATTAAAAAATTAATGTAACATAACTTTAATATTTCATGTTTTTTATTTTTGCGTCAAAAACAAAACAGATTCATTTTTTTCATTTGGTTTTAAAAAACATTTTTTTTTTTTTTGGAAAAGTCAAATATATCAAAAGTGTTTATAAAATATACAAGAAGGTGAAAAATTTCAAACAGCTGTATTTCCAAGAGAAATCATCGAATTTGGAAACTCAAAAGCTCATTTGAAAACTTGTACTTTCTAGTTTTGGAATCAATTGCTCAAAAAATTTTATCAAACCCTTGCCGCTTTGTAAGAAGGGTTATAAGGGTGAAAAATGTTATCCCTAAATTTTAAATAAAATTTAGAAGCGTACCAAAATTTTAAAAATTAATTTACAATAAATTAATACCACTCGAAGGATTGTTTATTTTTCTTGAAAAGAGCTATAAAAATTTCCCGTATGGGAATTTTGGATCAAGATATTCTCTTTCTAATCAAAATTGACACTTCTGGATTTAAAACTCTGTCTCATCTGAAATAATCATCGCACTGGAATTTTTTTTCATACCATTCGAAAATTTAAACTGCTTTCATTTAAGCTCTTTTATATTGTTTCTTAAAAATTTTTGCCATTCTTTTCGTTTTGTCACCTGGCCGCCAATTTATAAAAAAACATTATCTAAAATTTTATCATCCTCAATAGAAAACTTGTACTTCCTAGTTTCTGAGCAATAGAAATTTTTATCACCCCCTGCTGTTTTGAACTGAGGATTGAAATGGTGAGAAATTCGAGTATCGTGGTATTATTTCGAGTATCGTAGTAATTATTTCAATAACTGTCTTCCAACTTGGTTTTTAATCTGTAAATTTTCCACTTCACAAAGTTTTACTTTTTAAATCGATCAATTGCATTTCTATAGATCCAGTATCAACTCCAAATGGCTCAATGTGGAGTTATTATGAATGCTAGAGAAATGTAGCCTAATCCTCGTTAATCAATTCACGACGATTATTAAATTTTTTTTTTCTTTTTTTAATAAAATAAATAATCCAAAGAGCCGCATGTGGCTCGCAAGCCGCAGGTTGCCGACCAGTGCCCTAGAAAGTAAAAAAAAAAAAAAAAAAAAACGGTGTTGAAATTAAGCAGAGGATAAAAATGTCACGAGGCACAACTTTTAAATTTCTGTTGCAAGATTATTGGTTGTCTACTGTGCGAGTTCTATTGAAGTATCATTCCCTAGTACGTGAAGACTCTAATAAAATTAATATTTTATAAACAATTTTTATGTATTTAACTTTTTCTTTTGTATTTAAATAAAAATATAAACCAGGCTTTGATTGCTTGGCTACAAAAAAAAAAAAAAAAACAAACCATATTCTCAGTGGCGAACGAAGATGCATATTACAGGTACATGTGTACACTCAAAACCGGTTATAACGACATTAAAATGACCTAAAATTATGATCGTTATATCCGGATAGTCATTAAAAGATAAATGATACATTTATCTCGGTTACCTTCTGAAATAAATGAAAAAATGGAAATTGGTTGTTAAAAAAGTGTGTATTTGTTTATTTATTTTAAAAATTAGTTCTGGCGTTGTGACCTTATTTTCATTTTATTTTAGTAAAAATAAAATCGAACTATTTACGTCTCATGTATCGTTTGCATATCTTTGCTCGCCCCTGCTGATAATCTACAAAATCTGATCTCCAACATTAATTTATTTTTATTAATTATTATAAGTTAGTTTTTAATATCGACCCAAAACCGATAATTCTCTAGATTAAAATATTGTTGGCCTAAATTTTATATGCTTTTGTTCGAAATTTGTATTAATTTTTTTCTGTGTCATTTCGGACTGTTTCAATCAAAAGTAATTTACTTTTTATTTATAGGCAATTTTATTACAGATATGATATACAAATTACATAATGATCAAAATTAAATCTAAATATTATTTCTTTAGCCTGTTTTTTCCTTCGTTTTTAGACCGTGAGTCTATTTTTCGTCATTTCGACGATAAGCTTTAAAATGAGGGGTAAATCATGGAATTTGAAAAATTAATAAAGGAAGATTTCGCGTGGGCAGGAAAAACCAGGCTAGAAACAAAATATAAAATAATTTAATCTAGTTGTTTTTCACTAAAATCATTAAAATAAATTTTGAGGATATACTAAATTCTTCCTTTATAATAAATTTTTACAGAATTATCTCAAGAAAATTTTTGTTATTGTCTTCTTTTTACATCGCTTATTGAATGTCAAAGTTCTCAGTAATGACCAATTTTTCAGTGAATCCGTAAAATTTTCATTCCAAGACGCCTCTGACGTTTAGGTCGAAGTCATAAGAGGCCCCTATACAGTCAAAATCAGTTTTAGCGACATTGAAGAGACCAAAAACTTTGGTCGTTTTAAGCGATATATACATTTTTATAATGAAGTGAAAGTATTTGTCACTATAACCGATATATGAACTAATAAGGTCTTGTCTAACTAAGAAAGTATGGAAATGTAATAAATATATGGATGATCTTTTGTTGGTCGTTATAGCCGATATGTCGGCTTATAATTCCGATTATATTACGATATAGCTCTCTGTTGTTATATCCGATACATTCATATATTTGATTATATCATAGAAATAATACCATAGAGCTGCTACGTCGCCGCCCAAACGGTTGATCGCAGTAGAGAGACACAGATAAAGTAGAAGCGTATAGTTGTACAGATCAAAAATATAGATAATGAACTGAGGGTTACTATTCAGCTGTATAGTAAAAACGGGCAAGAAACTATGAGAGAGATAAAGCGAATATGCGGCCAGTAGTTGTGTCTTTCTAGAATTCTACAGGCCTATAGAAAAGAGACAGGTGTGGCCGCACTGTCGCTTTATCTCTTTCTACAAAGCTAGAGATCATTTTTGTGCGGACATTGCTCAGTTATTCTTATCTTTGAAACAAATAAAGTAGGCACTTATAGCTGACTTCGTTTCTCTTATACGCCTAAAATTTCTGTCTCTTTCTACCCCTTTCATTACGATAAAAAATTCGCTTATTGCATTTCCTGTGTTTATACAGCTTTATGGTATTATCTCTATGGTGTACATAGGGATTTGAATGGGACTTTTCATTTTCGTTCAACGGATTTTGACTGTAATTATTATGTATACGAATTTCGAAATCCTGAACATTCTTCAATCATTTGCGTCGATATTAATGACTAATTTAAAAAAAAAATTGTTTTGTTGTTAATTACTATAAGTGTTTAAAAAATTCATATAATGAAAAACATTTCATAAAAGTTTGCTATATTTTAAGTTTTTCACTTTTCTCATTATAATAATTATTATAAAGCACGAGCTTTTTTGTATTAAAAACGATAAATTAAATGATATACAGGGTTTTTATTGATTATAAAGGATGTTCTATTTTCGATGTTATTTTTAAATATTTCGCGATTTTGTTCTAGAATGTGTTATAGATAAATTAAACACTCCGGTCCTGGTTAACAAAAATGACAGACATATTCTATCGCTGATCAATTCTATCGATGAACATATTCTATCATGTAAATATTCTATCGCATGTTTTATTTAGGGTGTCATTTTTAGTTTTTTAATTAAACAACTTTTTCATTATCACAATTTTTCATAAAATTTCGACACATTTCCACTTTTATCTTTTGAATGGCTATCTATGATTTTTAGTTTTAGATCATCTATGGTTTAAGCATCATTTGCGCACATCTTCCCCTTAAAGTATCTTCAAAAAAATCAATAGGCGTTAAATCGCAAGATCTAGACCAGGAATGGGGAACCAAGGGCACGCGACACAATATTTTGGGCACGAAACCCATCAAAAACTTTACTAGACAGCATTATACTACGAACGAACGCGAGTGATCTTACTACCGCGCGCTCGTTTGTTATTGTAGTTACATCGTCGTGGACTACAATTGACATTTTGAAAAGAACCACAAACCCGTTAGTCAAAAAAACGAGACAGAACAAAAGGAATTAATTGCAAGTGCAATGAAAGACAGAAATAAACATTCGACGTTTATGATTAAATATATTGACAAAAATTGCCATGCGAACGCGGCAAGTTACTCGGCTGCAACTGTCATTACTGGGCATAGTAAACCTTTTCAAGAGAGTAGATTTTTGATGGAATCCTGGTTAGCATGCGCGCCATCACTTTTTGTTGATTTCGATAATAAAGATTAGATAATTCAGCGCATCAAAGATTCGCCTCTCGAAACCAAAGACTTTATATACATAGAGAACGCCACGTCTGCTTCACGAGGAATTATTCAAGTGTCGAACCATATTTCGCCATTTCCGTTAACCAGAATGCTATTACTTGCTACATGTCAAAATACAGGACATTCTATTATAAAACCCAAAAATGGCGGCATATTTAAAAAATAACATAAAAAATGAAACATCCTTTTCTTAAAATTTATTTTAAATATTATTCAAATTTTCGACGTATATTTAATAGTCTGGGGTTGGCGTTAAATTGTCGTTGCCTACGAGGGAATAAAATCATTCTCATTTAGGCTAAGATTTTTCCATCACTAGCCACTACTCGATGAACCAGAAGAATAAATTTAACGTTGGTAGACATCAATTCAAATATTCAAATTTTAGCCTAACAGATTTTCTCCACTAAACGAGGCTTAAACCTCTAAATTCTTTCCTATAGCTCCGATTGACCTGAAAATTAAGCTTTGTCCACCCTCTAGATCAAAAGTTATATAGTGTTTAGTGGTGCTTTTGCAATATATCAAAAAATGTGTATCCAAAATTGCTAATACTTTTTGAGCATGTTTTCAATACCAAAATAAAGTAAATTAGAATGTGGCAAGCTTTAATTTTAGTTTTCGTGGTAAATTCATCAGTTTTTGTGCTGAATAAAACATAAAAAAAGGTACGAGAAACTTTCATTATAATTCCGTTAATTTTCGCGCAAATTAGTTGAAACATTTTTCATTTTCAAGGTTTTTTAAAGCACTTTAAAAATTGTATATTTTCAAAAAACGTAAATTTTTTCAGTTACTTAATGTTAAATACTTCGAATTTCAATCGCCAATAACTCGGAAAGTATTGTTTTTTCGAAAAATACTTGTATGACACTTATTGCTTAAATTTTATCGCTCTGTCGATTCCCGTTGCTATTTTCACCATATATTTTTCTATCCCCTAAAAGGAATGGTTAGCACCCCCTGGGCAAAAGCACTACTAGGCACCATATAACTTTTGACCTAGAGGATGAACAAAGCTTTATCCCCTTAATAAATTTTCATCGAAATCGGTGCTATATGTCAAAATTTAGGGCTTTTTTTGTCCTCGTTTATTGGAGTAAATTATTCTGAATATACGCCGGGTGAAAAAATTCGTAACACAAATTAGGGACTCGAAATTACGAGAGAAATCTTTGTTTTTTTAAAGGTACAAAATTTTATGAGCTATAAAAATACGAACTTAATAATCTAAAATTTTAAACAAGCAAATTTTTATAGGCACAACGCTATGTTCAATAATCGTATTAATTGTTTTTTATTTGGAAAAATTTGCCTTGATTCGGGAGAAAAATCGGACCCGTTTGAAACTTTATGAGTAATAACTGCTGAAAACAGGACTACGGATAAGTAATAATAGTGACGGCCTACTTACAAAGGGGATTTAAGAGTATTCTAAATTAGGAGAAATAATAAAAATATTTTTTAAGGGCCTCCTCGTCCGTCATAATAACGCGTCCACAGTATTTTCCAAAAAGTTTAAGCCTATTTTTTCATAATTTGAAGATAAAATGCATAAAATTGGAAATTTTTTATAAAATAAATTTGGGAAAAAAGCATAAAAATAAATATTTTTTATACGTATTTTGGGAAAACTGAAAAATTCAGTATCATTTAACAAAATAAAATTTTGGATATTTTTTCATAATATAATTGTTTTATTCTCTTTAAATTTTTTGTAATTATAAATGTAAATGTATATAAATATATTAATTATAATTAATGTATTATTATTAAAATCCATAAATATTTATTATATATATTATATATGTTATTTAATAACAAGTGTTTTTTATTTAATGATGATTTTAATTGACTTAATATAAAGGATGGGCCTTTGGTGGGTTGTCAAATTTACTGCCCTCTTACCGTAGATATACTGAAACTCTTACTGTAGATATTGCATGTTTTGTATTGCACTGAGAAAAACAAATTCCCTTTCAAAAAAAGTATCTTTTAAGGTAGTACGAGATCCAAGACAATTTTAGATTTAGGGTTGAAATTATTTGTATCTTATTTTCAACTTTGATGATGAATTTTGTTATAACTTCATGAATGTAGACGAAAAATAAAAATTCAATTTTTCGATATCTGCCTGGTTTTCAAAATATTGAAAGTTAAGTAATTAAACAAAATTTTCAATTGTCGATATTGTGAAAATTACCCCAGATACCGCAAAATTGTAGTCTTACTTTTCTTCTCATATTGACAGCCCCCCCCCTCCTCCTAAATTTTCAGAATTGATTTAGACTTCATTTAGTCCAACTTCATATAAAAATGAATCTGCTGAAGTTTTTATACCATGTATATATGAAATATGTATACATAGTATATTAAGTTTAGTCCCAAGTTTGTAACGCTTAAAAATAATGATGCTAGGAAAAAAATTTTGTCATAGGTGTTCATAAAATCACCTAATTAGTCCATTTCCGGTTGTCCGTCCGTCCGTCCGTCCGTCCGTCCGTCTGTGGACACGATAACTCAAAAACGAAAAAAGATATCGAGCTGAAATTTTTACAGCGTACTCAGGACGTAAAAAGTGAGGTCAAGTTCGTAAATGAGCATCATAGGTCAAAAGGGTCTTGGGTCCGAAGGACCCATCTTGTAAACCGTTTGAGATAGAAAAAAAGTTTAAATGTAAAAAATGTTCCTTATCAAATACTTATTAAACAACTTTTGTTCGTAAACAATTTTTTCGTAAACATCACTGTTTACCCGTGAGGGCGCCAATTAGGCGGAAATTTTATAATATGTACTATGTACAGTTTCGTTTAAGTAAGATTCCAATGTTTTTTTTTCAGTGTTTTAGTAGTGTGAATAGCCCTAGTTTTATTGAGTCCCGAATATCGGGATTACTGTATATCATATTTAACGGATTTTTCGCCCCACATTTTTGCCGCTCCGGGCGCTTGTCCAACTCACCCCTCCTGGATCGGGAGTTGCAACTCCGCCAACTGCCGATAATAATTCTTACTAATTAAAACAGGAAGTGGACCAGTTTTGAGTAGTTCCAATTTAGACTACCAGGTTACTTACCATTTATCAATATACTTTTTATCAAGGATGTACGAGCACCAAGACACTTTTTAATAAAAAAAAGTGAAAACAAACAATTGACTGAGTTAATTGTTGAAATACCATGCATAGTCAGTGTTGATTTCTTTATCACATTACACATAAAAACATGTGACACATACATTACTGATATTCAAGTATTCAAATATACTGATATCAACCTGGTAGTCTAAATTGGAACTACTCAAAACTGGTCCACTTCCTGTTTTAATTAGTACGAATTATTATCGGCAGTTGGCGGAGTTGCAACTCCCGATCCAGGAGAGGTGAGTTGGACAAGCGCCCGGAGCGGCAAAAATGTGGGGCGGAAAATCCGTTAAATATGATATACAGTAATCCCGATATTCGGGACTCAATAAAACTAGGGCTATTCACACTACTAAAACACTGTAAAAAAAAAACATTGGAATCTTACTTAAACGAAACTGTACATATAATACATATACCCTGTATACAGGGTGCTTTTTTAAGTTGGAATATGCTTGAAACTCGAAAAATAACTTTTATCGATAAACCAAGTTTCAAGCGAAAAATATTGGGTATGTAGTCGCACATTTTATTACGCTGACATTATATTTGATCGAGGTGTTCAACCTCAATGAAAAGCTCTCTACTCCATAACTGGTAATCGATAGGTAAACAATTTAAATTAGAAAATTATTTTTGATTAAAAAAGTAACATTTTTTTGTTCGAAACATTTTTTCGCAAACCGTGCAGTTAAGACAAAAACGGACTGAAAAGTTTTACCCAAAATTGATTTTTTAGATCAAAATTGTTATTGCGTATAATTTTTTCTGCAAAATTTAATTACACTTCGAAAAAAACTTTCCAATAAAAGTGGTTCGTTTTTCTATAAAGACCATGTTAGTTCAAATTTAAGAAACAAACGCACAAAATGCTAGATTTTTAGTATCAAAAAATGTTTGCGTATTAATAAAGAACAACTTTCTAATTTAAAGCGTTCATCTAATATTTTTAGTTATGAATCAGAGAGCGGATTTAATTGAACCTGGAAACTTAAATCGAATTCGATGCCGATATAAGATGTGCCCGTTTTAATATTTTACTTTTGAAGCATTTTGCTCAATTTAATTTATTTATCGAGTTTCAAGCATATGGTAACCTAAAAAAACACTCTGTATATGATATCAGTGTAAAGGTCGACAAATATTATTTTTCCCGGAGCGGCTAAATAGCTAGATCGGACCCTGCTCCTAGTTATCAATAAAGGAGGGAAATATGAAGTTCTGCTGTTTAAGAGATTGTTTTTGAAAATTTCGTTAAAAACTGGATAAAATAGAATAAAATATTATCCTGTACCAATTGCTTTTCTAAAGTGTCATTGGAAATACACTTTTCAAAAATAAAAAAGAGAGCATAAAAAATGAATTATAATTTCCATCGATACATTGGGGCTTTACCAACCCTAATTTGAGAGTAAATAGGTGAGCTTGAAGATGTGGTTCTATGTGGCTCTTTGACTGAATTCAGAAAACAATGTATTTCGCGGTTTTTAACAATGAAATGAAATCATGAATAGTCTTTGTTTATTACGAGAGCAATTTATCGACATAGATGTATTAAAAGTTGCCTATCCATAAATGTATATAGTATTTTTTACAAAAAAATCATCAGAATAAAAAAAAGTAAGTTTGTATAACTTTAGTTGCGATAATATTGATTCTTTACTATATGACGTTTAATTAAGAAATTATCTATTTTTCTATTGTAGTGAAATGTACACAAATAATTGTGTGCATGTTCACCCCCTTGCACCCTCCTGTTGTTAAACAAAATACACAGAAATAGATTAAGAATTTATTAAGTCACCGTTGGAATAAAAACTTAAGGCTTGTGGATTGCTGTTTTGACTTCCTAGCTTTTTAAGGCACCCTTTGTTCGATTTCCAAATGAAAGGGCCTATTTATTTATGACGTTGTTGTTAAACTCTACTATTTTCCTGTAAACATTGCGGCATGCATATGTCACTTAGTCTTGTGTCTCCCACCGTTGACCGATTCCACGTTTTGACACGTTGTTACGTGCTAAATGTACGTTCAATGCTACTATTACAGTAAGCCTAGCCGACCGAAGTGCTATATAGTAAATCGCATTTTTGGGAGGAAGCCCGACTTTGTGGTTATGGTTATTTAAATTTGCAAAGGGGAAAAGCGGACTTCTTTTGCGTTGTCGTGTGGGGGCCCTACCTAAACATTTCTTTTTCAATTATTCCTTTTTTTCCCCTTTCTAAAAATTTGTTGTTAAAAATGATTTTATTGGTAATTTTTGTACCCTATTATATGAAATATATCAGAGTATATTAAGTTTAATCCCGTTTGTAACGCTTAGAAATATTGATGATACAAACAAAATTTTGATATAGGTATTCATAAAATTAATCTTATTAATCCATATTCATTAGTCAATCCGTTAACACGATAACTCAAAAACGAAAAAGTATATCGAGCTTAATTTTTTTTATATCGTGTTTCGGACTAAAAGGAGCGAGTTCAAGTTCGGTAATTGACAACATGGGTCCATTGGGTGTTGCAAACCGCAAGAGGAAGAAAAAAAATTTTAATGTAAAAACTGTTTCTTATAAAGAAGTAAAAAGCTTTTGTTTGAAACATTTTTTCGTAACTAATCTAGTTTTCCCGTGAGAGTCCAAATTAAGGAAAAAATTTAGTTCCCTTTTTCTCAATAATCTGAAATTTTGAAGATTTTTGTAAATCTCCAGAGGTGGGGGGGGGGCAGAAGGTAACATTTATAAATTCACACTTCTATTTTCTATCTAGAAATAGTTTCAAAAGTTTTCAAAGAACTCGAATTTGTAGAAATATTTTCAAAATTAAATGAATTAAAACCATATCAAGATATTTTTTAAAAACTTCGAAAATCAATTTTCTTTGCACTTTGGATACTAATATGTTTTAAACGCTTACAGTCATTTATTAAATAAAAGAAACCATTTTTGTAGATCAATTAATTTTCTACAAAAATATGTGTTGAGATTTGCTGTACGTTCAATTAATAGTAAGATTTGAAGTTTTTCATATGGGATTGAGGTAAAAATGGAAAACTCTTTGATGAGGAGGACTTTCCTAGATATATTAAGAGGTCGTATGTGGAGATAATTGTCTAGAGGTGCAAAACAATCAATTTTTCGGTGTCGGAAGAAAAAAAAAATTCGATTGCTTTGATCCACCCTAATGTAAATGCAGATACTCCTCCCTGAGTGTAATCCTGGTGGTGACCATGAGTCATTTTGTAAAGGATTGTAAATATTTAACTTCTGTAGTAAATATTTATGGTTGAACATCTTATAGTCTATATACGGAGGTTGGAAATATAAAAATTTTTCATTTTTATATGAATTGCCATTTTTGAACATCCTACGCAACTCACAAACAATGTGCTCCAAAATAATTGCATTACATTTTTTTATCAGAAACGACTGCTTAAGGTTATGCGAGCACTACTACCATCATATATAAGGATAAAAATATTATTTTTTGAGTATATCGTTAATCAATCGTGGATACACAATGAAGCCAATTATAGCTCTTTCCCAAAAAGTTGCATTGAAGTGTGTGTACATGTAGTTCTATGAAATATAGTCATCAAGGGCGTCACCAGCCGATGATAAAGGGGGAGACAAGCTGCTTTATAGAGAATACGAAAAGTATGAATTGTAGGTACATTCAAGTAAAAATTTTATTGATAAAAAACGAAAAATTTTTTTAATTTTAAAATTAGACTTATTTTTCCATTAATTTAGCTAAAAACAGGCGTGGATCTAGAGTTGAATTTTGGTGGGTCACAGACACAGGAATCTGGAATTATAATGGGAATAGCCGTGGATTTTTTTTTTGTATTTTCGTGTGGGGGCTCTTACCTAAAAATTTATTTTTCTACTATTCCTTTTTCCCCTTTCATCGTATGGGCGCCTTTTTTCTAAAAACTTTATTTTTATTTAGTTTTTATATCCTATATATGAGATATAAAGAGTATATTAAGTTTAATCCAAAGTTTGTAACGCTTAGAAATATTGATGCCACAAACAAAATTTTGATATTCGTTGTGTGCGTAGTCATGGTAGGGACAATAAAATCGATGCCAGCGCTTCCAGTGAAAAATTTTGGCTTTAAAAGGGGCTGTTATTACTAATTTGCAGTTCTTTAAATGTTAATGTTATAGAAATGTCAAATTAAAATTATTGTAAAACACGAATTAATTAAACTTAATGCATTAAAAAATGTGAAAATAAAAAATCAAATTGCACAAATATTATTTTTCAAATGTAAATTATCATAAGTATTTATTTAAATCTGTGAGACAATAATATTAAATTTTCAATGTAAGTCTTAAATGCAATCCATACAATTATATATGCATCCATACAATTCTATAATTAAAGTAGTGTATCGTTACAATGGAAACGAAACTCAGGCACGGAGCGAATAGGTTTTCATAAAATTAACCTAGTTAGTCCATTTCCGTTTGTCTGTCCGTTATCACGATAACTCAAAAACGAAAAGAGATATCGAGCTTAATTTTTTTATATCTTCCTCCGGATCCAAAAAATGATTTTGAACAAAACTTTAAACGTAAAATTGTTTTATATAAAAAAATAAATAACTTTTGTTTAAAACATTTTTCTCGTAAATAACTTTGTTCTTCCGTAAGAGTCTAAATTAGGGTAACAATTTAGTTCCTTTTTTCTCAAAAACTATAAAAGATAGTTGGTTGAAAATTTGTAGATGGCTATTTTATTCTAATTTCATACTAAACTCATCCGATAACTAAAATTTTGAATTCAGTGGAATTTTACTTTTTTAAAGCAAGTTTGTGTTTTGAACCATTTTTGTGAATCTCTAGAGGGGGCAGCTGCCCCTATATGCTCCCCTTGGCGGTGCCTATGGCTTATTCCGACTTATGCCTAATCTGTTACTGAATACATGAAAATAAGTTTCAAACAAAAGTTCTAACTGACGTAATTTCACATATTTTTATTTTCAAGTGCGTTTCTTGCATGAAAACTGCCCAAGATATGGTACCCTCAAGAATGAATACTTCTTTAATTTGTAACTTTGCGAAATCACCATCTATAAACAGTTTTTCCTAAAAAACCCGACAATCGTATGCCGCACTGAAGAAAATGAGATTAAAATTTTATTTATCGAAAACAATAGCCGTTTGGAATTATTTGGAGGATCACTAGCGCTGATGACCTTGGATTATTTTGTCTCCATTCGAGATCAAAATTTAATTAACTGTACAAAACAGTTTCGGTGTTCAAATCCACTTTATGACATTTTTTTAAATCAAACGTTTTAATTTTTTTTTTAATTTCGAAAACAATACACAAAAATGTGTCCAAAAATCACATGATTATTTATATAAAAATAAAAAAACTTTAAAAATATTCTCATAATGATTTGCAGAAAATCATAATTATGGAATATAAAGAGATAATCAAGTGAGGGTATGTATAATTAGTAAATGGTTCAGTAGTTTACTATTGCTAACTTAATTACAACACCTGTATAAACAGTATTGTTTATGTCTAAACATATTACATCTTTTAAAACATTTGATTTAACCTCGACTCTTGAAGTTCAAATATAAGAATAAAGTTATACGGACACTAGAACAATGTAAAGATAAAAATCTGGATATTTATATATTGTCAATCAGTAGTAGACCGATGCCAAAAGAAATTAATCATGCCGAAAACCAGAAAATTCCCTGATAAAAAAGTTGAATTCAATTCGAATTAAAATTTTCGAGTTCATTTCGCTTTGATTTCGAGTTCAAAGGGAATAAAAATTCAAAGCGAAATGAACTCGAAAATTCACATAAAATTTTTTTTTGTTTTTAAAATTACAATTTAGGGGATTGAATTCACATTGGCCCAGTTTATACATATTGAGTAATTTAGTTCATTTTCAAATTTGTTTATGCAACACCAATTACATGTTTGGTGTAATATTTTATAACTTTCTGCATTACCATCTGAGATTGCAAATTTCTAGTACTCTGCTGTCACGTTCAGATGGCACAAAATAGCGTCAAAAATGGCTTTTTTCTGAAATTTTATCATTTTTATTTTATATTCGCAAGAGGAGAAATTTGTTGGGTTTGTAGTAAAGCTTCAATAGTAAACCCCATATTTTTATAGGAGCATTCGCACCAGCCCCCTCGAGTTATAAATATATGTTTACATACATATGGTAAAACAGTTCATTTGATTGTAAATAAAAAATATTTGACTGATTTAAATGAAACTAATACCAAAAGTAGGTTTTAATACTTACTATTAGAATTTTAGCCAAATCCGCACAAATAGTTCAGCCAAAATTTTAAATTTAGTAAATTTTTTTAAATGGCTGCCATTTTATGCCATTTTTTACAACGGAGTAGCATTTTTTATTATCTTTCGATTTCATAATAGGTTACATATCCGTAATCGATTAAAAAATAATGTCTCCTTAACCCATTTTTTTTGAAAAACAGAAACTTTATCATTTTTTGAAAATAATTGTTTGCTGGTTTTATTGACTGGCATTTTGTATACCATGTATATATGAAATATACATAATATATTAGGTTTCGAAGAGAATCATCTTATTAGTCCATTTTCGGTCGTCCGTCCGTCTGTGAACACGATAACTCAAAAACGAAAAAAAATATCAAGCTGAAATTTTTACAGCGCACTCAGGACGTAAAAAGTGAGGTCAAAGAGCAACATAGGTCAATTGGGTCTTGGGTTCGTAGGACCCGTCTTGTAAACCGTTAGAGATAGAACAAAAGTTTAAATATAAAAAATTTTCCTTATCAAAAAATAAAGAACTTTTTTTTAAACATTTTCTTGTAATTATCACTGTTTACTCACGAGGGCACACATTAGATGCAAATTTTATAGTATGTATTAATATGGGATTATCAGTCATGTATGTGTGACATGTATAGGTATATGTGTTATGTGATAGAGTAATCAACACTGTCTATACATGGTATTTCAATAATTAAATCAGTTAATTGTTTGTTTTCACTTAAAAATTTTTAGATTTAACCCCCGCGCTATTGGGGTGAAGAAATCTAAGGCAGGTAAGGTAGTTTTTAAAGTTGCTGATCTCGTATTTATGGAAGAGATTTTTCAATTTTCAGATTTTTTCCCTCTTTTTTAGTTCAAATTAAAAAGTCGTTGAGAATCATCATTTTTTTGCTATTAAATCTTCTTTTAGGTTTTTAAAAAGGTTTTTTTTTCTGTCTTTGATATCGAATCTAGTACCAATATATTACATTGAAATCATAGCTTGTATGTTCCTATTTCTTACTACGAACAACAAACTTGGCGCATGAGCGGTTAATGCAGTGTCATTTCATGCCAATAAATGGTACAAACAATTTAGGGGGTCTAAATTTAAAAATTAACAAAGGGGGGGGGGAATGGAAGTTGTATCAATTTGATCATAAATTCGAGATCAAAGACTATACAAAAACGCTTACATGCCTTAAAATGGTTAAATTTTCAAAAAAATGGTAACTTTTTTAGGGAGTGTAAATGTGGGCTAAAAGAGGACAAAGAGTAACAAATTTAACACTTCGACTGAAATTTCAAGATCAGCAACCCAAAAATTCTCTTATACGGCGGGAGGGGGGTGGATAGTGTAAAAAGGAGTATATTAATAAAAATATCATTAATATCTTTTAAAAGGTATTTATTCTTTACACCTCTTTCCCCAATAGCATGGAGGTTAAAACTCAAAATTTCCGCTTTAAACCATTTATACCTTTTCTAAGAATAGCTTTTTTTAGCCAAAGCAAAAAACCGCCAGTCAATACACCCAGCAAAAAATTATTTTCAAAAAATGATAAATTTTCGGTTTTTCGCAAAAATATGGGTCAAGGAGTCATTTTACGGATATGCAACCTATTATGAAATCGAAAGATAATAAAAAGTGCTATAATTTTAAAAAATTCAACTCCGTAGGACAAAATGTAAATAAATTTAAAATTTTGGCTGAACTATTTGGCGGATTTTTAACTAAAAGTTGTAAGTATTACAACCTACTTTTGGTGATAGTTTCATTAAAATCTGTCAAATATTTTTCAAGCTACAATCAAATGAACTGTTTAATCATATGTATGTATACATAAATCTATAACTTGAGGGAAGGGGACAAAACTTCCCCAAAAAAATATGAGGTGTAGTTTTGAATCTTTACAACAAACCCACCAAATTTGGATATGGACCGAAGTCTTCCCTTGCGAATATAAAATAAAAACAAGTGAAAACAAACAATTGACTGAGTTAATTGTTGAAATACCATGCATAATCAGTGTTGATTTTTTTATCACATGTGACACATGTGACACATACATAACTGATAATCAAGTATAGACGGACGGACGAACGGACGGACAACCGGAAATGGACTAATTAGGTGATTTTATGAACACCTATGACAAAATTTTTTTCCTAGCATCATTATTTTTAAGCGTTACAAACTTGGGACTAAACTTAATATACTATGTATATTTCATATATACATGGTATAATGATAAAATTTCTGAAAAAAAAGCCATTTTTGATGCCATTTTGTTGGTTAGACATTTTGCACCACTCCGGGAATGTAACAAAATTCAAAAAAAAACTTATTTTTATGTGAAAAGTAAAACCCCAAAGTTTTGCTGCCCGAACTTTTAATCTACACATGTCGTAATTTTATTCAAATAATATAATTATCTATTTGTCCTTTACAATGATAAAATGTCGCAGTATATTGTCATTTTAAATCATTTCACAAAAATTTTTCGTTAAATTTTATAAGAAACAAGGGAAAGCAAACAATTGATTGAGGTAATTGTTAAAATACTCTGTATACACAGAGTTGAATATCAGTGCCTGCATTATTTTTATAAATTAAAAAAAACAACCTAGTTATAGCAGTTTGAAGAATTTTCTAAAAAAAATATTTTTGTTTTAGAAATTATTTTGCAAGACTTGTTATTTGAAGCTCCTACTATAATCAATTCCATCTTTTATAGTTTTGGAGAAACTGACATCAAAATTTTGCACCCTTACGGAAAAACAATAATATTTACACGGATAATCAAACATTATTTTAGAATTTTGATAAGTTAAAATATAATTTAAAGTTTTTCAGCTTTTACAATGGCCTTTTTGGAGTTTTTCCGAACATGAAACTGTTAATATCTCGAAAACGAAGAAGTTTAAGAAAAAATCACAAAGCCTTTTTGACGTTAAATAACCCATGGAATCAAGAATAACTTTAACTTGATTCAAAAAAATTTCATTTAACTGTTTCTTTGGAGGGAGGGGGGGAGGGTGTATACAAAACTTGGACCAAAAGGGTTTCTGGCAAGATTCACAATATTAATCTATAAGCTTTTCTAATCAAGAATCAATTGACAAAATGTGGTACTCATATTTTACACACTCAACGATATCCACCGCCTGTTCTAAATTAATAATACTTGATATACATACATACAGTTCAGGTATAAAAATTCAAAAATGAAAAAATATAGTTTGTATGGCAAAAATATATTATTACCATGTAGAATTATTACTTTATAAATTACAGGGTGGTCCCATCATACAAAGAATACTCAAAAAGTACATAAATTTAGTGTTTTACTTTAATAAGTAAATTCTTGGATAACACAGTAAACGTAAAGGCCAAAAGCCCGCAGACCCACACTAACACGATCCAATTAAAGGCATGGACAACCCATAGATCACACGTTATTCCTGTTATTCGCGGGTTGACCATACCTTTAATGGGATCGTGTTAGCACAGTTTTCTGTGTCATCTTCGTTCATCGTGATCTTCGTCAAATTTTAACTGTAGTCTTTTTCAAAAGATTGGAAGTTATTACGACAATATATCTTGTTATTGTTCAAAATTTAATTAAAAAAAAATTATTATTTTATTAATTTTCCACACACTCTAATGCATACACCCCCGGCTAAATAGTTAACAGTCACGTATATTTCGGAAAACGCCATAAATGCTGTGACAATTGTTTCGATCGATTAGGTCAAATATATTATTTACATAAAAAAATTTAAAACATTAAATTACATTTAGTTTCATTGATTTTACTTGTGTCGAGTTAAATGCAACTTGTATATAATGTGTCAGATAGAGAATTCTGGCAGGAAGCGGTCTCCAACATTTCTTAGGAAATACCAGAACGGAACATGATTGGATTTGGATATAATATTCTTATTATAGTAAAATCTAATCGTTTCCTTACATGTTTTATTATTTTACATAAGAAAGAAAGTGTTCCATAGAAAGCTGTAATTAGGTAGCTGGCTACAGCTTTGTGGTGTGATATTTAAAGTACTCGATTTTGAGAAAACATCGGTATTTCTAACCGATGCATTGAAAAATGTCGATGAATAGTCTCGACATATTGCATTCAAGAAAACATCGATGTATTTTCTTAGTGGACACTCCTAGTTATAATTCTTTCAAAAATATTCCTAGCCTATTCTAATAAATTGTAAATTAATGTTTACTTCAAAATACAGGTGTGTTCAATAAGATTTTACCAAGTAGCTGAGAGACAATTTGTTCAAAATGGCAGAAACACATTGTTGAACAAGATGTTAACATTTAAATGTGGAAGACGTGTATTATTTTAAGCAGTAAATTAATATTTTATTTTTAATAGCAACTTGTATTAACATAATTTTTATTTTTATACTATATTAACTGTATACGTATGGTTTGGAGATCTATTTTTTAGCTTCTTCCATTTATGTGAAAAAATTTTTTTGACCATATATTTCACATTTACATGTTAAAATTGTATTGAACAACACATTTTTTTCATATTTTTACCTAAAATCTACTTAACCAAAAGCAGGTAGAAATGTACTTACTTGCAAGTATGTAAGTAGATGTTACATGTTGTTAGTACAGTTTTTTAATAAATTAATAGTAATACTACAATAATTGTAGAACAATTATTGTCCATTCATATATTTTTAGTTTACTTGAAATTTTTGTGAAGTGAGGACGTGCATTCAATAAAAATTTTTAATGTAGGTAAGTAAATTATATTCAGATTTTCAAAATATTTTAATGATTATATTATAATATAATTTTAAATTAAAACAAAAATCTTTTTTACAGATACAATGAAAACGAATGGAAAATAGAATTATGGATCGATAATAAGGTAAATATTTTTCAATTATTAATTTAATTTAGAAAATACCTGAATAATTTTGAATTCTACTTGTGAACAATATGAAAATATTCTTTATATATTCCTTTTTATTTTTAATTATCCGTTTATTCAAAATTAACTGCAAGCAGCTCAACTGAGCGATTGATTTGAACTTGCTTTTACTTGAATGGGATGCCGATAATACCATGAAAATTGTAAAATCGTTTATTAAATAGTTGATTGAGAATTTTATTTTTATACCTAGAATACAATGAAAATCAGTCGCTTTAATACTAAATTTTTTAATGTAACAATATAGTATAGTCATTCTGTTTTGAGCGAAATATTAATTTTCCGTAACCAATATACAGGAAACAGAGACATATAAAAATGGAAATTTTTCTGGAGAATTCAATGCTCTATTTTTATATAAACTGGCATTAGGGGCTCTTGTAGAAATGCAGCCGAAATTGGTAAAACCGGGTTACTTAGTTAAAAAAAAAGGATTTGTTTCAAAAAAAGTTTCGTACAAGTAATTGTTAAATAAATTAATTTAAAAAATATCGTTAAAAATGGGATTTTTAGAAACGTGCGCACCTCTTTGAAAAAAAAAAAAATTATACGAAACTTGGTGAAAATTTAGCTCTAAATAAGTCAAAGAAAAGCTTGCTTTGCGTGCTTTTGAAAATTTGAAAATTATTCAAAATTTTTGGAAAATCGATTTAAAATAAAAGTTTTTTAAAATCCAATTAAATCACATCCTCGTGCGTTTTCATAAATGTTTCTTCGCTTAAAATTTTTTTACTTAGTTGCAGTAACGTATGTGAAATGTCCGTTCTTTTTTTTCAAAAAGTTCGTTTTCTTCTTTTATAAAATTGTTTTAAAGGCCATGCTATAGCTGGGACTTTTCAATTTTTCAAATATAAAACAATACGTTCGACTAGTGTATATAATATATTAGGCTGCGACACAACGTCCTCTTTCTTTAAACAAGTTACGGCGACCTCGCACAGTTATTGCTGAAGTCGGATACGAAATAATTTCAATTTTGTATTCTAAAAAATGCATCGGTGTCTCTGAGTGATGATTTGTCCAGTTTAAAGTTCACTTTTTTTTATTTATTATTTATTTATTTCTTTTTGTTTATATAAATAATTTATTTAACAATTTTTTGACGGCCTGGACTAGATCGATCCGAAATAAATAGTTAAAAAAATTTTGTACGAAATTTTTTTTTTACAAAGCCTATTTTTTCAAACTAAATAAACCGGTTTGCATCAACTTTGGTCGCCATTTTTTATTATAATTCTTTAAGGCCCTTTTACACTAGTGTAATTAAGATTTTTTCCGTCCAAATTATATAAATTAATAACACTGAGCGACTTGGTGAAAATATTAGTTGGCGGTGTAAGTAACATAATACAAAGGGCTTACTTGAACCGTTACAAATGTCTGTTTTAAATTGGTCTATTTAAGTATATTGTTTACTAAACCGCTTAAAATCTAGATAAACCGAAAATTAGAATTTTTCGTCCCATAGCTCAAAAACGAAAAGAGATATTTATAGCGTGTTCCGGAAAGAGTGTTAATACGTAAATAATCAGCATAGTTCAATTGGGTTTTGGATTCGTAGCACCCATCTTGTAAAGCGTTAGAGACAAAACAAAAGTTGAAATATAAAAAGTGTTTCCTATAAAAAAAATAAGCAACTTTTGTTTGAAACATTTTTTCCTAAACATCACTAGTGAGGTCGAAAATTAGGTTAGAAAGACTATCTTTAATTATTTTCTGTTTACTTATTATGGACATTCAAAAGCTCAACCTTGGCCAATTTGTACATTTTAAAGTTATTTTTACAATACCTAACAACTGAGAAGATGCATTTTACAATATTTTTCGAAGACTTACATTTTCACATTTTTTGGACTTAATTAATCGTTATAAGTAAGTTTCTTTCGTCTTTGGTCAAATTGTATATATAAAAATTTTTTAAATTTTTACGACGTTTCAAGCCATGCAACCGGACCTTGCAACGTATACGGGAAAATCAATAGCTTACTCATTGGGTTAGAACTATCGATAAAATGTGGTCTCAGCTTTGCTCAAATTTTGAGAAAACTTTTGTCACCCCTACCATTACATGACATTGTAATTACTTTTTATCTCTTTTTTTATATATAAAATACATGTATACTTGATACAATATCAGTAATGTATGCATATTATATCACGTTTCTAACATAATTTTCGCCCTCACAGGTGAACAGTGATGTTTACGAAAAAATGTTTCAAACAAAAGTAGTTTTTGATAGGGAACACTCTTTTTTTTTAAAGTTTTGTTCTATCTCTGACGGTTTATAAAATGGGTCCTACGAATCCAAGACATAATTGACTTATTTACGAATTCACACTCATTTTTTACGTCCTGAACACACTATAAAAATTTCAGCTAGACATTTCTTTTCGTTCATGAGTTATCGTGTTTACGGACGAAAAATAGTTTTTTCGGTTTTACTGGATTTTAAAATATCTAATAAAAATTATTTTTCAGTTTCATAAAAATTCATGCTTATTCTGTAATACAAATGAAACACTCTCCATGTTTCATAAAAATTGAATGTTTTTTGCGCGAGAAAAAATAAAATCGAAAAAAACAATTTTTCGCGATTTTCTCATAAAATTTGAGGTTATGTTGAAAAAAGTTCAGTTCAAAAATTCAGTTCAATTTTTTATTATCTCGAAGCTTCTTGCTGAACATTTTTCCATAGGAAGTCATTTTTTCCCTTAAATCGTAAAAAAACTATTTCAACCCCTGAAATCAACCCTCATTTCCCAATTTCCAAGGTTCTCGAGTTTAATTGTTTTTTACTATGTTACTTACACCCCAAACTAGCATTTCCACCAAGTCGCTGCCTGTTAGTAATTTATTTGTCTAAAAACCTAACTACACTAGCCTATTTAATGTAAAAAAAAATAGGGCATTACGAAAAATTTCCGATTTGTACATCTCTTAGTTCTCTATGTATTGATCTGAATAATTGTAAACAGGCTTCACGAAAACGACACTTTGTTTTGGTAAACCGTACTATATACAGATGTTTTTTTAAGTTGACATATGCTTGAAACGTAAAAAATAAATTTTATAGATAAAAATGCATTAATTTTTTTTTTTTTTTTTCGTATCAAAATTGTTATTTCGTATATTTGTTTCTGCCATATCTAGGCGCTCTTCGCCAAAAATTTTCGAATAAATCAGATCAAAGTGGTTTGTTTTTCTTTGAAGACCACTTTTGTTCAAATTGAATGAACAAATGCACAAAAAGCTATATTTTTTTCTAAACTATTCACTTTACAAAAAAAAAATTTCAAACAAAAACGTTTGCGTATTTATAACGAACAACTTAAATTTAAAGCGTTTTTATTATGGGTCCTAAAGGGGATATATTTTAATAAAGCGTTTATATAATATTAGTTAGTTATGAATCAAAGTAAGCTTTTAATTGAACTTTAAAACTTCGATCCATGTCGGTATAACATTTGTGCCTTTAAAACTAATATTTTTCGTTTGAAGCATTTTCTTCGATTAAATTTATTTATCGAGTTTCAAGCATATGCCAACTTAAAAAAGACACCCCGTAATTATACAACCAAATTTTTAAGTAAAAAAGTTTTACCTAAATGTGTCACATAGGCTTAAAAATTCTTACTCCTTCCCCTTTACACGGAGAGTTAAAAAAGTGAGAAATGTTATCTCTAACTTTCATATAAGGTAAATGTACCATATTACGGGATATTTAGGCATAATGCACTTTGAAGCTGATTATTGAAGTAAATATAAATATTTCCACTATAAAAATTGATTTGTCGTACAAAATGATTTATTGAGAATTAGTTTTGATCATTTTTTCACGCCAAAGTCTTTAATTTATAGTATTAAACGTTAATTTTCTGGACTTCGAGTTTGTCTCTAATTCCATTATAAAATTTGGCTTTGAACCTGATTCCGAGAATGAAAGTACATAATTCCAGGATACACACACTTAACATAGGTAAATTAAAAAAATTTTATGTTTAATGTAATTAAGATAATTGAGTATTATCATAAAAAATTTGATTGAAAAATAAAAATTTTTAATTTTTAATTAATTTTAAAAAAAATCATAACATATTTCGGAATACTAATGACAATAAATCATTGGTATTATAAATATTATCGTTATTAAATTAATGAAGTTAATAGAATTGTTATTTTTTTAAATTCCTTTTATAATAGTAAACGTTATTTTAACAATAATAATCATCAAAAATTAATTAAAATAACAAATAAATTCAAATTTCAATTTTCTCCGTTACAATGTGATATTCCCGGAATTGTATACATAAGTAAAAACTCTGCTCATTATTCCGGGAGTTAAAAACACATTATATTCTTATCATAAAAAGCAAGTATTTAAGCATAAATTAGCCAAATTAAAAAAAAAATACATCCCGTAATTACCTCACAAAAATCAACGGCATCTACTGCTTCAATCGGCATAAAATATTTTAATAATTAAAACACCAATTTAAAATGAGAGTTAAAAATAATTACTTCTTATTTTCCCTAATTACGGTAGACTCCCGTAATATAGTTCACTATCACTGAGTTAAGTAAATAATTCCGGGAAACATAATTTAAAGAAAATAATTAATTAAAATAATTTGAAAAAACTTGAAAACGATTTATTTATTCATTCTAATCAATATTTTTACATATTCAAAAATGATAAACTTACCAGTAAACTAAAAAAAGCTAACAATCTAACACTGTCATCTTACGTTGACAGACAACATATTTTTTATAAAACCAGATGTTAACCGATGGATCACTTTTTCGATTGATATAAGTATTTAAGTGTGATTTGATTTGTTCAAAAGTCGATTTTTTGTTTGTTCATATTTTAGTGCTAGAGGCTCTGTTATTTTTTAAATTTAAAAATTTATTTAGTGTTTCTTATTTTTTGATTAAAATAAAAAACTCCCGGAATAACGTACTAGCCCGTAATAATGTACATTTACCTTAAAGTTTAGAAGCGTACCCAAATTAAAAAAATTATTTTAAAACAAATTCATTTAGAACAGCCGAAAGCTTGTTTATTTCTCCTGAAAATGAGATATAAAAAATTACTGTACGTAGTTTCAGTTATTCCTCTTATGTCTTGATAGTTCATATTGGTCACATAGATAAACTTTGAAACTTCGAGATGCCCGTATGCGATCAGTGGCAGGAAACATATTTAATGTTAAAAATAATGTCAGTTTCTATTTTTTGTCGAAAATAACTCTGCTTAAATTTTGGAAAATTTTCAATGAATATATCTTACAAATTATTTAATAATTAATTACTAAATGGTAATTTTTTTCCAGATAAAATTGGTCGTGAAAATGGAAACAGTACAGATGCTATATTAAAAGTATCATTTTAATTTTTTTTTTTTGCAATCATATCTGATCCAAGAGAAAACAAATGAATTAAAATTTCACAAAACTCGCTAGGCCTATGGTGGTATCCAACTATGGGGAAGTGCTTGCAACAGTAACATCGAAATTCTTCAACGGTATCAATCAAAAGTGCAATAAAAAATTGTGAATCTCCGTGGTATGTATTGTGCGTAATCACGCCATTCACCGTAGTATCATGGTGTCCACAGAACGTGAAGAAATTTCGCCATCCAGTGATCAAAACGTTAAAGTGATCAATGTTTAGACAGTTTGTGAAACCATAAACAGGCTTAACTGACAGAGTGTACTTAATTTAAGATTTATAATTACGTAGTTTCCTATAATTTCAACTAGGTATTTATAGTATACATACTATAATTGCGATCAGGTTATTCCCAGTGGGTTATTCCCATATAGCATATAGTAAATAAACTTGATACTGACAATAAAAGATCTATCTTAACTAATATTGAATATATATTAGAATATAAAAAAAATTTGGTAAACAATTTTGAAATTAATTTTAAATTAAATTGAGTTTAAACTTAGAAATAGAAATATTAATGATAGAATCCACAATTTGTTATAATTTTTCATATATGTGTATATGTCGTCTTGAGTCGTCCAAAATTAGTTCAACAGCTGAAAATACATATTGGTGCAATGACTCTTTAATTTTTCACTAATATTTATGATTTGGATCACTAATTGATAAATATCTATAGTAATTTCGATTATGTAAATGGTTAAAAGATCGGCGTAATTTATTATAATTTTAAATAATATCCATTTTATTTTATTTATTATAGGAGTAATCAAAAATTTGTGATAACTATTTCTACCCGTCTGTTGGCTGTCTGATCCAAAATTTGTCAAATTATTGAAAATATTCGCAATGGTGCAATGATTTTTAAATGTTTCAGTAATATTTATAATTTTATTTCATATTAATTGACGAATCTTTAATGTTTGTATATATTTATTAATTTCGATTATGTAAATTGTTAATACTAAACCGTAAAATGCTCCTTTGATCTGTAGCAAGTTCTTGCATTTGGGTTTGGACATTGACATTTTCCATAAAATAACTAATTATTAATAATAATACAAACGACACAAGATTGTACAATGATAGAAATAAAAAGAATTTATATTAAAAAATCATTGTTGTCATTGTAAATTTTCGTATGTGTTCGACGAAACTACAGTTTTAAATAATTTTTAATTATCACAACTTGTATTAGTTTTTTAATTATAGCAATTTTTTTTTATAGTCATTTTGTAGTCATAATCAAAACTTTGTGATAGCTATCTCTACCCGTCTGTTGGCTGTCTGATCCAAAATTTGTCAAATTATTGAAAATATTCGCAATGGTGCAATGATTTTTAAATGTTTCAGTAATATTTATAATTTTATTTCATATTAATTGACGAATCTTTAATGTTTGTATATATTTATTAATTTCGATTATGTAAATTGTTAATACTAAACCGTAAAATGCTCCTTTGATCTGTAGCAAGTTCTTGCATTTGGGTTTGGACATTGACATTTTCCATAAAATAACTAATTATTAATAATAATACAAACGACACAAGATTGTACAATGATAGAAATAAAAAGAATTTATATTAAAAAATCATTGTTGTCATTGTAAATTTTCGTATGTGTTTGACGAAACTACAGTTTTAAATAATTTTTAATTATCACAACTTGTATTAGTTTTTTAATCATAGCAATTTTTTTTTATAGTCATTTTGTAGTCATAATCAAAACTTTGTGATAGCTATCTCTACCCGTCTGTTGGCTGTCTGATCCAAAATTTGTCAAATTATTGAAAATATTCGCAATGGTGCAATGATTTTTAAATGTTTCAGTAATATTTATAATTTTATTTCATATTAATTGACGAATCTTTAATGTTTGTATATATTTATTAATTTCGATTATGTAAATTGTTAATACTAAACCGTAAAATGCTCCTTTGATCTGTAGCAAGTTCTTGCATTTGGGTTTGGACATTGACATTTTCCATAAAATAACTAATTATTAATAATAATACAAACGACATTAAGATTGTACAATGATAGAAATAAAAAGAATTTATATTAAAAAATCATTGTTGTCATTGTAAATTTTCGTATGTGTTCGACGAAACTACAGTTTTAAATAATTTTTAATTATCACAACTTGTATTAGTTTTTTAATTATAGCAATTTTTTTTATAGTCATTTTGTAGTCATAATCAAAACTTTGTGATAGCTATCTCTACCCGTCTGTTGGCTGTCTTATCCAAAATTTGTCAAATTATTGAAAATATTCGCAATGGTGCAATGATTTTTAAATGTTTCAGTAATATTTATAATTTTATTTCATATTAATTGATGAATCTTTAATGTTTGTATATATTTATTAATTTCGATTATGTAAATTGTTAATACTAAACCGTAAAATGCTCCTTTGATCTGTAGCAAGTTCTTGCATTTGGGTTTGGACATTGACATTTTCCATAAAATAACTAATTATTAATAATAATACAAACGACATTAAGATTGTACAATGATAGAAATAAAAAGAATTTATATTAAAAAATCATTGTTGTCATTGTAAATTTTCGTATGTGTTCGACGAAACTACAGTTTTAAATAATTTTTAATTATCACAACTTGTATTAGTTTTTTAATTATAGCAATTTTTTTTTATAGTCATTTTGTTGTCATAATCAAAACTTTGTGATAGCTATCTCTACCCGTCTGTTGGCTGTCTTATCCAAAATTTGTCAAATTATTGAAAATATTCGCAATGGTGCAATGATTTTTAAATGTTTCAGTAATATTTATAATTTTATTTCATATTAATTGATGAATCTTTAATGTTTGTATATATTTATTAATTTCGATTATGTAAATTGTTAATACTAAACCGTAAAATGCTCCTTTGATCTGTAGCAAGTTCTTGCATTTGGGTTTGGACATTGACATTTTCCATAAAATAACTAATTATTAATAATAATACAAACGACATTAAGATTGTACAATGATAGAAATAAAAATAATTTATATTAAAAAATCATTGTTGTCATTGTAAATTTTCGTATGTGTTCGACGAAACTACAGTTTTAAATAATTTTTAATTATCACAACTTGTATTAGTTTTTTAATTATAGCAATTTTTTTTATAGTCATTTTGTAGTCATAATCAAAACTTTGTGATAGCTATCTCTACCCGTCTGTTGGCTGTCTGATCCAAAATTTGTCAAATTATTGAAAATATTCGCAATGGTGCAATGATTTTTAAATGTTTCAGTAATATTTATAATTTTATTTCATATTAATTGATGAATCTTTAATGTTTGTATATATTTATTAATTTCGATTATGTAAATTGTTAATACTAAACCGTAAAATGCTCCTTTGATCTGTAGCAAGTTCTTGCATTTGGGTTTGGACATTGACATTTTCCATAAAATAACTAATTATTAATAATAATACAAACGACATTAAGATTGTACAATGATAGAAATAAAAAGAATTTATATTAAAAAATCATTGTTGTCATTGTAAATTTTCGTATGTGTTCGACGAAACTACAGTTTTAAATAATTTTTAATTATCACAACTTGTATTAGTTTTTTAATTATAGCAATTTTTTTTTATAGTCATTTTGTAGTCATAATCAAAACTTTGTGATAGCTATCTCTACCCGTCTGTTGGCTGCCTGATCCAAAATTTGTCAAATTATTGAAAATATTCGCAATAGTGCAATGATTTTTAAATGTTTCAGTAATATTTATAATTTTATTTCATATTAATTGACGAATCTTAAATGTTTATATATATTTACTAATTTTGATTTTGATGTAAATGGTTAACAGTTCGATGTAAAATGCTCTCTTGCATACTGGTACCTGTCATGAACTCCGACAAACGTACATTGTCGTTTATAATCAGCCTTTATGGCATACATAATAAACGAGGAGTGTTAATGTCATAGCTTCAGGACCTCTTAAAATGTACAATTTGGCTACGAGTGATACAAATCAGCGCATTGCTGTCGTCAGGTCCGGGATCTTAAACTGATTTTAACAATTTTGCATAAAATCATTGACAATTAATAATAATATAAACGAAATTAAGATTGTACAATAATAGAAATAAAATACTAATTACAATAAATTTAACATCAATTTTTATTAGGTGTCCGAATCTACTGATTTATGCTTATACATTCTATTAAATTGTTTTCAAATAGCAAAAATTGTATTAGTGTTGTAAATATTTGTTTTTGGTTTTTGGTTTTTTTTTTTTTTTTTTTTTTTTTTGTTAATAATATCCATTTTCTTAGAGTTACTTCGATTTAAATCCTATGATTAAGAAATAAAAAGACATTTTTTCCATAAAGTAACTAATTGTTAATAATAATACAAACGACATTAAGATTGTACAATGATAGAAAAAGAAGTATCTATATAAAAAAATATGTCATGGTAAATTTTCGTATGTGTTCGACGAAACTACAGTTTTAAATAATTTTTAATTATCACAACTTTTATTAGTTTTTTAAATTATAGCAATTTTTTTTTATAGTCATTTTGTAGTCATAATCAAAACTTTGTGATAGCTATCTCTACCCGTCTGTTGGCTGTCTTATCCAAAATTTGTCAAATTATTGAAAATATTCGCAATGGTGCAATGATTTTTAAATGTTTCAGTAATATTTATAATTTTATTTCATATTAATTGATGAATCTTTAATGTTTGTATATATTTATTAATTTCGATTATGTAAATTGTTAATACTAAACCGTAAAATGCTCCTTTGATCTGTAGCAAGTTCTTGCATTTGGGTTTGGACATTGACATTTTCCATAAAATAACTAATTATTAATAATAATACAAACGACATTAAGATTGTACAATGATAGAAATAAAAAGTTTATTTACAAATGTACCATTGCAATTAAATTTGCAGGACTAACCAAAAATTTATTATAACTTTGTCAACCCGTTTACGGTCTGTTTCATTAAAAATTTGTTAAAAACAACTGAAAATACATAGCGGTGCAATGATTTTGTTACTTTTGTAGTATTTATGATTTTCTTTCGTTTTTATTGATGAATCTTAAATGTTTATATATATTTACTAATTTTGATTTTGATGTAAATGGTTAACAGTTCGATGTAAAATGCTCTCTTGCATACTGGTACCTGTCATGAACTCCGACAAACGTACATTGTCGTTTATAATCAGCCTTTATGGCATACATAATAAACGAGGAGTGTTAATGTCATAGCTTCAGGACCTCTTAAAATGTACAATTTGGCTACGAGTGATACAAATCAGCGCATTGCTGTCGTCAGGTCCGGGATCTTAAACTGATTTTAACAATTTTGCATAAAATCATTGACAATTAATAATAATATAAACGAAATTAAGATTGTACAATAATAGAAATAAAATACTAATTACAATAAATTTAACATCAATTTTTATTAGGTGTCCGAATCTACTGATTTATGCTTATACATTCTCACCATACATTCTATTAAATTGTTTTAAAATAAATAAATAAATAATAAATTGTATTAGTGTTGTAAATTTTTGTTTTTTTTTGTTTGTTAGTAATATCCATTTTCTTTCAGTTACTTCGATTTTAGTCCTACGATTAAGAAATAGTCCAAGTTGGCCTATTAATTCATTTTGTGAAAAGAGGCGGTTTATATTCATTTGAATAACAGATTTTTAAAAAATATTATGTGTTTTTAATTATTTTAGCAAAAACAAGTCCAAATAAATTATTACTTTTAATTATTAAAATTAGTATTAAGCGGTCTATTCAATAAAACTTAATTTTAAATTTATATTATTTTTGAAAATTGATTTATAAAATTTATGTAATTTATTGTGTTAAGTATGTAAATTTATTATGAATGTATAAAAACAGTATTAATAAAATAATTGTAAAGAAAATTTAGCGTAATATTTTACCCAAGTCCTGTACGAAATTAGCTTAAGAATAATTAGTTACTCATTCCCGGAGTTTCTTTTATTCCAGCATATGAGGGAAGTTTTTAAATAAAATGCAACATTGTTATAAATTACTAAAATGAAAGAAATGAACGTGCTGTCATAAAGCATGATACAACTGTAGTAAAATATTTTATTTTCTTAAACACTAATTAACTGAAACAAATCCACCTAAAATGCTCATACGGTTAAAATTTTAGAACTATTTTTAAATTTATTTCTCCCACAACAGTTAGAATGTTTTGTATAGCATAGAGTTATAGAGAGGTGAATGGGAAGATTTTCTTGGTTTATCCCCTCACAAAGCTAAAAATTATTATATTTCTCTCGCAGACAGAGTATTTTAATTTCTTCTACGTCTAGCCAACATTAACAACATATAGATATGTTCTCTTTGTATAAAAAAATTGTTTTACGTTTTGAACGGAAGTAGATCTTTATAAAAGGTTTGCATTATTGAATCGCTTTCAAAGTCATTTAATCGAAAATTTTTCATAGCTTGGTTCTTGACTCTTCATCTAGACAACAGAAACACCATATAAACATGTGCAAATTGCATAAAAATATTATTTTATGTCTTAAAAAAAGTCAAGATTTTGTACAAAGGATTGTATCATTTCTTTACATTTCCTCTTCCTCTATATCTAGGCAACAATAACAACATATAAACATGTGCAAATTGCATAAAAATATTATTTTATGTCTTAAAAGTAGCCAAAATTTTGTAAAAAGGATTGTATTAATTTTTTTAGTTTCGTTTACTCTATATCTAGGCAACAGTAACAACATATATACATGTACAAATTGCATATAAGTCTTATTTTAGGTCAAATTTTTAAAAAAAGTTTGAATATTTTTTCGAATTATTTTCACATTGAAGCCTGAATTCGGTTTATTTTTAAGAACTCCAACTTTTTTTTAAGTTTTAGTTCATCTAAAATTTAAAAATTTGTAATTTTAATGAATCGAATTGTATCGCTTTCAAATCGAATTTATTAATTCGAATATTCTAATTTATTAATACCCTTTTTGTATCAGGGTTACCAGCAGGCATAGATCCTGTGGAAAATGAAGTTAGGGTTGTAACCAAATAAAAAAAATAAAATTGGACACGAGATCTTGCTGGGTACCGAAATGGGAGTGCCTTTTAGGGGTTGAAAGCAGTTTTATGCGATTTGCGTCAAAAGGGTAAAAAAACAGTAGTAAAATCGTTACTAAACAATAATAATTTATCTAATCTCGCTTATATTTTTTATTAGAAGGATGCAGATCAAATTACTGTCACAGAAAACGGATATCAACTTATAGCTGGCATATACAAAAGTGATAAAATAGATATTACTTTAAATCAATTAAGATTCGAACTTTATCAGCAAGCTCAAAATAAATCTACATTTAAATTAGAAAAAATTCCCCTAACTGAAGCAACTGCTGCACAAAACTCTTTCAGAGCTTATTATCAAATACAAACTTGGCTACGGTATTTGGAAATCGAGCTCGACAATGAAAAAGCCAAGAAATTGGATTGGAAGGAACAAACAGGTCGACACGTGTCGATGTGGGGCTCGCCACATGCTTTGTTCACTTACAAGGATGAAAAACGTTGTTAATATTTGAACCAGCTTTATGCAAGGTTCTTGTAACCGTGACTACACTACCTTAAAACACCTTAATCAACGTCATCTAATTAGATATCAATTATTTATACCGTTGATAGTCCGTGAGTAGTAACACTTTAATGTGTTCAGCTGCATAAATCATGCTGTTAATACCTACCAAAATTTTGATATTTTTTTCATTCCCCCAAGTGGTACTGGAGGCCCCCTGTAAAAGTACGAAACACTGTCGGAGAAGTGCGATTATTCTCTTATTTTAATAACTTTTAATGCAACAACTTTAATGAATAGTTACTTATCATTAATTTTAATTTGACATTTACTATACCATTTATATATAAACAATTGAAAATTAGTCATATTTTAAATAAAACGCATGGTTTATTGGAAATTTTATAAGATAACAGCGTTGAGGCCGATTTAGTTGTCCTCTCCACCTACGGGCCGATCTAGCTCTTTAGCCGCTACGGACAAAAAAAAATATTTGCCGCCCTTTACGATCGTACCATATACAGAGTGTCTTTCTTAAGTTGACGTATATGCTTGAAACTCGATAACTAAATTTAATCGAGGAACATGCTTCAAACGAAAAATACTAGTTTCAAAGGCACACATCTTATATCGGCATCGAATTCGATCTAAGTTTTCACGTTCAATTAAAACTTCCTCATTTTTTTGTAAACCGAATAGACAGCAATTGATAGCAAAAAGTAATTAGTCATTCAATTTAAACTAAAATGATCTTTAAAGAACGAACGACTTTTATTGCATTTATTGGAAAATTTTTTCCGAAAAGAGCCTAGATTTCGCCGAAGCAATTATTCAAAATAACAATTTTGATACGAAAAAACAATTTTGGGTTAATTTATCAGTCCTTTTTTGCCTAAACAATAGGGAAAAATGTGAACAATAAATAACAACTTTCTAACTTAAAGTGTTCGTCTATCGATTACCAATTATGGAGAAGAGTTAGCTTGAAAACCTAGATCACGTTTAATGTCTGCGTAAGATATGCGTCTACACACCCAACATATTTCGTTTGATGCCTTTTTATTGATAAAAATTATTTTTCGAGTTTCAAGCATATCTCAACTTAAAAAAGAACACCCTGTGTACAGAGTGTACATAAATAATAATACACACATGTACAGTTTACAATCCCAGTTTTTGGAATAGCTCTATATATAATAGATCTTATTGAGTCTCGATTATCGAAATTACTGTATATAATATTTTAAGGATTTGCCGCTCTGCCTTCACCTACTATGCTTCCTGCCAAAGTAATTAGGAGTATTAGGATTCGGTGATACAATTAGATTAATTTCACCATCTCCCGACTTTCTGGCTTATCTCCCAACTTCATCATATGTCAATTCCAAGTTTTTGGTAGCTTGCCATATGATTTACTGATGGTCATGGATGGTACTGGCTGCTGATCCTTTAAAATGATAGTAGGTAATGCTCCAAGTTGCTCTGTAAGGATCCGCGAATTTCTACGTCGAATATTCCCCCCAGGGAGGATTTTAAAAAGCTAAAAATTGACTAAAAAAATAAATAAATTTGTAGATGGCTATTTTATTAATGCTAGAAATTGACTGCTTGTTTGATAATTAATTAGATGTGATTTTTAACAGTCATTCTGCAAAGTTTGAGTCCAGTAAGTGGCTCCAATACGGAGTTATGCCGATTATGTCGATTTTCCGTTTTTTCGACATGATCCGGATTGGGACCACTTGCTGGGATCAAACTTTACAAGATAACTGTTGAGAATCACATCGAATAAACTATCAAACAAGTAGACCGTTTTCAGAACCATCAATTAGTAACAGTTTCGGTTTTTTCGGCATAGCTTGAGACCACTTGCTGTTCTCAATCTTTATAAGAATTATCAAACAAGCAGACAGTTTCCAATAGTAATAGTTTTTCAAGCCTCCACCTGGGGGGGGGGAATATTCCACGTAGAAATTCGCGGAACCTTTCAGGGGGAGTTGGGACATTACCTATTATCATATTTAAGGTTCAGAAGACAGTAACCATGACCATCAGTAAATCATATGAACAGCTCTCTATCAGGGGTCGCTAGCTGACGGACTATGACGATTAACTTCAAAATCTATGTACAATTTTTTTTGTTTTAATTTTTTTTTATTATACGTAAATAGATATACACATGCACAAAATTAGTAAAACTTTTATTTATAAAAAAAAAAATTGATAATTAATGCGAATAAAAAAAATTGAAATACAACATATTCGACTATAGCGTGATGAACAAGCAAAACTTTTTAGTTGTTTTAAACCTATCAACATTATAAGTACAACAAAACACAACATTTATTACATTTATTACAAAATAAATCGTACTTACGAGTTGCGCTTATAAAATAAATCGTACTTATCCGCGTATATTATAAAAATATTTTATACATGAGCAGTGACAATACAATATTTGTAATTTTTTTTTAAATAAAAATATAAACAATTAGTTCATTTTTTTTGTAAAAAGTGCGATTTTGTTTGTTTGAAGTGAATGCTATTTAAATAATATTATTTATTTAATATTTTTTTCTAAATTGTATTTATGTAAGTAATTTTTAATTGTTTAAAAAATGTTTACTATTGATAATATTAATAATTGATTGATATTTTTAAAGAGACTATAGTATATATGGTTATATGGTTACATGACTCTAGTATATAGTTATAGAGCATTATGCATAATCAGTACAATCATCTTAAGATTTTTATAAAATATGCAAAAATGTACATTCAATTTTCAAAAATATTTTGTCTTATTAAAAATAGTATTTTATTGAGAAAAATCGAAGTGTTTTGGAAAAAATTATTAATATTTAGTTCATAAATATTAGTTTTTAATAAATAGTAACCGTTTGTCAATTTGGTTACATAAAGGTTAATTTTTCTATAAGAAGAATGAAAAAATTTAACCTAAGTTATATTCATACAAAAGCTTTGTTTTTCTACTTTAATTTGGCTTATATTTCACTCCCATGCGTTTTTCCGTTCTTAAGATATGATCGCTTTTGTAAACAATTCTTTTAAAGCATATAAGATGAGTGTCGTAACCATTCAAAAACACATACAACCCTTCAATAGCTTTTTGAACGGTTCCTGTGCAAAATAAGAAAGTTTCGATAGATGTCTTTTTAACCTCCGAACCAAAAAAAAAAGGGATGTTATAAGTTTGATCGCTATGTGTATGTGCCTGTCTGTCTGTCTATGGCATCGTAGCGCCTAAGCGAATGAACCGATGTTAATTTTTTTTGTTTCGTTTGAAAGGTAATTTAATGGAGAGTGTTCTTAGAAATGTTTTAAGTAACATTTTATTGTTCGGTACTCGAAACAACTAAAAAATACGCGATGATCTTCAAAATCGGTTCATCTTGAAGAAGACGTTAAAGAAACAGGTAATTTAATAGTGTTCTTAGATATGTTTCAAGTGCGAGCTTAGGGTTCCGTACGCGAAAAAATTGTCGTGGATTTTTTCAATTTTGAAAATTTGATTTGTTTTTAGAGAATTTAACGTTCTTTAAATTAATAATATAACTTTTTTTGACGGTTGGATATTTTTGTAGGTATTTTCAACCAAAATTTGTCTGGGCAGAAAAGACCAAACATTTTTATCTCCCAGCTCCTTTTCAGATGTAAACTTTATATATATGAAATCAGCTTATTAGTCCATTTCCGCTTGTCCGTCCGTCCACCTGTGAGCACAATAACTGAAAAATAAAAAGAGATATAAAGCTGAAATTTTTATAGCTTACTCAGAACGTAAAAAGTGAGGTTGAGTTCTTAAATTAGCAATATAGGTCAATTGGGCCTTGGGTCTTGTGTAAACCGTAAGAGATACAAAAAAAAGTTTTAATATAAAAGTTGTTCCTGATAAAAAAATAAACAACTTTTGTTTCAAACATTTTTTCGTAAATATCTTTGTTTTTCCATGAGAGCGCAAGTTAGGATAAAATTTAAGTGTCCATTTTCTTAAAAACTATTAATGATAAGGAGTTGGGAATTTGTAAATAGCTTCAACCAATGATCTTGTGAAAGATTTTCGAAAAACGAAAAAGAAAAAGGCAGCCGTAATTGTCTTGCTTTTATAAACTTTTCTAATTTATTAAAACTAATACAAGCACTGAATTCAACTCTTTCTGTACATAATATTTCAACAATTAACTCGGTCAATTGTTTATTTTCACTTGAATAATTTGTATATTAATTAAGAGTTAATTGTTTAAGTATTCTGTATATACTGTGCTGTGTATATTTTATGTGGTTATGGATCTCTGCATACACATTGTAAAATTCAGTTTATAATATGTTTCAAATAAAAGCCTTTTATTTTGAAAGTAAAAATTTGTTCTTATGAGCTTTCGTTCTATATCTTGCGGTTTAAAATATAGATTTTTGTTGATCTCATGGACTCAACAAACTCAATGAATTTCTTGACAATAAATAAAAAATTTGCTGTGCTCGAGGCTTCGACAAACTCATTAGGAAAGTTATTGAAATTTAATGAATTTTATTATGAAAGCACTGGGAAATAAAGCTATTTAAATATATGTGGGGGAAGATGTCACAAAATGATCCTCCTAAGAAACAATGTAATTTATAGCGAAACTATTCGAGATATGATAACGTCGAAATATTTTTGGTTTTTTTATTCATTGTTGTAATATTGGCATACCAATTTTTTTTTTTTGCTCAAATTTTTAGAACTATCCAATATTACTCAAAATGGATCAAAATGGTTTTACCGATCTTGTAAGAATATTTAGGTAAAATGATTCCATTGCGTTTTTTAGTAAACAGTTTACATAAAATATTAATTGTTCTTTTACATTCCATCAACGATTAGTATGAAAACAAAAATCCCTGATAAATCATCTAGATCAACACATTAAAAACCCGATACATGATGGGGGATAATTTTACACACAAAATAGGGATCATTTTAACCAATATAAAAGTGATCATTTAACCCGTTACGACATATTTGAATAGCGTCATTCAAACGACCTTAAAATTCATTATACGTCTATTAAAATGTGTTATAATATTATAAAAATTCAACGGAAGCTAAGAGGAAAACAATCAGTCGGTCAAAACAAACACAAATATAGAAATTTTACGTTGGAATTTGTCTAATAGAGATCAAAACCAGTAAAATTAATATTTTTGCTGCGAAACACAAAATAGCTTTTACATTACCATAAGTCTTTGTTTAAGTATTAATTAGATAACGTGGAAGCCATCTACCGATAAATATAAGAGATGGCACTTCAAGTTCACTTAAAACAACGAGGGATCATTTTACCTTGAGGTATCAAATTTTAACATTTTCCCCTGCTAATGTAGAAATACAGAAATTTTACTTTTCCCTGAATTTCCGTTGATTTAGCATACGATGTACTTGCTAAAAATCTTTCGTGCGATTAAAAATTAAGGCGAATTACCTTGAACAAATCACCTTAAACTATATGGAAAAAAAATTACTCTTTATAAGATTGAAAATGATCTAATTATCCTAAATACATTCTTTTTAATTCTAAGTTCAATGTTTTTGTCTGTTTAAAATTAATACAGTTGAATAATTCCAAGGTGTAATTTTTCTATAAACAGGTTTTTCTTTACTACATTTTTATCATCAATGAAAATGTTTTTCCTGAATGTCACTCAAGAATTTTATAATTATGCAATTATTTTTATTTTAATTTTGCAATGTTTGTGGCTATTTTGGGTGAAGGTGCAAAAAAACTAGGCTACCTTATCTTAATGGCTAGCTATATTAATGAAAATAGTAAGGGCGGTTGTTTTTAAACTCTTACAATATTCGCTGTGCCATTAACGATTCTTCGAGTGGGAGGAGATTGTTAAGCATTGGACCGAACTCAAAAATCAAGATTGAATTAACTCCTAATGAATTTTTGGCGCATTTGTTTTAAGTCTTATAAACCTTTTTTCCTGCATTTTACTGTATAAGCTATCGCTTGGAGTCACTAAAAACCCCATAGCCAGGGTCCGAACTATCAATATTGCTGCTTCGGGCCAAAATAATGCTCGCTACCTTTTACACTAATGTATGTAGGTATGTATGTATGCAGTTTGTAAGGTCGAGTTAAAAATAAGAGACGTCTACTAACCTATGGCAGGTTTGTAACATTCAGTATATCATATTTTAAGGATTTACCTAAAATGCCGTATTGTTTCAATGTAGGTTAAAATAGTATTCCCACTAAAATATTATATATTACAGTAATCCTAGCCGATGCTATATAGTAAATCGCATTTTTGGGGAGATGCCCTACTATTTGGTTACGGTTAGGCTGGTCAAAGTTTAAATTTGAAAATGCGGGATGCTACCACCATTTTGGTTTGGAGACATCAGTTTTTTTTTTTTTTTTTAAATAACTTCCACACTATTGATTTTCGCGAAAAAAGTGCCGAAAGCATTTTTGTAGAGAATTTACTAGAAAGTTAGTGCAAAATTTGAGACAAATAATTTTCTTTCTTGCGATTTAAGTATTTTCGCGTTGGAATGGAAAATAGTTTCAATGAAAGTTATACATATAGGTAACAAAGCAGTAACATTTAACTAAACAATTGTTTACCATGATTCGTTGTTCTCACGTCAGGCTACCCCCGCCCCCCCTCCCTTAGAACGGGCTATGGTCATATCCAACCATTTTCGAATAAATGGTCATAAAGAAAATCTACGAGAGACAGATGAATGTGCGCTTAGATTTTTGTAATACCATTAATTTTAGTTGTATCATAATGCAATTTTTATGGTAGATAATAACACTACAATAATGTAAAATAAAAAAAATTATTTAAAAATTCAAAAAACCCGACTAAGTTTGAAGATTTCAGACTATTAAAGTCGCTATGTAAACTACTGAACTTGTTATTTTCTTTTCAGTTTATATTTAACTCCGTTGGGTTTTTTGATTTTTTAAATAAATTTTTTTATTTTACTTTTTTTTAGTTTTAGTAGGATTTTCAAATACCTATTCAACGATACCCCACTTACCAGAGTTTATCGACTTTCATTTTCAGCAAATGTATGTATCTTTAGTCCTTTGAGACCAAACGATGAACCGATTTTAATTATTATTATGTTGATCGATTTGTCAATTTAATTGCTATTCAATGATATTTCACTTGACATAGTTCGCCGACATTCATTTTTTGCTTTTCACAATATGGCGTCTGGTGGTTTGCATTACTACTATATCTTCTGTAGCATTTTCAAGGCTAAGACAAATCGATTGACGTTAGAATCATTAAAATCGGCCCACGTATATGGTCTCTAGTGTGCCATATATGTACACTCCTTTGAGTTGCTCAGTCGGATAAAAATAATCCGGAGCTAAAAAAGACACTTACCTTCTTATTTCACCTGGCTTCTCAATAGCTCCTAATTTTACAAAAAAAAAAAAAAAAAAATTAAAAACCGTGCAAAGTCAATTGTAGAAAGAAGTTTTTTGAAACTGAATGCTAAATATTATGTATTTTTAAAATTATAAATTCATTTTTATTGTCATAATATGATTAGTATCATTTATTTATTATTCAATATGAACAATTAAAAAATTTGCATCAGTTTACCGCAAAATCATGCTTGTTTATTTGTTTATTACATAATTTATGGTCAATTTCATATAAACTGAATATTTTTAATTTTCTTTTAAATTAAAGTTGATAACATAAAATTTTGCAAAACTGGAAATTATAAGAATGCATTTTTGAATTGAGGCATTGTTATTGAAATTACCACGATTTTCAAAATAAAACAAGTGAAAACAAACAATTGATTGAGTTAATTGTTGAAATACCATGTATAGACAGTGTTGATTACTTTGTCACATTACACATACATACATGTCACACATATATAACTGATATACCCATATAATACATACTATACAATTTGCGCATAGTTTGCGCTAGCACGGGTAAATAGTGATGTTTACGAAAAAATGTTTCAAACAAAAGTTCTTTATTTTTTTATGAGGAACTTTTACGTTTAAACTTTTGTGATATCTCTAACGGTTTACAAGATGGGTCCTACGGGCCCAAGATCCAATTGACCTATGTTGCTCATTTACGAACTACACCTCACTTTTTATGTCCTGAACACGCTATAAAAATTTCAACTTGATATCTCTTTTCGTTTTTGAGTTATCGTGTTGACAGATAGACGGACAGACAACCGAAATCGGACTAATTAGGTGATTTTATAAACACCTGCTTTTTTGGTAGCATCAATATTTTCAAACGTTACAAACTTGGGACTAAACTTAATATTCCTTGTATATATTTCATATACATGGAATAAAAATATTGATATTTGATCCTCATTGTTTTGAATATTTCCAAAATAGTGCCTGATTTCGGATTTTATGATATTTTTAGCACGCTATAAAAATTTCAGCTTGATATCTCTTTTCGTTTTTGAGTAATCATGATGACAGGCGGGCAGACAGACGACAGACAGACAAACAACCGAAAATGGACTAATTAGGTGATTTTATGAACAAATATACCAATATTTTGTTCGTAGCATCAATATCTTTAAGCGTAACAAGGGACTAAACTTAGTACACCTTCGTATATTTCATATACATGTATAATTGTCGAGTATCGTGGTATTTATTACAATAACTTAATATGAAATTGTTTAATAAATCACATAACTCTTTTGTCTAGATTTTGCTTGAGGAACACTGCAGGTGCCTGAGAATTACTTCGCACTTTGAATTGTAATTACGTCAAGTAAATAATTTTAATTTTTCTAAACTAGTTGAAGCCCTGCGGAATTTCGCAGTGGCTAACCCGTGGTCGTTGTTTAAATGAGTACTTAGTACCATGTTTTAAAAATAATTAATTTTGAAATTTATTCTCCGAATAAACATAACTCTTAATTTTGTTAGTTGTTGCTTTCAGTATTAGGAGAACATCTATAAAAAAATGTTTCATTCGAAATTACACTTAATTTTGTTACTCTTGGATTATATTATGGTGAATTTGAGACTATAGATCTCATATAGGTCAATTTTTCGTCATTAGTCAGTATGAAAAGCTTGAAAATGAAGGGTAAATAATGAAATTTGATAAACAGAATAGAGAATAGATATATAAAATTATTTTTAGTAAGTCGATCACCAAGTAGTCAAAATCGAACCCGTTTCGAAAAAAATTGCGCATGGCTGAAAATAGTTTTCTAAGCAGTGATATTGTGGGCTGATCACCATTTTTTTAATGCCCGAAGTTAGCTCAGAGGTCGGAGTATTGACCAAACTGACAATGGATGATATTTTTAGGTTATACTGACCGCAATCCTCAAGACTTATTTTGATTGTTTTAAATAACTGCATTTTTATGCGTAAAAACGATTTTCTTGAAATAGTTGATTTCGGCACCGAAAGTGTCGTTATTCAAAAAACCAGAAACGAGTTGAAACAGCATAAACCACTATCTTTTGAGGTAAAAATTCTATTTTTAGAGTTAACCTTCTACTCGAAAAAAATCATTGAAAAAAACGGTAAAAATGGTACTCTAGCTACAATTGTTTTCTGGAAACTTTTTTGGTCTGACCTCTCTGTCCAAACCTAGACTCAAAAATCGAATTTCCATGTTCAATTCAAATTTCGCGCTTAAAAATTGCCATATCTTTTTTTCCTCAACTCGGGGAGCAAAATGGGCAAAAAATCCGTGATCAACGCTAATTATAATCACTTAGAGAAGTATTTTCAGTCATTCGCAAAAAAATAAACAAAACCTACCTGGTGGCTGGGCTAAAATCTAATGGAAGCTGGTATCCTGCTCGTAGCCCCTTTACTGAATTTGTTTATATGAAGGGGTGCTTAAGACTTATTTGATCATTTGTTTTCAACATGAACAATAAATAATAAGTATAAATAATTGTAAGATTATTTTTAAATCAAACTATAACTATAAATATTTTTACTTCCTATGACCTATGAGGCTATATATTTATAAATATAATAAAAATCAAGTGGCATTAGTGACCTTGAAGCCACGCAACAATCAACAATCTACAGTCAACATAGTCCCAGCAAAATTAGTCACTTAACATGATTAATTTTCGCATAGAAAATTTTAGTATCCCATTTAAACCATACTCCTGAATTATTTAAACAAATAAGTAATACTAGTAAAAATTTAAACAAATAAGTAATACTAGTAGTACAAATAAGTACTTTTTTGTCTTAACCCTCCAGTTTTTGAAAAAACGCGATTTTTACGATTTTCATCCCTTAAAAAGTCTATGAAAAAATCAAGTTTTTAATATGAATAAAACTTTTATTTGTAGTGTAAAGCTCACTCAACAACATCCCGCGCAAAAGTTTTTGGCCTAGTTGAATTTTCTGTTCTATAAATGCTAGAAACAAAACAAACAACACAAACCCCCGGAATATCGGAAAATTCGTTTTAGTGATTTTCCCGTAAGTTTTTTTGTGGAAAATGAAATTTTTGAAATTTTTCTGTTAATTTGACTTTATTTCGAGTCGATTGGTGAAAATCCCATCTTTCTAACATGTATAAGACAGAAAATCTGTTGTTTTGGGTGGTTTGTCGCGGCTCCCTTCGCGAAATTAACAATCGAGCACTTAAAATGCAATTAGACCAAAAATTTTTGCGCGGGATGTTGTTGAGTAAGCTTTACACAACAAATAAAAATTTTATACATATTAAAAATCTGATTTTTTTAAGAACATTTCCTGTTAATTTTGACCCCAATTACATGATAAAACTTCCAAAGCGGTTCGGCTAATATCACTTTTTAGTTTAAAGAGATATGCAAGGATTGAATTATAATATAGTATTATTCAATCCTTGCATATCTCCTTAATCAAAAAAGTGAAATCTTAAACAAAAAAAGTAAATATTTAAACAAAAATGCCTATAGGGATTTCAATAAAACTTTATAAATAAATTTTTTGATTAACAAAGTTTCCAAAAAATCACAAAATATTCGTAGGTCATCGGGCTTTTTATTATTATTTTATCGTTCAAAGTTTGCTGAAAAAATGATGAATTATATAGGTTATTCTTTTCAATTGGATATTTCGATATCAAAAATGTACAGAGTGTGATAAAAAACTATTTAAAATATTTAGATAATCTTGTAGTTTATAATAATACCATAAATATAAAAATAAATAAAAGGTTGTCGATTATATAAAAACAAAATTTTAATTTAATTATGAGTTCATCGAAGATCCATCATTTGATGAACAGAGACGACTAGAGTATTTTTGATTGAAGAGCGATATCTATATTATCAAATTAATGAGCAGCGCTTGCACACAATTTATTATATAATTTGTAATTGTGTAGTACTGTAAAGCTAAAAATAACATATTACTTGACTGCACTATGTACCGTGAAATAAACCAAAACTATTTTACTGTAGATTTACAATCACCTTAAGGTAGTTCCAGCATGAAATCACTTTTCGACAGATTTGGCCGAATTTTTTTTCTCGGGTTTATAATAGCTTTATTTATGAATTCCTAAAATTTCATAATTTTTGACCGTTTAGATCGCGAGATATTTAAAGACAAAGTTCGCGATTTTGAGGGTCATGTCCCATTTAAAGCATGTAAAATGTCCGGTCTCTCCAACTATTTTTTATGATATTATTATATATTGAAAAAAAAGTAGAAAAAAATGTTTATACAATACAATTCTAAAAAAAAAATTTAGAAATTAATTTTCACTTTCGAGATATTAATTTTGACGTAAATTGATCGAAATTGGGACGTTGGCATAATTATTTCCCATTTTAAACGGTCAAAATTTCTGAAACTTTGGGAATTAATAGTAAGCATTATTAAATTCTTAAATTTAATTTTTCGTTAAATTATGTCGAAAAAAATTTTAACCATAGCTTTAGCATAGGAACTGCAGATACCATGTTGGAAATACCTTTAAAAAAATTGGTTTAAACAATATCCTACCGGGTTACTCACCGGCAACCTTCACGTTTAGGTTCAATAGCATGTTTTAAACGGGATCCTGCAAAAATTTTCCATGCGAAAATTAATCATGCTTAATGATGGATTTTGCCGAGACTAACACAAATAATAAACATTCTTTATTTGAACTTCAATTACTTACATTGAATAAATAAAATTGATATCGGCTGATATTTATTAAAAACTCGTGAGCAACAGAGCTCTATCACTAAAATTACATTTTCCTCTCATGTTTCTTACACTTACTGTTAGGTAGTCTTTTAATTATTACAATATAATTTTTGTCCTTTGGCAAACACATCAAATGCTTTCAAACGACTTAAAAGCCGCGATTTAGTGGCATAAAAAAAGGAGCTGGGGTATGAGAGCTACCTTCAGCAAGCACATTCTTGGCATAATTCAACTTATACAGCGTGATTTATAATTGTTTGCAGAACTTTCGCTTCCTGAATTAGCTGCTTCCTTAATAACAAATATATTCATCAAATTAAATTAATCCAATAAAACACTACTTAAACAGAGGAAGTGTTTTATCATAGCATAAAGGAGTGACCTAAATGCGAAATTACTACAAGAAACTCTATTTGGCTACTTATATTATTACAAAAACTAACCCATAAAAACCAAATTTTATTACACTCCATTTCTTTGTAAATTAAGTTTTGTACGCAACCTATCGTGCGCATGTCACATACCTTAATCATGTAGTTGATCTAAACGGACAATATACTCACGGACTAACCACACTTTACATATTGTTTTGAAGTTGTAAGTTGATACAATGTATTAGATTTTGTTTAGAGTTTTTTTTTTAGTAATTTCGCATTTAGGTCACTCCTTCATACTATGATAAAATACATCCTCTGTTTAAGAAGTGTTTTATTGAATGAATTTTATTTTGTATTTTTTATTAATTGATTAATATAAGAATAGGTTAATTATCTCGTAAATTAGTCCTTCTTTTTTTCTCAGCTTATTCAGGAAGCGAAAGTTCTACAGACAAGTTTAGACAAGTCTAGCCCAATTTGGAGAGGCTATAGAAGTGTGGAAAATCTTAAAAACCGAAAAAAAAACATGTTTTTGTGATATAATCAAGGGAGTACGGGAGCTGGAAATCACAAATAGCAACTCAACAACTCAACCAACGTATCGATTTAAACATTCTGGCTCAATTTTGAGAAACTGTACAGTTGTGCGCAGTCATAAAAATGTTTAAATTGTAAAATTCTACCCCCCCCCCCAAATTTCGATACAATAAAAACACCACTTGGTGAATTTTTTGCAAACTTTCATATACTTTAATATTTATTGCAAAGATACATTAATTATTCTACACAAAAGTAATTTATAATCTTGATTTCCAAATATATCCACAACTAATATATTTAATAATAATTCCATAACTCTTAGCACTGTACTGTCTTGCTGCATATTCCCAGCGCCGTCCAGCGGTTCTCTTTAGTTTAAATTAATTGACATTTGATATGAGAGGTATGAGAGGTTCACTGAGCAGATCGATTTTATAAAACGGGACTCATTTTCGCAATTTGGAGGAGTTTCCTGAAGGAAAATCGCTTTAAAGAAATTTTTATGGCTGTTAATGGAAGTGTGCAATATAAAATCTATAAAACCACATAAATTGAGGTCAAGAAACAGATTTTTAACACTCCCATAAATAGACGTAAAAATTTACAAAAACGCATTAAATGCGATTTGCCCCTTAGGAAACTCTCAAATTTCATATAAGTATACCTATATATGTATATATTCGATGCATTAGTCTATATCTTCGGAAAAAATATAAGTAAAAAAGTTTAGGTAAATTCTCTCTCATTCATTCGATCAATTTTTAGATTATATCATACGTTGAATTCATCATACGCATTGTTGCTCTCGTGTAGGGCCGGATTAAATAATCAAGGGGCCCCATTTAAGGGCAGACTTTTTTTCAAATTTACGAAACTGAAGGGATGGCATATAATAGTAAAAACTAAATTCTTATTAAAAAATCTTGAAAAAAATATAACCATCACGTGTAATATGAAAAATTATTAAAATTACATTGAAATAATTTAAACGTAAGTTTCATTGTATATTAAAATTTCTTTAATTATCTTGACTATCTGATTTTTATAATTTTAACTTTGTATTTATTATAAACACTCTGAGTTATGTAGTTTTGGCAGGCCCGTGCGTAAGGGAGGGATTTTGAGGGTCAAAATCTCTCTCATTGAGAATCTGCTTTCATTAAATTTTGAATTAAAAAATATAGTCCTGTAAGTGCACCCATTTATGAGACGCATTTCCACTGATGAATCAGATATCCACGCTTATTTTGAGCTCGATACATTCTTTGACATTGAGTCGAGTACTTCAAACAAAAAAGAAAACGCTGGAGAAGAGTACAGGAAAGTTTTCAAAACCATGAGCAATATCTGTGGTGAATACGACATAGAAGTGCGGCAGCTAAGGTTCGCGTCATAGCAGACTCAACGCTCGAACATACAGACTGATTCAGTTGCAGATTATAGTTAGCTTGTATCTTTCTAAATAAAATGGAAACTTTCGATGAAAACTCCTGCTTAACTTTTTGAATTAGAATATTCAATTTTCCACAGTGTTTTCTGTGAAATCTGAGTGGACAAAGTTCACCTTTGGCGAAAACGAATTGCCGGACAGGATGCCAAAAATACACTTGAAGCACTTTATTGTAATAAAGATGGATTTCCGAATGCCTAGCAAATGCTTCGCGCTCTGGTAGTCTTGCGTGTGTCAACAGCGACGAATGAACGCTCCTTTTTCAACCTTGTGTCGTCTCAAAACACACTTTAAGTCGACTATGTCTGAAGATCGGCTAAATAGTTTATTTTTCGCTCAATATACATCGCGATCAAGTCACACAGGGTTTTGGAAAAATTTTTTCCTGTAACTCTTATTGAAAAATAGTGACTGAATATCACATTTTGGTCTAATTAAATGTCCTTTTACTCGAAAAAAAATTTTTTGTTTTTATTGACTTTATCAACTAACATGGCGAATAAAAGTTTGGACCCCTCCTTGGATAATTTCTGCACACGGACCTGAGTTTTGGAGATCTACAATTGAAGATTGCTTACTCGCTTTTTCCATCAGCTATTTGCTGATTGATTAATTTAACATTTTGTTTCATATTTTTTTAAATTTGATTGTTGGGAGCCCCCTTAACACTCGAGGGGCTATGGACCTATGTATTAATTCAGCCCTGCTCTCGTGATTTCGTCGTGCAATTTTCATGATTGTATGTAGCATGTCTTATAAAACCAATCGTGTTTTCCCATTACTACACCCTCTGCTCCTCCCAGACTGGACGAAAAAAGTACAAAAAAACGGGTTCATGTGACGATTGGGTTTTGTATTTTTATATATACTTTGTAGACTGGTTTTTATCCAGCTTTTGTAAAAAAAAGGAAACAAGGTATTATTATTTCTATTCATAAATGATTTGTTTTACAGTGGATCCCCGATAATACGTGTACTGCTTGAGATATAGAGTACTGCCTGAGATTCTCTATAGCCCGGAATTTTTTACAAAAGAGTACCTTTTAATCCGACAAATCACAAATCGAATGATAAGATTCGATATGTTAAATTCAATAATTGGTGTCTATTTACCATCTTTTAATAAAAAAAAATTGTTCAGATTACAAGCGACGCCGGATTAGCCAGGAGCCGGATTACCGGGGTGTCCACTGTATTTGTCACTATATTTTTCACGTTGTATTACATATTTGTAAGTTAAAACATCAGACATTATTACATCATCAATCATGTAAAGTAGTAATAACAGGTTGGCTGATAAGTCCCCGGTCTGACACATAGATGGCGTCGCTAGTATTAAATGCATATTATTTTTATATAGTACCAACCTTCAAATGATTCGTGTCAAAATTTGACGTCTGTAAGTCAATTAGTTTGTGAGATAGAGTGTCTTTTGTGAAGCAACTTTTGTTATTGTGAAAAAAATGGAAAAAATGGAATTTCGTGTTTTGATAAAATACTGTTTTCTGAAGGGAAAAAATACAGAGTCCGGAAACTCATTATCAAGCCAAGTTTTTGCTTCCACTGTATTTTTTCCCTTCAGAAAACAGTATTTTATCAAAACACGAAATTCCTTTTTTTCCATTTTTTTCACAATAACAAAAGTTGCTTCACAAAAGACGCTCTATCTCACAAACTAATTGACTTACAGACGTCAAATTTTGACACGAATCATTTGAAGGTTGGTACTATATAAAAATAATATGCATTTAATACTAGCGACGCCATCTATGTGTCAGACCGGGGACTTATCAGCCAACCTATTATATTCTTAGCTATAATATTTTACGGAACTTTCATCTCTTACTTTAAAAAATTATGAATTATATAAAGAAGGATGAGAGTCGAGTAGTAATTATAAATCGCCTTTAATTCGCTATTCGCTGAATCCGAGGGCATCGGGGCATTGACAGGGTTGCCCTGTTGTAGTTCCGTCCCTGATTCTTCATCCGATCCCCTATTGTTTATTTTCATTGGTTTAATTTAAATTCCATAATATCTCTTAAGGTAGTACCAGCATGAAATCACTTTTCGACAGATTTGGCCGAATTTTTTTTCTCGGGTTTATAATAGCTTTATTTATGAATTCCTAAAATTTCATAATTTTTGACCGTTTAGATCGCTAGATATTTAAAGACAAAGTTCGCGATTTTGAGGGTCATGTCCCATTTAAAGCATGTAAAATGTCCGGTCTCTCCAACTATTTTTTATGATATTATTATATATTGAAGAAAAAGTAGAAAAAAATGTTTATACAATACAATTCTAAAAAAAAAAATTTAGAAATTAATTTTCACTTTCGAGATATTAATTTTGACGTAAATTGATCGAAATTGGGACGTTGGCATAATTATTTCCCATTTTAAACGGTCAAAATTTCTGAAACTTTGGGAATTAATAGTAAGCATTATTAAATTCTTAAATTTAATTTTTCGTTAAATTCTGTCGAAAAAAAAATTGTACCATTGCTTTAACATAGAAACTGCAAATACCATGCTGGTACTACCTTAAACTAAAAATGTCATTTTTACCAATAGCCTGATTATAGAGCAATTCATATACTTTATTGTATATAAAGTTGCCTAACCTCTATAACTATTCCATCAATTATTGTTGTTAATTTTATTACAAGTCAAATATTTACGTAAAAATACACACACCAAAATTAATTGGTCTGTAATATTTAGACAAAATAACATTGTAATTATAAAAATATTTACAATTAGAATTTCACCATCAATTCTAACTGAAAAATAAACACATAAATAATTACATTAATTACATGACCTTGGTTAATTACACCTCACACAAAAAAGTTAATAAATTGTAAAATTCCTACCTATTAAGGTAACCGCTTATTAAATCGTGATAAATAAATACGCACGCAGGCAGTGTCACACAAAATTGATAATCTATTATCAATTAATTTATAAACTTTTAGAGAAAAAAAGTTTTTTCTTTGGAAAAGCCTTGATAAACTTTATTAAAGTAGTTTGTTTTTGTAGAATTAATATATAAATTACAAAAAAAAAGACGTTTTTTGAATTAAATATCATTTGTAGTGCCATCTTTGTAACTCCACTTATAATTATGGTTGTACATTCCTATTATAAAAAATTGAATCGATATAATATAATTTTTATGAATATGGTTCCCATTTCTTTTTATTAAAAACTAGCAGACTCGGCCACGCGTTGCTGTAGCTAAGGTTCTTGTTACATTACCTACATTGTAGTAAACTATTCTTGGGGAGTAGTAGGAAGACATCATGCTTTCTTACATAGATACCATTTGTAAAAAAACGTTTGTTTTTTTAACACAGAGCCATCTATTGAATACTTACTCATTCCAGTCAACAGATATCGCCATCTGTTCGAATCGTTTGGAGCTAACAGATAATTGTGACTGTCAAGTAATAGACAAATGATTTGCAATAAAATAATGTTGCGAATATAAATTGAGATGTAAGCTATCCTACATTTCAAGTTGGATCAAATTGCACACGGTGCAAATCAAATTTAAAATCGGTTCAGTAGTTTAGGAGTCCATAGCGGACAAACAATGTGACACGTAATTTTTATATGTAAAGATATGATATAATATCATGTCAAAAAAAGTATCGAAATCGCCAATGATTACTTCATTTCTTTTAAAGAAGGCATTATTTGAAATAAAGCCCATGTTCCATAATGTACCTCAGTACAACCCATTGGTGCTCCAATTTGTCTTTTGACGACCTGCTTTTTATTTCTCTTTCGGCGAAGAATGATTTTAGTGAAAGTACCACCTAATGGGTCGTTAATTATGCAATTATTTTTGATAATTAATTCTTAATAATTTCGATCATATTGCAGAAAAAAATTAGTAAAAGTAATTGCTTACAAAAAAATTAACCAACCATTTAAAAAATTTTCTAAAAAAATAGGCTATCACCCTAGAGCTTTAACCCAGTTAGCACTGTAATTAAGGACCCATTGTTTATAAGGTTCAAAATAAAATTAATACTTTGTAGTTTGTGTTGATAATTTTTTTATATATAATTCTATAAATTTTTTTTTTGTGTACGGTATGCAATATACATGATTGTAAACAACATTTCCGTTAAATATTAAATATCTATGCGAGTTAAGGCCTATAGTTCTTTTTTCTATTGCTAGATAAAGTTATTCTTAGCATTAAAATCGATTTGCCGTTTTATCTGGTGTTGTTATAGAAGGTGTATGTTCAGATATGATTTATGTTTCAATTCAGTCGTAATATCCGATTACTGGTAATAAGCGATATTGGCTTAGTCGGTTTTGACCGCACTTTCTTCTTTTAGTTTTTTTTTGTAGCCAGTTCTTTGTATCTGTGTTTCTGTCTCTGGCATTGTAGCTTTTAAACGGCAGAACCAATTTTGATTTATTCTTGTTTTGTTTGAAAGATGACTTGAGTGTTTTCAACAAAGTTTTTGAAATTATTAAGGATTTATGCATCCCCAAAGTTAATTCAAACTGAGCTAGAGGATTGGAAATTTGTATTCTGTTTTATCGGGGGGTTTTGTATGTAGTCGATTATTTTATTTTGTAATTTATTATATTAATGTTCTTTTCATAATTGGGGTAGAATGTCCGTAAACCAACTTTTTAACTAATACTGGCACATTTTAAATCATATCTTTAAAACTTTTCTACGAATTTTGTTCACCACTTGAATCATACCTTAATTTATGACAAATTTGACGATTCTTACCCGTTTTACTAAAAATATTAACACAAAAAAGCAATTTATTAACATAGTCGCAGAAACGAAACACAAAAAACGGTCAAAGTTTGAAAAATTTGAACAGTAAATCGAATTTGAATGCGTTCTTCGGCATTCGATTCGTTAGAGCGCCAAGAAATTTTGCGGCATAAATTGATTTATAATAAATTAAAAATTTTCAATTTGCATAAATGATATGCATTTTAAATTATCCGTAAATATCTAAATTCACAATTCGTTTAATATTGATGAAAATGATTCCAAACTTGTTACACGGGGCTTTCGGAGCTAAACACGAAGGTCGTGTCAGAATTGGTCACCGAGGTATCTGGTGTCCAGGGTAAACGTTATATAAACGTTATATAATCGGTCCAAACTTGCTACTCGGGAGTTTTGGGGTCGCTGAACACGAATATTGTAACAGAATCGGACACCAGACACCTTGGAAATCAATTCTTTCGAGATATTCGTGTTTAGTGATTCCAAAAATTTCTGAGTAACAAGTTATGAATTATTTTCATCAATATTAAACGAATTGTGAATTTAGTATATTTACTGTTAATTTAAAATGAAATTATAAAATGCATATTATTTATGTAAATTGTTAATTTCTTCTAAATCAATTTATGTCACGAAATTTCCTGACACTCTAACGAATCTAATCCGACTTACTGTTCAAATTTTTCGAACATCATTGCATCGTTTCTGCGACTAATATACAGCTGTGTGTGTATAATTTGTATATGTAATACACACGATGTATAAGTATTGTGCACACTTTAACGCATGTTGTGACAAATAGTGTACGCATATATTATACATTTAATATCGTATTTGTATTAAGTATCGTATTTGTATAATACCATGTTCAGGAAGTAATTATGACTTGACGTATAAAATTAGAATATGAATGTTTATTAATAGAATAAATAGTGAATTGTGCATTGTGAATACGTGAATGATTTGTTATAATTTATGTAGACTATTTAAGGTTTTATCCATGACAACTATGTAGGTCCCTATTCTCATATACAACGTATTCTGTTATTGACTGCAGAAACCTAGCCTCCCAAAATAAGCTCATCAAGAGCAACAAAAAAACTCTTTTGCAAATTTGGATCTGAAGCCTAATTTGGGAGATATGGCAAAAATTGATATATTTGTTCGTTCACTGACTATCATTCGATAACCAGTAGCCATTGATAATCAGTAGATATTAGTAAATTTTATTTAATAATATTCAACTAAGGAAGGGATTTTTTAAAAAGGGAAAAATGATTTAGTTGGATTATATTATTTTGAAAAAACATTAGAATATTGTACGTAAACAAACAAACCATGCGGCAATGGGCGTGGTTTGTTTGTTTACGTCCAATAATAAAATGTTTACTTATAATTATTATTATTTTCTCACAATAGTAGAATAAAAGCGAGACAGGTTGACCAAACCCAATTAAATAATTTTATACTTTTTTTTTAAACTCTTCCATTATTAAATGAAACTTGCTAACGTGGTCTGATTATCATTGGCTACTGGTTGTCGAATGAACAAACGTATCAATTTTTGCCATACCCGTGTCTCCCAAATTAGGCTTCCGATCCAAATTTGGAAAAGAGGTTTTTTGTTGCTCTTGACGAGCTTATTTTCGGAAGCTAGGTTTCTGCAGTCAATAACAGAACACTTTGTATATTATAAATATAAAAGTAAGGATATTTATTTGTTTGTTTGTGTTTTTGTTACGCTTTCACGCAAAAACTGCCGAATAAATTAAAGGTTCCTATAACAGTAAATGTAAAACAATTCATGGCCATCTTTTCTGATATACACAATGAGTTATGACTATTTTACATTAAAAAAATTACATCTATTTTACCTATGTAAAACAATGTCTGCCATTATTTCTAGTGTTATCGAAGGGCGATAAGTAAAAGCAAGGGAGGTGAAGGCTATAAAGTGGTGGTTTTTGTATCTTTACTTTTAGCATGATGTTTGGTATTTGATGACAAACGCTACTTGGTTTAATTCACAACAGCATATAACACAGCATGTTTTTATGAACTTGACTATAATGGACATTCTACCTTTAGACGAATTATTTTAGCATTTCAAAGAGAGAAAGTTTAGCCATTGCTACGGACCAAATAGGCCAATTATTAGAATCCATTTCTGAGGTGATTTTTGAAAACTTTAAAACTTAACAACACAGAATATTCTGTAAACGTTCAACAAAATGAACCAAAAAAGTATTCTCGGGGATTTTTGGGGTCATGGATCACGATTCCGTAGTAAAATTGTGAATATACTCCTACTCTCAGGGGGTAATTCAACTCCCGTTGGCCCAACACAGCAATATTTTGTAAATATTCAACAAAATGGATAAAAAATGTATACTCGGAGGTATTTGGGATTGCTAATCACGATTCCGTAGTTAGAATCTGGATATAATTCCATCCTCCTATAGAAATTCACCCTCAGCTGGCCCAACACAGCAATATTCTGGGCCAAAAAAGTATATTCATGGGTATATCATAATTCTAACTTCGGAATCGTGATCAACGACCCCAAAAACTTCCAAATATACCTTTTTGGTCCATTTTGTTTAATATTTACATAATATTGCTGTGTTGGGAGAATAATCCAGAAAGGGAGGGAGTATATTCACATTCTAACTTCGGAAACGTGATCAGTGTAGGTATTACTAATTAACATTTACAGAGTATTACTATTTTGGAGCAGAGGTTGGCCTACCCCAAGCGAGAGGGAGTATATCGAAATTCTGAAATCGCAATAGTATTCAGCGACCCCGAAAACCCCACGTGTATACGTTTCTGCCACATTTTGTAGAATATTTTCAAAGTTTTTAAATTTTCAAAAATCATCTCAGAAATAGATAAAAATAATTGGCCTATTTGATCTATAGCAATGGCAAAACCTTATAGCCGACCAACTTAGATGTAGATTATGATAAATATAGACCTTCCTGAAGAATTTTTTTTAAAATTGGCGACTTAGGTAGAGGTACAAAAAAATTCGTCATTTTACACTTTTTTCGGCTAAAATTATTCGTCTACTTCAAAAATCATGGTTTCACGTTTTAGAACTGTGGGTAGCTTCGTGAAATCGCGTGATTTAAGCAGCACATCAAGATACTTTCGATTTCAAGTACCCCTTAAGTAATTCACGTATGAATCAGTCATATAATAATTTATTTATTAAATTAGAAACTGATAAACTTAATTTATGCAATTGAATTTGTTTAAATAAATAATATCTTCAAGTATTTTTTATTATAAATATTTATCTTATAATATTTATGCATACATTCAACTTCGTGTCATTTGATAACAGCTCATTGATAACTGCAAAAAGTCGATATTGAAATTTTTTACAGAGCCCATAATTCTATATTTTCAAAAATCAGTAGTAGCCCAGTCACCTGGTAGGTTTTATTGATTTTTTGCGAATGAAGAATTTTTGCGGTAATTACGAATTTGTGAGTCTTTTTGCTTCCCGAGGTGAGGTAAAAAGATATGGACTTTTTTAAGCGTGAAATTTGAATTGAACCTGGAAATTTCGGTTTACTTGAGTCTAGCTTTGAACAGAGGGATCAGATCAAAACAGTTTTCAATCAAAATTTGTACCTAGAGTACATACGCACAATTTTCCGCTAACTAAAGATCATTCAGAGGTGATGGGCCTCAGATATGGCCCCTTATGCCTATTTGTACCGTTTTTTTATTGATTTTTTTCGAGTTGGAGGTAGACTCTAAAAATAAAATGTCGAGAAATATCGTAGTATTTATCGTCTCTGGCGGCGCCAAAATCAACCGTTTCCGAGAAATCGTAAAATTAAGTTTTTAGGCTCAAAAATGCAGTTATTAAAAAAATATATATACAGATCTTGTACATTAAGGTCAGTATAACTTATAAATATCATCCGTTGTAACTTTTGATCAATACGTCGACTTCTGAGCTGGAAAAGTGGAAATGGTTCCAAGAGACGAGATTAGAATTTAGATTTAGATTGGAATTATTTTTAGGTTGTTAGAGTAGACTACATTTGAAAAGTTGACATTTCGAGAAATTCTTGAATAATAGGAGGGGTACTTACTAAAGAGAGATCCTCAGATTCTTGGAAATTATCAGTTGATCGTATCCCAACAAATTAGCGATATCTGATTAGTTTGTGATAACCTAAAACAGAAGATGATAAGCAATCGTTAACCAGGCATCGGTTAATGTAAGAGAATTTTTCTATTATTGGCGATTTTGTATGGGATATTACCTTTGGATTCCGTAGCAAACATAAAATTTACCAAAAATACTCTATGTAGAGTATTGAGATCGTTGACAAATTCCCTTGCTGTGAAGACATACGAAAAATTGCATTCGTAAATGCATTTTCGAATTCAATGACAAAATTAAATTAAAATTATTTACATGTGTTTACATTAGTAAGAGGAGGTAGGGGGTATTGACTAAAAAAAAAGTTATTATCCTAGCTTTATTGTTATCATAATTAAAATGGATTATCAGTTATGAAATAATTGTAATAATTTTTTTCCTTTATCTGAAAAGTTTGTTTAAGATATTTATTACCAAAAATTTAAATTATTATATCATTTCAAGTGTACATGAATACTGTACATGATACTTTTTTACCAGATCCGTAATATCGTCAAACTATATTTAGTTAAATTTAAATGACTATTTTGGCAGATGAATGTCATTTATGAACATGGCAACAACAGCAATAAAATCTCATACATGGTAGAAAAACAGATTTGTGAGACTGAAAACAAATAAAGACATGCCAAAAATTATATTTAACTTATTTGTAAAGTTACCAAATAATCTTTTTAAGGTGTTTCGATACCAAAACAAGTGTTGCCAAAACATTCAAATTTTGTTTGTGAATTAATGAGTATTTAATATCAAGGGCGTCGCCAGTCGATGGATGGGAAATAGAGAATGGTAAAAGTATGAATTCTTGGTAAATTCAAGTAAAAATATAGAAAAAAAGAACTAGAGGTGTCGTGGGGCACGCAGTTAAAACTATGTTTCTATCGTATCTTCGTATATTATAAATGTAGCGCTTGGCCCTGCTGAATCCGAAAATGCCGGTTGCCCAACCGAAATCTCTCGGAAAATAAGTTTTTAAAAAAGAAGACAATTGCTACAATTTTAGATCATAGTATCATACTTACTGAGATACAGCTCTTAAAAAATTGGCAATTTTTTCGAAAAAAGTGAAATTTTCATACTTGGTCTATTTTCGACACAGATATCGAGGAAAATACTCATTTTATGGTTGAAATCATGGGCAAAGATGTTAAAGCAAATGTAATTAGCTTTAATGTAAGCAAAGAACGATGTCTTTAGGCCATATCGTTCACTCACAAATTTTTAAAGTACAAAAAAAAGAGAAAACTGCATTTTTCGCATATTTGCACTGTTTAGTTTCCAATAATGATTTGAAGGTAGAAGGATCGTTTGAAACGGTAAATAATGTACATCCACAATAGTCCGGAAGCGAATCGCAAAGTAACTTGTCTTATTGGTAATAAAGGTGTTGTGGGACACCCGGTAGGACCTATGTGTCTTTCGTTTTAAATTATGTATTATTTAATTATGTATCAAGTTTTCGATTGTCAAGTTCTGAAAATAGACATTTTCTTACTAATAATAGAATAATAGTTACCAAAGATCAGAATCAATTACTTAATTGATTCTGATTCTTAATTGATTATTACCTACATAGGTTTCGGTTTTCTTTGTAACACTTTATTTTGTTTCCATAGATATAATATATATTTGTTACACAAAAATTTGTGACATTTTTTTTTATCTAGCCTCTCCGCCTGCAAACAATTCAAAAAGGGGCGATAAGAAACATTCCAAAAATGGGTTGCCAACCCAAATCGGTTGGAAAATTTAGGTAACCACCTTCCATAGTATGAATCAATTTAGCGATTCTATTATTTGCGATATGTTCGTTTTTTACATATACAAAATTTTAGGTAGTAGTAGATATTACAATGATTATTTTAGTGCCTACGTGAAATGTTGACAGGTTGAAAGAGTATACGAAATATTACATAAATATGTCACCGTAATATTTAATTTCCGTCAGATTGTAAACTAACTAGTAAAATTGTAAATTTGACTTCCACAAGCGTGCCAAAGAACACCCCACCACGTGCTAACTTGGTACAGATCAACTGAACATAACGCAATAGGTTTTCGTTAATAGAAAGATGTTCAGTTAGCGCTAATTGGAGTGGCCTTTTGTAACCAGTTTACAATCAGACAGAAATTACAATATCACGTTTACAAATGTATAATACTAAAACAGTTATTTTAGTTATCTAAATAGGGTACATTTTTGCCTAAAGAGAATCCAGCTAATCTGAAAACATGGAAAAATTTTTAATTAAAACATTTATATACTGAAGGTGCACAGTTTTAAAATAAAAGACCTTACAATTAAAAAAAAAAAAAAATTATTTTTTAATCATAATAATTTTTTTCATGTAAATTAAACAATTTTTTATCGGTAATTATGGCTACTAAGAACTATTAATAAATTATATATTAATATTAATTACTAATTAATAATTAAAAATTATGTAATATAATTTTTAATACAGGTGTGATGTGTGATCACAGGTTTTCACCAAACATGGTTACTGGATTTTATTTTATTTTAGTGAATTGAATGCGTAAATTCTATTTGGATACAAATTTTTTAATTAATTTCATAAAAAACCCAAAATTCACTGGACCGTTTAAAAAATCATTAATTTTTATCTTATATAGAAAAAATATTCATATATACAGTCAAACCTGGATAAGCGAGAGTTCAAGGGAGCACAAACTCATTCTCGGTTATAGAAGTTTCTCGCTAACCCGAGTTTCTCGCTAATGCAGGGACATGGGTAGCGTTTCTCTCTTATAGAGGTACGCAGCAATAATAAATCACAGCAAGTACGAATGTAGTAAATATGTAGTATGATAAAATATAGTTCCTCCTAAATAATATAAATAAATAAAGCTCGACTGTCGCTTATAGAGGTATAGATAAGTAGTAGTCTCACTTACGGAGGTCCATAAGGGAAAAACGACTCTCTTTTACAGAGGTTTCTGCTTCTCGCTAATAGAGGTTTTGGGAGCTTAAAATGACGGGTCCTGGCTATAACTCCCACTTATAGAGTTTTCTCATTTAGCCAGGTTTGACTGTAAGATATTTTCCCAAAAATATTTTGAAACATCCCTTCCCAGTATCTGTCCTTAGAGTCTTATGTTAGGATTTTGCTCAATGTAGGTAAAACAAGCGAATACTCAGTATGTATTCTAAACGCCCAAATTTATGCAAGAAAAAATAAAAAAACTTCATTATTTTGAATATATTTTATTCGAGAGACACTGCAAGTTCCTGAAAATTTTGCACTTTGAATTGCACCTAATTACGTCAATAAAACACTTTTAAGGTAGTATGAGCGCCAAGGCAATTTTAGATTTAGGGTTGAAATTATTTGTACCTTATTTTCAACTTTGATGATAAATTTTGTATTAACTTCATGAATGTAGACGAAAAATCAGAATACAATTTTTCGATATCTGCCTTGGTTTTCGAACTATCGAAAGTTGAATAATTCAACAAAATTTTATGCATTCATTCATTGAATTGATTAAGACGTAGTCCAACTTCATATAAAAAAAAATCAAGAAATTTATTTAAAATTGCCTTGGTACTCGTACATCCTTAATTATAAATTAGTTTTAGTGGCCAAAGAAGAGAAATAAGTGAAAACTAGCTCAATCCGTCTGCTAATACAAAGTATTCAAACAATAAGTTGTCATCTTCGCTAATTATACTATGTATATATAGTTCTAGTCCCTCTCTTGCAAACTGTTACTCCTCTGTCATGTCTAAAGCAGAATTTGATAGATTTAATGATGAAATTGCAGTAATCCTTAAACGTCTCAATTTTGCTGGTGCATCTATAAAAAAAAAGCAATAATAACTATTCGATTCATTAAGTTTTTATACCATGTATATATGAAATATACATAGTATATTAAGTTTAGTCCCAAGTTTGTAACGCTTAAAAATAATGATGCTAGGAAAAAAATTGTGTCATAGGTGTTCATAAAATCACCTAATTAGTCCATTTCTGGTTGTCCGTCCGTCCGTCCGTCTGTGGGCACGATAACTCAAAAGCGAAAAAAGATATCGAGCTGAAATTTTACAGCGTATTCAGGACGTAAAAAGTGAGGTCAAGTTCGTAAATGAGCATCATAGGGCAATTGGGTCTTGGGTCCGTAGGACCCATCTTGTAAACCGTTAGAGATAGAACAAAAGTTTAAATATAAAAAATGTTCCTTATCAAAAATTAAACAACTTTTGTTTGAAACATTTTTTCGTAAACATCACTGTTTACCCGTGAGGGCGCCAATTAAGCGTAAATTTTATAATATGTACTATACTTGATTATCAGTTATGTATGTGTCACATGTTTGTATGTGTAATGAAATATAAAGAAATCAACACTGACTATGCATGGTATTTCAACAATTAACTCAGTCAATTGTTTGTTTTCACTTGTTTTTATTAGAGACTTAATGTTTGTGCATTATAATTATAAATTATTTATTTTATCTCGTTTCGAATCAATGACAAAATTTTTCTAAAAATAAAATTTATTCACAACAACTTATTGCAACATTGTTGTCTAAACAACATAATGATAACAATACTTAACGGATTATTAAGTGCGCATGAATGCATTAAAAAAATTACAACCACAATTTTTTATAATATTTCCAAGAAATTTGCACTTGAACAAAAAAATAAAAATAAAATTTTTTCAACCGAAAATTTTACGTAAGTTTTGTCTCGTGGAACCAAAATTCGAATTCTAATAAATTCTGTAAATGTATATTTTCTAACAATATATTTTTTAGTTTAGAAAAGTACAAGCAGATGTCATGTATGCACAATAGACACAAAAGTGTTCCATTAGTGGCAATCTATATTGGATATGACCATTAGAATCCAGATAAATAACTTTCTTAAACATCAATACATTTTCGAATTTTAACATTAAATACACTCATCAAAAGTTTTATATTCATCAAAAGAATTTCATGTAGATCTAAGAGGTGGGGTGCAAATTTCATTAGATTTTAACGATAAGATGTCAGCGCCACGAATAAATAAAATATAAACCATACATGTTAGACTCAGCTGATTTTTTCTTTGAATAAAAAGACAAAAGATACCTACTTTTATAATTCTTACATAAATTTTGTTCATATAATTCTTAAAGTTATGTCGTTTTTTACTTTTTTGTTCACTATAACGGCATTTAAAGAATGGTGACCCAAGTTCAAATAAAAACAATTAATTTAATGTTTTATATAATTCATTAACAAAATTTTTGTTGTCAAAATTGTTGCATTAACTTATCTTATACTAGAGTGATACCCACCCCCTTCGCTGGGTTTAAAAGTAAAGATTGATAAAAATTGTTCTCGCTTACTCCCTTTCTATAACACTCGAAATAATCGTAAGGATTGTTTTCACAGGTTAAATATATGTATGGTTTTCTATTTTTTTAAATGTATAATAGTCGTAATTATTCATTGAGTATATCAGAAAAGATGGGCGTGAAATATTTTATATTGACTATTTTTACAGGAGTCTGTAATTTATGGTTATGTCAAATGACTACTTTTACAGAAATCTGTAATTTTTGGTAATGTTAAATTAAATTAATTTTTAAATTTTTTTATATTTTTTATTAACATATCTTTATAAATTATATCTCATGTGTTATTCTGAGGTATGAGCTATATTTCTGTACAGTTTCATTAGAATTTATTCGCTAGTTTTAGCGTGAAAACGTAACAAACAAACAAACAAACATGCTTACTTTCGCATTTATAATATATAGAGATAGAGATAGAGATATTGTTACCCAGTGTCTCAGATATCCAGGTATAAACAAATATCTGTCTCATTTACAGAGGTTTCCTTTCATTAATAGAGGTCTGAATACTGCAGGATATTTCAGTTATAGAGATGCGATTATTAAATAAAATACGTATTATCAATATCATTGCTGCTACAAAAATTATGAATATCGAGTCTTCGCGTGAAATCTTGTGCTTTTCTTTAATCTTCGGTCCACTTACCGGAACGTTTTTGTTACGAAATTGCTGGATCCATGTTAGCAAACACTGTTCATGTTCACGATATTGTGATAAACTTGCACGTTTTAGTTTTCCTTGTCCTTCAGAACATTGTGATTGAATTTTATCTTCCTTCTGAATTATTCTACAAAGAGTAGCTTTCATATTAAGTTCGACACAGACTTAATCACGTGTCTTCCCACTTTCATCACTGGATATTAACTTCAATTTTTCATGTACTGATAACGATTTGAGCCTTCGTTTCGGCATTTTTTAAATAAACATATGTATGATAGTAAAGCAAAACTAAAACTGAAGGTCATTGAGGCTCAAAACTAGTTAAGTGTGGAATTGGCGGATAGAATGAGAATAAGTAAGTAAACAAACAAAACGATGTTATCTCAGTTCTCAGTTACAGAGGTTAATGAATATAAAATTCACTCGCTGTCTCAGTTATAGAGGTAACTATGACGATAAAAGCGAAAGAACGAATTCCAGATATAGAGGTATGCTTCGTCCCACAAACAGAGGTAATTCAGTGCCAAAGTGTTCCAAAGTTCCACTGTATAAATCTATACGAGCTAACACAAATAGTTCTTTTTTCTATCGCTAGATAGAATCTTACTTAGCATTAAAATTCCATATGAAATTTAGAAGCGTACACAAACTTTAAAAATATGTTTAACAACAAATCTGTCATGACCACTCCAAAGTTTGTTTGTTTTTCTTGAAAATGAGCTATAAAAAGTTATCGTACGAGATTTATGGACCGTGATATTCCCTTTCCCAAGCAAAATTAACACTTCTGTATTTAAGCTTAGCTGGTATGCATAAAACATTTCATAGTTTTTAAAAAATGTAAGCGCGCTCAAGTTTTGTTCAATAACAAAAAATCATTGAAATCCCATAGCATGACAATTAACAAGGAATCATCCACCAAAGATAAACTAGTGCTTTTAAAAAATTTGCCTATCATGTGATGATATTTTTGAACTTCACATTATTATCTACAGATACGAGAAGGGTTTGGCCCAAAAAAATAATTTTAAGAGTGAGGGCAGGGGACAGGATTGAATGGTATTTAAATTCTATGGATGTACAAATTAATTATCATCGACACAGAATTAAAAAAGTGGAACAAATATCGTTTTACGAATATAGTTTAAATCCAAGTGAATGTAATGAAATCAAAGTCTTTTCTTTTTTAGATTTTTAATTCGATCGCATTAATTTTTTCTGGATCTTCAAAAATTTTACCAAAAACAGACAGATACACATAAACATACACTTTTAGCGGTTGAATTACAAAAAGTATTAAAAAGTTTTTTATTTCAATTTCCGGTGTAGGAACAATAACTGTATATCCATATCCAAGTCAATAATGTAATAGAGACTAGACAACCACCAGATGCGCACGCAATTTTATTAAAAATCATTTTTTGTACTTTCATATTTTATTATGAATAATCGTTTTTTATTTTCAATAATTAATTAGTTTAAAAATTTGATATATTATTGGAAAAAACATAACATATCTAGGTTATTTTAGATTTGTTGTTATATGAAATATATAACCCACATTTAAATTAAAATACACAAATCAGACAGGGTGCATTATAACCAAGTATCCCCACCAATTATGAACACACCATAAAAAATTTGATTGTAATAGATCACTTTACTTCCATTATTATATAATTTCATTCAAATCAAAAATACTCACGTTTCTGAGATTTGGTCTAGATAGAAATTGTCTGTAATCAAAATTTCCAATTTCAAAACTTTTTACAAATATTTTATCTTGAAGCTACCGTGGAATAATTTGAAATTTTGCAAAATTATCTTGGCAAATAACACTGTGATCTACCTGTGATTGTTAGAATTACATAGAGGATACAGCTGTAACGTATGTTGTAGTTGACTAGGATCTCTAGGATAGCCCTATTTAACCCAATGTATCACTGAAACGGACATTGAAAACGTACTTTTCTGGTTATCAAATATTCCTAAATTACACATTTAATATAAAACCACTTTTTCTATTATCAATATTCAGTCATTCATTGCCGTAACCAAATTATCACTGAATTCGCACAATGGTATATTAAAAAAAACAAAAAAAAAAAAAAAAAAACAAGGGCAAACAAGTGAAAACAAACAATTGACTGAGTTGAAATACTATGCATAGACAGGGTTGATTACTCTGTCACATTTCACATATACATGTCACACATACATAACTGATATTCCCATATAATACATACTATATAATTTTCGCTTAATTTGCACCCTCACGGACTTTTACAAAAAAATGTTTCAAACAAAAGTTGTTAATTTTTTGATAAGGAACACTTTTTACATTTAAACTTTTGTCCTATATCTAACGGTTTAAAAGATAGGTCCTACGGACCCAAGACCCAATTGACCTATGTTGCTCATTTACGAACTCGACCTAACTTTTTACGTCCTGAGTACGTTGTAAAATTTCGGCTAGAAATATTTTTTTGTTTTTGAGCTATCGTGTTGACAGACGGACTAACGGACAACCGTAAATGGACTAATTAGACGATTCTATGAACACCTATACCAAAATTTTTTTCCTAGCATCAATATTTTTAAGCGTTACAAACTTTGGCTAAACTTAATATACTATGTATATTTCATATATATATATATGGTATAATTATTATCATTCTAGAGTCTGCTTTAGTTAAATGTAATAACGATTGCCTGTATTAACAAAATTATATTTTGTTGAAAATATGCAAATGATCAACCACCCCCCCCCCTCTGAGCGGAAAGGGTCAAGTTTCGTCCCGCTGCCTTAAACGAAGTTGCCGCTTTCCGCCTTCGTCGAGCAGAAAAATATCATACACACCACGGGAGCAACTAAAGAATTTCTCAGCTCTCATATTTATCACTGTCGGTTTCCGCTCAGACAAAAATAAACATGAAATCTGACACATTCTTTACTTTTGCTCCCTAGGACCCCTAGGTGTGTAATATACTATTGCCAATGATTTGGAGTCTCTTTGAACAATATTTTAGTTCTGACTGTTTATTGATTCCATCTAATATGATATTGCAGAATGACGTCATCAATTTATATCTATACAATATAAATTGATGACATCATATTGTGATACCATCTTAATAAATATCAATAAACAAACAGAACCTTTATTGAATAATCAGAGACGTAAATCGTTACTGGCAGGACAGGTTCTAAATTGTTGAACGGTGGCCAAATAAATTTTTGTTTCGTTTGATAAAACATAAACATATAAACATATTTCACAAGCAAATACAAGAGTGATAATCTATTTATTCGCACCGTGCGTGAGTTTTATTGGAGGCGTTTCCATGGTAACGATACACTATTTTAGTTATAGAGTTGTATGAATGCATATATAATTGTATGGATTGCATTTATGACTTACATTGAAAATTTAATATTTTTGTCTCACAAATTAAAATAAATAATTATGATAATTTACATTTGAAAAATAATATTTGTGCAATTTGATTTCTTATTTTCACAATTTTTAATGCATTAAGTTTAATTAATTAGTGTTTTTCAATAATTTTAATTTGACATTTTCTCCTTTATCGCCAAGATTTTTCACTGGAAGCACTAGCATCGTTTTTATTGTCCCTACCATGACTACGTACACAACGAATACACGATATCAAACCGTCAATTTAAATTAAACCCCCTTTTTTATTTAAGTCAACTCTTTCTTTTTTTTTGTTAATGTTGACCCTTATGCATGAAATATGACCTGTAGTTGTAATCCAGCTTAGATAGAAACAGACTTAATCTTATGTTAGACCTTTTAGAACTTAGATTTGTATAACATAATTTTACAAAAAGAAATTTTTAAGTATTCGAATCTGAGAAAACATTTTTTAACCCCATTCAAAACTTGTAGTTTGCAAACAAACTTTTATTTGAATCGAATTTATTTCGTTTTAAAACCTTAATAGTTCTATTTTTTTTATACAGAAAATTCTTCCTTATTTACTTTTAAATTTCTTTCCCAAAAAAAATTTTAAGACAATGTATTCTTTTATAAACAAAGCAAAGAACTTCTTTTTGAAACATTTTTTCATTTATTGGAAAAAAAGAGTATTGGCTACGCCAGCTTCAGCAATAATATTTTAAAAAAGAGAAAACTATTTTGACTGAATATGGTATAAGTCGTCTAAAATAAATCGTTCCAAAAATTAAATTTTAAAAAATTTACGAGGATTTTATGTCAATTTTGGAAAGTATAAAAAATACCGATGAAAACCATAGCACCCCTATATTAACTATATGTTGTAAAAGGCTGCCATGTGTGGTTATCATTAGGTAAGGTATGTTTGTGACAGGTTGATGTAGTGCATAGGGCTTCCATACATTTTAACAACACCAATGGAAGTATTGAAAGTCATATCATCAAATTGACATAAGCACAATTTTATATAATATTGTATTTTATTAAAAAGAGATAAAAAATTATACAATTCACATTCTAAGCATACAATTCTCCTTTATTTTGAGGTATTAATTTTGAGAGTAAATACATGATTTCTTTGCTTATTCCACATGGCTTTTCAATGATTGTTTCAAATGTGTTTGAAAGTTTAATCCGTGTAGTTTAATGTTGAATGAAGGTTAAAAAATAACTTTGGAATCAGAAAACTAAAAAAATATACAACTTTTTTTCAAAATAAGTTTTAAGTGAATAAAAAAAATTTTGTGATTCGGTGAAAAATTAAAAAAAAAAGATGACTTCAAAACAAGGTAATCAAAGTTTCTTGCGTACGTTATCTGGGAAATTTTTATTTTTTATTTGCATTTTTTTTATTATTATCAATTATATTAATTTTACGTAATTAATTTTTAATTAGAGTGCAAATATTGTTTCTTTTTAATTGCTTGAACAAAATGATTGAGCACGGTTTAAAAAAAAAATTTATAAACAATTGAATCAAAATTTCGAAAATTTTTATAACGAATATTTTTCAAAATTTTTTTATATCAGTTAGTTTCAAAGTACGTATTTTAATTTTAGATTATAAATAATACCGCAATTTTTTTTTGAGGTTGTAATAACTACAGCAAAACAATTTTTTTTTGTCGTGCAGCATCCGTAAATTAGTTGAGTCATTTGTATGATAAATTCGCGTAAAAAAATTTAATTTGCATATTATTTACCGAAAGAGTTTATTATTGGGGTTTTTGGTGTTTTAGACACTAGAGGTCATTAGTGACATGAATTGTACGATCTTTTTTTTTTTTTTTGAAATGGGTTAGAAAGGGTTCAAGTGTACAAGGTCAAATTTGAAGTTACTGAGAATACGATATTCATTTCTTAATTAGAAAATATTGCAAAATTTGTCCTTCACTTTTATAACTTCAAAGCGATGTGGGAACTTAAGTTTTTTTATATATTATAGACGAAACAATTGACCAACTGTTACTAGTCACGAATTTTTTGAATTTCGCACCCTGGCAAAATATGAACGGTCACTCGAGTCAATCGAAATAACGCGCCAAAATAGAGAAATGGTCATCTGAGCTCTATCTTAGCATATGTAACTTTAATTTTCATCTTATCTCTCGAATTGATGAAAAGATGATTTAGAATCAAACATTGTATACCATTACTGAAAATTCAAACTATTTAATCCTCTTTTCGAAGGAATTGGGGAACGATAAAAACATTGACTCATGAGCCGTAGTTAGGTAGAAATTTTATTTTTAATTGCATGTCTTTCTTTAATCTTTTATTATGAATTTAATCTCTGGTATGATAATGACATAATATAAATAAAATTGACCTTGAGAGTGATACTTACATATCGTCGAATTTATATTAAGTTTTGCATGGTGATAGAATTTTGAATTCAGGTTCCCACTTTAAACAGAAAAATTTTTGAGAACTTTTCTGTTCGCCACTAGCGAATAAAATAAACGCTTGATATACATACCTAGGTTGAAGCGTTATGCACCATTTACAGAATATTTAGATTAAAGCCGTGTGAAGTTTGGAAAAAGTAGAAATTCGATTCGAGATGTGGGGGAGATAGGTAGGAGACACAGTCAGAAAAGTCAGAAAACTGAACTATTTTGTTTTGCATTGAAAGTTATTTTTTGGTTGAGTTAAATAATCACTCCATCACAAACAGGTCACTTGAGTTACCTTAACCTCGTCCCTCGCCTTTTTTTAAGCCGCAATGTACCTGCTCTTACGGATGCATGTCATTATTGTTGTTGCTCTTGATTTCCCGTGTCATTCAATTTACATTTACTGTGCTTGTTAATGCAATTAAGTAAGGATTTTTTTACATTGAAGACGAAGGTTTCCGCTTTATTTAATTTTAATGTTTCTATTTATATAATTAAATATTTCTGATTCATATTTGCTGTTAAAAAAGGTTACTTTTTTCATTAAATTCATCAAACTTAAAGCTTTTTATTTATGTGCCCTTTTTGTCCGGTAAAATTTTTTGTAACAGGGAAAAGTTTTAGTATTCTATATCATGTTTATGAAAAAAAATCTTGCGCGAACTTGTGCCTTTTTTATAACTAAGATAAGGGTACAGATTAAGATAGATTAAGTCAAAAGTCAAAAAAAAGAGCAAGCAATTTTCCAGTGAAAATTTGTGCATATGCAAACTTTGTAACGCTTAAAAATATTGATGCTTCAAATCAAATTTTGGTACAGGTGGTCATAAAATCATCTAATTAGTTCTTTTCCGGCTGTCCGGCTGTCCGCATGTTCGTATGTCTATGCGTAAGCGCGATAACTCAAAAACGAAAAGAGATAGCAAGCTAAAAATTTTATAGCGTGGATAAGACCTAAAAAGTGAGGTCGAGGTCGTAAGTGAACAACATAAATCAATTGGGTCTTGTAAACCGTTAGAAATAGTATAATATGTTTAAATGTAAAAAAAAAAACAAACAAAAGTTTAAATGTAAAACATGTTCAGTAAACAACTTTTGTTTGAAACATATTTTCGTAAAAGCGACTATGACTATCTAAGAGTGACTATCTTTGCGTAATCAATACTGTCTTTAAATGGTATTTCAACAATTAACTCGCCAATTGTGTGTTTTCACTTGTTTAATTATTATTTTTGGCATTCATAAGTTCATTGTTTTAAGTTTCCGAAATATGTTTTTTTTTTGTTTAGTTTGTTTTTTTTGGCAGAAATAATTATTACTTAACTAGATTGATACCCGCCCGCTTCACTGGGCTTTAAAGAAAAACCACCGCTTTATAGCCTCCACCCACTCTTTATATACACAGTTTTCAATTTGGTTAAATGTAAAATAGTCATAATTCATTGAGTATATCAGAATAGTTGGCCATGATTTGTTTGACATTTACTTTTTTAAATTTTTACATAATTCTTTAATTTATGGTTCAAAATGATGATCATAGATCTGCTCCATCTATAATCATCATTTTGAACCATAAATTAAAGATTTCTATAAAAATTTAAAAAATGGTAAATGTCAAACTTAATTTAATTTTATTTTTTAAATATATCTTTATAAATTATAGTTCATGTGTTATTCTGATATATTAGCTATATTACTGTATAGTTTCATTAAAAACCATTCGCTAGTTTTAGCGTGAAAGTGTAACAAACAAACATGCTTACTTTCACCTGTAGAATATATAGGAATAGTCATTTTTTTCCAAACGAGAATAGAAAAATTATTTATTTACAGTTTTATGGAATATTTTTGGATTTATCCCCTGTTCCCTGTTCTTGGTTGCGTACATGGTTATTTTCGTCTTTAAATTATTTTTTGTTAACTATTCAGAATATCCACTTTCAAGGTCGAATACTTTTTTATGTTTGTGATTAAATACTGAAATTCTTGAAATTCTATCTACTCAAAAGAAAAATTTATAGTTAGTTAACTATTGTAATAAAAAATGAAAAATCGCTTCTTTTCTATGCATCGGCGGTCAAGTAGAAAATTTTATTTAGAATTTTGATGTATATATCTTAACCATCGAATAAAACAAGTAAAAACAAACAATTGACTGAGTTAATTGTTGAAATACCATGTATAGACAGTGTTGATTACTCTATCACATTACACATATACATGTCACACATACATAACTGATATTCCCATTTAATACATACTATACAATTTGCGCTTAATTTGCGCCCTCACGGGTAAACAGTGACTTTTACAAAAAAAATGTTTCAAACAAAAGTTGATTACGTGATTTTATGAACACCTTTATTAATATTTTGTTCATAGAATCAATATTTTTAAGTGTTACAAACTTGGGATTAAACTGAGTATCCTTTTTAGATTTCATATAAAAATTTTTTCATACAAAAAGTTTTAAATATAGGCAATTTTTTTACATAAATTTGTCAAAAATTGTCTAAAAATGTTCGTCATTGGTGGGAAAAAAAAATTTATTAAGAAAATCACTTTTGCAGATAAAAATAGTTAAAGTTTCAATTCAATTTCAAGCACTGCAAGTATACCTTTTACTTCATCGATTTGATTTGGTGACAGAAAATTTTGCAAGTTTTCTATCATAATTTTGATGGGAGGGTATTTTTAACTCTCCCAGGATTATAAAAATTGTTCTTATTCCACTGTACCTGGCTGTGAAAAATGAAAATTAAGATTATAATTCAGGATTCAGGATTTTCGAAAAATAAAAGTACCCAAGGCAGGTAGAGTATGAATACCTATATCATTTTCAAATTTCAGATCGATGGAGTTAAGGGTATAATCGCAGTACTTGAAATTCAATTTAACCATTCTTGAATGGAAAATCGCTTTTCTTTATAAACTTTTATTTTCCATCTATGAATATTTATCTAAGAATGTTTCACACCATTAATCAAAGAATGTTTCACGCTAATTTAAAATTTGTAGGGGAGCGGAGGGTAATGCCGTACACCTAACTTTAAACGTGTATTTCTTCGAACCTACTTAATAGAATACAATGCTTTATGTATCAAGCCATCATAAATTTAGTCTAGTTTTATATAAATAATCCATAATTGACAGTGTCCAATATGACAGTGTCCAATATGACAGTGTCAAAATCAAATTATTCTATAAAGTTATTTGTACGGAATTACCCGAGACTTGCGTCTAATTCCGTACATAATTTTAAGAACGTAAAAAGCCTGAAAAAAGGTATTTTTTCACAAATAAAAAAAAAAATTTTAATTAACTGTGGGTAATCTTTTATTTATTCACAAAATACACAGATATAATCGTCCGCAGAGTTTACGCCACTACACAAAGCATGTGCCCATTTGTCACATGACACACATCTGTACCATAATTCTATATCCTTACCAAATTCATTACATATTACACACAATTCATGAACTCCTCATATTTCTGATCATATTTCTGGTGAAATGAGTTCATGTGATATCTCTGATTCTGCATTTACTGCTGCTTCTGGAGAAATAATATCATGCAATGCTTCATTGCGGGTAATACCGTACAGTGTACGGAAATTCCCGAAACCGAATTCAAATTTTAAGAATAAGTATTTACCTAAAAAAAAATTCAATAAAGGAATTCTTTGATGAAAATCTTATTATAAAGATATTTATTGTCCGAAATTAATAATTTCATTATAAAATTTAATAAAAATAGGTACTTATATCTTATTTTTTTATGTTTAAAAGTTGTAAAAACGAGCGCCAAATCACATAACATCTATTTATACAAAAATTATTACCCTTAATAGCACAGTAACTACGCTAACACTACTGCGCTAATGATTGACACCAAGAAAACGCACGCAGCTCAATTCCTTCAGTATAAACAGTGATGTACGGTATTAGCCTCCGCTCCCCTACATAACAGCCTTAAACAGTTTAGTAATTATTTTTGGAATAAATTTTTCCAATTTCATAAATTATAATAATTTTATTTTATTTACACTTAGATGTAATACTAATACGCCAAATATTTGTTTACTAAATTCATAATCAAATATTTACACGTTAGAAGTTTGTAAATAAATTGATTTTCCTTTTTTGTGATTTTAATAGTAGGCACATATTAGGAGGTGATATACGATAGTTAATACACTAAAAATGTCAAAGAAACTATAAAAAATATAACAACATTAACTTACTCAATTGTATATTTTCACTTGTTTTTTATTGATTATGACAGATCAACTTGTACTTACCTAAGCATTATGTTATAAATAATACAAATATTAATCGAAATTATTTAATTTATGCTTTTGTAATATTGTTATTTTCCAGAGTGTAATTCTAATATCTCGCCAGAATCGTGTTTGGCGTTGATTCGAAAATCACTAAAATCGAAAAATATGGACAGTGAAGGAGGACATTTTGATGGAAATATGCCACATTTATTTGTTGTATTAGGTGCATCGGTAAGTTTTCTTTTTGCTTTTTATTTATTACTAGCTGATTCCCGCCAGCTTCGCTGGGTACACTAACTATTTGGATGTGAATCTACACTTCTTTTATTATCGAAATGTTTTTCGATTTGATATTTATTGTAAATTTTTCAAATTTTAAATAGGCAAATATAGTGCCAGTCAGTAAATACACAAATTTTCACATCACCCATGAGGTACTGTGCATTGGGATGCGCTCCCGTTATTTATTGTGGCGGGATCCCTAGTAGTCCTACACTATGAAAAAATTGCCTCCATAAAACTAACGACAAATTTTGAAAATTTTTTTTTTTTAAATTAAATTTTGTACAAATTATATTTTTACGTCCGTTATTTTTTATGTATGACAATTTTTATAATTAACAACTAAATTTCCATTTTTCATCACATTAATTTATTTCTCTTAATTTTAACATTTAAAAACATTTCATTTATATGAAACTCATAATAATAGATAAAGATATATAAATCTGTAAAACACTTTACTTAAATTTACAAAACTTCTCTGTAAACAACATTCTTCGTACGTTTATCTAGTTTGAGAACGATGAAATCCTAAGGTGAACTCACTCTTGAACACGCCACATAAAATTGACCATGAGAAAAACTCACTTCCTAGTCTACACCGGCTAATTTTAAACTCTGACCTTATGTGCTTTATTGATAGTTATCGCAAAGCAACATTTTACTGGAAACTGCAAACGCTTAAATTCGAAATGGTCCGATGGAATCAGAGGGATTTTTGGAATGAATACACTTTCACCCTCATACTTTCCTGTAAAAATTGTTGCTTCGATAACGTTTCTTTGCATGGTTTTTACTCGTAATCTGGTGCCATTACACAATTTTGGGGGATTTAAATTACGCAACAACATTATTGGTGCACCAATTTTTAGATGAAGAATATGAGGTGGTATTCCCGGTGGGTTGAGTGTGTGTAGAAACTCGACAGGATAGTGTACTCTATGACTCTATGACTGTATCTACAGACTTATAAACTAAAATAATCCGTTGGGACTACAGAAAATACGTTGATATAAGAATTCCCTAAAATCTGTTCTTAGCGGGCGTCTATATCACGAAAGAGGAAAGTATGCGAAATTTGAAGTAAATCGGACGGATAGTTTCGGGAGATTTCGTGATGAGTCAGTCAGTGGTAAATCGCTTATATATATATAGATATTCGGTTATTTTTATAGAAATGAGATTCCAGTTTGTGTTGGATTAATCTACAAAATTTGCAGGTTTAAAAAAATTTTTGCTTTCGTAGAAAAGTACAAAAATTAGCGACTACCCCTCCCCCACCCCCCGTAATAATAAATCTATCAATAAATACCTTTTTTAGTTCTTTTGTTTCAAGTTTCATTTTCACTACATTTTCATTAAAATGAGAAAATAAATACAAATATTTGAGAATTTTCTCCAACTATCGAAATCATGGTATATCAATTTTTGGAGGTCATACATTCATAATCCATTTCATAATAAGTCCTAGGAGCATAGAAATTTTTATAGTACTTCCAAGTCAGTAACGAAATAATCATTTTTCCTTCGATGGCATTTGGGTGGCTTACTATGGAGATCGATGTTCTAAAATTGAGGGTTAATTTCAGCAATTTGAAGAGCATTTTTAAGAGAAAAACATTTTTTTTCAAAATTTTTTTGGCTTTGAATTTCAGTATAAATTCTCCAAATCGAGAAAGAGGATATAAAATCGATACGCAGTTCGGGTTAGTGTAAAAAAATAGCATTTTTAGGTGTTAACTTTCCAGTATTCTAACTCCATCATTTATACCACAAAATCTTTTTTTTTCGCCATTTTTAAACCTTTGCCCATCACCACAGCTACTCCAAATTGAGATAATACGTTAAATTTTATATAATAATTAATTTTATGTAAAAAAAATGTTGAAACTTTAATTTGATTATAGTGTGAAGCGGTAACTCGAAGTACAGTAAACAAACAAACAAAAATTTAAAAAAATGTCGGACCATGGGGTCAGCATCAGATTTAACGAGACACTTGTTTATACTATATTTCAAAATTAATTACAATCGATAATTCAATTGATACAGTTCATGTACAAAAAATGTCCCTAGAAAAAAAAAGCAATTTTACGCACTATTTTTATTCTGGCACTAAATGCTTTTTTTAATAGTAGTATCACGTACTGAATGTAAATGCTCAAAATCCTTACAAAAATAGAAGTGCCTCCATTTTAGGGAAAACCGTTGTAGGCTATATCTCCATAATCGTGCACTTTAAAACAAAAATGGTTATAACCTTTATTGCAGATAATTAAATTACGCACTTTTTTTGTAAAACAATTTTTTTTGTATCTCTAACCGTTTATGACTTATACGACTATGACGATTTACTTATTGACTATTTGACCGATATCTCTTCTAATATTTGTTTAAACAAGAAATGTTAATAACTTAACTTTTAAATCTACAAATTTCCTAAAACTTTTTTTTATAAAATTAATATTTATGAAGCTATAACGCATTTTAATGTTGCAACCACTGTGTGCAACATTAATAAAAAAAACAAGTATACATAGTGTAATGATAAAAATTTAATAAATGTATGAAAAAAGTTTATGATAGTGACATAATTAGCAATAAATAGTTTTAAAAAATTTTCAAATATCTGTAGTTCTAATGCAATATTGAACGCGTAATATCACGGTATTAGCATTTTTTTGTTAAACAAATATTAGACGAGATATCGGGCAAATAATCAATAATCAAAAAGTAAATCTTATAAATCTAAATAGTCGTATAAGTCATAAACGGTCAGTGATACAAAAAAAATATTTGACAAAAAAGAGAAGAAATTTATTTATCTACAATAAAGATCATTGCCATTTTTGGACTCGGTTATGGAGATATAGCCCAAAATGAAGACACTTTTTTTGTAAGGACTATTGTTAATAAAACTCATAATTTCTATAATTTAAATTTTTATTTGGCATGAACGTAACTTATCTGGTTACCAGAAAATCTTAAGCCTAAATAACATTTGGCAAAAATTAAAAAATTCTGGATTGTGTTTTTCGCTCCAAATACTCGAACGTTCGGGAAATAGGAGTCAATAAATATCGCATTAATCGAATGGGAGCCATTAAAATTTTAATCAGTCTGGAGTAGTCTTATCATTGATTTCAGTCAGTCTCAAATAAATCTAATTTTATATATCAAAGAATTAAATAACAAAAGTAAGATTTGGTGACAAAATGGTCTCGTTTGTCCAAACATTATGGGATCAGGTGTAGATAGCGCTCGGTGGTCCATCTTTTTCAAGCTGAGGCGAATAGCGCTGATGTGGAAAAATAAAAAGGAGTAGGGTAAATATTCCTGGAGCACTCATGGCACATATAACTGTCATATCTTTTTCTATTTCCCATGAAACTTCACATTATTACAGGTACAAATAATAAAAAACTCTGCGATGGGGTAATGAGAGCCATGCAGCTCTCATTACTCGCTTAACCTTCAATCGAACAAATAAAATTTCAAAATTACATCTCGTAAACTTTAAAAATTTCAATAGTCATACCTTAAATTAGATAGATTTAGAGATATAATTAGCGTAAATACAATATTAAACGTATGTATTTTAATGCTGATCTGGGACGTTATTCTTTCGTATTTTTTATAAGAGTACAGCAAAAAAAAAAAAACAATAATCATCTCGTACAACTAAATGAATGCAACTAAGTCGTTGTGCGCTTTAGGCCAGCTCTATCAAACATAAATAAAGACACTCGAACTTCATTTAAATAATTACGGGCATTAAGGAAGCCTATTTTGGACTGGCTTCCATTATCCTCCAGCTCTCATTAGCCCATGTTACCCTATTATTTAAAAAATACTTCATCCGATAACTCGATAGGCCAGCTCTTTGCTTTATAACCTTAATAATGTGCTCCAATGAATAATTTTATTGTGCTTTCCAATTCAATAACCTTTAAAATTATTACCAATCCTTTTCTATTTAATTATAAATTGATTAATTGATTTTTATTTTAACAAAGTGTATTTTAATTACTTTCTTCGAATTTAATTTAATTACATTTAACACAAATTAAAAAACACTCCCAAAAAAAAAAATAAATAAAATTCGATTTTAATTTAAGATTGTATTGTTTACGAAATTCAAAGAACTAGATTGTTTTTAACAAGAACGCCATAAATCGTCCATATACTTCCATATATATGCTAAAAATAAACGAGCAGTTTCTCAACATAAATTTGAATGTTTTTATACCATGTACCTACATATGATATACTAGCTTGACACCCGCCCGCTTCACTGGGCTTAAAAGTAAAGACCACCGCTTTATAGCCTCAATCTCTTTTGATCTCACTTATCAACGTTCCATAACACTTGAAAGGATTGTTTTTCGCAGCTAAAAGATATACACAGTTTTCAATTTTTTAAATTGTAAAGTAGTTATAATTTATAATATTTATTGAATATATCAGAAAAGGTAGCCATGAATTGTGACATTTACTATTTTAAATTATTACAGAAATCTGTAATTTATGGTTCAAAATGATGATCACAAATGCAGAAGAGTTATGATCATCATTTTGAACCATAAATTAAAGATTTCTGTAAAAATTTAAAATAGTAAATGTCAGATTAATGTTATTAAAAAAAATTTTTTTAGTATCTATATCTTTTTAATTTATAGCTCATGTGTTATTTTGATATATGAGCTATATTGCTGTACAGTTTCATTAAAAACCATTCGCTAGTTTTTGGGTGAAAGCGTAACAAACAAACATCCTCACTTACACATTTATAATATATATATGGATATCAAGGGCTACCAACAAAATTTTGGTAGAGGTATTCATAGAATCATTTAATTAGTCCATTTTTTGTTGTCTGTCTGTCGGTCTGTGGACACGATAACTCAAAAACGAAAAGTGATATCAAGCAATTTTTATAGCGTGCTTAGGGCATAAAAAAGGAGTCGAGTTCATAAATGAGCAACATAGGTCAACTTCTTGGGTCCTTAGGACCCATCTTGTAAACCGTTAGAGAAAGAACAAACAAAAAAGTTTAATAAAAAATTTAAGCAAAGTTTAAGTGTAAAAAATGTTACTTATGTATTATGTATGTGTTTGTTTGCTTATCTTTCTTTATTTAAATGACGTAAAAAACAAACGAATGCGTAATCGACACTGTCTATACATGGTATTTCAACAATTAACTCAATCAATTGTTTGTTTTCTCTTGTTAATTTTACGTTGAGAAACTAGAAAATAGGGTGATTTCGAAAAAATCGACTGTTTTCCACATTTTTCGACAATTTACTCGGAAACTATACATTTTAGAGATAAAATTGACCAAGAAACAATTATTTGGCGTAAAATTTTCAAACGATTTGTATTTATAGACTTTTTCTTATATTTCATATTTTCTGAAAAAGCTACATCAATGCGCAATTTTCCGTGTTTTGGGTGGTTTTTTTTTTTTCTTACAAACTGTGCATTTTAGGGAAAAAAAAGTTTGAATAAAAGTTTTTAAGCATGAATTTCCAACCGATTTGTATATTTTTATTGTTCACAATCTTTCGCAATTTCGGTCTAGTGATGAAAATTTATATTTATAGCGGAAAAATTTATTTAAATATCGATTTTACCAAAAATGCGAAAGATTGGGAACAATAAAAATATACAGATCGATAAGAAATTTTATGCTTAACAACTTTTATTTATATTAGGTTTTTGGTAGTACAACCTATATTATAATAAATATTTAAATAATTTAGTATTAGTGTATGACTACTACTAGTTTTTTTATTTGATCTCAAAATTTTTCGAACTTTCGTTCATTCTCAAGAGATTAAATTTAATTTATCCAAAATTTGTTTATAATAAATATAACAATAATATATACCAAGGTTTTGTAAAATTTTTGACGTTAGTATGATTACCTTGGAAAATGAGATGAAAATTTAAAGAAAATTATTTGCAATTTAGACTTAAAATAGGAGCTTGTAATACATCCTTTTTATCGATACACGTTGTTTTTGAATTTTTTCAAATTTCTATCCTTTCTAAAACGTTCATAAGCTTTCCTTTCTCGCATGTGTGTAACATTTTGAACTTATCATCAAATTTATGGGCATTTAGAATGCAATGGTCTGAAAAAGCTGTTGCACCAATGTTTTTTAATCGAATAGATGTACTATGTTCCTCTATTCTGTCTTTGAATGCGCGGTCCGATTACCCCTCATACGTAACGGGATATTCTGCAAAATCAATTTGGTAAATAAAAATCCCAATTTTCGATTCAAAACTTGTATACGGTAGAGAGTTCCAATTGTTTTTGATTTATAGTATTTTTTCCTTAAAATGCACAGCTATTAAGAAAAATCGAAACAAAAAAACACCATAAACAGGGAAAATATCACATTGTTGTAGATTTTTCTGAAAATATGAAAGATAAGAATAAGTTTATAATATAAAAATCGATCTGAAATTTTACGCCCTATAACTTTGGACTGATCAATTTTATCTTTAAAATGTATATTTTTTGAGTAAATTGAAAAAACCTGTGGATAACATTGGGAAATCATTGATTTTTCCAAAATCACCCTTTTTTTCTGCGCAAATGAGAATTTTTACAGGTAAAAAGTGGCATTGATGACATTCCTAGATCCAAAATTTCAGTAAAATTAGTATTTGTTATCAGAATAGACCTTTTTTACATTTTTTTTTCTTTTTTTTAAATTAATTTAATTTTTTAAAGTGTCTTAATAAGTGGGCTAATTTTTCCCCGATTTTTTGGAGCCATATGACCGAGAAAACAGACAATGAAAATCATTAAAATTCAAATTGGCGAAAACGATCCGGAAACACACGAAGCTATACGAATGGCACTGTAACGTCAGTTCGTCAGTTGACATTTATTAATTATCATAAATATACGAATTGCGAATGAAATAAACCGGCAATGACAGATAAATCGGTCAATATTGACGATGAAAAATCGTGCATAAAAATATATCGAGCGTGTTTTGTGCCTCTGTGCCCAAATACTACTTCAAAACAGCCAGAATTTTTCCGTTTCCAATGGATATGGCTATTAGAAAAAAGTGGTTTTATCGCGCTCATCGCAAGGATTCGATTGGAAAATCTAATTATTATTGTTGCGAAAATCATTTTGTAGTAAGTACAGTACGAATATTATCATTATCATGATGAACATTTTCTTTTACTATGAAATTTACCAAAATTCAAACATGCTACAAAAGTCCCCATAGCTCTCCCTCGAAGACCTAACAATTTTTTTATGAAATTTTATTAATCACTTTTTTTTCTAGAATATTACGCATTTTCTTATTAAAATTAGAACTCACAAAGTTGCTTTTACTTCACGAACTTCGAATGCATTGAACCTGTCATCTTGCACTAAAAACTCTCATACTATAAAAATAGTTATTTTCACAGATCTCCTTAATCTGCCTTTGAAAATCCTGGGTCGATTTTTGGTGACATTTTACTCTTCATTTTCAGAAATGATATATTATAGACAATACCCCTTTAAAGTTGATATTAACGATATATTAATACGACTGTTAACACTGTTTTATTGTCATTGCTTGTCGAATTGACGTCATAGATCACGTGTGCGGTGGAGCAAAAAAAAAATCGTTTTAAATTATTTCAAACTTTATCACTTTTTTAAATTAAATTTTTATGTGAATTATTGTTAAAAATGTGTAATTTTTCGAGTTACAGGCTCTACTCGACCTATATTTTCATAAAAAATTAACAAAAAGCATTTCTGTTCTTAATTAAAAAGGTCTATTGAATTACACATATTAAGAGTGGATGAAAATTGAGTTGCAAGATTTGTTTATAATGTTAGTTGAGCTCATTTACACTGTAATTTGAGCTCGTATATTGAGGTAAAAAAATAGCCACAACAAATTACCTATATTGTTAACATTTTATTAAAAGTTGGTCTCTAATTATTATAAAAATCCCTTCAAACGATTTTTAAAAAAAATACCAATTTATTGTTTTGTAGGTCAAGGATTTTACAAAATAAAATTATTTCATTTTTAATGTTGCAAGGTTAATATATTTATTTATTTATTATATTTTATAATATTAGTAAATGTGATTGTTTATTAAAGTTTACAATTTTAAATTTGCAATTTAATATTTCAAATAATAAAAATACAATGGCGTTCACATTACGGGGCAAAATGAGGTAATTTATTCCAATTTAAAACAATAAAACACAATATTATTATTTGCACAAAATTTTCAGGTTTAAAACTTTGTTACGCTTATAAGGATGAATTTTTGTTGACTTCCAGTAAGGGGAATAGTTATTGAAATAAATACCACGATACTCGAAATAAAATTGTATATTAAGAAATTCTAATTTTAGCTACAGACGATGATTGCGTTGCAATCGAAATATCGATATTTATTCACATCTAAATCTGTTTTTTAACTGTATGTTTTAAATAAAATTTCTTAATATATAATTTTATTTCGAGTATCGTGGTATTTATTTCAATAACTATGTTTCGCTTGATTTTTTTTGGGCTTTACCAGGATCATTTTAACTTCAATAAGCATAAGTAATTCCACTCCAATAAGCCTAAGTAATTTCACTCGCAAGGCTAAGACAAATCGATTGACGTCAGAATCATGAAAATGTGGCGCTCTAGAGGCCCAAGTGTTTGGCCTCTAGAGCGCCACATAGGAGCAATTATATATATATATAGGCTGCTAAACACACATTACCATTCCTTTGCGTTGCTCAGTCGGATTAAAATAGGAGTATCTAAATAAGGTAAATATTAATTTAAAGTATCAAACGTTAATTTTCTAACATAATTACGGGAATTATACTTTGGCGAGTATACTGGGCAAGGATACTCCGAGAGAGTGTGAATGAAGGATTGAATTTTGTGGGGCTCATTCACAAACTTGAAATTACTTTTAAATAAAATTTAAAACTAGGCCTGTAGCTAGTTTAAAGACTCCGCACAATAAGATAGGAAAATGGCTTTCTGTGAAAATTTTTTAAGCCACAAATTTTTTTAACCAGTAGTTTTCGAACTTTGGGCGATCAAAGCTACACATACATTATAATTATAGTATATGACTACTGCTTTTGTGTAAGTGTTTCTGTATAGTTGTATTATGTTGAATTGTCTTGTTAGTTAGTGTGTTTTACGTTGAATAATTATTAAGAGGGTAGTCATATTATAAATATAATATATGTGTAGCTTTGATTGTCTGTAGCTCGGAAAATACTTCTTAAAATATTTTGTGGTGGTGAGAGTTTTTGATCAGAGCGACCCGAATAACATTTTGGGGACGGTTTGAAAAAGTTTCACAGCGAGCCATTTTCCTAAATAATTATCCGGGGTCTTTTTTAATGATTAATAGGTACATATTTCGTCTACAATGTAGAATTAGTTAATGGTAATTATTCCTCTGACTAAGATTAGTCTCCAGAGGGCTTAGATGCCGCCTAGGTTCGTAAATGATTTACATATAAGTTATGACTGAATAAATGAAATCATATCCAATGCTGATTAAATAGACATGTCTAGTAATTAGACTCAATGGATACAGAGTAAAATGTGTGTCAGAATTTAGACATAGAATACAATGTACAGGGTGACCCATCGACTTACAAAATTCAAAATTAAATACACACAAGTAATAGATGTCGGCGTTTTGCATCAAGACTCGATCCTCTACCGTTAATTAGGGAAATGAGAGATAGCTTGTTGGGAAGATAAGTAGTGATGGGCCCAAAGTTTTTCTCATTTATCCAAAAAAAAAAAATGATCTGGATTAGTAACGTATCCATGTAAAAAATAATCCACATTGATTATCACATTTGGAGAGCTTATTTTCCTCCTAATCGGATCTAGGAGAAATTTATAACAAAACCGCCGATAGACCTATTCAACAGGCTCTCGATACAGCATTATCCTTATTTCATACTTTGACGATAGCTACAACTGGCTTTAAAACCCCGATGTAACTATTTCGAAGAATTTTTCCCACACTCAGTATTTTCAAACGAAAATCGAATGGCGAATTGTCTTATTATCTATATTAACAACTGATATAGAGGCGTGGCTTAATAAATATAGCTGATTTTAGGTTAAAAATTTAAAAACAATGTGTTTTTTATGAGAAACGAAATTTTCTTTGACATCGTGCCTTATTTAGTTTTGATTTCGTGTCAGTTTTACTATTTTGTAAGTAACGCGATGTTTGGCGTGTTTTTACTACCACAGAACCTTCCAGCACAGATATATCTAGCTGTAGAATGAGTCCGAGCAGTCTGATGGACTATTTTCATGTTTTATTTGATAATAATTGATTGTCTTTATTTATAATTATAGAAGAAACCGTATGTATTGACAGCATCCCATGTAACGTTATTATAGTTAAAAAATTTACACCAGATGTCACGATCATAATAGTCAGTTGTAAATATAAACAAACTTATTAATTAAAAAATTATGAGCTATTTTGTTCATGATTATTTACGAAATAATTTTAGAGGCTCACTCTGTATACTTAACTAATTGAATTAAGCCGGAGGTTAATTAAATTAAAAATTGATAAATTAAATTGAGTTATAATCTATTCAATACAATCTTTTATTTATATTTTAAATATAAATTTATTTAATTCTCTCAATCCTTTTTACCCTTTCACTTAAACTTATGTCATACGGTCAATATTATTGACCTAATATCGATATTGTCCAATAAATTGATCGTTTAAGGGCAGTGGCGGATACACTCATATGGGTATGATGGGCATGCCCATCACCTAAATAGACTTATAATTTAATAAAATTAAATTTATTAAATTATAAGTCTAAAAATGAATCGCTTTAAATAGTTAGCCTATTGCTCCTAATTTCATACTAAACCCCCATCTGATAATTTTTGGGGAAAACATTTTTTGTTGTTTAAAAGTTCGTTTCAAAGCATTACAAAAATCGGAAGAAAATCCTAGCGAAATCGGTAGAGGAATACTTTCGGAAATCAATTTACCCTGTATTAGATTCCGTTATCAATAAACCAAATGTTGGTGTCAAGTACTTGAATATCGATGTCCTAGCAGTGAAAAAAGTGCTTCAGATGTACCGGCGGTTCATTAATGATAGTGAATAAACATTATTAATGAATACCGACTATGGATGGCCAAATGGAAAACAGAATGTAAAAATAATTCCGCCATACCAGAGCTGGTAGATCATCTCATTGAAGCATGCGACCAAAATTTGTAGCGTAACTCTTTCGGTCAGCGTAACTACCGCAGAGAGATCGTTTTCTACACTTTACTGGGTAAAATTTTGGTTGTGTGCCTCAATGGGACAGGGAAGATTATCTGGACTTGCCTAAACATCAAAACGGACTGGTCCGTTTTGCTAAATTAATGCTTACGGTATGTGATATCGCACGATAGGTTGCGTACAACACTTAATTTACAAACAAAAGAAGTGTAGGTTTTAATGGGTTAGTTTTTATAATAACACTAGCGACCCGCCCCGGCTTCGCACGGGTGCAATGCAACGTTGAAGGTGCAATGCATAAGAGATAGACATATACCATCACGGACTTTTCTGTAGACCTTTTCAATGTGTACAATACTTAGCACATTATTTTGATAAAACTATTTACCATAGCAGCGCCATCTATTGATTACTTACTCAACCCAGTCGAAAGGTATCGACATCTGTTAGAATCATTTGGAGTTAACAGATAATTGTGACTGTCAAATAATAACAGACAAATAATTAGCAATAAATTAAAATTGCGACTATAATTTGAGATTTAAACTATCCTATCTCTCAAGTTGGATCGAACTGCACATGGTGTGCGAATTTTATTATAATCGGTTAAGTGGTTTAGGAGTCCATTGAGGACAAACATTGTGACACGAGATTTATATATATTAAGATAAGTAGCCAAATAAAGTTTTTTTGTAATAATTTTGCATTTAGAGACGCCTTCCACTTTGATAAAACACATCCTCTATTTAAGTAGTATTTTATTGGTTTCATTCAAAATTTTATTGAACTGTGATTGAATAAAGATATATCAATTTATTTTGTTAATTATCTCGCAAAGTAGGCTTCAGATCCAAAAGTGGAAAACAACTTTTTCCTTCGTCGTTATGAGCTTATTCTGCAGGATGACGATCTGCAGTCAATAACAGAACGCCCCGTATATGATATGATATAAACATCTTCTTTGTAGTAATGAACTATATCGCTCATAAGCGAGTTCATATTCTGATTGACATTTGGCCGATTTTCGGGTGCTGTGACTTGCCCATCACCTTTTTTGAGGGCTGGTTGTTCGCTTATTTGAGGAGTATATTGAAACAATAATATTCTCGAAGACAATAAAACGTCTCGTTTACTACTCACGCTAAATATTATTGAGTAAATATATTGATCACCAAATTTTATTGAAAATCCGTCAATATATTTGGCAGATGCGGAATCTGTTCAAATTACTATTTTAATTGATCAATATTATTGACTCATGTGAGTGTATCCAATGTTACCATAATTCTTCAAACTTATTGTTCGGGTGAAGTTAGTTTTCATTGAAGAACCGTCATTGTATTGGATTTTACTACGCTCTTTTTTAAATCCGTTCTAACGGTTGTGTCTATTCAAATCATGATTTTAATGACCAATTTAACCATTAATTGAATTAAATAGAGTTTCAATAATATTGAGCATGTTAATTTAATAAAAGTAATTACAATAATAATTAATACTATATCGTATTTGCACCGTGCGTTAGTTTTATTGGAGGCGTTTCAACGATACACTACTTTAATTATATAATGGATGCATATATAATTGTATGGATTGCATTTACGAAGAAAAAATTAAATAAAAAAATAATAATAGGAAAGAGAAATAAATAAAAATAAAACAGAATATAGTATCTCGAGACAACACAAACGAAACAGGTAACTAAAAGAAACACTGCCCAAATTGTCTTGTTTTTCGATCACCATTCGATCCCTTCAAATGAAACATATAAAAAGTGTACAACACAAGTATAATTAAGCAATAAACTTAATCGTCACATGTACTCTAGTTAACTGTTAAAAATTTGGTGATTTTCGCTTGTTTTATATGCTTCGTTCGTTAAGGTACCGGCCCTTGATTGGTTCTTTTATTTGAATCCAATGGCTGGCTGAAATTTGTTGATTGGCTGGCGGCATCTACACATAAGCTGTTCAAGTCAGAGAATGGTACTGGACCTTTGTCGCTATTCAAAGCGTTCTTTCCCATTTTGTTGATGTACAAACTTTCGTAGGCATCAAGTTTCAATGGAATGTTGACTAATTTTAACAACTTTATCTCATCGATCTGATGTCCAGTTTCCATGGCGTGTGATGCCACTGATGATTATTTATTGTGGGTCCTTAAGGGATATATTTTAACAAAATGCATAATACAGCCCACAGAAATCCTCATCTCAATTTGAATAATGATATAATGTAGTTATAAATATTGTTATTTTTGTAGTCCGTATCAGAAACGGAAACAACTGTTACAGAACAGTTTGCTACATTAACTTGGCTAACACCGAATCCAAAAATAACAATAATTGTAACTACAATATATCATCCTTTTTTTTTACTTTTTAGTGCATATTAATTTGTTTTGGAATAATTTTTTTTTTTTTTGTTAAAAGTTTTTTTATTAAAGAGAATTGAAAAAAAATACACTGGAACTCGGACTTCATGTCAAGCGCCCTACCAATTAGGCTATTCGAGTTCTAGACACAGAGTGCAATTTTTTCAACTCATTGAATTTTTTATTTTGTTTATCCACTTATTTATTATTATTACTTTTTGTTTTTGTTTACTGGTAATCATGCATACGATATTTATTTACATCATGGTCTCTCGATTATAATTGATGTTTTTTAATATGATACATACAGGCGTAAACTAAATATTGACAAATATCTTGTCTAGTAATCTTAATTAAAGACAATTGAAAAAATATACTCGAACCCGGACTTTTTGGATTCATGTATTTTTATTTTGTGATTTCGTGAATTAATTTGTCACTAAAAAAGAAATTCATCGAAATCGGTTGACGTGATATTGAGTAATTCGTCCATTTGTCGTCCATAAAGACAGCAATTTCTCTTATCAATAATATAAAAAAAAGTGTTTTTATCGTTGCATTTAAAATTGAAAAGTGAACTGACGACAAATGTGTAAATCCGCCACTAACAGTTTGTAAATAAAAAAAATGAATATTTTTCTTTCAAACGCTGTACAAAACAGAGAAAGCGAGTGCAAATAGTCTTTATGTCCGATCGTCCATCGGTATACATAATCTCTGTTAAACTTAAGTTAAAAATTGCCAAAATATTTTTTACTCGACTGCGTGACGCAAAGGTTTGGTAACGTGTTTATCAGTCTATATTTATATCTACGTTTGTGTGTGTGTTCCTGTGTGGCACTTTAGCGGCCAAACGCATAGGCTGCTTTTTGATGATTCTTACATCAATTTATTTGTCTCAATCTTGCGAGTGGCAACTGAAAAGTGAAGATATTCGTTGTGTGCGTAGTCATGGTAGGGATAATAAAATCGATGCCAGCGCTTTAAGTGAAAAATTTTGGAGATAAAGGGGGGTGTTATGACTAATTTGCAATTCTTTACATGTTAATGATATAGAAACTGTCAAATTAAAATGATTGAAAAACACTAATTAATTAAACTTAATGCATTAAAAATTGTGAAAATAAGAAATCAAATTGTACAAATATTATTTTTCAAATGTAAATTATCATAATTATTTATTTAAATTTGTGAAACAAGAATATTAAATTTTAAATGTAAGTTTTCAATGCAATCCATACAATTATATATGCATCCATACAATTCTATAATTAAAGTAGTGTATCGTTGTCATGGAAACGAAACTCACGCACGGAGCGAATAGTAGTAATGAAATTTTAATAGTGCGACCACCAGTTTCCATATTGCAAAAACAGAAATAATAAAAGTCGACGAACTATGTTAAATGGGGCATCGTTGATTAGGTATTGAAAATTTTAACTAAAAAGTTTAAAATAAAATAATAAATTTAAACTCAAAAACAAAAAGAGATATCAAGCTGAAATTGTTATAGCGATCTCAGGACGTAAAAAGTGAGGTTGAGTTCGCAAATGAGCAACATAGAGTCTTGTAAATCGTTAGAGATAGAACAAAAGTTTTATTGTAATGTTTTTTTATAAAATAATGAACAATTTTTTTCAAAACATTTTTTCGTAAACATCACTGTTTATTCGTGAGGGTGTAAATTAGGTTACAACATTATATAGTATGTATTATCTGAGAATATCAGTTACGTGTGTGTGAAACTCAAGCTAGTTTCTTGTCGTTGTTCCAAACACGTCACCCGGTTTCAATTTTACCATGAATCTTTCATTGTAAAAACTATTTTCTAAATCCATTGTTGATAAATTTTTCCAAAAACTATTAGTTTTTGTCAATTTTTAAGGGTAGGGTTGGACCTTTAAGAGATCATTATTATATTTATCAATTAGGCTCTAAGGAACTGCTTTTGGGGTGTATTTGAATAACACGAAAATCTGGTTCATTCTGAACTGAAATTGCTCCAAGATAAAGTCCTTTGAATACGATTTTAGTCGATGTCTCGGAAAGTATTCTTCCCATCGTCAAATGGATCCAATCTTTGTATTATTTCAGTGTCAGCACAGAGCCTCCAAATTGGCCTAGATCAGTGTTCTCAACTCTCAAAAATTTTTCTCTCTAATGCTTCAACCAAAAACCCCTAAAATCCCCTAAAATACAATTGCTGCGAGATTCCCCTAAAAAAAAAAAAACATTATTATAAATTATAAATAAATGTTATTAATAAAATAAACAATTAAGTATTATTACATTAATTACATAATCATTTATAAATAATTAATCAATAATCAAATACCAAATTGAATTATTTAAATAATATTATTATTCGTTTTTTAATCTAAAAAAAGTGAATATTCGAAGTTGAAAAAAAAATTCCCTAAAAAAATCCCATTAGACTTTTTTAACCCCTAAATTTGGAGGGAAAACCCCTAAGTTGATAACCCTGGCTTACATGGTGAAAATCGGTGTCTAGGTTAGGTTAGTGTCCAAAATTATTATGTTGTTTTTGTTTGTCTGAAGACAAAAATCCCATTTCAATAAAAACCGCAAGGAACATTAAATTAAGGGAATTTTTTTACAATCTCTAATGATTTTGATTTTTATTCTTACAGGGTGATCTAGCAAAAAAGAAAATTTATCCAACGTTATGGTGGTTATTCCGAGATAATTTATTGCCAACCGAAACAGTTTTTTATGGATATGCACGAAGTAAGTTGACTATCGATGAACTGAAACAGCAATGTCATCAATATATGAAGGTAAGACTAAACACTCGAACCAGGCAAAGAACAACTGCCATTAAAATACAGTAGAGCTTTAATAATCGGAAATTTTCATTAATCAGAACACTTTTCATCCGCCCGGACTTTCCACACTCTCTCCAATCACTCAAAAATGATATTGTTCCACACTCTCTTGAATCACTCAAAAATGATTCTGTTCGGTTGTATATACGTCTAATAAGGTTTATTGTTATGAATAACAAACAATAACATCACAATAACACGTGTTTAATGCTGTGTGTACAGTCTCCGTTAAATGCATACATTCTAATGCTATTTTGCAATATTTTATTTTGTTTATAATGAATTTTCGCCAGTAATCGGAACACCCCCGATGTTTATTGAGACCCAATTATAGAGACTCTACTGTATTTCCCATTACTCTATTAAGCTAGTTCATCCTCCTCTCCCTCTACCATCTTGAATTATTATACTTCTAGATTTTATAACACCTCTTCAAAATTTCTAGGTAAAACCAGAAGAAGAAGAAAGATACGAACAATTTTGGAACTTAAATCAGTATTTTGCGGGTCAATATGATTCAAGAAAAGATTTTGAAATGTTAAATCAAGAATTATTGGTACATGAACGAGGCGTTCCAAAAGCGAATCGATTATTTTATTTAGCATTACCGCCATCAGTGTTTGAACCGGTTACAGTACACATTAAAAATGCCTGTATGGGACAAAAGTATGTTATCTTTTCCTTTCTTTTTAAATTTGATGCTTTTATCCGCGCCAATGTATAATGCCCATTATAGTCTAGTTCATTATAACAAGTTGCTATATACAGCAAAATTGACAAAATTTTAAGATTTGCGTTGTTTTCAAGACACGCTATTGTAGATGATTAGCCACCTATTAAAAAGCGACTACAAAACCTAAAAAAATAAATATTTCCCGCTTTTTTTTTGGTTTTAAATAAATCAAAGAATCTAGAAAAAAATTTGCTGATTAAAAAATTGATTTTGCATAGTTTTTTTCATATCGACATTCTAGAAACCGGATTTAAGAGATAAAAATATCTAAAAGAAATATGAGTGTATTTAATCTCAAACAGCGACAGAAACCTTTCTAGCGCCCCAACTATTATACCATGTATATACACCGTGTTCTGTTATTAACTGCAGAAACCTAACTTTTCAAAATAAGCTCATCAAAAGCAACAAAAAAACTCTTTTCCAAATTTCGATCTGAGCCTTAATTTGGGAGCTACAGGTATGACAAAAATTGATAAATTTGATTATTCATTGGCTGTCATTCGATAACCAGTAACCAATGATAATAAGAAGATAATAGTAAATTTTTTTTAAATAATATTCAACTGAGGTAGGGATTTTTAGAAATTATAACATGATTTGATTCGTTTATATTATTTTGCAAAAACATTAAATTATTGTACGTAAACAAATAAACTATGTGACAATGGGTGTGGTTTGCTTGCTTAGATCCAATGATAAATTGTTTACTTATAATTATTATTATTTTCTAAGAATAATAGAATAAAAATATTTAAATTATAAAAAGTGGGACAATTTAATAATTTGATACATTTTTTGTTTTTTATTATTCTGAGAAAATAATAATACTTATAAGTAAACAATTTATCATTGGATCTAAGCAAGCAAACCACACCCATTGTCACATAGTTTATTTGTTTACGTACAATAATTTAATGTTTTTGCAAAATAATATAAACGAATCAAATCATGTTATGATTTCTAAAAATCCCTGCCTCAGTTGAATATTATTTAAAAAAAATTTACTATTATCTTCTTATTATCATTGGTTACTGGTTATCGAATGACAGCCAATGAATAATCAAATTTATCAATTTTTATCATACCTGTAGCTCCCAAATTAAGGCTCAGATCGAAATTTGGAAAAGAGTTTTTTTGTTGCTCTTGATGACCTTATTTTGAAAAGTTAGGTTTCTGCAGTTAATAACGGAACACGGTGTATATGAAATATACATAGTATATTAAGTTTAGTCCCAAGTTTGTAACACTTAAAAATAATGATGCTAGGAAAAAAATGTTGTCATGGGTGTTCACTAAATCACCTAATTAGTCCATTTCCGGTTGTCCGTCCGTCCGTCCGTCTGTGGACACGATAACTCAAAAACGAAAAAATATATCGAGCTGAAATTTTTACAGCGTACTCAGGACGTAAAAAGTGAGGTCAAGTTCGTAAATGAGCATCTTAGGTCAATTGGGTCTTGGGTCCGTAGGACCCATCTTGTAAACCGTTAGAGATAGAACAAAAGTTTAAATGTAAATGTTCTTTATAAAAAAATAAACAACTTTTGTTTGAAACATTTTTTTGTAAACATCACTGTTTACCCACAAGGGCGCTTATTAGGTACAAATTTTATAGTATGTATGAATATGGGAATATGAGTGTGTGTGTAGCTATTTAAAAGTGGATATCTTTTTTTATTTGCGTGACATCAAAAAACAAACGATTCGCTTCATCAACACTGTCTATACATGGTATTTCAACAATTAACTCAGTCAATTGTTTGTTTTCACTTGTTAGATAATAAATTTCATGTATCAGTTATAAAGATAAATAAGTTTTTATAGAGTTGAGTCACACTTAAATAGTTGAATTAAAATTTTTCTTGGATGTAGTGGAGCACATAAAGGCACAGACAGACTCGCATCAGCCATTGAATCTTTCAGACTCAAGGATATATAGAGTCTTTTAGACTACTTCAAAGTTTTTTTTAATTTGCGGCTGGTCTGTTACAATTTTCGAGATAAGATTGACATAATACTGCGTTAGGCAGAAGTTGACTGATATCCAGGCAAAGCGAATAACTTGCAATGACGAAGATTTCCAGCCTGGCAATTCCTAAACGGTGAACTTTTTTCCCCAACGTAAAACGGTAGCAGATGATAATAACTTTTAAGCTAAATTTTAAAATTTTGAAAGGACTTAATTTCGATTCTCTATTTTGACGAAATTCTGTTCTGCTTAAATCTGTGCTGATTGTTTAAATCATTAAATATCTTAAAAATCCAGTAAGTTAAGGAATATTCAAATAAAATTGTCCAATGAAATGCAAATGTCACGTTTTCTTAGCGCCCGATGCTTACGTGACGTTTTTACGAAGGGGTCCTAATTATGAATTATATTACTTTTTCTAGGGGTTGGACACGAATTATAATAGAAAAACCATTTGGCAGAGATGCAGCTACATCCGCAAAACTTTCCGATCATTTAGCATCATTATTCTCAGAAGAACAAATTTATCGTATCGATCATTATTTAGGCAAAGAAATGGTACAAAACTTAATGACCTTACGATTCAGTAATCGTATATTTGGTCCAACATGGAATCGTGATAATATTGCATCAGTACAAATTACATTTAAGGAACCATTTGGCACACATGGCCGTGGTGGATATTTCGATACATTCGGTATAATTCGAGATGTTATGCAAAATCATTTACTGCAAATATTAAGTTTAGTTGCGATGGAAAAGCCAGCAACTGTACATCCAGATGATATTCGAAATGAAAAGGTAATTAAAAATTGGAAACATGACAATTTTTAGCAAAATTTTTTTTATCAGTATGGAGAGCTCCTCCCTAGATATGAGCTTGAGCGGAAATACTTATGAAAATCAGAAATATCTACGAAGTAGCAAATAATTTTGGAAATTATCCAACGCATTCTAGATCGCTGATCACGATTTAATATGTAAATTGGTTATTTCAAAATGACAGATTCAATATGGCCGACTCTTAAAGTAAAAGAATTCTCTTCAACGAAAATAATGATAAAAAATGCCAGATTCTTTACTACAATCAATATTTTATTCCTGCAAAAAGGATTGGGGAAATTTTGGCCTCACACATTTTCTGTCACCCTGGGGCTATAACTCAATTTATCCTGTAATTAAGGTCTCATAGACAATATCCTCAATTTTATGTTCCAGGTAAAAGTTCTTCGTAGTATCAGAGAATTGACTCAAGATGATGTCATTATAGGACAATATGTAGGCGATCCAGAAGGAACAGGTGAAGCGAAATATGGTTACTTAGACGATGAGACTGTTGTAAATAAAGATTCAGTAACTCCTACTTATGCATTGGCTGTCTTGAATATAAACAATGAACGATGGGATGGTGTTCCATTTATCTTACGATGTGGAAAAGGTTTGTAATCATCGACACTTCCTCTTCCACTTTGTTCTATTTCCTCCTATTGCATTGTTCAAAATGGAGAATTTTTCCAAAATTTCTGAGATAGTTTCTAAATCCAATTTGCTAGAGAGTCCAACCAAAATTTCTTTGGCATTACAAATAAACAAATAAACTTATCATTAGTCCTTTTGTGATATTCCAGGGTGGTCTTAAATTTCTGGTTATCATGACAACACTTTGAATCAAAATCTCTTTTTTATTCTTAAAATGAGTCTCGGTAGAGCCCAATATGATCAAGGACATAGTCAGACTGATCTGGGTACCGAGCCACTCTCACGAGAATGAAGTAGCAGACTCTTTAGCATGCGAGAGCAATGCCCATAGCAAAATGCTCCGTAATTTACCGAATCAAGGAATAGCTACGACAAATCCATCTTGATTACGTGGACATTGCGCAGGGCATACGAAAGGCCAAATTGTGTTTAACCACAGCTAAGCCATGCTAATGTGCTCGTTTGAAACTCACTAGAGCACAGTTGAAAAAAAGGGTGGTGGGACTCTTGAAAAGGCAATGTCGATGGAACTACTACCTTCTTAGCATGGGAATCTCTGATGATCCCACTTATAGGGTCTGTATGAAGGACGATGAAACATCCATTTACAATATTTGCACCTACAGAAACCTGCAGGGCGTTAGGTTTAGAATATTTTGGTCTAAAACCTTGGATTTTTCAATCTTTGGAGAATTCCCGGCGAAAAGCTGTGCCTCGACAGAATCTTATATCTTCATTTGCTTAAAATAGCATCTCTTACTAGATGATGGTTATAGAGGACTTCTTAATCTAAATGCTTGGAACATATTTGCAAGAAGTATGTAGTATTATGTAGTATTATTATTATTATTTTTATCTTATTATTTTAGCCTTAAATGAACGTAAAGCCGAAGTAAGAATTCAATACCGTGATGTACCTGGTGATATTTTCGAAGGTAAACCAAAACGTAATGAATTAGTAATTCGAGTACAACCTGGTGAGGCACTTTACTTGAAACTTATGTGCAAAACACCTGGTATGACATTCGACATGGAAGAAACGGAATTAGATCTCACATACGGCTCTCGCTATAAGGTTAGTATTCATTTTATAATCATAGATATTATGATTTTTCCTAGGAAAGGTAATATGATTCAAGTGGTGGAATATAATTTACTAATAGCGTATTCGGATTTTGTCAGAAACAAACAAAAGGTGTTCCATTTTTTTTTGTTATTTTTAAATGTGCCGCCATTTTGGTTTTTTGAGCTAGAATATCGTATATAGTGGACAAGTGACAAGTGTAAATAAAACGGTTATCAAATTCCCGGTTAACAAAAATGACGAAATATTTCATCGATGAACATTTGTGAGTAAAGTGATACTTCGGGAATTTTTTAATTACCAAAATTTTTGATAAAGTTTCGATAAATTTCCACACTCATCCCTTGAGTGTCATCAATGATATTTACTTTCAAATATCTTCAAAGAAAAAATTCATCAGGCGTTAAATTGCAAGATCTAGGCAATCAATTAACGCCAACTTTACGTGAGTATTCAATTGCCAAACCGTTCAAATGCCAACTATTTCGTCATTTTCGTTAACCGAAATGTTCTTGCCTGTCACATGTCAAAATAGAGGGCATTTTAATTCAAAACTCCAAAATGGCAGCACAATCAAAAATAACATGAAGATGAAACTCCAAATGGATTGCCACTGACATGCTTGTCAGTGGCAACAATTAAGAGCGTTTCCGGGTACTTACGTTACCCTGCTATATCATACGTACAGTCTTCCTGATAGCAAACATTCAAAGGTTGAATTTGCTATAAATTATGGTAAATTTTGCTTATTTTTTTACGATTGCTTGGACTACAAACTATGCCAGATAATGATAAAACGTTCCCGATTATGAAAAAATCGTGTTGCGTCAGTATATCGAGCAAGACTAATACTAAATGTTCATGATCGAGGATTCATGGTTATATTCTTTCTGGATTCAAGATATTTTTTATTTAAAAATTCGATATGTTTTCTTTTACAGGATGCAAAATTACCCGATGCTTACGAACGTTTAATTTTAGACGTATTTTGTGGTTCCCAAATGCATTTTGTACGATCTGATGAATTACGTGAAGCATGGCGAATTTTCACACCTTTGTTACATGACATTGAAGAAAGTAAAATTAAACCAACGCAATACAAGTAAGTTCTCCCATATCTTTCAAAATAATTTTAAACAAATGCAAATAAACAATTATGAGTTAATTGTTGAAATACTCTGTATTGACAGTGTTGAATATCAGACCTTGCATTTTTATTTTATTAATTAGATAAGTTCAAAAACATGTATGCAGAATAAAATTTTCTGCTTGACCCTCTTATATTAGCCGATGAGATTTTTCCTCTAATCAACCCGAAATAAAGTCATATTTACAGAATACTTCAAAAACTCATTCAATACCCACATCGCAACTCCCCGAATAAAGGAAAAACTTCCTATAAAGATTTGTTTTTCTATAAAGACCATTTTAGTTCAAATTGAATGAACAAACGCACAAATAGCTAGATTTTTGCTATCAATTACTGTCTAAACTATTCGCTTTACAAAAAAATGTTTCAAACAAAAAATGTTTGCGTATTTATAAAGAACAACTTTCTAATTTTAAGCGTTCATCTGTTTGCCAGTTATGAATCAGAATGAAATTTTAATTTAACCTGATAGCTTAGGTCGAATTTGATGCCGGTATAAGATGCGCCCCTTTGAACTAATATTTTGCGTTTGAAGCATTTTATTCGAATAAATTTATCTATCGAGTTTCAAGCATATGTCAACTAACAATCTTAAAAAAGCACCTTGTATATGGTATTAGTGTAAAAGGAGGCAAATCGGGCCGTGGATACTTGCATACCTCGTTGGGGGAGTACTTTCAGACGCTATGGGGTAGTTTCGTACCAGCGACTAAAACTGCAAGTAGAATCAAATATATTATCTAAACTGCAAGCAGAATCAAAAATACTATCTCTTACATCAAAATTTTATTCGTTTCACCAATATATTTCTAAGCATTACAAACTTGAAACTAAATTTAATATACCTTGATATATTTCAAGTATAAAAAGTATTCTTTTTTTTTTACAGATACGGATCACGTGGACCTCCTGAAGCAGATCAATTTTTACGTGAACATAATTATATATACTCAGGATCTTATAAATGGATTCAACCATCACATTTATAAAATTCCAATCATCAAAACATTCCTATAGTGATGGATTCATGGAGACGAGACGGATGGCAGTCAGTTGGAACTCTCAAAAAAAAAGTACTTACGTAGATATCTAGAATTGTGAATACTTCAAAAGTGCAATTCTAGTTTTAAAGCAAAAAATTCCAAGTTCCAAGTTAAAAGCTTAGAAAATATACAACTCGAAGTTTTACCCTCTACATTTCAATATCAGTAGCATAATTTAATAATGCCCAAGAATCTAGAAAACACGAATTTTACAGAATTTTTGCAGGGTATTTTTCATTTTCAAATCGAAAATTTGAAAGCTTCGGAAGTTCATAGTTATAGTATAGAATTATATTAGTTATGTCTGTAGGAAATAATGTTTCGCTAATTATGATATTATGTGAAATTGTCAGAAAGTCTAAACGATACGGATTGTATAGTATGGGCTCAGTTCGATTGAGACGTAACGCAACCAAATCGGTGACAATGGGTGACAAATAAAGTTCCATTTTCGGTGATATTTTTATATATGTGTTAACTAGCTCGACCCTTATGGAATTCCGCAGTGCGGTAATCGTGGCAAAAACAGGCTAGAGAAGTAATATATAACCGATAATTTACTTTCTTTTATTTACAGGCAATTTTATTACAGATATGATATATAAATTACATAATGAACAAACAAAAATCTTTATATTATTTCTCTAGCCTGTTTTTTCCTAGGCGATACATTTTTAGAAGTCTATTTCGCGTGGACAGGGAAAAACATACTAGTGAAATAATATACAAGATGTTGGTGTTTTTTCCAGAGTGTCATGTATTGTGGACAAATGACAAGTGAAAACATCCCGATTAACAAAAATGACGAAATATTTCATCGATGAAGGTGTATGAATGAGAGGTTTTTCATTTCAAATGATATTTTTTATTGAACATTACATTATAATTGCTCAAATTTTGAATATACATTTTAATTAATAAATTTTCGGCATATTTTCTCACTAATCTCTGGCATATTTTCTCACTAAATTCTCACTAATTTAATTTCCCCCAGTCCTACGCACAGATAATATTATTCACCTCTGTAGGTACTTTTTGTAATTTTCTTTGCTGAAAATATTATTATTATTAGATCATCTATAGTTTTAGAATCATTAGCGTAAAAATTTGCCTATTTCAAAATTATCAAGAAAATATTATTAGAAGTCCGCAAACGAGCAAAATTTGTCCATTTGTTTTGCCACAAATTATAAACCTTAAGTTTGTGTCCAGTGACTTTTTCGTAGGAAAAATTTTCCGTAATATTTTTTGAATTAAAAATAAAAATTTTAAATGAAGAGCTAATTACGAAATTTTATTAAAACTGTTAGAGGGCAATACTTAAAATACATCAAAATTAAAATTTCCTTTGAAATAAAAACAACATGGGTTTGTTTTACAATTTTTATTACTAAAAAAAATTATCTATTTGCTAAGATAAATGTCATAAGCTATTAAAAATTCTTAAACGCAATCATAATAATTATGTCGTTACAACCATAAGAAGAGAATTTTGAAGAATATTGGCAAAAAATCACACAATTAGACAAATCTTAACGTCGAATCAGTGGCGTAGCTCGCCTTGGAAGGACAGTGTATCAAAATTAGTTGGGGGATGGCACAAATGGAGCTTCGGGCACCCTTTGGTTTTAAAATAAGATAGGGGTGCATTTATATGCTGCTGTGAGCTCACATGGTAAAATATACATTGTAAAAAATTAGCCCGGAGGCCCCGTATCATTGATACGACGGTAGTTACGTCCCTGCATCGAATACAATTAATAAAGAAATATCGAACGATTGTTTTCTACAAATTTATGCATTATGTGTAGCATTCCCCGCATCACATGTACACCGTTTATACATCATAACAAAAAATTTTCTAAAAAAATATAGATAAAATTAACGACAATAATAATAATAATAAGATAAAAGAAGGGTACCGCAAGTGGGTCTCTAGCACCTAGACCAAGATGCCTCTGTGCCCTCTTTGAGAACGACCTATCACCCGAACTCGAGGCGTCTTCGGGTAATTTACGACAAAAAATTATACCAAAAATCAATGAGCACTTATTATTTCACTATTGCACAAAATAGGTGAAATTTAATGAAGTTATAAAACTTTTGTTGAGGATTTGAAGTAAAAATATCCCCAAAGAAAAAAGACAATAGACGTTAAATTGTAAGATCTAGGGGATCAATTAACGCCTACTTTAAGAGATATTATACGATTGCACGTTCAAATATAAAATATTTTGTCATTTTCGTTAACCGAAATGTTTCACTTGTCAAAATAGAGGACGTAGTACAAAACGCCAAAAAGGTAGCACATTCAAAATATGGAACTTCTTTTACAATCAGTATAGAATCATATAAACAAACAGGGCGGTAGTGGTTATCATAAAATCCAATGACATTGTTCCGAAGAACCTATAGGAAACTATTTATGTATTTAGGTAGCTGCTTCAAGTTGTATATTTTATAACGTTGAAACTAAAGAAAAAAAGACACGTAAAAGCCTTAATTCTCATTTGTATTCAGTCCTTTTTAAATTCATCACTGATATAATTCATTCCATTAATACTCTTTTTAAGAAGCATTTCATTTGCATATCTTTCTTTTAAGTTTTTTTAATTTTTAAAGAAAATACTCTGGTTTTTATGAATGTTTTTTGATAACGGTATGAAATATTTTGAAAAAAAACCATATAATTGAAGAAAACACAAAAATTTGAGGTATTGTAGGTTTGTGTAACCCAAATCACTTAAACTTGACCTCACATTTTTTTTTTATTCGAACGATTATACTTAAGAAAGTACGAGCACCAAAACAATTTTAAATAAAGAGCTTGATTCATTTTTATATGAAGTTGGACTAAGTTTAAATCAATTCTGAAAATTTTAGGAAGGGGGTGGTGTTGTTTGTGCGTTTATTTTAATGAATAAAGACTTCGAAAGTAGGAATATTTAACATTGATCATATGGGAAAACGATAAATGGATAATATGTTTTCATAGATTTCTCCAAAACTAGTTGGTGGAAATTAAAAAAACCTATTTTAATTAAAGTTAAAAATTTAATCAATTATTGAAAAAAAAAGTTTCTACTATAAATCGTTTCTTCAATTATATGTTTTTTCAAAATTTTCATCTAATTTTTTTGTTGACAATAAAATACTACTAATGATTTCTTTTAAAATATTTTTTAACTGGCCTTAATTTTTTTGTCTTTTACTTTTTTCTAATATTTCACATAAGGTGGGACCAACAATTGTGTAAATTGGTTTTAATATTTAAAAAATCGGCTTAAATTAAGCTGAGCGATTGAAATTTAAGGCATATTGTTTAATGTTAATTAATATTTTTAATTATGTTTATATAAAAAAAATTGTAATTTCTGTTATTAATTATTTTTAATTTATTAAATTTTTTATGTTTTTTTTGAGCAAAAAAGGGAAATTGTGCAAAGAAAGAAAGTTGTTAAAAATACTTGCATGATACTCGAAAATAATAGTTGAAACTGATTGGAAATATATATTTTTAAATTTAAATCTTTTTTTTTCTTTATTTTGAAATCCTCAATTTTCTGCTAATCAACACATATTATTCTCGATGCCATACAGGGGATCATTTTAATTCCAACGATTTTGGCAGACTGATATTTTTATTTTCTAATAACACATTCTCAGAGAGTTTCTGCAATAAAATTTAGCTCTAGGAGGATGGGATTTCGGAAAATGTTCCCAAATGTCAGGTATTGATACTACGTAGATATCGATGTATTCAGAAAACGTCTGTACAACGTTGTACTAGACTTAGCGAAATTTGCTAGAGCCTAGTACCAAGTTGTTTCGTTTGAAAGCTATAAAGTTCTGAAGCTGAAAATTTGAAATCGTTTTTGTAACTGCAAACGCGATATGATATTTTGTTAAAATTGGGTATGTTTACAAGGTTTTATAGGAAAATAAACCCACATAATAATTAAGTTTATCATCAATCCATTGGCGTAAAATGGAAGGTTTTAGATTTCAAAACTTCTCCCTTTAGATAAGAGATTGAAAGTGTCGAATTTATATTCAGAAAATTGTGTATTACAAAAAGGGTACTCTTGGTAAGAATCGTTTATCCTTATAGTTTTGCAATTTCAATGATTGGAAGAAGTTTTTTTTAAGACTAGCAGTTACCCATTCGTTTTGCTGCGTACTTAGATTTTAAATATGTACATACAAGTACTTAAAAAGCAAACGGGAAATACATACAAGTACTTAAAAATCAAATGATAAGCGGCAAACCCCTGAAAAGGTTCATAGAAATGAAAATGACTGACCAATCACTGGAAATGTGAATTCGACTAAACATGGGTGTACTTTTGTAAACCTCGAACCAAAAGGAGTCAATTGGTAAACAAATCAAATTTGCGTGAGTGGGCAACTAATTGTCATAAACAAATTAATTTGTTTACTAATTAATAAACAGTTGTTTTTTATATTCGAAAATACTTTCTAAGGGTAAAAGGGGCCAAATAAAACTTTTTTTATTATTGTGATTTTTTCGAAAAAAATGCGTTTTTAAAAAGTTACAACCATTTTAAAGTCCAAAAATCAGATCTTAAGCTATAACTGACTATTTTTTTTAAAATAAGAAAATATACATTTTTCGGAAAATCAATGTGTGCATGTAGCGTTTTCTTCCGAGCTAAAGATACATTATTAATATTATACGTATGTAAAATCGCGTCAACTCGTACAAGCTTCTCTAAAACATAAAGAGTTTCTCTATGTTTTTACTTTTTTGGGTCAGTTTTCCACAACATTAACGTGAAAAGCGGAAAATCGAGAAAATTTCCCGTTTTTCGAGTTTTATATCGTTTTATGTGTTTTTAGCACGCTAATAACGAATTTTAACTGTTAAAGAGAAAATCTGTAGAAAAATTATGAACAGTTTTAAAAAAACGTGAAACTTGTCGTTTTTGTGAAAAGAGTTTTAGAGTTTTATAGTCATTTTAGTTTTTCAAGGGGTTTGCCGCTTGTCTAAAAATGGTTCAAAACACCTACTTTACTTCAAAAGTAAAATTCTATTATATAAAAAATTTTAGGTATCCGATGGGCTAAGTATAAAATTAGAATAAATGGAAGCTACCTACAAATTTATAACTCACCATCTTTTATAGTTTTTAAGAAAAAGGGAACTAAATTTTTGCCTTAATTTGGACTTTCATGGAAAAACAAAGTTATTTACGAAAAAATATTTCGAACAAAAGTTGTTTACTTTATGAAACAATTTTTACATTTAAACTTTTTTTCTCCCTCTTGCGGTTTACAAGACCCAATGGACCCATCGTGCCCATTTACGAATCAAACTCACTTTTTAGGTCTTGGGCACGATATAGAAATTCAGTTCGATAACTCTTTTCCTTTTTGAGTTATCGTGTAAACAGACAGACAAGCGGAAATGAATAAATTATATTAATTTAATAATTTATTGAATACCTATTCGTTGTGTGCGTAGTCATGGCAGGGACAATAAAATCGATGCCAGCGCTTCCAGTGAAAAATTTTGGCGATAAAGGAGGCTGTTATGATTAATTTGCAATTCTTTACATATTAATGTTATAGAAAATGCCAAATTAAAATTATTGAAAAACACTAATTAATTAAACTTAATGCATTAAAAATTGTGAAAATAAGAAATCAAATTGTACAAATATTATTATTCAAATGTAAATTATCATAATTATTTATTTAAATTTGTGAGACAATACTATTAAATTTTCAATGTAAGTCATATATGCAATCCATACAATTATATATGCATCCATACAATTATATAATTAAAGTAGTGTATCGTTACCATAGAAAACGCCTCGAATAAAATTCACACACGGTGCGAACACCAAAATTTTGTTTGTGGCATCGATATTTCTAAGCGGTACAAACTTAACATTAAGGACTAGGATAAAACTTTATATTAAGGTATAAAAACTAAATAGAATCATTTTTAACAAGTGTTTAGGAAAAACTCGCCTATAAAATGAAAGGGGAAAAAACGAATAGTAGAAAAATAAATTTTTAGGAAAGGCACGTTTTTCAGGTTATTCACGCCCGTTTGTCAGGTAAATTAATGGTAAAATTGGTTAAATTTTAAAATAAAAATTTCGTGTTTTATTTTCTATATTTTTACTTGTCCTTTATTCCTAGTATTTAGTGTACCTTTAATACTTCTCCTTAGTTTCGAAACATATTTGTCACCGGTCAGTTAGCACCATAGAGCTACAAAGTTGGCGCAAATAAAGTAGGCGTGTATAGTGGTCGTCGTCTCTCTCATACGCCTACAATTTCTGTCTTTTTCTACCCCTCTCTTTGCGTTCAAGAATTCACTTATTGCGTTTCCTATGTCTATACAGCTCTATGGTAGTATTTCTATGGTTAGCTCACTTAATCACTCATCGCTACTGTTAGTCACTTATGGGACTCTTTTTATAAATATGATACCGTGTGTGACAAGATAAACGATACCTTTTCGAGTTTGTACAGATGTAAAATTCTCTAGAAAAATTATCCTTACAAATTGTGTCGGATTTATGTCGTTATAACCGATGTCATTATAGCCGATACATTGATATACGGGATTCAGCCCAGACATTTCATTTTTCTTCGTTATAATCTGTATTTAAATAAGCTGTATTTTGACTGTAGAGAAACAATTATTGTTGAAGGATACATTTCAGTTTCCAATCTGAAAAAGTAAAAACTAAAAATGAATTTATTGTAACCGGTCATCAGAGACAGCAATCCTTTAAAAATAAAAATAAAACAAAAAACATTGTTTAAAAATTTGTATAAATTAAAAGCTTAACAAATTTTAATATAATGGCATTAATTTTAAATTGTCCACTATTATAGAGTAATTTGAGCTGAAAGTAACGGGTCTAATTTGATTAGTGACTATTCTATTGCCTTTTGTGCAACGTTAAATCTTCGTTTTTGAGGAACCCACTAAATCTACCATCATCTGGATCCCACCGTCCTTGGTGTCTTATTTCTCAGGTTTCGAGGATATATATCCGTGGATATATATCATGACATATATCCGATATATATCCGATATATATCAAATGATTATTTATGATATATATCAATACAAAAAAGATTTAAAAATTTTATATTAGAATTAAGTAATTTTTGACGTTTTTTACTGTATTTCTACTCCCCGATTGTAAATGGAGTTCGAGTAGAGTTAAAACATATTCCCTAATATGTTCTAATCCATAAATGGCAACACTTCTGCCGGCATTAATGGCGTCAGTCGTTTCAGAAAAATTTCGTTACGAAAGAGTAAGTTTTTTTTTTATGTTTATTCTATTATTTTTTACAAAGAAAGTAATTGACAAAGTGCAGAAACGATTTTACTTCATTATTGAGTATTTAAGAAGCATTAAATACATTTGTAATTATAGAATATATAACTGTTTATTCTATAAATGTAAATATCAAACTTTTGATATATATCGGATATATATCTAAATATCCGATATTTTGATATTTATAATAAATATCGGATATTTTCGAACCCTGTTATTTCTATTGTTCGCACATCTGGATAGTTAACCTCTCTCCCTATTCATCACCAAGATTATCAGGAAAAAAGTCTAAATGAGAGTGTAGAAAATGGATTTTGAGCGACATTATATGGATCGCGATGCTGGTGGAAAATTTGGATATTTTATTTTATTCTAATGCTTCTCGAGCATACGGAGACACTTATCGTTCAAAAGTAGTAATCGTTTACATGATCGGAAGGCTCTCGCCACAACATAGGAACTGCAAAAGGCATTTTCTTTTGTTTACTTTTCATCCACTTCGGGACTTTCGAAAGTCCCATGTAACAAGAAATACAACACACATTTGAGGTGTCCACGACTTTTCAAGATTTCAAATTCTAAATCCTTGTTGATTCGTAATATTTTGAATACCTATTATGAGGACTTGTGTACAGAAGGCTAACTCTAGCGAAATTATGAAAAATTAAATAAAACTGATATTAGACCTGCCCCAACACTTTGATGACAATTGATGTGTGAAAGCTGATGGTAATGCATCAAAAATATATGATTACCTACTGTTCTGGTTGCCAAACCCTTGTTCCCTAGTGAAATCAATAACTCATCCTCTTGTATCTACGACATCTTGCACTTAGAGATGAATTGAAAATATGCACTAATAGATTAGGTACTATTGGCTGTCCGTGAGAGACACACTTACGTCATAAGGTCCATTATGATATCATATGTGTGCTTTACCACCTTTTCCGCTGATAATTTAATTTATCAGCTCCTCAATTATTTTAAGAGGCTGGGTGTACCTACTGCATCCATATACCATGAAGGAGGTACACCCACCTCCGTATTTGCTTACGCTTTAACCAACTGAGCTACTAGGGTTGACTATGAATTTATAACAATAAATAGTTATTTAAGGTAGAATGTACGTAAATCTTTTTAAACAATGAAATAAAAATTTTTAGTAGGTGTTAAGAATAACTGACCTCTTGAGAATCGTTAAATTCAAAATTTTTCCCGTCAATTAAAAAAGATATTTGCTATCAAAGTTGGAACTTTTGCATGTGTTAAATGTATCAGTTGACTAAAACTGACACATTTTAAATCATAACTAAAATAAAATTTTACTTTAGATTTTGTTCAAAAACAAATTAATAATACCATAATTTATTACGAATTTTTTAGTAACAAGAAAAGTTCTTTCCCTCTTGTTGGCTTGCTAAAAAGGTAAACATAAAACAATTTATAGCCCAATAATATAAGCGTTTAAATTACTATTAAAAAATAAATCCAGCAATTTTATACCCTGTATATATGTAAGGTATACTAAGGTCAGTCCCAAGTTTGTAACGCTTAAAAATATTGATGATACCAACAAAATATTGGTATAGGTGTTCATAAAATCACATAATTAGTCCATTTTCGGTTGTCTGTCTGTTTGACAACACGATAACTCTACAAAAACGAAAAAAAATATCAAGCTGAAATTTTTATAGCGTGCTCAGGACGTAAAAAGTGAGGCTAAATTCATAGATGAGCAACACCCGTTAGAGTCATAACAAAAGTCTAAATGTAAAAAATGTTCCTTATAATAAAATAAACAACTTTTGTTTGAAATATTTTTTTGTAAACGTCACTGTTTATCCGTGAGGGCGCAAATTAGTACAAAACTTTGGTGTCCATTCTTTTTTTATGATTTAGAAGAGCCTAAATAACCATGGCAAAATTCTCTATTTTTAATAGTTTTGGAGAAATGGACACCAAAGTTTTGTCCTAATTTGGGCCCTCATGGATAAACAATGACGTTTACGAAAAAATGTTTTGAGGCCTCTTGGGGCGCAATATTTTGAAATATTTCATTTTAAAATTGTGATATTTAACACTGTACCTTTTGGAAGAACTCACAATAACGTTAATTGTACAAAAATTAATCGGTGATTGAGCTTCAAAAAAAGTTTCCATCATGAAGAAAATATATCACAGATTTTGTTTATGCAAAATACTTTACTGCGCTTTTCAAAAATAAAACAAAAAACTTTGGTTTTTGACGCTTTTGCGATATTTTTAGACCATTTTATTACATTTACGTCCTACAAATTGCCTAGTTTACGAAATTTTTAGAAGATTTTATTACATTTAAGTCATATAAATTGCCTAGTTGACTACACAACAGTTGGAATACTTTAAATAATGGACATTCTACCTTAAAGCTTCGTAAACTAGTAAATATTTATTAAATTGCAATTTTTGCATACCTATCTATATATAGCTAGCATATTTGAATAAAATAGTAATTAGTTTACTAAATTATTTGATCATTTATTTATTATTTAGTTATCAAATATGAATATACGTATTTATTTCCTATAATATCTAATAATTCAAAATTGAAATTTTATCCAAATTCCATTTTTATAACACAATCTAACACAAAATTTAAACAATTTGATTATGTATTCCTTTTTTATTAAATTGAAAATTAAATTAAAACAAGTGAAAACAAAACAATTGATTGAGTTAATTGTTGAAATACCATGTGTTGATTACTCTGCTACTTTACACATACATACATAACTGATAATCCCATATTAATACATACTATAAAATTTGCGCAAAATTTGCGCTCTCACGGGTAAACGAAAAAATGTTTCAAACAAAAGTTGTTTAATTTTTTTTAAACATTTTTAACATTTAAAATTTTGTTCTATCTCTAACGGTTTACAAGATGGGTACTACGGACTCAAGACCCAATTGACCTATGTTGCTCTTTACGAACTTGACCTCACTTTTTACGTACTCAGCTCGCTCCTAAGCAACAGACAGACGACAGACAACAACCAGACAGACAGACAACCGGAAATGGACTAATTAAGTGATTTTATGAACACCTAAACAAAATTTTGTTCATAGCATCAATATTTTTAAGCGTCACAAACTTGGTACTATACTTAATATACCTTGGTATATTTCATATGCATGGTATAAAAGGTGAAAAAAAAAACAATTGAGTTAATTATGGAAACACCCGGTATAGATAGTGTTACATATCAGTGCATGTATCAGTATTATTTTTAATAAATTAGAAGAATTTAAAGAACTAACATATATGTAGTCTTTGAAGTATTTTTCGAACTCTCTGTGTGTTATAGTTTTGGTATGTTATTTTAACGTTTATTTCTAAGCATTACGAACTTGGGACTATAATGAGTATATATTGACCTTGAATGAGTATTCCTATATACATCATTTGCAGTTTTTTATATCTTTATCCACCTTCGATATCGTGTATATGTCGCAGCCAACTAGCTGCATTAGCCGTTCAGTTAACAGCCTTGTCTTTTGATTAAACAGGGCTTCTTAAACTATGGGTCGCGACCCCATTTGGGGTCGCGTAGCAAAATTCTGGGGTCGCGAGAGGTAAAAATACAATTTAACAGAAAATGTTTTTTAACTTGTAAAATTATTGTTATAAATATAAAATAACAATTATCGTAGATAAATATATCATAAAATCTTCTAGTTTGGAAAGATTGTTTGTACCTGCATTTCTATTAAGAGTATTATAATAACTTGAATAACATTTACTATGAATTATGAAATGTTATTGGAATTAGTAAAAAATATAAATTTATTTTTGTCAATCTCTAAAAGCCGAAATAATCCCAAGAAATAATTATCAACAAAATTTCTAGGTATTAATGCTGAAGAAACAGCTTTAACACATATTAAATCCCAATATCGTTCAGCGATAAAAAATGTTGAAGAGGTCTTACGTCCAGCAGTTTCAAACATTCCACCAAGATTTGATTTGTTATGCAATAAAAAACAGGCACAACCATCTCATTAAATTTTTAACTTATACTTTAATTTAATACTTACCACGCAACTACTTGAATATATTCGAGAGAATTAAGACGATCAGAATCCATTTTTATTTTTGAAACTATAATAAATACAATTTTATAATTTTTTGTGCAATTTTTAATTTTAGATTTTTGTATGTTTCAAAACGAATTCTAAACTTATATATTTTCATATGTATATGTTTATTGTTACCTAATAGATAAATCATCAAAAAATATTAATTTATTTTTCTTTTATATTTGTATGGGGTCGTCAAGAAACTCGCAATCATAAATGGGGTCGTGAATTACAAAAGTTTAAGAAGCCCTGGATTAAACGAAGCCATTCAATAAGTCGCTTGAATAATATTCAACCATAGCTCCTAATACAATATTTAATGAACTGGCTGGTTGATGCTTAGGCCATTCATACAATAGGGTGACCATTTCACAAAAAAAGATGATATATCTGACATTAGAAATTGTCTATTTTCGTATTTCAAAATATAAATTATTGTAATTTGGTAATCATGAGTTCAAATAGCTTAACTCAATAACAAAGTACACATGTAATTAAAATATTATTTGTTAACACAAGTTAAACTTCCATGACATTTGGATCCGTACAAAACTTACCATGTTAATTATGGCAACACTGGATATCAAAAGGTTTCTGACTTGCCACAGTATCTCTCAAAGATATTAAACTTTCTGAAATTTCGTCACTATAGCTTGTATTTGAATACTGTAACTCTTGCCGTAAAAACCAGTTTTGAATAGAAAATTTTTTAAACGCAATCAAATTATGAGAAATAGTAAGAATATAATTGTTCCTTATCGACGACATATTGACAGTGTGTGGGATTCAGCTTCAAGTGACAGAAAGTGAAACAAAATTGAAATGACTAGACTAGGCAAGTAGTTAAATGTTACCGATCCAAGTCATTTGCCTAACTGTTTGATTGAATGGCTGAATATCGTTCAGACCGATACTTGAAAGGCGTTGTTTAGTAAAAAGAGTAGGATGTTAATTGAACGGCTAATTAACCTAGTTGGCTGCGACATATACATACATATACAGTCGGTACCAAAAGTTATGTACATATGCACATATATTTTTCTGTTTTCAAAAAATTTTTGTAAGGATCAACTTAATTACTTTTATAGTAAATAATTTTTTGGAAAATAATAACGTATTTAGCAAAAAAAATAGTGTACAGAAAAAAATAGAAAGAGATACACGGTTGATACTCATGATACATGTAAAATAATGAAGTAGCGTGCAGTGGAGGAAAATGAGGTCAATAATATCTCCCTGTAAAAGTACTTTTCCGGGTTCTTTTTGAAAATACTGATATTTTTGCAGAAAATATCTATAAAAAATCTTTATATCTATCTTTCTTGTGGTGAACTGTTTCAAGTATAGTAATTTTTGAAAATTAATTTTCAAATTAACATGTGTAATTTTACGTAGGGTATATTTTGAGTTTAATTTATCTCTATCTCTATATAGTACAAATGCGAAAGTAAGGATGTTTGTTTGTTACGCTTTCACGCTTAAACTAGCTAATGGTTTTTAATGAAACTGTACAGCAAGATCTTCTTCAGCTTTTACTTCAGAATAACACATGAGCTATAATTTATAAGATAAATTTAAAAAAAAAATTTAATCTGACATTTACTATTTTAAATTTTTACAGAAATTTTTGATTTATCTGATCTGAATTTAATAGATCTGATTCATCTATAATCATCATTTTGAACCATAAATTAAAATATTCTGTAAAAATTTAAAATAGTAAATGTCAAACAAGTCATGACAACATTTTCTGATATACTCAACGAATTATGACTATTTTACATTTAACAAAATTGAAAACTGTGCACATCAAGAGAGGTGGAGGCTATAAAGCGGTGTTTTTTACTTTTAAACCGAGTGAAACGGGCGGATATGAAGCTAGTTTTGAATAAAATTCGGTTAAATTCTAGGCTATAATTTTTTGTTTACTTTATGAAATTTTTCTAAACAATCCTCTTAAAAAAATAAGAATATAGTTTAAAAAACTAAAAAACACGCTTGTTGCTTGTTCTAAGTATATATGTATAATATGGTTATCGGTAGTATAATAAATGTATATGACTGATGATGTCCTATGCATGGGTATGATATTAGAGAGTTACATACAAACATACATACACACAGGTGAAGCTAATATAAGCGTGTTAAAAATTGAAAATAAATAACCATTATTTTTTCTCAATAATTTGAACGAAAATCAGTTTGGTCTAATTTGGAAAAGTCGTCCCGGATAAAAGAATAGCTTTTTTTAAGTTTAATATTTACAGAGATATTTGCGATTTAAATGTCCTACTTCTATTAACGATTCACATCATTCCAACAATAGTACCTACATAGCTTTATTAAAGTACTTACGCTTCAAGGATGCATTTTCTGCTTCGCCTAAGGAAATGTGTCAACTCATGAGTAACAATGTGCTTAAAAGTATGAAAATATGGTAACGAAGTGTAACACGAAAAAAATATATGCGCTCATGGTTGTTCGGTTAAATTTACCGAGCACTAAATTCGTTACGAAAAAATCGATTTAAAATAAAAAATAAAAAAACATTGAAAATTTGTGATTTGATTACGTTCTATAAAATCACAAAAGCTTCCGTTGACTAACATTAACACGGAAGCAAAAATAAAAAAACTTTTTTTTTCTACTACAACACATAAAATATTATATATTTTTCGATTAATATAATACTTTCAATTGAAAGCTTTCTCATTCATAAAATCTGCATACAGAGCTGAAATAATTTGTCCTAATTGGCTAGCTTTAGAGAAATCAAACAATCGAGCTTTCTTTTTTGGGTCAAGGCTATTCTATTTTGTTTTAATTCTCAACTTAAAAAAGCCATTTATAAATCTTTTTAGATTCGAATCTCTGACGGAAAAAAGTACGAAATCCATGTTTCTAAATGTTAAATTAGAAAGAAAACTCGTAAGATTAGTATCTCTTATTCTCGAAAGTGTTAAAATAACTCGCTTATAAGTATTATAACACTTAAAAATATATTGTAACAGATCAATATAAAGCTCCGAAACGTTGACATGCGCAAACGTTTTCCCGAAAAAATATATATTAAAATTTAAAAAAAAGTTCTAAATATATAGAGTTAAATAAAAATTATATTAAATAAAATTTTTATTTAAATTAATCAAAATCGTTTTAACTTTATTAAAACGATTTACAAAAGATTCATAAAAACATTTTTTTTCCCGAGTTATTAATTCAAAATATTATATTAAAATATTCAATACATGTTATTTGCGCATTGGGGATGAATAATATTGCTCTCTTTGTTTAATAAAAGATAGCTTTATCGAAGGGTATAGAAAATACGGAAAGGAATATTTATTAAACAATTGAACAACGTATTACCATTGCCATGTAAACCAGGTTTCATTAGAATGTAGTATTATCAATATTTTAATTGATTTTTATATTGTGTTCTTTTTTTAACTTGAAGGAAAGAATATATGTTGATCTTTTTTTAGAAGGTATTCGAGTAGAAGTTGAGTAGTATTATACGTCGTATCCCCACCTCGAAAATATTATCACTAGTTTAGTTATATGAAGGTAAAGACTTGTGACAAATTAAATGAAATTTGACGCTTTAAAAGAATAGAAATATTTTGACAAATAGAAAATGTTTATAAAAGTGTGAAAAGTGTTTTTCTGTTGTAAAATTTTTTCGGTGAAGAATCTCTTTAGTATTTCTCTGAACATTTTATTGAAATAAATATATATTAATTTTTAATTTGACATCCATTTGCCAAATATAAAAAATGTTTTCGGGACTTACAAATCAAGTTACCTCTTTGTGGGGATCTGCTAAAGGGGATCAAGAGGAACAAGTACCAACCCCTACTGAAACAGATCCAGCAAAAGAAATAAATGTTACGGCTTCACCAACAAATCCCGATGATTCTAGGTAAGCGAATTTTATTTATTTATTTTTTTCAATTGTTCCATATTTTTATTTGGAATGTTATTTTTTTTGTGTTTAGTCCTACTAAAGGTAGTAAATTAGAAATGTTGGCGAATGTGAAAAGTCAAATGACGGGATGGTTAGGATCCGGCGTAAGTGTTATTCCTGGTTTACGTGGACGACAAGGGGGTGATGGGGCTGAAGATACTACTGGAATTTCTGGTGGAATTGATAATCCAGCCCAAGATCCTACCAACGAATCACCCATACCCGGTTCGCCTAGTAAACAAAAAACTGACGATGACGATAATTCTAGGTGAGCTTTTCAATTTGATTTTATCTTAATTTTTTCCTTCTTAGAAATTAATTACTACTTTTTTGTGTTTTTCTCAAATTTTTCTCTGGGCTTAATAAAATTTTCTACCCAAATTTAAACCATATTTCTCAACAGTGCATTTTATTAATCGATTAGTCGTGTATGCAATATTGTCACCCGTAATTCCATCTAGTAAAATTTTTATGTACTAATTAAACTGTAATCAATTCTTTTTGAATTTGGAAAGAATTGGGGTTATAATTTTTACCGTTTTTTCCCTAACAAGGAGGAAATCATTCTTCTTAGGTGTGGAAATTTTTTATTATCTAGGTTAATGGATTTTCAAGAGGTTATACTAATTATGTAATACATTTTGTTTGAATTTATTTTTCATATGAGGGAAAAATAGCAGAAAATAGTCGAATAAATAATATTTAGGTTGAATATGGGGAGGGTTTTGTAATTATGTAATAGTTTTTGATTGATAAGGGTTATGAGATTTTATAACGTAATTAGGAATTGTTTTCGAATTTTCATGAACAACTTTTTGAATGTTAGATAAAAAATGAATGTAATTAGTAGTATTTTGCAAGGTTTCAAACTTTTCGTGGTATAAAAATACGTTCTGTAAAAATCGCAATGTTTTTAGTGAGCTTTCCCCGAAAAATTTTAAAGAATAATGTATTTTTGACTTTTGAATATCTGTGAAAATGTAATTCGAATTTTATTACCTTGGCATATTTATTATTTCTATAAGAAAGAAAAGATTGGGAAAATGATTTCAGTGTCTTTCGGTTTTTGATATCTTGCTTAGTTTTCGGATACAAATTTTGTTAATCTTGTGGAACAAAATACCAGGTATAAAAATTTTTTCGAGTTATGGAAGACTTGAAAGATTATTCTCTGTATTTTATCATCAGCTTTGCCTCACAGGAAACTCCACTTATATCAGTTCGAAAATAGGAATTTAGAATTAACTAATGTCAAACCGATTTTAGGTCTAATCATATGGTTCTAATTCTTGAACACAACTTTTCCTTTCGATTTTATTCCGAATCTGTCCATATGTTAAAAGTCGTAAAATAAAAATAAACTGATTTTATCCTAAATCGTTTTTGAAATGCATAGAAAAGTTGACATTTCCAGAAAATAAACTTATCCCTTAAAAAATGTGATTTTCGAGGAAAAGGCATGCCAATATTATTGTTTTCGCTTGACCGGTAGCTAGTGCAGTACATATGGCAAAAAACACCTCAGTCAGTTTAAAATAAAAAACTATAGTTATAAAATTTCCCGTTTTTCTTTGCGTTTTGAGGTTTCATTATGTATCTACGAGATTACTAATTATGTAGAGGTTTTAGCACAATTCTTAACGAAGAAAATGTTTTTTTTTTTTTAAATTGTCATTGGGAGCTCATTTCCGATCGCGCACGATTCTTTCGAAGCACCTATTTTTGCATTTTCGTAAATTGTACGGCAACGTTATTTTATTATTAAAATCTAAAATTTGAGCCCTGAACAAATTTCTTACGAGTCATACAAGCCGAGAAAATAAATAACGAAAACACGAGTTTTTCTCCACAAAATCGCGTTTTCTCGTAAAGTTTTAAACGAATTATACTTTGGATAGTCCCATTTTTTCATTTTTTTAGGTCTATAAACGTAAATATATAGATCTACACGTAAAAAAATGAGGAATGTAGGAAAATACGATTTCCAAATGAAGTTTTCGTTAAATTCAAAAGAAAATGTTGTTTTTGGTCGAACAAGTGGAATTTAATTCAAATAATTACGAAATTTTAAACAGCTGTATTTTCGAATAAATTGTTCATCTCATCGGGATCATCTATGCCCACATTCGAAAGCTTTTACTTTGTAATTTTTGGTTACGAGACTGAAAATTTTTTATCATTAGATTTCTTGCAAAACTTTTCCCCTCCGAGCTACGGCTCTAGAAAGGTTATGCCTACATGAGATATTGGATTTTTTTTTCGGTAAAAATTTTTTGAAAACTATGACTTAGGTATTTTTTTATCATACTGATCAAAAATTCTTATGGATTCTACCCTCAATAACCCTTTTCTTCCGAGCTACGGTCCCTCAAAGGGCTACATGAAGGGCTCGGAAGGGAATGGTTTTTGAAGGTGGAATCCATAAGAACTTTTGAACAACATGATCAAAGCTACTTTGAACCATAGTTTTCAAAAAATTTTAACCAAAATCAAAAATCAATATCTCATGTAGGCCTAACCTTTGAAAGGCTGTAGCTCAGTAGGGAAGGCTTTTTGAGGGTTGAGTCCATAAGAACTTTTGAACAGCATGATCAAAACTACCTTAATCTATAGTTTTTAAAAAAATTTTACCAAAACCAAAAATTAATATATCATGTAGGCATAACCTTTGTAGGGCCGTAGCAAGAAAGGGAAAGGTTTTTGAGGATTGAGTCCTTAAGAACTTTTGATCAGCTTGATCAAAACTACCTAAATCTATGGTTTTCAAAAAATTTTAACCGAAACCAAAAATGAATGTATTGTTTCCTGGGTCCTTTCGCGAAAATTTGAATTTTTCAAGAGGGATGATTTTTTTTTTGATATCAGGTGTATGTGTAGCGATCGAAAATTTAGTTTTTCTTCTTTCTTCAAAATCGAAATTGAGCATTGTTATTTAATGTAAATGTGCATGTTTGTGTCAAGTGTTATTTGTAGACAATTACAAAAACTCCTCGGAAATTCTAAAAATTCAGGTTCTTTTTTGAAAAGCTTAGTTGTTACTCAAAATTTCATTTCTGTGTTTCTAATTTTTTTTTAAATGTTGATTTTTTTTTATACTTGCTTTTATTTTTCACGTGAAAATTACATTTTTGCCACGTGTTAAAATTTGGTTAGTTTTACTAAAATAGTCAAAATCGATTATAATCACATTGAAGGGATCTATAATTATGGTCATTATATCCGATAGTCCTTATAAGCGATATGTATATTTTTATATTAAAGTCAAAGTTTGTGCATATGTACTCATATTGGCCGTTCTTGTTGGTTAATCCCAATGACAGTTGACCGCTATAACCGATATATGAGATTTAATAAGGTCCAAAATAAAGATAACCGATATAATAAGGTCAAAAGTTACTCAAAATGAAGTTAAAGTAGGTCACATGACTAGTTAAGTTAATAACTAATTTATATTCATTGAATTTAAATATAAGTTATGAATAAAAATAATATTTGTATCACGTAAATGTTTTTTAATGCTTTAATAATATCGTAAAAGATAAAATTAATACGTAAATTTGACTAATTTTTGACGTTTAAACGTCAAAAAACAAAGTTTTTTTATGTTTTCTTCTCGGAAAGCGCCGTAAGGCTATTTTTTTTTGTATAAAAAGTATCTGTGATAAATTCTCTTCATGAAAAATTTTTTTAAGCTCATTCACCGATTAATTTTTGTACAGTTAACATTATTGTGAATTCTTCCATAAGATATTGTGTTAAAAATAACAATTTTAAAATGAAATAATTCACAATTTTGCCTCAAATTTAGAATGAAATTTCTCAAGAGGCCTCAAATTTTCATTTTAACAATTTTAAAATGAAATTTCTCAAGAGGCCTCAAATTTTCATTTTAACTCTCTTAATTTTCGTGCAAAGTACTAGAAAATTTTTCTCTTTTTAAGGTTTTTATAGCATTTTTAAAAGTGTACGATATACTTTCAGTTATTCAACGTTAAATACTCAATAATTGACTTTTCGAAATATATTTAAATGATCCTTTTTGCTTAGATTTTAACATGTATTTTTCCTATCTTTAGAAGGGGTGGTTACCCCCCCTCCCCACAAGGGGTGGTTACCGATAGGCAATAAGCATCACTAGCTTAATCTCACAAATCAATCAGAGCTATAGAAAACAATTTAGAGGTTTAAGCCTCGTTTCCTGGAGTATATGAACCAAAACTTTGTTTACAATACTGTAGGGAGAAAAACACCTTAACGATCGATTATTGCACATCTCCATCGTCTAAGTTGTTATTCATCATCGTATGTTTTATGTTATCATGATCACTAAGGGAATTTGTCTCGGGAATTGGTGGACATTCTATTATTATTACTATTGATAATAATTTCATAATTCCTACTAAAAAGTTAAGCCAGTCACTTGGTAATCAAATTCGATCCCGTTTCGAAAAAAATTACGAATGACTGAAAATACTTTTCTAAGGTGTGATTTTGTGCGTTGATCACGATTTTTTTAATTTTTTTTTTTTAAATAATTTATTTAGAGAGGGATGTTGACTCTCAAAATAAAATGTATGCCGGGAAAGATAGTGGTTTTTATGCTGTTTCACCTTGTTTTTGGTTTTTTTTTGAATAGCGCCCTTTCCGACGCCAAAATTAATCATTTTCGGAAAATCATAAAATTGAATTTTAACGCCAAAAAAATGCAGTTATTAAAAAAATTCTCAAGAGGTCTTTTAGATTTAGGTCTGTATAATCTTTAAACACCATCCAATTGTAAGTTTGGTCAATACCCCAACTTTTGAGCTTAACATTTTCGAAGTTAGAATTATTTTAGATTGACCAAATTTTACAAGACTACGATCCAACTTTTTCCATCTGCAGATTTATTATATCTCATCTAGGCCTCAATATTGGGCATAGGAAAAAAATTCAAAATATGGGCGGTATATTTAGGCCCCCCTTAGTTTTAATCCAAATTTGCGACTTCATAGCTATCAATAAAAAAAAATTCTACAGCACTTTGAGGATGTAAAGAGGCCTTTTCAATGTAAAATGATCCAAAAAACCTAAAATTGTTTTTCTTTGTTTAAACAATTGACATATGGTAGGTAGCTGATAAATAGAAAGTTGTTTTTAAAATGATTGGCTCTGATTTTCAACTGGCAAATTCGTGATCCATATCAAGGGACGTCTTCCGAACGGGAATGTACAAAAAAAATCGAATCAGAAATTTTTTCCAAGGCAGATCCCCGTATGTGCTTTTTTTATATGAAGCTATGCTCAAAGAGCAATTTTAAAATATTAAAACTTTGTCACATTCAAGTGCACTTAAAAAATTGTCCATTAAAAATGTCATCTAAAAAATATACGTTATTTATTCATGTAAATAAAATGTAGTTTTACAGAGTGTAACAGAATAAATGTATCTAAAAAAATTATTCTGAAAATGTACTATTATCGAGTTGAGGTAGATACTTCTTAAATGATTTTTCTTAGGGACTCAATATTTTGAAATATAAGATAAATGTCTTAGTATTGTACACTGTTGACATAAATAGTGTAAGAATATAAGAGCATGTTTTATGGGCTTGACTGGCTGAAGTATCTTAAACTTAAAAAAGTGTATACAAAAAATTTACATTTTTCAAACCTTTTTTAGGCTGAAAAAAGTTTAAACCTTTTTCAGGCATCATCTTGTAAATTATTTACTAAACTGTCAAATTCACATAATTTTTATAATTTTTTCGATTTTTTTGAGGATTCTTCAAAATCCTTCAGAAAATTACAAAATTTCAAAGAAATTGTTCCCAATTTAGACAAAGTTCACTACATAAGGTAAATTTGAGCTGGAAAATCCGAGATACACTTTTTGCGAATACGATTTTCGACAATATCGCTTTTTTTGGATCCGACTGAAAAGATGATATTTCGTAAATCACAAACCATATCGTCAAGAATACAATTTATGTATTTTTTTAGATCCATTTTACTTTATGTAAAGAGTTTCAGTTTAATCGTAGGCAAAATATATTTTGGGATTTCATCGATTTATTTATAGGAGTTGCAAAATATAGGTCCAAAACCTTCCAAAAAGTTTATATTCATGTTTCTTAAGGTTGATCAGGCAGTAAGGCAGTACACTGCAATTTTAGAGTACAGTCTAAATTCATTTTTAACAGAAATTAAAAATTTAAATCAATTATTTAAATTTAGATAGCAAACATCACTAGTAAATCGAATTTATGTAATTATTTAATTACTAAAAATCAAATCATCTTTTGACTCTGTGCGTATTGGCAGAGGAAAATTTTCGTGAATTATCTTTTTAACTAACATATTTACAAAACTTTTCGTCAGACTATTTTTTTTTTAAATTTTAACGTAATGTACGAGTGCTAGAGCAATTTTCAAAAAAGGCTTGATTTTTTTTTTATTAGAAGTTGGAAGTCTATCAATTCTGAAAATTTAAGTGGGGTAGCTGCCCGATTATTTAAATAAATAAATGACTTGAAAAGTAGGCATATTTAATATTGGTCTTATGGGAAAACGGTAGATGGATGATATGTTTTCATTGATTTTTCCAAAACTACTCGGTGGAAATTAAAAAAGAAAAACTATTTAAAGTTAAAACCTTAATAAATTTTAGAAAACAAAAAAAAACCGTAGTGCCCGACTAATTAAGAATGTATGAGCACGGTAGTGGAGACACAAATTTAAAAAAATATTGTTGCTGAATTATGTTATAACTTGACAATATAAAACGAAAAGTAAGAATAAAATTTTTCGATATTTGGATGTAATTTTCAAAATATCGAAAATTAAAAATTTAATTTAATTTTATTTATTAGCTTTTGATATTTCGTAAACCAAGGCAGATATCGAAAAATTTTATTCTTAGTTTTCGTCTGCATTCATGAAGTTATAACAAAATTCATCATGAAAGTTGAAAATGAGGTGATGATGATGAGGGTATCATGTTTTCCACAGACGTTGATCAGCATGTTCCTCCAATTTACTCTGTCTCTAAACATGTGCACAATTTCACTAGAATTTAAGTTATTTAATTCTAAACTATCCAGATAGCTTAAACGTTTTCTTCCCTTTGCTTTTTTTTTTCCTTCAAACTTTCCCGTCAAACATACCTATCATCTCGAATCCATTCTTTCTGATCATGTGACCTAAGAATGATAATTGCCTGCGAAGAACATTGTCGTACAAATAATTTCAACTACAAGTCTAAATTTGCCTGGGCACTCGTATTACCTTAATTTGTAAAAGTAGAAGTTTCTTACTTTTGAATCCATGGAAGGTGGAGCAAGATTATCTAAAATATATGTGTTCATATGTGTTCAATTTTGAATGATTTTTTTCAAAAAATTATTTTGTACGTACGAGTTAGCTATTAATAACATATAAAAAATTTTGGTCTTTATCTGTACATTGCCATAATGTCCGATCAAATTTAACATAAATTGTGTTGACCAATATTATCTGAAACCAAATGATATATCACTTTTCTGTGACACCCAATACATTTTCTATCTCACTCATTTCCAATAAATCTCTTTTTAATGTAGTTCACATGTATTATGTAGATGATTGGAATATTGGTTACAATTCTCAGCTTCTAGTTCACTTTAAAATTGAATAATCTCGATATTGATAGAATTACATTTTCGAGGTAATAGAAAACTTTTATTAATTATTAGAAATAAATGAAAAATGGTCTATGCATTTTTTGCTTTGTAATATATGTTTACTAGTTGGATATAATGGAAAATTCGGATTGTAATGGAATATCGAAATAAAGAATATGGTATTCTAGTATTAGCACAAACAATAAATTAATCAACTCTGTAAAAATTTTACCACTTCACTGAAAATTTAGTTTTAGATATTTGAAAGGATATAAAATTTTACTATACTTTTTAGCCAAAACTGACTAATTGCGGGTAGCTGTACACTGACAAAAAAAGATATTTTGAGTCAAATTTATAAATATATAAGCGATTTACCACTGATTGGCTCATCACGAAATCTCCGAAACTATCGATCCGATTAACTTCAAATTTCGCATACTTACCTCTTTCGTGACATAGACGCCCACTAAGAACGGATTTTACGGAATTCCTATCCCAACGGATTTTATAAGCTATTTACCACTGACTGACTCATCACGAATTCTCCGAAAATATCGGTCCGATTATCTTCAAATTTCGCATACTTGCCTCTTTCGTGACATAGACGCCCACTAAGAACGGATTTTACGGAATTCCTATCCCAACGGATTTTCAAATTTAATTTAATTTGTATTTACTTTTTTTACAAAAATTCGTTAAAAATAAACAATGAAAAACAAAGTAGTAATTGATCAATTTTGTAAAAATTTCTGTTTATTTAAAAAAAAAAAGATCGATTACTTTTATAAATAAAATAATTTTTTAGGTTGGATAAATAAATTTAAACAGTTTTTCTGAGTACTGTTTGAGGTAGAAAGTGATGACAAATTTTCGGCCGAATCGAAAAGAGGCGGATTTAAAAGTGATCGATTAATACTCTCCGATATCCACTAGCTTAAGCGATAAGGCCAACTGGGAATCTCGCCACAATAAATAACGGGAACGCATCCCAGTACACAGTACCTCATGGGTGATCTGTGACATGGGAAATCTGTGTATTCACTGACTGACACTATATTTTCATATTTAAAATTTGAAAAATTTACAATAAATATCAAATCGAAATTAAAAATTTCGTTAATAAAAGAAGTGTAGATTCACATCCAAATGGTTAGTGCGCCCAGCGAAGCGGGTGGGAATTAGCTAGTGATTTTCTGTTGTCTCAACTGCGCAGCGGATTTTGATACGGCGAAGCTCGCATATACGTTTACTTAATTCCCTGACGCAGTTGGCAGGTCAATATTGTCAATTTCGTAGGGAATTGACATACGCCATTAACAGTTAATTATAATAATTATTAATTCAGACAAACTATTTTTTATTATTCTGATCCTGATCTATTATTAATGTGAAATTTTGAGAGGACTATAGATGTATCAACTAACTAGCACTGCTTACTCATAGGTATATATTTTTAAACATATAGGAACATGTCACATTAGAGAGTTACAATAATAAGGTTACGTTTTTCTCTAAATTCTGAACTTTTTTCTAAAAATTCCGATTTCATATATACTGGCCATACTTGCCTTTATACATAATTAAGCGGGTTGTTTAAATCATTCTAACCAATTCCTATCCCTATATATTTTATATGTTTCTCTATACAAGTCAATATTATAAATCAATTATACTGCAGGAATTCTTGCATGTATATTTATTTTAAATCAAAATATATTTTCATTTATATTTCCTTTATAATACATTTCAAACAATCACTCGTAAAAATTTGCAAAAAATCCTTTAATTCTATAATACTTTAAATAAATTTTAAAACAAATTGATTGAAATGTAAAAAGTTCAAGGTCAATTATTTATTCACTGTACTATTAATTTTGTGGTATCAAAAACAAATTCATTCATCCAATTAAAAATTAGTGGACTCAACTGCACCTAAACTTTAACTTCAATTCCCTTGCGTAGTTGGTTTAAAAGAAGCTACATAGTTACTTTTATTCCGACAGACTTGTGTGTCTCTTTCAATTTTTAAATTTCGGGCGAAGTTGTCACGATTTCATAAATTTTTTTCAGTGTAGTCATAATGTCCCCTTGTATCACTATGGTGGTTATATGTGGAAGGTTGTATGGGTGTAAAATATACGGAGGTTCATGTATTTTTTGAGTATATGTTACTTTTATTCGTCTACATTATTCGAAATTGATCTAGAACGTTCTCGATTAGCCTAGACATTTCTAAAATAATCTGAAATATTCCGGATCGATCTACATTGCAATCTCGATATAAAAAATCGGAAAGCAACAAGTAAATATTCGTTATATCAAGTAATTCGTTCAACTGAGGCTTGTTGTGTTGAGGTTAGGTTGACTAAGAAGGAACATCTTTTACGTTTCTGAGCCATTGCAATTTGAATCTTTACTTCGAGTTGAAACAGTTATTGTAATAAATACCACGATACTCGAAATAAAATTGTATATTAAGATATTATATTTAAAAAATACAATTAAAAAACAAACAACAGACTTACATGTCGCTAAATATCGATATTTCGATTGCAACGCAATCATCGTCAGTAAAAAAATTTATTCATATAACACATTACAAACATTTTACTCAAAATAAAAAATAAATTAGTAAAACATTACCAACAGTTACAGTAACAGTTTACAAAAATAAAAATCAAAAATTATCACAAATTTGAAGAAAAAAAAATTTCTCAAGACCACCAAACTTTTTGTAAACATTTCGCAACAAATTATTTAGTGGATTTGAAAAATTCTTTTATTGATCTCAATTTATATCTAAAATTTGGTATCGTTTGTGAGATAGGTATGTCCAAGTTCGCTATAACTGACGAGAATTGTTTTATGGCTTGATCTTTAACAGTTGCCCATTTTATCAATTCAGATCAGGAATGGGACCTTTATCCCAGTTCAGAGTCTTATTGCCTGCCTTGTGGATTAAAATGCTTTCATAAGCATCTAAACTATTGTGATGTCTAACAGATTTAATTAACTTGGCAGGTAGAATTTTGTGTTCTGTATTTAGAACATGGTCCGCAATGTAAGACTTCTCGATTCGATGATTCTTGACATCGCTTATATGTTCTTTTTCGCGAATTGGCATCTGGCGTTTGGTCTACTCTAAATAAATTTTAGGAAAGTTCGAGCTAGAAATTTGATAGATACCCGATTTCTGTGCGTCCGGAATTGGATCCTTTGCCCCAAGGTGTGTTGTAACTTCTGAGATGTAAAACCAAGTGAAATTCCAGTTTAAAATTCTATCTATGTTACAAAGATGGTTAAATATAACTCTAGCCCACTTATTCTTTTCGGAAACTTTCTCAATAACTTTGTTTTGATTAAATTTAGAATATTCCAAATTTTTTTGGAACAGTCGAAAATTTTGGATGGCTGGTGAGAGCTTATACGGGTGCCGAAAATATTTTTTAAAATTGTTCGTTTCAGAATTTAAAGAAAATACACTACTAACTAAATGCTGATTGTTTTTGGAGTTTTCGATCACATATCAAATTTTAAGCGATTTGCTAAATTTTTTGAGCTCAAAACCTGTATTTCTTTTACTAGCTATACTCAAATTTATTTACTTGTGTATAACTTTTGAAATACTCGGTATGTCTATGATATACTACATAATACACAATACACATAGTATAAAAAATAAATTTCAACATTATCATATTTGATTCAATTTACTCTCGTTGTGTTATTTATTAAATTTACTCTTTATAGGCAATTTACATAACATGCACGTATTAAACACTATCTAAATTATATCAGAGTGTTTTGACAGGTTATTATTATTGGCTTATTTTCACAATATTGTTTTAAAATATATATTATATTTTGTGTTTTATTATTTAAACCTCATTTTGATATTTCAATCAAAATCGTTAAAATGTATTTAAGTAACAGCAACATAATAGGTTAGGTTCAAAAAATATTAATAAGATAGTTTTGATATTTCTAAGCATTATACTTTTATACTATTTAAGTACGGAAGCCTGAATGGGTCATCGTCAATTTATGAGAAAGTGGCGCTACACTACCCACAAATATAAAACCAACTTTTAAAAAAGTCACTAGTTCACTTTCAACAAATGCACTTGTGACTTATGGCACTATGGAAACGACCCTTTTTGAAGTTGTCGGTATTTTGTCATGTGTAGATTTCTACTTAAACGTCATAATAAACACTTAATAATACTTTTAATGGTTAGAAATTAGAAATGTGCAATTGCAAAAGAAAAACAAAACAATTAAAGCATTATACTTTTTAAATAATACTAAAGAAAATTTTGAACTAACTATATAAGACAAATTATAAACATTATCATATTATTATTAAATCCAGACATAATTATTAATAATTCCAGACAGTTTCGGTAGTGTCTAATTAAAGAATAGTCATCACCGACTGACATTTTCAAAAAGATTCGTTTACATAATGCCACAAGTCACAAGTGCACTTGTTGAAAGTGTGAAATAGTGACTTTTTTAAAAGTTGGTTTTATACTTGTGGGTAGTACACATTTAAAAAATAAGCTTGTGTAGCGCCACTTTCTCATAAATGTGACCCATTCAGACTTCCGTATTTAAGAGCAACATACTGGGCTAGATTCAAAAAATATTTTACCATAAAATAGGGTTGTTATATCTCCAGATGTAATTGAGAGACTCCAAAACTCCTGTAGTTTCTCCCGACTCCCGATATCAATGAACCGGGAGTAAGTAAATAAAGTTCAGTAAATAAAGACATTTTTTTTTTTATTATTTGTTTCATATTCAGGTAAATTTAACAATTCTGAGCAGCTTTTATCTTAAATTATTTGAAGAATATTTATTTAAGGTAGTATGGGTAAAATATAAAAAAACTAACTGTTCTAAGTTTATTTTTATATTTTACCCATACTACCTTAAATAAATATTCTTCAAATAATTTAAGATAAAAGCTGCTCAGAACTGTTAAATTTACCTGAAATATATATATATATATATATATAATACATTTATCGATCATTATCAAAAAATATTAACGATTATCATAATTCACATTGTAATTTCCGTATGTTTCATTCCGAGTATGATAACTTCAATATCCTTAACAGATGTCGTTGACATTGGTTGACAAGTTTAATTAATATGTCACAAAAAATTGTTTTTATAAAATAGACAATCGACTCCGAAAATTTTAAAGACCCATAACTTGGCACTTTAAACCGTTGTAACGTTGCCAAATCTATTATTTTCATTATGATACAGAAGATTTCTAGAGTATAATATGTCGATAATATAGGAATTATAACTACAATAACTAATCAAATGAATGGTCAAAATACTATTAAATTAGTCAATTATTAATGAATAAAATCAGTTTAATTATTATCATAAATTATGGTAATGTGTGTATTAAATTTTGTACGCTATTAACAATTTTGAAAAAAAAGATGGTCTGTTGACGATCCATACTACCTTTTAAGTTTGAGAAAATATTGATGGTCTTATGATTCGATTAATTTCACTATTTTTTGATTTCCTGGAACTTAATGGTGGCAATTACTGTGAATTTATACAATACTATTTTTAATCATTTTCCTAGAAAAGGACAACAGATATCATACAGGTGGAATATAGTGCAAGTCGTAACGGCGCACGAGTGGGGAAAATTTTAGGACGTAATTTTTTCGTTTGGTTTTCTTAAAGGGATCAATGAAATTTCAAAGAACCCTATGTTGCCAAGTTGTAAAGTGATTAAGCTATCCTTACACTTTTTGGAGGGATGCAAGTACAAATCGGTACACGAAGTTTCTATTATATATATCAAAATTTTCAGAACAATTTTTTCTTAAAATGATCCGTTTACGAGTTATTGCAGCGTAAATTTATTAATCGAATTTTTTGCCTGTTAATTAAGTTAAGCGATGCAAACTTGGAAATAGTTAAGAAATGTTAATTTATTACCATTAAGATATACTTACCTAGCTTTAAGTTTGTATCGCTTAGAATTAACAGAAAAAATTAGTTCTTTTATACTTAGAGCTGGAATAACTGGTAAAAGGCTTAATTTAGGGATAAAATCCGATTATTAGATTGATCGGAGTTTAAGTATATTGCACCTCCCTAAAAAGTGACCTAGGTAGCCTAACCACTAACCACTAAGAAAATCTAATGAACAAATTTTGTTCAAAATTTTTCCGCATTCAGGCGTTGTTACAACCTGTTCTAATAAATAGATTGACATTTGAGGTTTGAGCTAACGAAACATCGTTATTAAAAAATATAAATGAATGCATATCCCGTGGGAAAATGATAATTAAAAGTTTTTCATGCACTAAAAAATATGGTTTAAATTTGATTTAAAAAATTTATTAATATAAATAAAAAAGAATAAATTTTAAATAATAAAAAAAAAAAAAAAAATGAAAGGACACAGATATTAATAAACAAACACCTCCATGCCTGGTAAAGTTGAAACACTATTTTCTTTTTTTACCGGTTTTACAGCAACCGGTACAATAGGGAAATGGGCAGAGAGTAAGTTTTTCAATTTGCAAAATAATTTCTATATTATATATTTTTTATATTTACATACTTTTTCAAAATCCATATATATATATTTTATTAGAATTTTTTTGCACTAAAATTTGCATAAAATTTTTTACAATTTTTATTAATTCAATATACAGAGTGTCCGAGAAAGTTGTGTACTACGATTTACTATATATAGTACTTACAGTTCAAAATATGTTGATTTTACCTTTGTACCAGGTTGGGAGATAGACGATCTTAAAGTTAGAATTTTCAAAACGTTTTTTCATTTTGTAAATTGACACGAAATGCGAAATACTATTTTATTAGCTCGACCTATGAGGAACCATAATTAAACAGGTTTGAGGAATAATATATAAGTGATAAATATCAACAGTAATTTACTCTTTTTATAGGCAATTTTATTACATGTATGATATACAAATTACATACTGAACAAAAGTCTTTTCCTAAGCGGTACATTTTTAGACCGTGAGCCATTTGTCAGCACGATAAGCTTTGAAATGAGGGTTAAATCATGGAGTTTATTAAACTAATGAGGAAAACCAGGCTAGGGAAATAATATATAAGATTAACATTGTTTTATAGCACAAAAAGCTCACATCAAAATTAAAATTAAGTTTTGTATCAGATCATTAGCGTAGAACGAGGAGCTTTTATATTTGAAACTCCCTGTATTACAATCCTTCACATTCGCCTGTTGAAAGTGCTGCATTTTGATTAGCAAATTGCGTACTACAAACAAGATTTTACAAAAAAAAACGCCCTTTTTTTGCAGTACACAATTTACTGAATCTAAATTCAACACCTTCAATTCTTTACCTCTATGGATGCAGAAATACGGTGAGCTTGAAATCTAAAACCCCCACGTTCTAAGCCAGTGGATTGATATAATTTTTATCAGGGCTTTTTTGTCCTATAAAACAATGTCCTACCAAATTTTAGCAAAATAGCTTTTCGCGTTTGGAGTTAAGTTACAAAACAAAAAACGATATCAAAATTTTGACTTTAACGCCATCTAGCTACCAAACGAAGTAACTTCATGACATTTGTGGAAAAGCTAGAAATGCTAGGGAATTCAAAATCTACTGGAAAAGTCAAGGAAATGTTAGGGAATTTTGTAAAAAAAGAGAAAATTCGGGGAATTTTATTAGCTTAATGGTGTGGCCACATTAATAGAAAACCTGGAAATATCAGGGCATTTCGTAAAAAAAAAGAAAAGTCGGGGTGTTTTATTATGTTAGTACGGTGGCCATATTGATAAAAAACCTGGAAGTGTCAGGGAATTAAAATTTTACTATAAAAGTCAGTGAAATGTCAGATAATTTCGTAAAAAGAAAGAAAAGTCAGGGAATTATAATAGTTTTGCATAGTGTACCACATTAATGAGAAATGAGGAAATGTCAGGGAATTTTGTAAAAAAAGAGAAAGGTCAGGGAATATTATTACTTTCGTAACCAAATTTTTAAAAAAGAAATTATAATTTCTTTACGAATTATTTAAAAAAATTAATCATATTTAATATTACGATTTTTCGTTTTCGTCATTTGTAAAGCCTAGAAAGCCTGGAAAAGGGATGGAATTTAATTTAGACAGGTTTAGCTAAATCAACTTATTTTGAGCTGTACAATATCTGGCATAACGTTGTGCAGACCTTTTAAGGACACCCTATACATTCCTGTTCAAAAGAAAAAACGCAACAATCTACAACAAAGTTAAAAAAAAATTGACATTAGAATATAATTTTCTAAAAATTTATTTTTATTTCAATAGTTTTAGTTAATTACAGCTATATTTAACTATATTTATTAAAATTCCTACACGAACTATCAAAATCGAAAATTTTTTTTTTTGTAGATTTGTTGCATTTGTTTTTAGAACAGGGATGTACAATTTTTTTGGTTTTAATTTTTATTTTATTCAAATTTTTATATTATATGTAGTGGGTGATTTATGATATCAATGAAAATCGTATGATTTTTGAATATTTCCACTGTGCGTCATTATTTACTAATCTGGGGCTTGAGCCATTATTTCAATAAAATGGATATTTCTTCTTAATTTATAGTCTATTAAAATAAAATAGAATATCATGGTAATAAAAAAAAAATTAATGCATCTTTGAAATTTTCCACAATTGTTTATGAGGTTGTAAACACTTTGTTAAAAAAGTCAACCTCTCAGGGGCCTACCTAACCCCTTTTTGGGGGGTAGTAGTTGGGGAGGGGTTTAATCAGTTTTTTACAAATTACAAAAAAACTATGCATCAATTAAAAAAAAGTTCAATTAAAGTTAACTGAAGTATCTGTGAACATTTTCGTTTATTATTCGACTCTAGCTTCAAAGCTGACCGAGATATGCCAATTTTAAAATGGAATTTTCTTTCTCATTCCATCAAATGAAATAGTATCCATCTTGTAAACCGTTAGATAGAGAACAAGAGTTTAAATATAAAAGTTATTTCTTATAAAAAAAAACTAACAACTTTTATTTGAAGCATTCTTTCGTAAACATCACTATTTAATCGTGGCAGCGCACATTAGGAAAAAATTTTGGTGTCCATTTTCTTTAAAACTTTAAAAAAAAGTGTGCTGATTTTTTTCAAGTGAACTTCAACTAGTGGTTTTGTGAAACATTCTAGAAAAACAAAAAAAAATTCCGATATTTTTGAAAATTTTTTGCACATTCAATCAAATTAAAAAAGAACCATCTCGTAAACTGTTGGAACAAAAGTACGACTATAATAAATATAAAATTTATTTCTTATAAAAAATAAACAACTATTGTTTGAAATATTTGTTTCGAAACATCCATTTTTCCCGTAAGGGCGTCTCCAAAATACAAAATTTCGAAATTTTTGCAAGTATTTTCTGGATTATTTTTTTGTTTTTCTAGAATGTTTCACGAAACCACTAGTTGAAGTTAACCCGAAAAAACTCAACACACTTTTTTTTAAATAGTTTTGGAGGAAATGAACACACCAATATTTTTTCCCAAGCGCCCCCACGGGTAAACAGTGATATTTTCGAAAGAATGATTCAAATAAAAGTTGTTAATTTTTTTATAAATTATAGTTAATAACTTTTACATTTAAAGTTTTGTTATCTCTAACGGTTTACAAGATGGATATTTTTTCATTTGATTGACTGAGCAAAAAATTCCATTTTAAGATTGGCAATGTCGGTCAACTTTGAAGCCAGAAAGTCGGAAAAAATGTGTACAAATACTTCTGCTAGAACTTTTAACCGAAAGGGGCTAGGTACGCCCCTGAGAAATAATTTTTTTTACGAAGTGTTTATATCCTTTTAAACAATTGTGGAAAATTTCAAAGATGCAGAATTTTTTCCTTTTAGATACTTAGTTTAATTGTACAAAATATACAATTTTTTCAGGCATGTAAATTTGTTATATTTTATCCTTTTACGCACTATCAGGGCTTATTTTAAGGGTGAATTATTGAAGTTGAAGATGCGATACTCTTATATACACTTAAGTTTCGAAATTTTGTCATGGCAATCGGAAAATTCAAGATCATTTGTGTTCAAAGTTTGTCCTGGCGCTTGTCCTGGCAAGTATCATACTTTGGTAATGGTTACTCCTACTTTTCCCCTTCAATTTCATGTCCGTTTCACAGCCGTACGATTTTTTGTTGTTAAGCTATGAACGATTTTATAAGCGGTGATAAAATGTCCTAAAATTCGTATACTTAAAATATCTCCAAAAATATGCAAAATTCCAAAAAAATTGTGGATAATTCATTCAAAGAACGTAAAATTGTCGGGAAAAATGAACCTCATAAAATATGACGTATTTTTGGCAGGAAGCGAGTAAAATGAAATTGAATAGTCGAGAGCAAAAAATCTTAAAGCGGACTGCAAAATCACTTGACTCCTCGGTAATCGGCTTAAACTTTGCAATAAAGCGGCAATCAAATCCGCAAAAAAAAAAAATGGGATGTGGCAACTCAACTCGACCGGTTACAAAAAGGAAGGAGGGTGCAATTTGCAATGCATATTTGAGATACCAACTTAACCCATAAGGTAATCAGGTAATTTTCACGTGAAGTTATAGCGTTCAATTTGACCCTTAAGGTAACCAAATTATTTTTATGAAGAAATAGTTGGCTACCAGGTCACCTTGACCGATAAAGTATGGCAACCCTTGTATTTCCCCCTCTCTTCATTTTTGCAACAGGTCTGATAGGGTTGCTATAGGAGGCCCTTGTTTTTACAGGTTTGATTGCCGCTTTGTTACAAAGTTTGAGTCGGTTACCTATGGGTTAAGTGATTTTGCGATCCAAGCCCCGTATAGTACGACTATGAAATGCACATCAAATTGGAGGGGGATTCGATTTCCACTTTCGTGTTTAAATTGGAATAAAGTATCTTCAAGTTTACATCTGCAGCCTTAAAATGAGCTCTAGTAGGGTCCAAAAAAGGACAAAGAATATTAAAATTTTATACTTTCTTTTATTGCTTATTTTTAATCATAAAGTGTTGCCTTTATTTATTCTTAACGGAAAAAATGCAAGGTTCCCAAATCAAAATAAGCAGTTTTAACATATCCGGACTCATATGATTTGCTTATATTGATCAAATTTATAATTATCTAACGGCATTAATGGCTCAACTTTCCTTAAATCTTTAATCAATAATAATTTAAAATTTGACATATTTTGATTGTTGAAAATATAGGTATTTCGTTTATGACGTCATAAATCATCCAATTTTAACCAGTTGGCAATTGAAATGCTTAACTAATGTTAGTTAAATAATTTTTATGTTAATTTTACATAATATTCCATTCAAAAAGTTTTTCTATTCGAAGAAAATCGAAACGAATTACGTAACATTATACAGAATATATTGTTTATTAAGGGGCTTTAGTTTGGTAATCGAAAAATTCATTGTATACTTCTTTATCGACATATTTTATGGTTTATGGTTGGTAGCCGTTAAAGTATGTTGCATTAGCAATAAATTGTTTCAGATTTTCACCATATTTTATAAAGAAAAGTAGATTTTTATTTAATCTGACGTTGGGGTTTCCTGAAAATGTGGAAATTATAGTCGTATCTTATTTTCTGATTTTTTCATAAAGCTTGTGTTCAAGAGATTATAATCTACAATAAAACATATATCATATCCCGTGACTTAAAAAACCGTCAAGATTCAGGAAATTTCGTATACCATCCTGAATAATTACATACTAGGTCAGTTTCCTGGTAGATTTTGTTGATATTTTTTTGCGACTGACTAAAAATACTTTTCTAAGGGGTAATTTTATGCGCTGATCACGAAACAAAAAAAAAAGCAATTTAGTGGAACTCGCGCACTTTTTTTGAATTTCAAAGTGCGGTATAATTTTTTTTACTGGCAGCCTGGAGGTCGCAAATTTGGAGCTAAACTAAAAGTGCGTCAAATCTATCGCCCATATTTTGAATTTTTTTCTTAGGCCCAAACGCATCTTGATCAGATGAGAAAAAATAAATAGGCTGAAGGTAAAAGTTGGGCCGTAGTCTATTCCAACAATATGTAAAGTTTGGCCAATCTTAAATAATTCTAACCTCGAAAACTTACCACTATTTCGAGGTTCGAATTTTTCTAAGCTAGCTCAGAAGTGTTGGTATTGACCATTAATTGGTTATAATGATCACAATCTACAAGACCTATTTTTTTAAATAACTGCATTTTTTGGCCGAAAAACTCAGTTTCAAGTTTTCCAAAAATTCCAAACATTCCAAAAAAATAAAACAAACCATAAATGAGGTGAAACAACAAAAGCACTGTCTTTCCCGGCATACATTTTATTTTTAGATTCAACCTCCTACTCGAAAAAAAATCATTCAAAGAAAAAAATAGTCATATCTGGGCCCCATACTTGTTGCGGAAAATTGTGCATTTGTACTCTAGCTACAACTTTTGTCAGAAAACTTTTTTGATCTGGCCTGTTTGTTCAAACCTAGACTCACGAAAATCGAAATTTCCATGTTCTATTCAAATTTCGGGCTTAAAAATGGCCATATCTTTTTGCCTCACCTCAGGGAGCAAAACTCAAAAATCGGGGTCAGCACACACAATTACCCCTTAGAAAAGCATTTTCAGCCATTCGAAATTTTTTTTACTATCAAGTGGATAGCTTATATGTTTCAGAATTCAATTTATTTTTTCATCCTGACCTTGTATTATAGAATTATATTCCCATTTTTAGTTACGTGATAAAAAATATTTATTTATGATTATTTGTTTGTAATCTATTGCTATCAATTGAAAATAATATTTAATTCCCATATTTATGACAGGAATGTACCGGACGACCTTGATGGAAAATAGTTAATAATAATAACAACTAAATATGAGATTATCAATAGTTTATTCAGGATTATTCTTCTATATTTATTTTTATTTTTTCTAAATCATAGAAATTATGACAAGGATTAAACATTGTTAATTGCAAATAAAATTTTATGATTTTATTGAAAATAGCATCACACACTCCACAGATATTTCGACACAAAAAGATAATCATAAGTTTAACGTGCGTCTGTTAATTTTAATTTCGTTTTATTTATTTTTATTTTTTTATTTGAAAGGTACGGAAGCCAGAATGGCTTATTGTCAATTTATGAGAAAGTGGCGCTACACTATTTTTTAAATGTGTACTACCCACCAGTATAAAACCAACTTTTAAAAAAGTCACTAGTTCACTTTCAACAAGTGCACTTGTATTATGGAAATGAACCTTTTTGAAGATGTCAGTCAGTGATGACTATCCTTTAATTAGACACTACCGAAACTGTCTGGAATTATTTATTATATACTTATGTAGTTAGTTCAAAATTTACTTTAGTATTATTTAATAATAATGGGGGTTTAACCTCCGTTTTTGTGACGCATGCCTAATCACAGAGGCCACCCACATCATTATTTGTTAATCTTTATTTAATCAATTACAAACATATACAATTACATTTTTGATGTGGGTGGAGTCGGTTACTTCGTTCTTATCCAAGCGACGACAATGTGATCAAATCTGCACTCCCATTAATTATAAATTGTTCACACTGCCGCTGCCTGGTTTCGAACCCGCAACCTAAGTCTAAATAATCCTACGTTCTAAAACTAGCGCCTTAGACCGCTCGGCCATTTAGACTCTTTTTTTTTTTAGTATTATTTAAAAAATATAATGCTTTAATTGTTGATGTTTTTCTTTTGCAATTGCACATTTCTAATTTTTAACCTTTAAAACTATTATTAAGTGTTTAATATGACGTTATAATTAGAAATCTGTAGATGACAAGATACCGACATCTTCAAAAGGGTTCGTTTCCATAATACCACAAGTCACAGGTGCAACTTTTTAAAAGTTGTTTTTATACTTATGGGTAGTACACATTTAAAAAATAAGCTAGTGTAGCGCCACTTTCTCATGAATTGACAGTAAGGCATTCAGGCTTCCGCAGAAAGGAGGTGATTTGATCGAGAGTGTTCTTAGCTATATTTCAAGAAAATCTGTTCAGTTTGGAAAGATTCCCAGAAATAAATGGAATTTTTCGACGTTTTAAGGTCCTTGCTCATCTCTACAGATTCTCCTAATTGGGATAGAGCTTTAGAAATTTGTATCTAAGTTTAAATGATTACCCAGCACATCTCATCGTCAGATTTTTTCTAATTTAAAAGAAATGTACGATATTTAATTTATAAAAATAGTTTTATAAATTAAATCTACTACTAATCTTTTTTAAGGAGATATGCAAGGATTGGGTAATACCAGGGATTTTAATAAAACTTAATAAATACATTTTTGATTAACAAAGTTTCCAAAAATTACAAAAAATTTCTAGGTCATCGGGCTTTTTATTATTATTTAATCGTTAAAATTGGCTAAAAAAATGATGAATCAAATAGGCTACCCTTTTCAATTTGATATTTCTGTATCAAAAAATCTAGAGAGTGTGATAAAAAACTATCTAAAATATTTATATCTTGTAATTTATAATAATACCATATAAATATAAGGTTGCCGATGGTATACAAACAAAATTTTAATTTAATTATTAAAATTCGAAGATCCATCATTTGATGAACAGAGACGACTATAGTTAGTTAGTTATAGAGTATTGATGATTGAAGAGCGATATCTATATTATCAAATTTATAAGCCTCACTTGCACACAATATTTTTGTAGTTGCGTGGTATTGTAAAAGCCAAAAATAACTCATTGCTTGATTACAAAACGTATCGATATATCGTAAAGATATCACCGCCACGAGTTAAAAAAATGTAAACCATATCTGTTAGACTCAGCTAATTTTTTCATTGAATAAAAAGACAAGAGATGTCTAATAGATAAGAAAGATGAATATTTGCGAAAATTTCGAAAATTTTTGAAAATATTTTCTAGAATTTTTTGCTCATTCAATCAAATGAAACAAGAAACCATTTTGTAAACCGTTAAAGATAGAAAAAAAACTTTAAATGTAAGTTATTTCTTGTAAAAACATAAACAATTTTTGTTTGAAATATTTTAACATCACTTTTTACCCGCGAGGGCGTCTCCAAATTACTTTCTAATTTCGAAAGTATTTTTTGGAATATTCTTTTGTTTTTCTAGAATGTTTCACAGTACCACTAGTGGAAGTTAACCTGAAAATTTTCAACACACTTTTTTATACCATGCATATATGTAATATGCAAGGTTTACTAAGTTTAGTCCCAAGTTTGTACCGCTTAAAAATAGTGATGCTACGAACAAAATTTTGGTATAGGTAATAAAATCACCATAATTAGTCCATTTCCGGTTGTCCGTCCGTCTGTGGGCACGATAACTCAATAACGAAAAAAGATATCAATTTTAACAGCGTCCTCAGGACGTAAAAAGTGAGGTCAAGTTCGTAAATGAGCATCATAGGTCATTTGGGTCTTGGGTCCGTAGGACCCATCTTGTAAACCGTTAGAGATAGAACAAAAGTTTAAATGTAAAAAATGTTCCTTATCAAAAAAAACAACTTGTGTTTAAAACATTTTTTTGTAAACATCACTGTTTACCCGTGAGGGCGCAAATTAGGCGTAAATTGTATACATAGTATGTATTATATAAATTGTATATGTATGTGCAATGTGATAGAGTAATCAAAACTATTTATGCATGGTATTTCAACAATTAACTCAGTCAATTGTTTGTTTTCACTTGTTTTTTATAGCTTTGGAGGAAATGGAAACCAAAGTTTTTTCCTAAGTTGCGTTTACAGTGATGTTTAAGAAAGAATGATTCAATTTTTTTATAAGAAATATCTTTCACCTTTGTTGTATCTCTAACGGTTTACAAGACGAATAATTTTTCATTTTAAAATTTTCATATCTCGGTCAATTTTGAAGCTAGAAAATCGAAAAAAAAAAAATGTGCACGAATACTTCGGGCTAGAATTTTTATTTTAACTTTTTTTTTATTTATTTAATGCATAGTTTTTTTTTAAATTTGTAATTAACTGATTAAAGCCCCCAACTATTCCCCAAAAATAGTTAGGTTACTACTAGACCCTGAGAGGTCGATTTTTTTACATCCTAATAAACAATTGTGAAAAATTTCAAAGATACATTAATTTTTTCCTTTTAGATATTTAGTTTGATTGTATTAATCAAGCTTGTAGTAAAATTCAGCATCAAAGTTTCAACCGTTAATTAAAAAATTTAAACCGTTGATCTACTCTGCTGGTATGCTAAAAGTGGGAAAATTTATATTATTTTATTCTCGTCTTTGGGGTAGATAGAATGTCCAAAAAAATTTTTTACTGTTATATATGCTATTATCACCAGATTTTCATTAATTATATCACATTCTATCATTCCCATTATAAATATGAAAGTAAGGATGTTTGTTTTTTTGTGTGTTACGCTTTCACGCAAAAACTAGCGTTTTTAATGAAACTGTATAGCAATATAGCTCAAACATCAAAATAACACATGAGCTATAAATTAAAAAGATACATATACTAACCAAAAAAAATTTTTTTTAAATAAATTTAATCTGACATTTACTATTTTTACTTTTTACAGAAATCTTTAATTTATGGTTCAAAATGATGATCACAGATGGACCAGAGTCTCTTATAATCATCATTTTGAACCATAAATTAAAGTATTATGTAAAAATTTATAATAGTAAATGTCAGAATTCATGGCGACCTTTTGTGATATATACTAAATGAATTATGACTACTTTACAATTTAAAAAATTGAAAACTGTGCATATCTCTTAGCTGCGTAAAAAATCCCTTCAAGTGTTATGGAACGTTGATAAGTGAGATCAAAAGAAGTGGAGGCTATAAAGCGGTGATTTTTACTTTTAAGTCCAGTGAAGCGGGCGGGTATCAAGTTAGTTTTCTTCATAATGGTACTACCAATATTTTAAACAATATATTTTGATATAATGTTACGTAATACACAAATCATTTGATGAGTGATCTATTAGACCTATTACAAACTTGAACAATAAAAAAAATAAAGAATAAGTTTTATCTTGATTAAAAATTGTGTTAGAACCGGAAATTATACCGGAATTGGATGTGTCGTAATGATAGTAATAATTGTTAGGGTGAACATTTCTTAACAATCTGTTGAATATATACACAAAAAAGAGTTATTATAGTGAGGCACATATAAACAGATCTGTCGGGAAAAAATTCCTTATTCGGTTTCCTTGCATATTCTCTTTCAAAGGCGTTCCATACGAAAATTTTTTTTAAATCATTTTTTACAGCTAACAAATGGCATTTTTTTTTCCAAGTAAAAATGTTTTAAGTTTTAAAAAGGTCTCTTGTTAGTTTTCCGTAAAGCTCACCGTTTCCGAGATATTAACTATTTATAGTTTCCAAAAACTTCAAAAAGCTTATTTTCAAAGTTGAATCACAATGTTAAAGAATTAAATTTTAAGCTTGCCAAAAACTAAAATAATCTTTGAACATCCTTGGCAAAAATACTGAATGGGCGAAGAAACGAAGCAAAAAAAAAATGAGCAAAGTTCGAAAAATTTGGGCAGTAAGTCGGATTTGAATGCGGTTTTCGTCATTCGATCCGTTAAAGCGTCTTGAAATTTTGTGACCTAGACTGATTTATAAGAAATTAAAAATATGAAATTGGCATACTAAATATGCATTTTAAATTGTTCGTAAATATTGGTCTCAGAGGTACCTGGTGCTCAGAGTAACGTGTTTCTCGTCGTCTAGTGGAGTTTTAGGAAAATTTGTTATATAATCGGCCCAAACTCGTTACATGAAAGCTTTTGGGGTTGCTGAACACGAATATCGTGACAGAATCGATCTTAGAGGTACATGGTGCAACGGTACTAAGGGGTTTTTCGGGTCGCTGAGCACGAATATCGTGAAGAAAACTCCAGGAGGTGGTGGTATTACTGTTGCACCAGGTACCTCTCAGACCAATTCTGTCACGATATTCGTGTTTTACTACCCCGAAAACCCCCTAGTAACGAGCTTGGACTGATTATATGACATTTTTCTCGAAAATTTCACTAGACGACGAGGAACCGTATACCCTGGGCACCAAGTACCTCTGAGACCAATTCATCACTATTAACCGAATTGTGAATTTAATATTAACGGTAAATTTAAAATGTATCTTAATTATGCTAATTGCATATTTTTAATTTCTTATAAATCAGACAAGATCACAAATTTTCCTGACGCTTTAACGAATTGAATGCCGAAAACCGCATTCAAATCCGGCTTACTGCTCAAATTTTTCGAACTTTATGCCTTCATTTCTTTACTTTAAAGTCTAAACTCTAATTTAGATAGATTTTTAAAACCCTTAGAATGAAACGATCAGTAATTACTCTTTAATATTTTTTTAAGAAAAGTTCTAACATTATTTTACCATTTTGATAAGCTCCACAATTTAATTTTTAAACATTGCTTTTCAGCTTTAAGAATAATAGCTCTTTTGGAGTTTTTCCAAACATGAAAGTTGTAATATCTCGGAAACGGTGAACTTCCCAGGAGATTTTTTTGAAGTAAAATGATCCAAAAAACTTAGCTTTACTTGCTTTTTTGACATTTGATAGGTAAGAGAATATTGATTGAAAAAATCGAAATTTTCGACTGACAAATTCTTGATATATTTTTTTTATTATTTTTCGAAAGAGAATATGCTTTTTCCCGGCGGATGCGTCCGAGCTTGTTACACTATAATAATTGCGAGGGTGAAAATTTCATATCAATCTGTTGAATATATACAAAAAAATATTTGTTTGGCAAAATTTATATATATAAAAAAAAAACAAATCTATATTTTTTACGACCTTGGGTATAAAAATAAAACCATATTTGAATATTTGATAGAAATATTATTATAATAGGAACTAGTGGCATATGATTGTCGGAAATTATCGAATAAATTTTTTTATCGATTTGACATTTCTATTAAAAATTTTATCTCTAAATGTTAGCGGTGAATATTATTGAACTAATCGATATTGGACAATATGTTGATTGATTGAGGAGTATATAAAGTTCGAAAAATTTGAGCAGTAAGTCGAATTTAAATGCGGTTTTCGATATTCGATTCGTTAGAGAGTCAGGAAATTTTGTGACCTAGTTAATGTCAAATTCATAATTCGGTTAATATTGATGAAAAAAAATGATTTCAAACTTGTTAAATGGTGGTTTTTGGGGTCGCTGAACACGAATATTGTGACAGAATTGTTCTCAGAGGTACCTGGTGCTCAGGGTAAATTGTTTGTCGTCGCCTAGTGGAGTTTTTGGGAAATTTGTTATCGTCGACCCCAAAGACCCCCGTGTAACAAGTTTGAAATCATTATCATCACTATTAACCGAATTGTGAATTTAATATTAACGGTCAATTTAAAATGCAACTATAGAATGCATTTTAATTATGCTAATTGCATATTTTTAATTTCTTATAAATCAGACTAGGTCACAAAATTTGCTGACGCTTTAACGAATCGAATGCCGAAAACCGCATTCAAATCCGACTTACTGCTCAAATTTTTCGAACTTTGATCATTTTTTGTGCTTCGTTTCTTCGTCTAATTGAAGCAAGGAAATCGTTCAGCTACCTCGCACGGTCAATATCGATATTGATCAATATATTGATCGTTTAAGGAGTATATTGAAATAATAAAATTGATTAAAAAATTATTTAGGATAATCAAACCGTATGGAAAAAATCTATAGTAACTTTAATAAAAGCAGAAAATTTTTTGTGGAATTAATAAAGGAAGGGAGGCGGAGTTGTAATTCTATCGATATAATCATTTTCTCAGAATATCGTTTTGGGATAAGGAACTCATTCAAATTTTCTAACAGTTTTTGTATGCTTTGAGGATCGTAACCTAAATAGAACAATATTGAAATATTAATTTGTAAAGTCTAATAAATCACTCTCTCATTAATATAAAAATGTTTCAGGCAAAATATCTTAACCAAATTTTGATAAGCAAAAATTATTAAACAACTAAAAACTATAAACCTAGCCTTCTTTTTGTGGCTACGATTAAAGCTCCTGAAAAGAGACTCAGAAATGACTTATTTTTTGAGTATTTTTCTGTTTATAAGGCCTTACCTTGGTTCATAAAATAGAATATAGGGTTGCTTTACAAAATTCTTCGAAATCGGAGTCTCCGCTTTAAATAATTATAGTCCGGGATTAAAAAATATTTTCTCTTTGTGAAAACACAAAAATGGTCGTTTTCTTGGTTGAAAACAATGTTTAACAAGTGAAAACAAACAATTGACTAAGTTAATTGTTGAAATACTATGCTTAGACAATGTTAATGAGGCAATCGCTTGTTATTTTTTACGTCATATAAGTAAACATAGATGGCCAGACATACTTATATCTCACACGCACATATAACTGATATTCTCATATAATAAGTATTATGTAATTTGCGCCTAATTTGCGTTCTCACGGATAAACAGTGATTTTTACGAAAAAATTATCCAAACAAAAGTTGTTTATCTTTATATAAGGTACATTTTTTACATTTAAACTTTTGTTCTATTTCTAACGGTTTACAAGATGGACCGTACGGACCCAAGACCCAATTGACTTATGTTGCTCATTTACAAACTCGACCTCACTTTTTATTTCCTGAGCATGCTGTAAATTTCAGTTTGATATATTTTTTCGTTTTTGAGTTATCGTGTCTACAGACAAACTTACCGTTTCGCTGAAAATCGCGAAAAATCCGTTTTTGTGAACTTTGACCCCGTTTAAAATTTTTTCCACATTTCGGATCGATGAGGACTTTTAAGATTATATTTAAGAAGGTGTTTTGATCAATCATACCAAATTTGTGCCGGGTGCGAATTTTTGTACCTTCGAATGTTTAAATTGACTGGACCATGAAGTCATTTAGACATCACAGAAAATGAAAACATCTGTAAAATTGTCAGTCAAAAAAATAAAATGCTGTTTTCTTTAGTAAAATACTGTTCATTTTATTTCACCGATCTTAATATACTTCATTTCTCGTAAAAAAAGTTGGGAACCCTAGTAGGACTTTGTAAACTGTTAGAGATAGAACAAAAGTTTAAAAGTAAATTAAATGTAAAAAATGTTCTTTATAAAAAAAATAAACAACTTTTGTTTGAATTTTTTTTTCTTAAACATTACTGTTTATCTGTTAGCAGGGAAATTAGGTTAGAATATTATAAAGTATGTATACTTGTATTGTATCAAGTATGCATGCATTGTATATATTTTATATTTGTACGTTACAAACCAAATTCTATTATTTATGTGTTTGTTCATAGCATAAACTATGTCCACTAAGGAAGTAAAAAATCTCCCTTATTATTACTTTATGTGTAAGAGTGACTATCTTTCTTTACTCACATGACGTTAAAAAAAAAATAAACGATTGCGTAATCAACTTTGTCTACACATGGTATTCAACAATTAACTCAGTCAATTTTTTTTCTCTTGTTAACATTGTTTTTTAGTTTTAAAATGCTTGTTTTTGCGAAATAATCCTATTGGAATTTTTTTTTTATGATAATGACAGCTTTTTCCTTTTTTGGAAAGAACAAAAATTAAAAAAAAAAAATCATAATTTTGCACGGAGGCTGTAGAGACATCTCTAAAATCAGAGACTTCAGTCAGATGGACAGATGGCAACCCTTATAGAAATGAAATTTAGTTTGAGGGAACGTTTAAGTATTACGTAACACAGTGCATTGATACCCGCTCCCTGACACACCAATAACGCTTAATTTAACTCTTCCCGCTGGTTTATAATTGTTACATGATACTTTAATGTTCCTTAACCAAAATGAAATAGCTTAGAGTAATTTCATAGAAAAATACACCAGTAAGATTAGCCTAATAAAAAAACTGAAATTTTTAGTCTGTCGAAAGAAATTAAAGCGATGAAATTATGACTCGTAAAATTGTTTACGATTTAAGTTAATTGTATTACATAATTGACAGAAAAATTATATTTGTTCGGTATGATCTTTTGCATTGTTTAGAATAATTTTACTGGTTTAAATACGAAAAAAAATAATACTTAAAATTAAATTTTGAATTTGTTTCAACTGTAAATTACAAAGTTGTGGAAGAACCCCGCACTAATCGAATGAGAATTGGATTTCGGTCAAATTTGCTCACGATCATTATCAGATACACAAACTGTAATTTACAGCTAGAACAAGCCCCCTGTCCGCTACATTGTTTTTCATAAATAATTCCAAAGGTAATGTCTTATTTCTCAGAAGACTCAAAAAATTTGGTTAGATATTATGAAACAATTATTAATAACTATAATTTTTTTACAAAACAATAAAACATTTTTTTGTATAGTTTTTTCTCATACCATAATAATTGTAAAAATAAATTTTTCATTGTTAGTGGAGCATATACGGGTGCACCCGCCGGAAAAAATTTCTTTGCATATTCCCGTTCAAAAAATGTTCCTTTAATAAGACTTGCCAAAGGAAAATTTGATTCAATTTTTTTCAAAAATCGAATTCTTTTTGACAGCCGTCAATTTTTTGAAACAAGTAAAGCTATTGCGTAACAAGTAAAACAAGTAAAGTTTTTTGGGTTCTTTTTACGTCTTTTGTGATTTTTCTGTAAAGTTCACCGTTTCCGAGATATTAACAATTTAATGTTTTGGAAAACCTTCATAAAGGTTATGATTAAAGCTGCTAAATTTTTGAATTTACGAAAATCCTGAAATATTTTTTAATTTTCCTTTATAAAACTCTAAAGAGTATTTGCAGTTTTCTATTCTCTAAAGCCTTGATTTTTCATTACGAAATAACCGACTCCACTCAAATCATAAAAATTAGGAAAATGGTATTCGGATGTAGTAAGTGGCCTCTTTTATAGACGTATTTGTCTGAGGAACGGAGGCTAAACCCACTCATTTTTTTAAATCCATATTTATTAAAGATTTCTTCTTTATTTGGTGGAGTCTTTTATTTTCTTTAAAATTATAATTGATCACAGGTCCGCTACCTGGATTGGACTCCGCAACCTTAGTCTTATTAGTCAAACGGTTAAAGTAGAAGGCGCTTTAACTCTCTCGACCAATTATCCTCTTAGAAGAAAAAAATCTGAGATCTTTTTGACGTAAAATAGCCCAAAAGAACATAAATAACACCGGTCTACTGTGATTTTGCACTTTTCAAACGACCAAGTGTACGTTGTGGGTCTTGGTGAGTACATCATGAAAATGTGTTTCAAAATTGTCTGACACCCCCAAATGTTCAAAAGTATAAATAAATATATATATAAATATTCCGAAAGCTCAATGTTTTTAGTTTTCAAAATCGTTAAACAATCGAAAATCGGTTAAAAATTGCCAGAGTTACAATTGTTTAAGTGTTCGGAGTACATGAAAAACGGGTTTTTCACAATAACTTGAAAATTTGAGGGTGTTAGACAATTTTAAAACACATTTTCATGATTTACTCATCAAGAACTACAACGTTTGCCAGATCGCTAAAAAAATATTTTTTTTTGTAGCACATTGTTATATCTTTCTATATTCTTGATACATTCTGATGAATGCACCCCTATGTGCTCCACTATATGCGCTTTGTCAATAGCAAATTTTTTTATTCATTTATTACAAATTGAATCATCTAATCGATGTTTTGCTATTTCGCTAAATTGCTATTTTATAACAACTATTTGTGGCGACGTGTGGGCGAATATACATATTTGATAAGTACTGAATTTTTTTTTACCTTAAATACGAGAAAATTGCGATTTTGAACCCAATTCTTTTTGACAAAAAGGGAAAGATCATATATGTACGGAAGCCTGAATGGCTCACTGTCAAATTATGAGAAAGTGGCGCTACACTAGCTTATTTTTTAAATGTGTACTACCCACAAGTATAAAACTAACTTTAAAAAGTCACTAGTTCACTTTCAACAAGTACACTTGTGACTTGTGGCGTTATGGAAACGAACCTTTTTGAAGATGTGGGTATTTTGTTATGTACAGATTCATAATTATAACGTCATAATAAACACAAAATAATACTTTTAAAGGTTAGAAATTAGAAATGTGCAGATGAAAAAGAAAAACATCAACAATTAAAGCATTATACTTTTTAAATAATACTAAAGAAAATTTTGAACTAACTATATAAGACAAATTATAAACATTATATTATTATTAATTCCTGACATAAATATGAATAATTCCAGACAGTTTTGGTAGTGTCTAATTAAAGGATAGTCATCACAGATTGACATCTTCAAAAACGTTCGTTTCCATGATGCCACAAGTCGCAAGTACACTTGTTGAAAGTGAACTAGTGACTTTTTTAAAAGTTGGTTTTATACTTCTAGGTATTGCACATTAAAAAAAATAAGCTAGTGTAGCGCCATAAATTGACAGTGGACGATTCAGGCTTCCGTATATATAAGTTTTATAGCAATGCTGTTTTTATTTTTCATGATAATTTTAAAGTTACAGACAGTTTTAAAAGAAACATAAAAACGTAAAACATCGTTATGACTTAATAATGTTAATTGAATATTATTAATTAACATTATGACGTTACACTATCTTTTACGAAGATTTTTTTTCTCGGGCGTTTTCGTTTCTCTTTTGAAAAGTTCTTTTAAAACTGCCTGTAACTTTAAAATTATTATGAAAAAATAGAGTAGACAGTTTTGTTATAAAACATGATCTTTCCATTTTTGTAAAAAAAAATTTTTTTTAAATTCCCAATTCAATAAAAAATATTATTGCAAAAATTCCAAAAACAAATTACACAAAATTTTTACTCTGGGGTTTGCTTCCATAACAATTTGTCATCATTTTCTAGCTCGAACATATTTTTTATTTTTAAAATACTAAATATTTACATTTCTTATAAAAAGAAATATATAAATTTTTTTATTGACATGGCTGAATATGTGCATCGCTGTCTCAATTATTTATAAACAGAAAATTGTTTAGAATTTCCCAAGCATACCTTGTTTATATAAACGGTATACTATATTTATTTTAGTCAGTTATGTCGTATGTGTACAATCAGATATTTCTAAAAGAATTTTTATTTGAAGTGATTAAATATTTACAATTGTAAAAGGAAAATTGACAAAGAATATTTTATAACAAAATTTATATTACTAGAAATTTAATACAGTAACCTTGTCTTTTAAAAGCACGGAGTAGTCTGCATCAAATACGATTAGTGTCCGACCGAAGGTCGATTTTTGGCCGAAGCCGATTAATCGGCTATCGAAGGTTTAAAAACATGATTTTAAAACTTTAATATTAAAGTTGATCTCTAGAAGTTGATTTAGAGGTTATGATCTTGAGAAGTTGATCTAGAAGTCAATCTAAAGATGATTAAAAAAATTACCTTGAAATTTATTTCACAATAATAAAATTTAGAACAATTCGTTCAATTCCGACGTTTGCTAAGAACCTTCGGCCAAAGCCTCGACTTCGGCCTGAATTCAGGCCGAAGATGAATGTTTGACCGAAGGTGGTTTTTTTGGACGAAGGTGGCCGAAGCCGAAGCTCCGGTCGGAAACTAAATACGACAGTTCCGATTTTTTGCAGACTTGTTTATGATGTTAGTCTAATAAATAATCCGAGTTTGTGACCTCGAGCGCTGAACGCAACTTTGTCAAAAATCAAAAAATCCGTGAATATTTTGAATTTTGGCGATTATTACTCTAAAGGACTAGTTGATAAATCTTTTTCAGAACATTTTTAAAGTAGATTAAATTTGTTACAATATGAGACGAAAATGGACTCTGATAAAGCCTTTCAAAATTTATCGACGTAACTTTATACATCAAAGTTACGAAAAATCCGGTAGGTCTGATTTTTTGCAGACTTGTTTAAGATGTTGTTTCAATGAATAATCCAAGTTTGTGACCTCGAGCGACGAACGCAATTTTGTCAAAAATAAAAAAAATCCCGTGAAAATTTAAGCTTTTTTCACATTTTTTCAATTATAACCCTAAATTGGTAGTTTTTGAAGATTTTTTTAAAGTAGACTATGTTTGCTACAATATGAGACTAGAATCGTCTCTCCAGACACAATAGTTTCAGCAATTTTCTGCAATATATTATGTCGTTAAGTTTGCTACAATATGAGACTAGAATCGTCTCTCCAGACACAATAGTTTCAGAGATAAAATCCTTTAAAAGTTTATCATTTTTTCTAACTTCGCAATTTTCTGCAATATATTATGTCATTTTGAATAAATTTTGACCCTGAACAATACTAGCACACTCCATCGGAGGTAAGTGGAAATACCTCCCGCTAGAGTAGTTAGAGTGACGTTTGAAATATTGCAAAAAATTGCGAAGTTAGAAAAAATGTCAAAACGTTAGTCAAAACAACATAATATATTGCAGAAAATTGCGAAGTTAGAAAAAATGATGAATTTTGAACAGCTTTTTCTCGGAAACTATTGGGTCTTTAGTGACGATTATAGTCTTATATTGTAGCAAATTTAGTCTACTTTAAAAGCATCTTAAAAAGGTACTTCAAAAACTACCACTTTAGGGTTACCTATAATCAAAAAAATCTGAAATTTTCACGGATTTTTTTAATTTTTGACAAAGTTATGTTCGTCGCTCGTGGTCACAAATTTTGATTATTCATTGCGACAACATCTTAGTCCGCTAAAAATCGGAACTACCAGATTTGACGTTAGCTCTGATGTATAAAGTTACATCGATAAATTTTGAGAGGCTTTATCTCGGAAAGTATTGGGTCTACAGAGTACATTTTCATGTTCTGAAAAAGATTTATCAAAAAACTAGTCCTTTAAAGTTATAATCACCAAAATCCGATATTTTCACGTATTTTTCGATTTTTGACAAAGTTTCATGGGAATAACATCATAAACTAGTCTACGAAAAATCAGAACTACCGGATTTTAGGCAGACTGTAATATATAAAGTTACGGTAATAATTATTATTTTACGAATAAATCACGATAAAAAATCTTCCTTACATTTTTTTTATTAAATATTGATGCTACAAATAAAATATTGGTATAGGTGTTCATAAAATCACCTAATTAATTCATTTTCGGTTGTCCATCCGTCCGTCTGTGAGCACGATAACTCGAAAACGAAATAAGATATCAAGCTTGCTCAGGACTTAAAAAGAGAATTCGATTGCGTAAATGAGCAACATAGGTTAATTGGGTCTTGTAAACCCATCTTGTAAACCGTTAGAAATAGAACAAAAATTTTTTAAGAAATGTTCTTTATAATAAAATAAACAACTTTTGTTTGAAACATTTTTTCGAAAACATCACTGTTTACCCGTGAAGGCGCGAATTAAGTTCGAACATTGTGTAATATGTATTATATGAGAATATCAGTCATGTGTGTGTGACATGTATGTATGGCTGGCTATCTCACTTTACTTACATGACGTGAAAAAACAAACGATTCCGTAATCAACAGTGTCATGGTATTTCAACAATTAACTCAGTCAATTATTTGTTTTTGTCTATTATAGTTTTAATAACCTCTTGCATGAAGACCTCTTTAAAACCCGTAGTTCTAATTGCATTGCTTTTCTAAAATACATTTTTTTAATACTAATTTTTGTTTTATTATATTAATTTTCTTGATGATTTTCTAATACATAAGCTCTCTGTCTGTTTGCCCTAAGATGAGAAACTTAGGTAGCTTAGAATAAAGATCTTTAAACTAGACTGAAAAAAATTAAAATATTGACAACCTCATCCCGCAGTTGGCCGTTTCATATTGAACTAAAGTAAAAATACTTTCAAACAATTGCCTAACGATTGGAAAAAGTGCAACTAAATATTTGTAGGTATTATAATAGAATTTGATTGAATTTAAAATATGGATTTATTGATACAAAATCATTGAAGTTAAATAAACAAAATCATTACTTCTGTGAAAGAGATTGATTTTAGTTTAAACTCATGCATTTTATTTATGGAAAATAAAATTTTACTTTCTTGGAATATACAATCGTGTAAATAAAGCGAATGGATGAATTAAATGTAAATAGAGTATTTGATTATTATAATCGCATATCTATCATGTCTAGTCCATATGTGATTGAGCCAACTTCATGAAGATTGTTGTTATTAGTTAACAGAGAGTATGAAATAAACATATTGATAGTTTTTATAACTTTAACCATATTTTTGGTATTTATGTAACAAGCATCGATAGCGCAGTTGGTAAAACTGTAGACTTAAAGCACTAAAATCAATAGTAATCCATACGTCACTGATTCAAATCCGACTTGAAGAAATTTAATTTTTTTGAAATAAACCTATTAGCAGGTATTACCTTTTATTTTTTCTACCTGCTCCTGTAGTTGTTACAATCACATCAGTATTTTGCTTTAATATTTATAAGTGATAGAACCAATCATAAAAAGATTTTTTTAAACTATGTTGCGTTTCAAAACAATAATATTTGAAATTTGTTAGACAGTATATTACTTTCATACAAATAACTCGCATTTGTGTCAACTTCACCACTCAACCCCGTACGGTAGTTGTATCACATTTGTGGCACTATTCGCCATATATAATCTCGCGATGAGATTGAGACAACTTTATATCGGTTGGTATTAATAATTTTTTTTTCAGTGTACACTTAAAAAAATTAGAAATGCGACACATTTTCGTTAAAAATACACAGTACTTACGTGTATTTGACTTTGTTATCCTTGACCCTTTTGGACTCTACTAGGGTTCATTTTAAGGGTAAAAAGAGTAAACTTAAAAGTTCGCCACTCCATTGGAAGCCTTCAAAATTTTTTGAAAACTATCAAAATACAAAAGTTCATATTAACTCAAACCTCAAAAACTCTTCCCTTCCGAGGTACGACAATTCAAAGATAATGCCTACATGAGGGGTTCGGCAGGGAAGGGTTTTTGAAGGTTGAATTCAAAACTACCTTAATCTAAAGGTTTTCAAAAAATTTTTACCGAAATCAAAAATCAATATCTTATGTAGGCATAAACTTTGAAGGGCCGTAGCTCGGAAGGGAAGGGTTTTTGAGGGTTGAGTCCATCAAACCTTTTGATCGGTATGATTAGAACAACCTTAATCCATAGTTTAAAAAAAAATTAACCGAAACCAAAAATCTATTGTGTCCGGAATCCTTTCGGTTTAACTTTTCAGCCTACGATATTTCGAAAAATAAGCCATATAAATTATGAAGCCATATTCATCAAGCTATCACAAAATTGATCATAAAGTTGAAATTTGATGAAAAAATTTTAATCCTTAATCAACCGGCTCGTACTTCCTCAACACAGAAGTTATTTAATTGCATGTTCTCGTTAATTAGGTGTTACAAAATTTATATTTCGTAAACTAATAGTCTAGTTAACAAGTTCAAAATTGGTGAAATAAAGAGATAATGGTCGTTAAAATACGTGTGATAGCTCGATGGATTCGGAATCGATGTTTTGAAAAATGTATCGGAAGCGTTTTTAGCACATACAAATTTCAATACTGATCGCCTGGGCTCGACAGTGTATCACGACTACTGTAGGAACTGTCACAGTGATGAGGAGGAGGAGACAATGTCGCAACTACTCCGTCACTGCCCAGCTCTTGCCATGAGATGGACTTACTTGATCCAGCCTCTCTTTGACGACCTCTCCGACCTAAAGTCCGTCAACGTCAAAGCTCTCCTGGTGTTCTTAAACAAATGGTTCATGGAGTAGCGACCGGTAATGAGCCAACCCTTTTTCGGTATCATAATGGTCCTTATGGTCTAAGTGTGTCTCACCCAAGAACAGCCACTCTAACCTAACCTAACCTAACCTATGTAAAAAATGAAATTCATACATTTTTTGTTAACTTAAAAAAAATATTATAAACAAAATATTTTGTTTAACTCTTTTTTGTTAGTATATTGTGTTATTTTTTGATTAATTAACTAAAAAACGAGATATTTAGGTGTATAGATTAAATTGATCCACCCTGTATAAGAAGGGCTTAAGTATATAGATAAAAAATAATAAACTTCATTATTTTGGTTTAATTTATGTCCTTAATGTCGTAATAAATAAATCACATTACACTTTTGACACAAGTTACTTTATAACAAATTTATCGACTGAGAAGTCGAAAAGTCCTTACTTTGTAGAACTAGTCATACCTCAAAAATGGTCAGGGAATTTTTGTTAGCAGCATGCAAAAGTTAAGGAATTTAAAATAACCAATTTTATCGCCACCCTGTAAATGGTAGAATTAACATAATTAAAAATCAGCTATAAATCTGTACCAACTCCCTTAAAGTTGTTTGCTTTAGAATTTGTCCTATTTTTTTCAGTAATTTAACACTAAAAAGGTTTATATTTCAATAATAATATACATACTCCAATCATCTTAGGCTTTCAGCTCGAAATCTAACGGTATAAACTGAATTTTTGTACAAACCTTTATTTTAAAAATACAAATGTTGTCTCAAAAGTCACTTATGGTCACGCGTACCTGCCCTTAGATATTCAAGGTCAAAGGTCAATCAGGTTTTTTGCCTTCAATCGTATTAACATTATAAAATTTTCTACAAATTTTTTCAAAAAATTTTTTTGTACGTTGAACCGCTTTTAAATAGAAGTCGCAGAAGAGGGAGCGCTCAGCCTAACGTACGTCAGTGCTAGGTCAATATTTGTAAATATAAGGTATTAAATAATTATTTAAGTAGTATTTAATCAATAATTAAGTGAAAAAGCCGTAAAATAGACAGGGTCAATCGTGAATCCCAGTTTATTATGCGCTTTTTTCCTTAATTATTCATTAAATACTACTTAAATAATTATTTAATTCTTTATATTTATAAATATTGACCTAGCATTGAAGTACGTTAAGCTGAGCGCTCCATCTTCTGCGCCCTCTATTTAAAAATTAGTTCAACGTACAAAAAAAAGTTTCAGACAAAATTTGTTGAAAATTTTATCCTCTACAACTTTTACAATAAATGTTAATACAATTGAAGGCAAAAGAAATGAGATATTCACAAAAAATTATTTTCGCAATCTTTTACCTTGAATATCTATAGACGCGTACGCGTGGCCATATCGAAATAATAGTTTGTACACAAATTTAGCTTGTTCTGTTAAATTGTGAGGTTGATCACTTTTTTTGACTAAGATGATCGGGTTAACCCATTTATAATAAGGTTTTGAATATCTCAAACTGTAGATGTCGAAAATGAAAAAGTGACACTATACAGCTTTCTCGCACTTAGTGCCGCAGGATATATTATAGTTATAAAATCACGAATAATTTCGATGTTTCACGAACGATCATACGGAAAAATTTAATGAAATTATTTTCGCATTGAGAACGAAACACCACGACCAATCGCCATTCGACACACAGCGCGTTAACGATGTTTATTTTAAAGTAAATGATGACGATAATATATAGCTCCGTGAAAATAGCACCTCAAAATGCGAATTTTCATAAAATGTTGATTGAATTCGTTTGTTCAATTTTTAAACCCAAAATTTTTCTTTGTTATTTAATTCAAAGTTCAAATTAATAACTGAAAACAAACAATTGACTGAGTTAATTATTGAAATACCATGCCTAGACAGTGTTGATTACTCTATCACATCACATATACATATATGGCATACATATATAACTGATATCCCTATATAATACATACTATACAATTTACGCCTAATTTGCGCCCTCACGGGTAAACAGTGATGTTTACGAAAAATTGTTACAAACAAAAGTTAGTTATTTTTCTACAAGGAATATTTTTTACATTTAAACTTTTGTTCTATCTCTAACGGTTTACCAGATGGGTCCTATGGACCCAAGACCCAATTGACCAATGTTGCTCATTTACTATTGAGGTTGAGTATGAACTCAACCTCACTTTTACGTCTTGAGTACGCTGTAAAAATTTCAGCTTGATATATTTTTTCGTTTTTGAGTTATCGTGTTGACAAACAGACGGACAGACAATCGAAAATGGACTAATTAGATGATTCTATAAACACCTATGCCAAAATTTTGTTCATAGCATCAATATTTTTAAGCGTTACAAACTTGGGACTAATCTTAGTATACCTTGCATATTACATATATGCATGGTATACAAAATATGACATCAGCATTCCCAGACACATATTTTCATACGCTGCAGGTGTTGTTCGTTTGACAAAAATTTATCCACGTTTTGTCATCCTTAACTTTTAAATTTTGAGAGAATTAAAATTTACTTCACTCCATTGCAACGTTGCCATTCGTTGCAACGATTTTTGCACGTTTGTCCAGCCAAAACTTTTGTTTGCCTACCCTTAAATTTTGATTAAATTAAATTCACATTTTTGGGGTGCTAAAGTCAAAGGACCCCGGATACAATATATTGATTTTAGGTTTCCGTTCCTTCTGAACCCTTCACTTAGACATGATCTTCGAAAGGGAAAAGTTTTTGAGGGTTGAGTCCATAAGAACTTTTGATCAATATGATCAAAACTCCTTTAATCCACAGTTTCCAAAAAGTATTAACAATGTATTGTGTCCGGGGTCCTTTTAATTTCCTCAATATTTAAAATTGAAGGGTAGGCAAACAAAAATTTAAGGTGGACAAACCGTTGTCAAATGAATGAAATCCTCATTTTATGAAATTTTGCATATGGGAGTCTTGACAAATGATGGAAAAACGAATCCAATCTGCATTTAGGAGTGCTATTTTCACGGAGGTAACATAATAATGGTGGAATGCGTATAGCAGTCATGTATTTTTAGGAAATGATGATAAGACCACCTGATGTCAATTCTGTGCGTGTGTAGTGCGTACGTATTCATACGGTGGTCTATTAAACACCTGTTAGATTTAAGAGTACGAATTACTTCGTCTCAGTTTTATCACTGTTTCTCATTCTTTACTTTAATAAATTTCATCGGTTTAAATAAATTTATTGAGAAAATATTAGAGTTACCAATTCCTAAATTCTTTAGGATTTAGATTTACACTTGGATTTATTATGACGGATTAGAAATTTAGTACCATTAAACTAAATATCTAAAAGGAAAAATTAATGCATCTTTGAAAATTATCCACAGTTGTTTATTAGGTTATAAAAAATAACCATTTTTGGGGGGTAGTTGGGGGTTTTATCAGTTTCTTACAAATTACAAAATAAACTATGCATTAAGGTAGTACCAGCATGGTATTTGCAGTTTCTATGTTAAAGCAATGGTACAATTTTTTTTTCGACAGAATTTAACGAAAAATTAAATTTAAGAATTTAATAATGCTTACTATTAATTCCCAAAGTTTCAGAAATTTTGACCGTTTAAAATGGGAAATAATTATGCCAACGTCCCAATTTCGATCAATTTACGTCAAAATTAATATCTCGAAAGTGAAAATTAATTTCTAAATTTTTTTTTTAGAATTGTATTGTATAAACATTTTTTTCTACTTTTTCTTCAATATATAATAATATCATAAAAAATAGTTGGAGAGACCGGACATTTTACATGCTTTAAATGGGACATGACCCTCAAAATCGCGAACTTTGTCTTTAAATATCTCGCGATCTAAACGGTCAAAAATTATGAAATTTTAGGAATTCATAAATAAAGCTATTATAAACCCGAGAAAAAAAATTCGGCCAAATCTGTCGAAAAGTGATTTCATGCTGGTACTACCTTAAATAAAAAGAGTTCAATTATAAGTTCTAGCTGAAATATTTGTGCACATTTTTGTTTTTTTGTCGACTTTTTAGCTTCAAAATTGACCGAGATATGATAATTTTAAAATGAATTTTTTTTGCTCATTCAACCAAATGAAAAAGTACTCATCGTGTAAACCGTTAGAGATAGAACAAAAGTTATTCCTTATAAAAATATTAACAAATTTTATTTGAATCTTCTTTTCTTTGAATAGGGTATTCTACTATGTTTGAAAAAGTACTTCAAAATGTTGATTTTCCAAATAAAAAAATATATTCTGGCAAAATAAATTTTTAAATCTTTTTTATTCTGTCAAAACCGCTGTCATCCACTTTGGTGACGTAATATTGGTAAAATCAACAGTTATTACTTTTCATAATCCACTTCTATGTTGGTTCTTGGCCCTTCTTTCTGCGTTTCTAATATTTATGCCATTTAAAAAATGTGTTATTTGTTTCAAAAATTATTTCATAATCATTGTACTACACATTATGTAATGAGAGCATATTAATTTTTTTGCAAACAAAATCAATTTAAGGTTTATGTATTGGACATTAGTAATTTTTCTTTTTTTTTGATTCTGTCAAAAAATCTTCTACCACACTTGTCACGGTATCAATACTTTTGTCTTCATCAATTTTTACCTTCTTTTTTATCATGTCGTAAGTGGTTATTATTTGCATTTTAATAAATAAATAGCTACAAATGAAATTCACTGACGAAAGAAGACAGTTAAATTTGACAGATATGTACCCAGCTGTTTACACTGAACTGACAGTTAATGCTTATATGACATCACATCAGGGCTCGCTCGTGTTTTAGATTACATGATATACTTACAGTTTAAAAATTACGATTTTTAATTTTAATAAAATAAAACAATTACATGCTTTTATGACTCAAAATCAAAATATTTCTACATAAAATTTAATTTTTATCAAAGTCCATTTTCTTTAAAACTAAATTAATTAATTGACTGAGTTAATTGTTGAAATACCATGTATAAACAGTGTTGATGACTCTTATCAGATTACACATACATACATGTTACACATACATAACTGATATACCCATATAAAACATAGTTTACAATTTGCGCATAATATGCGCTCTCACGGGTAAACAGTGTTGTTTACGAAAAAATGTTTCAATCTTTTGCTCTATTCCTAACGGTTTACAAGACCCAATTGACCTATGTTGCTCATTTACGAACTTTACCTCACTATTTACATCCTCAGCATGGTATAAAAATTTCAGCTTGATATCTCTTTTCGTTTTTGAGTAATCGTGATGACAGACGGGCAGACGACAAACGGCAGACAGACAGACAACCGGAAATGGACTAATTAGGTGATTTTATGAACACCTATACCAAAATTTTGTTCATAGCATCAATATTTTTAAGCGTTACAAACTTGGGACTAAACTTAGTATACCTTGGTATATTTCATATACATGGTATAAAAAGTGTGTTGAAAATTTTGAGGTTATCATCAACTAGTAGTTATGATAAAAACATTCTAAAAATACAAAAAAATATTCCAGAAAATTCCACAAAAGCATCGAAAATGTAGAAATTTTTGTAAGTAATTTGGAGACTCCTTCACGGGTAAAAAGAGATGTTCAGATAAAAAAAATTTCAAATAAAAATTGTTTATCTTTTTATAAGAAATAACTTTTACATTTTACAGTTTTGTTCTATCTTTAACGGTTTACAAGATGGATACTTTTTCATTTGATTGAAAGAACAAAAAAATTACATTTTAAAATTTTCATATCTCAGTCAATTTTGAAGCTAGAAAGTCGAAAAAAACGAAACGTGCATAAATAATTCAGTTAGAACTTTTATTGGAACAACTTTTTTTATTTGATGCATAGTTTTTTGTAATTTGTAAAAAACTGATTAAAATCCTCAAATACCCCCTAAAAATGAAGGTTAGCTACGCCCCTGAGAGTTTCGACTTTTTTTTATAGTAGTTACAACCTAATAAACACCTGTGGAAAATTTCAATGATGCATTAATTTTTTCTTCTTTACCATGATGTCTGATTTAATTTTGTTGTACTGATTTTAAATCTCAATTTAAGAGATGCGGGACATTTTTAGACCGTGAGTTTATTTTTCGACATAAGCCAGCACGATAAGCTTGAAAATGAGAGATAAATCATGGAATTTGATAACGGAATAAGGAAGATATCGCCATGTGACAGAAAGACAGGCTAGAGAATTTACATATATTTTTCACGATAAAAAGATTTTTTCCATCACTATTTCCTTGGTGTTCACCTCTAACACACAATATCCAAACTAATTTCCGGATTCAGGTTCTTATGAACATTTTATCTTATTTGATCTGATTGATTTTTCGCACTATATTGCTGAAACACTGTGTGAATTAAAACTAAATGTAGTTGAAATAAATTGAAAATAGTTGAATCTTTCCACGTCATTTATCCTCTTTTCCCTGCTAGCCTGAGATATATTTTCTTCCACTTCAATAATTTTGCAATATTAAATTTAAGGTAGTACCAGCATGAAATCACTTTTCGACAGATTTGGCCGAATTTTTTTTCTCGGGTTTATAATAGCTTTATTTATGAATTCCTAAAATTTCATAATTTTTGACCGTTTAGATCGCGAGATATTTAAAGACAAAGTTCGCGATTTTGAGGGTCATGTCCCATTTAAAGCATGTAAAATGTCCGGTCTCTCCAACTATTTTTTATGATATTATTATATATTGAAGAAAAAGTAGAAAAAAATGTTTATACAATACAATTCTAAAAAAAAAATTTAGAAATTAATTTTCACTTTCGAGATATTAATTTTGACGTAAATTGATCGAAATTGGGACGTTGGCATAATTATTTCCCATTTTAAACGGTCAAAATTTCTGAAACTAATTAATAGTAAGCATTATTAAATTCTTAAATTTAATTTTTCGTTAAATTCTGTCGAAAAAAAAATTGTACCATTGCTTTAACATAGAAACTGCAAATACCATGCTGGAACTACGTTAAATGAGTTTTATCAAGCTACGCTAATAAGTACCCCCCCCCCACTCCTCACCGCTTTTATGAGACAAGTATAATAAAAATTCAGCCATAAATACTTTACGACGTTAAACATACTTTAGATAAATTACACGATTACTAATTTATCGAAAGTTTTTGGATTTTTTTCGCTCACACTTTTAGTCACACATTTAGAAAAAATTTTTGACTTTCATTTTTGATTTGCTATCGACAACGCTAATATTACCATTTGTTTTAATTAACTTACATTATAGAAACCAGCAGCGCAATTACATAACCAAATTCGATATTCATATTTTTAAGTTTTTTTATTTGTAACTGTTTTATTTTTTATTAAGACTACACGTAAAAATTTAAATAAATAACTTAAACGTTTAATTCGCAATTATTAAAACCATTTCGCAATTTTTTTTTTTTTTAATTGCAATAAGGGTGTTTAATAAAGTTTTCAAAATTGTCTTAAGAAAAAAAAACTTCTCATCTATGTGTATAACCACGAGCGAAGAAAACGGGAAATGTTTATCGAAAACAAACGCCCCAATAATGCATTAACATCCAATAGACTAGAAGAATTTTTATGTAAATCAACCAATCGGGCCAGTTATTTTTTTGTAAATGTTCAGGAAGGTTCATATATCAATATCTACATCTAACTTCTTGCCACTAGAAAGTTTGGTCATTGCTATGGGCCAAAAAAGCCCATTATTATAATAGGTGATTTTTGAAACTTTCAAAACTTTGAAAATATGCAACAAAATGGGCCAGAAACGTACATTTGGGGCTTTTCGGAATCGCTGATCACTATTCTGAATTCAGAATTTACTCCGCTGGTCCAAATTTAATATTTACAGAAAATTGCAGTGTTAGGTCAACGAAGGGCGAAAAACCCCAAGAAGGGGGGGGGGGTAATCCCCATTCTAACTTCGGAATCGTTATCAATGACCCCAAAAACCCCCGAGTATACTTGTTTGGCCCATTTGGTCTAATATTTACAGAATATTGCAATTTTTGACCAGCGAGGTAAATAACCCCAAGAGGGGGAGATTATATCGAAATTTTGATTTCGGAATAGTGATCAGAGACCTCGAAAATCCCCGAGTATACGTTTCTAGCCCATATTTTCAAGGTTTTAAAATTTTCAAAAATCACCTCACAAATGGATTCTAATGATTGGCCTATTGGGCCCATAGCAAAAACCAAAACTTTCTAGCGGCAAAAAGTTAGATGTAGATTCCGATATATAGACCTTCCTGATCATTTAAAAAAAAAAAAAAAAACTGGCACGATAGGTTTGAGGTACACAAAATTTCTTTATGAAATGACTAAATCTGACAAAACAATAATGGATTATTGCTTGAAAAATTTGAAAAAAAATTTGTTCCATGTTATCAGATGATTGAAAACAGTTTGTATTGGCTCTTTGTTTATTTACAATGCTTGTGACATCACAAAAAGGAAGTGCATACCTCATATTACAAGTACTGGAATACTGTTGGTATATGTATACAATGTATTAGGGCTCTGTATATGTGGGGAACATCGTTCGCCATTTTTATGCTAATGTCAAATAGACAAAATGTTCTCAAATTTTATTTTTAAGTAATGTGAAGTTATTTTAATTAATAATAGGGGTTTGTCCTTAATTTGAAAAATTGGTTTTCACGTTACATTAGTATTTGATTCACACCAAAAAAGTATTATTTAATAAAAAAAAAACTCTATTTGCATTATGTTTTTTGCATTTTTGAAAACCAATTCAAATTTACTTCGAAAACAATGTAGAATGTCATGGCGTCTCGAATGACATCACGACTTGGCATACAATCATTTTTGTTGTTGTTATCAAGTACGTAGCTTCGTTCTATTAAAATGTAATGCTGTTTACATAGCTTTTGTCATGGCGTGACGTAATATTTTCTGATTGGTGTTTCTTGTCACGTGACTGAATGCCTAATTTTACTAAAATTATTTTATAAATATAATAATAATTCTTATTTTTATTAAAAAAAAAATTAATAAACTTTATTGATATGCCAATTGGCTAATCAAAGTAATACATAGTTAACATTATATAACTTATACACAAAAAATCAGAATAAAACTGAAAGATAACATATTACAAAAATTAACATCATGAAAAATATAAATTTTAAACCAAATGTCTAATCAGAAATAAATGAATAAATAAAATAAAATATGGTCACAAGTACAACAAGGCAAACTGAAATTCAAAGATATTGTGAGCGCTTGTCCAAGATGAAACGCAAATATTTATACACTGCTTTAAGATCTGCAATATTCTTAGCGTCCAAAATCAATTTCGTATTATTCAATCCGCGACTGTAAAGATCGTCTCTTTCATTCCCTACTGTCCCATAGCACTCCTCTATAAGATGTTCAATTGTTTCAATTCCGTTACACAGAACACAAACCCTATCCCCGCTTCGGTTTTTCTTATTTTCCCAAGCAAACCTGTTCATTCTGAAAATAGCAATAGTTCTTCTTACATCTCTGTCTGTTAAATTTACATACATTGCTCCACCCTCATAGTGATCCAATTTTGAATACAAATGCAATGAAACCTTATTCCTCACATCCAATAGCATTTCTTTCAGGAAGTACTCATACACTGTACTCTTGACATGTTTCCTGATCTCCAAATAATTGTCATGAGCTACATCCATCGCATTAAATCCTAATTCCAATAATTTGTTTTTAATTATTGCAGTTGTATCGTTTAAGCTGTAACAATTTCTCTGTAATATTTTGTTGCTTAAATGAATTCGACAATAATAGTTTATAAGATGTTGTAGTATAGTAGCTTCGATCGAGATTTCCCCTAACTCCAACTTAACCGCACTGTTTGGTGATGATTTTGCAACTCCTAAAACTTCTTTATAAAAGCTATGAACAAATGTACCGATAGACTTTTCACATTTTTCTAGACCCCAAATTTCTTTCCCATATAATAAGATGGGTAGTACCATCACCCTAAACATATTTAATAGAATTTTAGGTGGAAAATTTTCATAGCTATAAATTTTTCTTCGAATCACCATTAATGCTTTGTTGGCTTTCTCAATCATTTTGCTTTGATGCAGACCCCATTTTCCGTTGCTACAAATAAAAAGCCCCAAATATTGAAAGTTATCAACTACCTCGATTTTGAAACCATTATACATCCAATTTTCGTTCCTGCCCTGCTTGCTACCATTTCGGATTGTTAGCATTTTCGTTTTTTTCACATTAACCGTTAACTTCCATTTGTCGCAATAATCTTCAAGCCCTTTTAAAGCTCTTCGCATTCCACCAACTGAGTTTGACAACAGAACTGCATCATCGGCATATAACAGAATTTTAATTTCATCCCCTTTGATACACGGAGAAATAGTTTCAAGGCCTTCCATATGATCAACAATATCATCGATAAATAAAACAAACAATATAGCAGACAATTGGCATCCTTGTCTTAATCCTTTCATAGTGTAAAATACGTCCGACACATGATATTTATCAATACGTACACAGCATCCAGGTTCTTTATATATTGACTTTAAAATTTCCACCATATTTACAGATATTTTCATTTTTAACAGTTTTTTCCATAATAAATTTCTATCGACAGAATCGAATGCCTTTTCAAAATCAATGAAACAGCAATACAATTTATTACGTTTTAATGTAAGTGTTTTTTGAATCAATGTTCTCATAACTAGTAAATTGTCCAGTACCTCATACCCCACTCTAAATCCTGTTTGATATTTAGAAATTTTCTGTTCAGTCTCAACCCATTCTTGAATCCTCATTGACAATAGTTTAGTGTAAATTTTACTGATACTCGGCATTAAAGTCAATCCTCGATAATTATTTGGATCCAGTGCACTTCCCCTGCCTTTAAATAAATTACAAATTATACCGACATTCCATTCCTTTGGAAATATTTTGACTTCCATCAACTTGTTTAATAAATTCACAAAAATAATCAAAGCTTCATTATTATTCAAAAACCCACACTTTAAAAATTCATTCACAATACCATCTCTGCCGCCAGCTTTATTTGATTTTAAATTACTTAGTACCAAGCGAACCTCTGAAATATTTATCGCTGCATCCAAAACATCGCTGTAAGTGTTATATTCTCTTTCATCGCTAATTTCCCCCAAGTTAACTTCCGCATAATCACACTGTTCGCCGTATAAATTCCGATAGTGTTGAATCCATTCATGAGGTGCAATATTATTAAAATTATTATTATTATTGGCTCTATGATCATTATTTTTCAATAACAGCCAGAGCCCTTTATTGTCCTTTGCCTCTAAAGCTGCATGTATTTCCTGAATATATTTTAATCCGTGCTCTAGTTTTTTCGTTCTGCATAAATTTTTATAATATTTTCGACATTCTACATATTCTATAATGCTTTCCTGATTTACATTTTTCCTCATGATTCGTAATTTACATTTTAAATCTTTCTTCTTGCTTTTACATTCAGCATCAAACCAAGTGTTTTTGTTGTTTGCATTTGGCGCTCGAGCAATAAACTCACTTTCCATTTCACTTCCCAAGAAACTAAACCATTTATGCATAAGCAAAACTGTATTGGTTATATCATTTGATTCAAGCATCCATTTTATGCCAATTAAAAATAACTCAGTTTCATTTCCATTCAAATTACATAAAAAATTATCCCTCTCATTTTCCTTCCATTTAAACTTTCTGATTTTAGATCCTACTGAGCGTTTTTCTCCTTCCGTTTTTATCGAATTCAGTTGTACCTCTACAGGAAAATGCTGTGATTGACTTTCATCTCCCACTTTTAAATCAATGCCGTCGTTCCACAATGCGGGCGTTACAATAACATAATCTACTAAACTGCAGCCGTTTTTCGATACAAAAGTCAACTCGCCCGCCTTATCACTTTTAGTTCTACCATTTAAAATTATAAAATCTAAATCGCGTACAAATTTTAAAAATTGCTTACCGTATTTATTCAAAACCTTATCCTTACTTTTCCTGTCCCTTATTTTAGTATTTAACACATCATACGCAAAAGAACAACAATATCTATCCACTTCAGTTTGATCATCACCTTCTGCATTTCCAGTTCGAGCATTCCAATCCCCACCCATAATTATTTCTGCCTTTGGATACCTTTGAGACAAGCTTATTATTTCTTCTTGCAACTGGTTGAAAAAGTCATTATTTTTATATGAACAACCGATTTATTCTTAGTGGACAAAGGTTTATTTATTCATTACACCAATGCTATACGAAAATTAACTCACTTTTAATATTTAACCCAATATAATTGATATTTTTTGCAAATATTAATTGCGCACATAAAATACATACATATGTGTGTAATTAATTTCTTAAAAAAATATGCCATAAAAATGCACTTAAATGCACTAAAAATCACTTTTCTTGTTACGTTATTAAATAATTATTATAATTCCGTTAAATTACTTATATATGATAAGGCGGGGGGGTAAACATTGCATCAAATCAGGTTTTTTTTTATGTTTGTATTTTTATAATACAAAGGCAATGTTAAATCCAAGCTTTCGACTTCGCCAAACGACCGGATCATAAGAAAATCAGGAAAGACTGGTTTTTCATAAAAAGGTATGATATTCTTTTATAAGCAGGTTAAATTTGCAACAATTTGAGATCGAGGTGATTTTTATAGGACCAATAGTTTCAGAGATACAGCTTTTCAAAGCTTGTCTATTTTGTCAAGTTACACGATTTTACGGAAAAATTCATCTTGTAAATCGTTAGAGATAGAACAAAAGTTTAAACGTAATGTTTCTTATTTAAAAATATATACAATTTGGCTCGGAACATTTTTTCGTAAACATCACTTGTTTTCGAAAAATTATTTTCAAGCACTTTTCGTTTTACCAGAATGTTTTACAAGACCACAAGTTGAAGCTACCTGCAAATTTTCAACTCACTGTCTTTTATAGTTTTAGAGAAAATGGACACCAAAATTTTGTCCTAATTTGCGCTTTCACGGGTAAACTGTGATGTTTATGAAAAAGTATTTTAAACAAAAGTTGTTAATTTTTTTATAAGGAACATTTTTTTAAACTTTTGTTCTATCTCTAACGGTTTACAAGATTAAATTTTGCCAAAAATATACGACTTTGAAAAGCTTTGTCTCCGAAACTATCTGTCCTATAAAAACCGGCTTGATCTCAGATTGTTGCAAATTAAATTTTTTGTCGGAAGTTTTTGAAGAAAAACCAGTCTTTTCAGGTCAAAATCGGCAAATTGAATTGAAATAAGGTCAAAATTTTCGACGTTTTTCTTATTTTTCGGCATTATCCGGTCGTTTGCCGAAGTGGAAAACTTGATTTTAACATTGCGTTTACATTGAAAAAATGAAAACATCATACCAAAAAAGAGCCTAAATGACTGAGCGGTCTAAAGCGTTAGACTTTGATCGTTTGACTACTTAGACTTAGGTTGCGGGTTCGAATTCAGGCAGCGGCAGTGTGAGCAATTATAATTAATGGATAACGAAGCAACCGATTCCATCCACGTCATAAATGTATTGTAAGAATATGGATGTATTTCAATAAATAAAGATTAACAAATAATGATGTGGGTGATTTCTGTTATAGGCGTATGTTAGAAAAAAGTAGCTTAAGCCCCATTATTATTAGTATTTATATCAAAAAAACAAAATACCTGATTTGATGCAAGATCCAATGATTAATTTGATTGAATTATGATTTAACTAACTTACCTTTACTTAAAAAATAGGTATATGAGAAAATGTTGTCTATTTCACTTTACCGTAAAATGGTGAAAGATATTACCCATATATATAGAGCTCTAAGTATGGTTGGCAAAAGGTAGCGCATACCTCATATTACGAGTTACGTGGCTTATTTTTAAATCGAGTATTTTTTAAACTTATTTTTTGAAAAAAAACATAAAATAATTAAATTACCATAATATGAAATGGTTTACAAAAACGGTCTTAATTAAAGTCTTAATTATTGAAATTATAATAGACACACTCATCGGCAAAAAATTTCTCCCAGTTAAAATTGACAAAAAAAAAAAAAAAAACATTATACAATTTCAGGAACCCCAATCAACTTCTTGAAAATGTATCTAAAAAATTATTATCATCCCCTACCGCTTTACAACTAGAATTGAAATGATGGGAAACGTTTATATATTTATTTTGATTATCTAAAAAAGTGAACATCCGGTGCAAAAACTATTTTGCATTAAAATTAATATAACTATTCGCAAGTTTGCTATTTTCTCTAAAAAATTTGCTATTCAGTGTTGACGTATGACCTTTTTTGAACCAGTTTTGAACTGTCAAATTTTAAACATCAATTTCTCGACTTTTTTTTTATAGTAAAATATGAAAAGCCAAATTGTGAAACCGACGAGCTGGCTAGAAATGGCACAATGCTGCCGGACACAGGCATTAATAAATATTCGAGAGTTCCATTTGCGAACTGCAAGTTGCTACTCAAAGAGGATATCTTAAAAAAGGCCAATCTTAGATAGAGGGATGAACGTACTTGTGGTACTAAAAGACAGATATGGTCTGAGTACAATGGTAGGCGTTCCGAAGATCTTATATCACTTCCAAGGGCCTCTGTTCGCAAAGTTGTTGCGGCTATTACAAGACTCTGGTTGGGCGGTAGGCATGCTGAACGCCTGGGTCTGGCAATATATTCACGGTGAGGAGGAGACCTTGTCTCATCTTCTCTGTCACTGCCCAGCTCTTGCCATGAGGAGATGGACTTACTTGAGCCAGCCCCTCTTTGACGACTTCTCCGACCTAAAGTCCGTCAACGTCAAAGCTCTCCTGCTGTTCTTAAACAGCTCCAAATGGTTCATGGAGTAGTGGCCGGGGATGGGCTAACCCTTTTTCGGTATCACAACGGACCCTATGGTCTAAGTGTATCACACCCCAGGACAGCCACTCTAACCTAACCTAACCATGAAAAACCAAAATTTTGATTGTATAGTGTGATTTAGTTAAAAACACATACTCAATAGACTTTTCGAATTATTTCTGTACTTTTTTTGACTTTTTATACCATGTATATGAAATATTTCAAAGTATATTAAGTTTAGTCCCAAGTTTGTAACGCTTAAAAATATTGATACTATGAACAAAATTTTGGTATAGGTATTCATGAAATCACCTAATTAGTCCATTTACGGTTGTCTGTCTGTCTGCCCGTCTGTCATCACGATTACTCCAAAACGAAAAGAGATATCAAACTGAAAATTTTAAAGCGTGCTTAGGACGTAAAAAGTGAGGTCGAGTTCGTAAATGAGCAATATAGGTCAATTGGGTCTTGGGTCCGTAGGACCCATCTTGTAAACCGTTAAAGATAGAACTAAAGTTTCAGTATAAAAAATGTTCCTTATAAAAAATTAAACAACTTTTGTTTGAAACATTTTTTCGTAAACCTCACTGTTACACTCGTGAGAGCGCAAATTATATAGTATGTATTTCATGGGGATATCAGTCATAAGTGTATGACATATAGGTATGTGTGATGTGACAGTGTAATCAACAGTCTATACATGGTATTTCAACAATTAACTCAGTCAACTGTTTTTTTTCACTTGTTTTTTTTGAAACGGCTATGAAAAATTCGACAAGGGTAAAGATGCTTCGAGCTTTACATTAGAATCATTCATCTTTCGAAAATGATACTCGGATTTCGGTACGGTAATTATTTCCGAAGATGAAATAATTTAAAGTAAAAGATCCAATCTTGCTTTGACGGTTAATAAGTTGCTCATAAAAGCTCGAACGACATCGCTGAGCAGCAATTTTTTTAGAAAATAGGAAAGCTTGACAGTAATATCGATTTTCCGGCATAATAATCGATGCAAAGCGATAGGGGTTGATAATAATTTTTGAGAACATTTACAAGAAACTGAAAGTGTATGCTTTCGAATGAATTGACTGTCAAAATCGGATCATTTTTCTCGAAGTTCTGAAATTTCGTCATTTTTTTATAATTCTATTTGGGCGAAATAATGCCCGATGAGTGTATTTTCTAAATTACATGATTCGAGAATTAAATAATGAATTTCAAATTAAAGAGCCAATTACATAAATGTTTACCTAAGAAAAGAAAACCTTAATCCGAATAAGATGCAATTGTGTAAGTAACTCACATTTTAAAATAATACATTACAATTTAAAGGAAGCAACTACATAATTTTTGTACCTAAGAACATGATTTAATATTACAATGTAATTGGCTTGTGTAAATTACAGAATTTGATAAAAAGAAGGTATTTTGCAATTTTTCTAACTCGTTTTATTAAATTTAAAATTACAATTTAAAGAATAGTACAACAAACAAAAGCAGAATTTTTTGATTTCTTTGAAAAAATTGTTTACTGGGTGTATTGACTTTCGGTTTTTTGCATTAGCTTCAGAAAATTATCCTAAAAAAGTCTATACAGCTTAAAGTGGAACTTTTTAGTTTTAACCCCCGCGCCATTGGAGTGAAGGGAGATTATATCGTAAAGTAAATCAGATAACTTTTAAAAGATTTTAAAAGGTCAAAGTGCTAAAGTAATCCGAAATTTATGATATTTTTTTAATAACCTCTTTTGTGCGCCTCCCCCTCCCTTTCGGATGTCTGAAAAACTCTCAAAATGAAATAAACCATTTTTTTGCAAGTTAAAACTTTTCATGACGTATAAGGGGGTTTTTGGGGTCGCCGATCTCGAATTTTAAGTCAAAATGTTTAATTTTTATCTCTCCTCTCTTCAAGTCCACATAAGTAGTAACCCGAAAAAAAAAATTTTTTTCTGAAAATTGTTACCAATTTAAGGCATGTAAGGGCGTGTTTAAAGTCGCTGATCTCGAATTAATTTGATTTTTACCCCCCCCTCCCTCTTGTCTTTTGACTTATATAAGTAGACCCCTTCATAAATTATACCACTAACATGCCCTAAAAAGGCTTAAATTTTCAAAAAAGTGATATTTTCTGTTTTGAGAGCCAACTTATGTAAACTAAAATAGGGGAGAGGTAAAAATTAAATCAATTAGATCATAAATTTGAGATCAGTGACTCTAAAATCAACTTATATGGGCTAAAAGAGATGGGTGTAACAAATTTAACATTTTGACTGAAAATTCGAGATCAGCGACTACAAAAATCACCTTATACGTCATTAAAAGTCTTAGCTTACGAAAAAAATGGTCTATTTCATTTTCAGAGTCTTTCAGACCCCCGAAAGGAAGGGAGAGGTGCATAAAAGAGTTTATTAATCAAAATATTTTAAATTTCGGGTTACTTTAGCATTTTGGCCTTTTTAAAATTGTTTAAAAGTTATCTGATTTACTTTACGATATAAACCCCTTTCACCTCAATGGTGGTTAAAAGTAAAAAGTTCCGCTTTTAAACCATACAGATTTTTTTTAGGATAATTTTCTTAAACTAATGCAAAAAAGCCCAAGTCAATACACCCAGCAAACAATTTTTTTGAAGGAAAAGGTTTGTTTACTACACTAGAACAATTGCATGTAGTTTAATCTGGAAGGAAACATTCTAATTAAAAATAACTAATTTCTAAAAGTAAATTATTGGAATTATAATTAAAATGTACTTTGTAATTTACAAGACTCGAGCTATTGGATATTGAATTTTAATGTAAAAGCCCAATTACAGAGACATGAGTGTGTCTCAATTTCGTTCGAGTAAATTACGAAAAATAACCATACAAAATTGAATTTTAACAAAAATTCTCTTAATCATTTGGTTAAAGAAAAGGAGTTACCTGGAAAGTTTTCCGGAAATTTTGAAAATGGGTGATATAGATTTTGAGGTGCTTTTTTCGAATTTTTGAGGTGCACTTTGCTACCTCGCATCTTTGCCGCTTGCGTCGAAAAGTAGTTTTTTGACGATATCTCCTTTCCGAGTCATCTTACGAAGAAAATTCTATACAAAATTAAACTAGAAAAAATTTCCTACAATTTATTTCCAGACCATTTTTTTCATAAATTAAATAGTTTCGGCGTTCGAGCGCCGCAAATTGAAAACACTCCTTGGGGGGGGGGAGGCATGTTTAAAATAGAAACGCGAATCGATAGAGTGATGAAATCTAAGCAAAAAATGTCATTTAAGTATATTTCGAAAAGTCAATACTTTTCGAGTTATTGACGATTTTATATTCGGAGTATTTAACGTTAACTAACTCAAAAATTGGACGTTTTTTTAAGTAATTTGTACATTTTTTAAAGAAGTTTAAAAATCCTTGAAAATGAAAAAAGTCATTTGCACGAAAATTAACGGTGTTACAATGAAAAGAAAGTTTCTCGTGGGAACTGGGAACTAAAATTAATGCTTGCCCCTTTCCAATTTACTTTATTAAGGTACTGACCACATGCTCAAAATGTTTTAGCAGTTTCGAATATGTATTTTTTGAAATATTGGAATTTATAAATGCAAAAAATTTTCCGAAAAAAACGCAAAAAATTGTCTTTATTGTTAAATAACTTGAAACATAATATAGTAACAAAGAAAGGTTTGGGAGGTAAAATATTCTGTTTAAAAAGAGATCAATTTTTTTTTGTAACTTTATTATTTTTCAAGTTATTTAACGATAAAGACAATCATTCGTTTTTTCTAATTTTTTTTTTTTTTTTTTTCATTTAAATTGCAATATTCCGAAAATTCTGTATCTACAATTATTAAAACTTTTTGAGCATGTTGTCAGTACCTAAATAAAATAAATTGGAAAGCGATAAGTATTAATTTTAATTCCCGTGGTAGATTCATCAGGTTTTGAGCTGAATAAAACAGAAAAAAGTTACGAAAAACTTTCTTTTCATTATAACTCGTCCGTTAATTTTCGTCCAAATGACTTGTAACTTTTTTTTCATTTTCAAGCTTTTTATAGTAATTAAAAGTGTATATTCTTTCATTTAATCTAATCACTTTGCGGCGCTCGTACGCCGAAACTATTGATTTTACGACATAAATTGTAGGAAATTTTTTGAGGGATTTAATTCTGTACGTATATATTTTCCTCGTAAAACGTCTCGAAAAGGAAATATAGTTAAAAAAAACTGCTTTTCGGCTCCATTCTAATATAGCGGCACGCGCGGCAAAAATGCAAGGTAGCAAAGTGTAAATTCGAAAAGAGCACCTTACAATCTATAAAATCATACATTTTCAAAACTCCCGGAAAACTTTCCAGGTAAAACTACCAGATGATTATACTAAAAAACCAATTACAGAATTTTACGTACAATGGAATATTACGTACAATTGTTGTAATTTACATTATTAATTTATTTGTTACAGTGATTATACAATTCAAAATTGTGAAATATTCATGAATTAAAATTATACTCCGCAAAAATAAAAACGCAACATTTTTTGTTTCGTTAAAAATACATAACATTTGTTGGAATATAATATTTGTTATCCTGGGTCCTTTCGAACTAACTAAAGGACTCTAAGGGTAAAGAAGTGAAGATGTGTGACTCCAATATACTCGTAAGATTTGCAGGATTGTCATGGGAATCTTAGTGTAGATGCTGAGTGGATTTCGTATGCATTTACAGGTCCTACCGAACAAGGAGTGTATTTCGACGCATTTTGACCCGCTGAATTCGAATTTGCTCATCGCTCAGAGTGGGGGGATATTTTTTATAAACAAAATTAATTGTTAACATGACCATAGCTCCTAACTATTAGAAATTTTAGAAAACAATTGTGTACCGAATATTCCTTTTTTTTTCGTCTTGATACGACCAATAAAACCGGAGATATGGTTAAAATTGTAAACAAAAATGATATTTGGAAACTAGCGCGATTGTAAGTATTAAGTTTTATCATTTTTCCGGCCCGTTATTAGTGTATAAGTCGAAAGCGAGCCCTTAGAGAAAGAAAACTCCACAAAATTATATATGAAAAAATTGAAAATTTGTTCTAGTTTAAGAATCTTTTTATTTTTTCAAATATCTTTTAAAACTTGAGTTATTGCAACCGAACGTGAATGTATGATAAAAATTTGCGTAAAATCGTGTAACTTGAAAAAATAGACAAACTTTGAAAAGCTGCATCTCCGAAACTATCGATCCTATAAAAACCTGTTTTCTTTCGCTAAAAACTCGCCTTCGGATTTATAAACTAATAGCGGGGCGGAAAAATGATAAAACTTAATACTTCCAATCCTGCTAGCTTTGTTGCTATTGCATAAAACTTATTTTTATGTGCATAACATTAAAATAAAGACTGATATCTTTAAAATGAGTACCTTACAAGTACAATAATGTTATTTATTGGCCCATCTACGGGCATTACAGTCCGAACACTGTGCGCCGACCTTGTCCAATATCGTTTTTGTTTACTGTTTTAACCATATCTCCGATTCTATCGGTCTTATCAAGACGAATAAAAAAAAAGAATTTTTTTTTATGAAGAATAAAATCGTACAAAATTATTTGGTAAAATTATCAATAGTTTAGAAGTTATGTGGCCGTATAAACCCCCCACTCTGAACGATGAGCAAGCTGAAAATTCGAATTCAGCGGGTCAAAATACGTCGAAATACGCTCTTTGTTCGGTAGGACCTGTAAATGCATACGAAACCCACTCAGCGCCTAAACTATTAGCAATTCATGATCATTTGTAAATGGTGAAAAAAGTTCAAGGTTTACCCTTACACACGGGACGTATTTTCTGCAATTTGATTTTCATTTCATACCCGTATGTTTTTTCGTTCTTTCGTTCTTGAACTTGTTTTCCTTTTACAAATGGTCTTGTATCGTCGATTGCCACGACTTCTAGTCATAGAGTATATTGAAGTTTACTTCTTTTTTACTCTTAAAGTAAGCCTTAATAGATCCCTAAAGGACCCAGGATAAGTTACATGTCTGAAAATAATGTGTTTTTTTAACGAAACAAAGGTTGTTACGTTTTTATTTTTAAGGTAATAATACAAAAATTGTAATTTATTTGAATGAAATTACAGGAAATTTTTCTTTGCTGCATGTTTTCACTACACAAAAATATTTTTTAAGTTATTCCTCGTGTTTGTACACTAGAAATCGCCCATTTTCATTAATTTTTGGTTGCTGTTAAAATCGTCTTGCAGAACACAATTATTTATTAAACGCCTTTTGTGTAATAGCATTATTCTTTTTTTATATTTCAGTTTACACAAAAAGCATGGTTTGATTTTCTTTTTAATAAAAATACAAATTTTAAAAGAAAAAAAAAAACAATTGAATAATATTTAGCGAATTTTCTTCAGGAAAGTTAAGCTATTTTCAAATGTATTTTCAAAAAAAATTTCAAAATCATATAAAAATTTTCGAGTATTAAATCATTTTATTGTAAACATGTGTTTACAGTGTAACAGAAGGAGCTGACAGTGGTCCCGGTTCTGGAACTGGAACTCCAACTGAAGATAAAGATGCCAACTTTGATGCTGGAAAAGGTATGGACCTCCAACTTTCCATTCTGTGAATGTAACAAAATTTACTAACTTTTTGTTTTAATAGTTTCAACAAAAGCTTTAGCTGGTGTGAAATCAATGGGAAGCTTTTTGTATTCGGCTGTAAATAAAGCTGGCGCTAAAGTCAGCGAAGCTAGTGCTAAAATTAAGAAAACAGTTGAAGAAAATGTAAGTAATTATTTTTTCAACTTTTTACTTCTCAAAACACACAGCAAATGATTCCACACAAACTTATATCCTTATTTGACATTAAAATTTAAAAATTTTTCGATTTAGACCAAAATAAATACGTGCAAAAAATCGTTTAACAAAAATGTACATTCAAAAAACATATCGATATATTTCCTTTTTTGCCCTTAAAAATTTATTTAAAAAATGTTTTTTACTCTTATTCTGCAGGTTTCTTTTGTCAAAGAAAATTTGTTATCCACTGAGCATTTCCTCAAACATTTTCAAACTTGAAGGTTCCTTAAATATCGTAAATAACAACTGGAAACTAAACTATAATATATCGTAAATAACAACTGGAAACTAAACTTGAGATAATCAACCTTTCACCCTCTTACATGTTGTCAGAAAGGGTTTAAGCGCAGATCTACCCATATGGGTATGAACGGCATTCCCACTACTCTCTCCAAATTTCCCCTTTTTATTTGCGGTTTCATCATGCATTTACGAGATAAATACTTATACTCTTAACGAAGAAAATGCTTTTTTTTTTAATCATCGTAGGATGCTTCGTTACCGAGAACGCACGGCTTTTCCGAAGCACCTATTTTGGAATTCAAATTATTATTAATATCATCCATTATTTTTTTAAATAAAATTATTTTTCGCCGGTATTTGAACAAATTTTTATTTATTTTTTACAAAATTTTTAATTTACGTCTAGTTTCGCAAAGAAGGATTAAAAATAATCCGAAACTAGTCGTAATCCAGAAATAGTCGTAAATTAAAACTTTTGTAAAAAATAAATACAAAATTTGTCCAAATATCTGCAAAAAATAATTATATTTTGTAATTTTTTTTTTTTTCAAAAAGATACCATCTACAGTTTGAACCCAGAATGGATTTTCCGTGAGTCATAAAAGTCAACAAAATAAATGGCGAAAAACGCGATTTTTCTGCGTTAAAACCGTGTTTTCTAATAAACTTTCGAACGATTTTGACTTTATCTACTGGGGGTTGTACTTAAATTATGTAACGCATTTAGAACGTCTTTTCAACCCCTGCCCCCCTATGTAACAGATTGTAACAAATTATTGACCCCCCTCCCGCTGTTTTGTACGTATTTTTTTTCTTTTTTAAATTTTAGATGTGTTGAGTAATTTCTTTATACTAAAAGCGGCCACAAACGCTACTTTCCAAATATTTAAAGCTAGCTACAGTCAAGTCAAAAGCGCGAAGTTTAGTTAAAAATGTTTTTTTTAACTCATCAAAACCTCACCCGTACCATAGCAAATAGTAACATTATAATTTGATCCCCTCCCTCACCTAAATTTGTTACGTAATTTAAGTACAGCCCCTAGGCTCATTTTTTTCCTTTTTTAGCTCTACAACACTCGTATTTTGTTTTTTAATCAAAATGCTTTTTCTTTTTTTTCCCCAAGTATGTTTTCTTAAAAGCTACTATTTTTCATCTAATTAGCCCGTTAAAAACCCGAAAGGGTTGATTTTTTTTTAAATTTTAAATTTTTTTGCTTGTTCTATGATCGTATTTTGCAAAAACGGGAATTAAAATAGATTGATAATCAGATGGTAATATTTTGAATTCTTTTTTTATAGAGTATATTGGGCGAGTTTAATAAAGAACAAGAAGCCTTTATCAAAGAACAGCAAGCAAAAACTGCTACCTCAAGTGTTCCTCCATGGGTTGGTTGCCCCAACGAAGAAGCACTTAAAGAAGAATGCTTAAGTCTTTCATCTGTAAGTAAAATAAATTTTCTTAAACTAAATTTTCATAAACTAAAAATGTCTTTTTTTCTTAAACAGAATCGAAGAAACTTCATACGCGCACCTCCTGCCGGAGTTGAGTTCAATTTTGATTATGAAGTATCTTATCCGATTGCAGTAGCCATTATGGCTGAGGATCCAAATTTAGAAAAGATGCGCTTTGATCTTGTGCCTAAAGTGTAAGTTTACTATCATTTCGAAAAAATTCAGCACTAATTTTGATTGATCTTTTCAGAATAAATGAAGAACAATTTTGGCGCAATTATTTTTATCGCGTTAGTCTTATTTGCCAGGCTAATGAGCAATCATTTTCAAGTGCTGATTCAGTAGAAAATTCAGCAGTTAATGAAGGTAATTTTTCATTAAATAGTAAAGCTTTCATTCGTTTTTTGGTACCTAAATTTTTTTTTTTGGTAACTAACGAGGCATACATATTTATATTTGGTTTCCGTCCTCTAGTGGCGAAAATTATAAGCCGGAAAAAACTATATTTAATTATCGATTGAAAATTTTACACTTTACAACTTTGTACTGGAATGTTTTCCCCTAAAATGTATAGTTTTTGAATCAATTCCAAAAATCTGAGGAAAATAGCGGAAAATTTCGTTTAAATATCAATTTTTCCAAAAATGCGAAAGATTGGGAACAATCAAAATATACAAATCGGTTGGAAATTTTATGTTTAACAACTTTGACCCGAATAGACTAGCTCAGTAGCCGAGTAAGCCAACCTACTTTCTTTACTTACTTTGCGGGTTGAAAAAACAATTGAAATAAAGTCAAAATTTTCGAGGTTTTGCTTATTTTTCGGCAAGATCCAGTCGTTTGCCGAAGGCAAAAACTTGGATTTAACATTGCCTTAACATTGCAAACAACATATCAAAAAAAACAAACATACCTGATTTGATGCAACGTTTAACTCTTTTTCATGTTTAATTTGATTGAATCAGAATTGATTTATGCATTTGAGTTCTGTTGCAATAACTCAAGTTTTAATAGATATATTTGAAAAATAAGTAAATATTCTTAAACAAGAACAAATTTGCAATTCTCTCGTATATTATTATGTGGGTTTTCTGACAAAAAGAGCTCGGTTTCGACTTATAAGCTACTAGCGGGCCGGAAAAATGACAAAACTTAATACATACAATCGTGCTAGCTTCATTGCTATTGCATTAAAATATAGACTCATTCATACCTTTAAAATGAAAACCTTAAAGCTCAAAAATATTAATTACTGGCCAATCTACAGATGTTTCAAACCAAGCGCTGTGCACCGCTTGTTTACAATTTTGACAATATCTCCGGATATATTGGTCGTATCAAGACGAATAACAAAAAAAATATTTGTTTTTCATGTAGAATAAAGTGGTTCACTAAATTTTCAATAGTTTACTAGCTATGGCCTTATAAATAATTCATTTGTTTATAACAATCTCCCCCCTCCCACTCTGAGCGATTAGCAAGTTGAAAATTAGGCTTCAAAATACGTCGAAATGCACTCCTTGTTCGGTGGGGTCTGTTAATGCATACGAAACCCACTCAGCGCCTTCACTAATACACTAACAAATAAAAAGCTAAAAATTGGCTAAAAATAATTTTATCTACCTTGAAGGGATTATATAAACCTGTAATTTTTTGCCTAGATTATCGATTTATCATTTAGTTTATGAATTGAAAGTCCAATTTCGCATAAAAAACACTAGCTATGAGAAAACCGCCCTGGCTACCACCCCTCGCTATCTTGAAACTTTTTTTCACTTTCCTCAGATTGGAGCAAAATCTGTAAACCAGATATTCCAGATTTCTTTTTGTTTTTATGCAATAAAAAAGTTTGGGTACCATTCATGTTTTGCTAAATATTGCCAATTTTAAAACCAATTAGCCAATTTGTATTATAATTAGAATTTATTAATAATTCATGAACTTTTAATGCCAATTTTTGCAAATACGTTTTTCAAAACATTACGTTTCATTCATGAAAATTCATGGATTGTTAACAATTAGCCACTAATTTTATCTTTATTGAAAATAGAAAAACTTTTAGAAAACCACTGACTAAGTGAAAAAATTACTCTGACTCTATATTTCAATTTTCGATTTAACAAAAGCTGGCTTCTAAGAGTTTTTCTTTTCAAATGCTTTTAGTATTGTGTGGAGAATCCTAACAGACTCCTTTTTCAATAACACCGTGCTACAATGATTTAGCATTTTTCAAAGGAGCTAAGGTACGCGTTGTAGGTCTTCATGTTCACATCACGAAAATATCTTTCAAAATTGTGTAACAACCCCAAATTTTCATGTTATTTTCAAGTAGAAAAACCGTTTTTCGTGTACTCCGCACACTTAAACAATTGTAACTCCGTCAATTTTTAACCGATTTTTGATTGCTTAACGGTTTTGAAAACTAGAAACATTGAGCTTTCGGAAGAAGGTTTCATTTAAGGTTTTTAATGTTCAAAATTTCTATGGTTTGTTAAAAATAGTTATGACATGTATATCACCAAATATATTTTAAAGAAAAAAGTATGGCATCTTTTTTATATTTGTTTTGTGCAAATTTTATGACGTAGAGTGTACATTCTCGAGTAAAATGCTACGGATTATCAAAATCAGCTGAAAAATGTTCAAGTTACAACGCTTTTTGTAGAAAATGTGATTCTCGTCATGATATTTATGTTGTGCCATGTCGTTCTTGCGATTTTCCGGGTTGGGTTGCGTTGTGTGTAATGAAATTTTTTGAATTTTTCTGTTAAATTGTTAATCCCATCTTTCTAGCATCTATAAAATAGAAAATCGTTATTTTTGGATGAATTTTTGCGAGAATGTTATTGAGTAAGCTGTACACTACAAATACAACTTGTATACATAATAAAAATCTGATTTTTTCATAGACTTTTTGAAGGATGAAAATCGTAAAAATCTCGTTTTTTCAAGTTTTACGAATTTTTTACTCGAAAACTGGAGGGTCCAAGAAAATTTTTTGTTACTTTTGATCCGAACTATATGATAAAATTTTTCGATGCAATTTGGTCAATATTACTTATTTGTTTAAAAAAATTTAGTTTAAACATAATCCTAATGTGTTACCCACTGGCAACCTGCACTTAATCATGCTCATCGAAAATCGGTTAAAAATTGTCGGATTTGCAATTATTTAAGTGCACGGAGTATATGAAAAACGGTTTTTCCAAAATAACTTTAAAATTTGCAGGTGTTAGACAATTTTGAAACACATTTTCATGATGTACTCACCAAGACCTACAACGTATGCCAGATTGCTCAAAAAGTGCTTTCAATTTTTTTTTTTTTTTTTTTGTAGCATAGTGTAATTTTATTCAATCAAAATCAGAATCCTTTGGCTATTATATCCAGTTTTCATTATTAAAGAGTAACTTGGTAGCTCAACCTGCCATTTGATTCATTTTATTTGTCCAGGGTATTTTCTATACACGGTTCAGCTAGTTTACTTTATCTGAAGGTCTGCGTGCCTGCTAGTTGAAGCTAACCTCAGCAGTCTTTCTTGTTGAAACAGCCAAGGGTATTTTACGGTTTCAAAACACGCCCATCTTCCTGTCAAAATATTGGGTTTTGAAGCAGGCTGCCGCCGGAGATTCTTGGAGATTTCGCAGTTCAAAAATTGTGATTTTTGGCCATTACACCCAGTTTTCATTATTTAAAAAGTAACTTGGTAGCTCAACCTAATTTTTTCCACTAGTTTCTGCTAGTTTACTTTATCAAAAGGCCTTCGTGCACAGCATAGTCTGTTAGTTCAAGCCAATCACAGCGGTCTTTCTTGCTGAAACAGCCAAGCCCTTTTTTACGGTTGCAGCCAAGCGCACAAAATCCTAAGAATGCGAATTTATGAGACATTAGAGGTCAAAGTTTAAACATAGACAATTAAACACTCTTAAGGGAAACGATATAGACAATTAAAAATGTTTCCAAAACTAACCCACAGAATGGAAAGTGTCGTTAAAGAAGTCTTTGCGTGGCATATTTCCTCAAGTGAATAGTACACCACATATACGCTACCAAGGACGCGAACAATTTTTCCAAAGCTTGAACTATGGTCAAAAATGTCAAATCCAGGGTTATTAGGACTTGGACCCGTTGACACATTTAATATACTCATCAAGTACTAACAGAATCCATAGTTTTAGAAATTTTGAGTGAAATTTAATTTAGTAGGGTCCAAATTTTTTTAAACCCTTCCAATTTAACCAAAAAACGTTAAACCGCATCAATCCAGCCTCCCTTAAAAGCCCGTGTGTTAGTAACATCCGAATATCGTCAGTTGCCAAAAACTTAACATTGACACAAGTTGTAGTTCAGATCAGAATTACACTTTTTCATATGATTTCCAGACCACCGAGTGGTACTCGGGGATCTCTAGCCTCCCCTCGAAGATGAAAATAAATATGTATGACCTGAAGATTCTGTCAAACATCGGTGATCAGTAAGGCTTTATAGATTAGCCCATCACTAAAGTTTTCCACCAAATTTTGACCCCCGCGAATGCACTCCTCCTAAAAGTTGTAGGAAAAAATGTATGACCTAAAGGAACTGTCAAAAACTTGACACCAGTGTGCATTTGTCCCACACTTTGCCAGAAAATTTTCAATCCCCTGAGTGGTACTAGAAGTCGTTATCCCCTGTAAAAACATGCAACTATGACGGGGAGATAGCGACCTCCAATACTACCAAGTTAGGTTAGGTTAGAGTTGCTGTCCTAGGATGAGATACACTTAGACCAGAGGGTCCGTTTCCAGAACCACTAAGGTAATTGAAAATTATGTGGAAAAGTGAGAGATAATCTACAAATCTACGCTGGATTCAGGTTTTTGACAGCTCGTTTAAGTAATGCATTTTTCAAAACAACTTTGAAAGAGGCTAGAGCTCCCAGTACATCTCAATACTTATATGGAAAAGTTCAATCGGAAATCTTCGCCCTGTTGAGGGGTGCCCAAATCTGTAACTCGAAAGGTTACAGTGGGCCGCATATCAGCATCTTCTCAGATAATCAGGCCGCTCTTCAGGCCTTTGAAGCGTCAAGATTCCAATCAAGGATAGTCTATGAATGCTTCGAGGAGCTGAATCACCTGACACTGAACAACACAGTCAGGCAGATCTGGATTCCGGGTCACTCTCCCTTTCACCTGATCCTGTCATTTCCATTGCAAGATACTCTGTAATTTACCGAATCAAAGAATGTGTATAACCACAGCTAGGCCATTCGACTGTGCTCGTCTGAAACTTACTAGAGCACAGGGACTCTTGACAAGACACTGCCGATTGAACACATTCACAATATGGGAATCTCTAATAATTCCAATCTGCAGGGCGTTATATAATCTGCAGGGCGAATGTTCGGGTCCGAAACCCTGGATCCATCTATCCAGGGAGAGATCCCGACGGAGAAGCTATGAGCTTACTGTGTGAAGTCTGGCCTCGACATAACCCTTTAGCTTCATCTGATTTTAATAACGCCTCCTACCCAAAGACGTCTCATCTTCGGGTGGCAGTTCGTTTTCAAGAAGGGGACAGAGGACTCTTAGTCTAGGTGCTAAGGACCCACTTGCAGTACCCCTCTTTTGTTTTATTATGTTTATTATATGGAAAAGTGTGATTCTGGTCTGACTTCCAACATATGTCATTGTTAGGTTTTTGGCAGCCGATGACATTCAGGTGTTACTAACTCACGGGTTATAACCTCAGGAGGAGAATAAATTTCATTTCGGAACTTTTTTTTAAATCTTTTTTATCGAAACCAGAGCTTTGGGCTGTTATCCATTTTTCAAAATTTTTCTGTAAAAAAATACGAAATTGCTTTGATAGAATGCTAGCTTTTTTAGAAACTTAACAATTTTTTAGAAAAAAAAGGAATACAATATTTAACTTGAGTATTTTCATGTTCTTTTTCTAACAGCTTAAGAAGATGGATTCTTCATCTTGGAATCATTGAGGTTTAATAAATAATCTTCCTTCTCAACACTATTTTAACCCAATTGCTTCCCCCTTCATATTTAATCCATTCCCATGTTATAATTTCAGTGATAAACAAAGCTACCATTAACAAACAAAAAACCGTTGTTAAATGTTATTACGTTTTTGTTTTTATATTTTCGTTTTTTAGTTTTTTTTTTTTTTAATTTTTTGCAAAAAAATAATCCTTTTTAAAATAAAAAAAGGCTGTAAGAATAAAAATATCTTTAAAAAAAACAAAAAAATATATATCTAATGTTAAAAATCGGAATGTTAAAAACCAGAATTAATTTTTTTTTAACTTTTCTGTTTTTCAAATTTTGCATTTTTTAATTCACACGGTTGAGTATTCATGATCTGTTTTTTCTCGAAATAGTTTCGAATGTTATTCTACGAATTGGTAAGAACTCATTAAAAAATTTTTTCTGAGTTACGTGTCCAAATAAATATTATATTATGACTAATAAAAATTAATTGCTAACAAGGTTATTCAAAAATCATGGACATCCGAATGAGAGTACATAGAAGATGAAATTCTAAGGGTACATTCTGATGAGACGCGATTAACATTCGTTTACGGGCCATTATTGTACGCGCTATAATAATCACTTGTGTAGTTTGTAAATGCTCGATCAACGCCTCTCATCTGGTTGATGAAAAGTCTTTAAGCATTTTCCAATCTAATTTCACATCTTTCAAAAAATACGGTTCACTTAATAACATCGTTTTTACTATTAAGAATATATCGGTTAATATTAGAAAAATTGGAAATTTTATAATAATCAAAGTTATAGAAAATAAAATTTACTACAATTTATCATCATTTTTTCATTAAATTTACAAAAATATTTACCTTCAAGGTTCTTATAAATACAAAATTTTGAATTTTTTCGAGCATTACAGAAGCAAGACAATTGGGTTATTGAATTTTATTTCAATTATTTATGATAAATAATATTGAACTTCGCCAAGACAACTCTTTTAAAATCAATGAATAAATTACAGTAAAGTTTATTTTCTACAATTTTTGTTATAAAAATTTCCGTTTTACTAATATTCGATTTATTATTAAAATTATAAAACGACAATTAACGACTCTCTATATCGTTAACAACAAAGAACTTTTCGTCTTATCGAATTTCATTCTCTGTAGTTCTATACAAACTTTTCTGCTATTCACGAATTTTGGACATCTTTGTAAATTAATTTGTGTTCGTCATATTTTGATGGAAATATATTTCTCTGTATTATAACCTTCGAACTGTGCTCTTGGATACCCATCCATACCGTTATTTTTCGTCAATTGTTAGTGCAAACTTTTCCTTAATCAGTATTAATAGTTGTAAGATTTAAAAACAAAAAAGTCATTCCTCAAAAAATGAGTATTAATCGGGTTTTCATTCTTCTAACGCGCTTAGAAAGAGAACCTAATTTTGTGTTCGAAATAAAAGCTTTAGCTACTATATTTTAAAACAAAGTTTTGCACGTTTTTTTTTCTTTATTATGTTTTTTTTTCTTTTTATTTTATTTTTAACCTATCCATTCTCGATATCATTAGAAGAATGGATGAAAGAAATCGATGCAGAATTATCTGAATTTGAAGTATTATCCACGGATAAAGTGGACGATGAGAATTTCGAACAAGATTTGGAGAAACTTGAAAAAGAAATACTTGGTTATCAATTGGATTCATCTTCGGCTGAACCATCAGAGAAATCTTCAAAATAAGTATCAAAATTTTTTAGGTTATAGAAACTTTTTTTTTTATAATTTGCACGCAATTGACGCAATTTCTGTTTATTTTTTTGGATGTTATTTAAAAAAAAAAAAAAACATTTATATAGAGTACAAAAATTGGATGTATTTAATTTTCATTTTTAGTTGTTAAGTGTTAAATAATCCTAAAAAAATATTTAAAAAAACATTCCCCACCCTTGTTATATAACATGTCTGTTTTGACATTTTAAATGAATGGCGCAATTTTTAAATATCGCCATTCATTTGAAAATTAAACAAATTTTTTGAAATGCGACCACATAAATGGAAATCTGTTCTCATATGTCTTTTACAAAAAAATATATAAATGAATTCATTTTAAAAAAACACCCAACAAACAAATTCTTTGGATCAAATTGAAATTTTAACTCCAGTGACTCAAAAAAAATTTGATATAAAAAATAATAATTTATTAAAAAAAATTAAGGTGCTATATCAAAAAAAAAAATTGAATATACTTGTGCACTGAGTGCAATGAAATTCTAAACTAACCATTTAAGGCATTTATAGGGCAATATTTAAAAATAGTAGTAGCTTCCATTTTAAAAATATGTATATGTGGGTAGTTTTTGTGCGGTATATCAAAATCGAAATTTTCTGTTTGTTTTTTTATTTTTAGAGTAAAATAGTAAAATATTTTTTCAAAGAAATATTAAATATACGTAAGTTCGAAATACTCTAAAATAATTTAATTTGACTGTTTTCCCTGCCCCGGTCACCAGATTCAAGATACATTTCTCACAATTAAATTTTAAATTTAACTTGGCAGTCGACAAATTACAAAAACAGGGTGGTGGCAATCGACCTGAAAAACTTGGAAATGTCAGAGAATTTTTTAATACTGGGAAAAGTCATGGAATATTTGTTTTGAATTGAATTCGTAAGACATGACTTCCGAAGATTTATCCGATATCTTGGAAAGTAGTTTATATTCTGCATTAATCTTATCTACAAAATCTCTGGTTTTGGTCAGGGTTGTGAGATCATTTCGTTGTAAAAGTGGCAGATTAGCATTTTACTTAACAATTTCTTAATTCGCAAAAAAACTGCTTCAAAATTAATTCAACTATTTATTATTAAATTCAAAATGTGCAGCGTAATGCAGGCGAAATGATAAAAATATTTTCTGATTTTGGCCTCTGATGGCCTAATTTTTAAAATCTTAATTTTTGGTTTCTATTTGTCGTCTCAAATGATTTTTGTCCAAATATGAGGCAAATGTATTCAATCGTTCCAGAGTTGTTTTTAACGTGACTATAAGGGCGCTCGACTGTTATTTATAGAAGCACAGGCAAGTAACAGTCTCAGTTGTAGAAGCCAACAGGCGGAAGCTGCGAGGAACAACTTTCTTTTATAGAGGTTTCTCACTTGTTAAGGTTTTAGAGGGCTCGCTTATCCAATTACCCAGGTTGTACTGTACTCTGTGACAAAAACATGGTGGCCATAAATTAAACAATATTTCTAAACAATATTTTATTATTTTGTAACAAATCTAGTCACTGTTTTTCCTCCTTTTTTTAATGAAAAAATGAAAATTCACGGTTTTTAATATCTCACAAATAATTCTATCTCAAATACACGCAAATAATTGAGTAGGTTTTAATAGACAATAAAAAAAAAAGTTATAAAACAAATCAATACATATTTTATAAAAAAAAATTGAATGTCATTAAAAAAAAATTTTTAGTGTTGTATAAAGAAAATAAAAATTTGAATTCTAAATTAAATAAAAAAATATATATTATATAATTATGAAATGAAAAAAATCACACTTTTTCCAGTTTTCATATGAGAATTGATTACCCGCACTGTGATTTTATAAACAAACAAAATTTAAATGTATAAAACAAAAATATTGTTCATTAAAGCAAAATAAAAAAAATAATAATAATAAGAAAATATAAACAAAATTTGTTTTTTTGTTTTGGCGTATTTATTTTTCATAATTTTTTTAGCTTTATATCTTTATTTTTTGTTCCCAGAACAAATATATATCAAGTTTATTCTACTTAGTAAAGTCGTATTAAAGTCGTATATACAAAAATATGTAACAAAAGATTAGGGAAAAGACAGATCACCCACCAGTAAAATGGCTATAAAGTTAAGCGGATACTTACGGAAGCCTGAATGGGTCACTGTCAATTTATGAGAAAGTGGCGCTATACTAGCTTATTTTAGAATGTGTACTTACCACAAGTATAAAGCCAACTTTTAAAAAAGTCACTAGTTCACTTTCAACAAGTGCACTTATGACTTGTGGTATTATGGAAACAAACCTTTTTGAAGCTGTCGGTGTTTGGCCATGTGCAGATTTCTATTTAAACGTCATAATAAATACTTAATAATACTTTTAAAGGTTAGAAATTAGAAATGTGAAAATGCAAAAGAAAAATATCAAAAATTAAAGCATTATGCTTTTTAAATAATACTAAAGAAAATTTTTAACTAGCTACATAAGACACATTATAAACACTATCATATTATTATTAAATCCAGACATAATTAATAATTCCAGACAGTTTCGGTACTGTCTAATTAAAAGATAGCCATCACAGACTGACATCCTCAAAAATGGTTCGTTTCCATAATGCCACAAGTCCCAAGTGTACTTGTTGAAAGTGAACTAGTGACTTTTTTTAAAGTTGGTTTTATATTTGTGGATAGTACACATTTAAAAAAGTAAACTAGCTAGTGTAGCGCCACTTTCTCATAAATTGACAGGGACCCATTCAGGCTTCCGTAGATACTTGCTCTGAAGAACAGCAAATAAGATAATATGGATAAAACTAATGAATAGCTGGCAGGCTTATTTATAAAATCTGTGATCATATATACCAACTTTTGTTGTAATGCATAAGAATTCCATATGGGTTAGATTTGTATATAGAAGGAATTCGTATTTGACGTTATAATAAACAATAAAATATGTCGATAAAGAAGAATGGAATGAATTTTTCGGTTTCCATACTGCACTCTCTGAAATGGCTATAATTGATTCCAGATCCTTGATCTAAAAACAGTTTAAATCATCCTTAAACATTCGAGGTGTTTTAGCTACGAGAGTAATTATTCACCAGAGAATCTTTTGTTATTGATGAAATACGGCATATTGTAGAATAGGCTTAAAAGTTTTTACGATCACTCATGAATTCGTATCACGATTGAGAACTAAATCGTTTGAATTCCTTAAAAAAAAAAAATAAAAAGTGCGCTTTATAATAATGTAAGTAGATTTTGAAAGTAATTCACTTGACTTTTTAAGATAATGATTTTCTTTTTAAGACATCAATATAATTATTGCATAATGTAAATAAATTCATAGGCGGAAACTAAATATTATTGAGAGGGGTAGAAAAACAATGTTAATCATGTTATTTGTATCATACAATTCTAGTTTCTTAAAAATACATTACAAAATTAGTTCCATTTTCGATGTTATATTTAAATGTGTCGCCATTTTGGAGCAACAACATTCCGGATAACGAAAATGACGAAAAATATTTGATTTAACGGTTTGGCAATCGAATAATCTCTCGTAAAGCAGACAGATTTAACGCTTCTCACCCTCTCCCCCAGCTAATTAGTAACGCCTATATCTATATACAATATACTAATTTTCTAGTTCAATGACGCCACACAGTGTCTTGTTAAATTTAAATGTGATTGAATATGTTCTGGGAATACGACATTACACAGTTTTCGAAACATAGAAAAACAAACGTGTCCTTCTGCCTTTTTATAATAGCAATAAAACACAACAAAGAAAAAATTAAATGTTACAACACTGTTTATTTTTTTTTTTAATAAAGATATAAAGCCAAATTAAAAATATAATGTATAAAAAAAAATATATTCAAATCTCGATGTACGTGCTCAAAAATTTCAACTGTTAATATTGACAAAAAAGTCTATATCGAATATTCAAATATTACAGTAGAATCTCAATAAATATAAGATCAGTTTACAACTGTTTTTCTAAAAAAAAAAAAAAAAAGACTTATGTAAATATGTTTCATACACGATTTGTTCAACATAAAAGTGATTTTCTGTAAGTGATATCATCGATAATTCAAAATGATTTATAATTTAACGAGGTTCTACTGTATTTGAAATTGCATGTTTTTCTCTCTAAAAAAAAAAATTAAAGGTACATTTATATATAATATTTTTTTAATTATAAGAATGAATTTTGGATATATTAAAGTTTTTGTAAGAATGTTGTTTATAAAAAAAGATGGCTGTTATTTTCTTATAAAATAAACGTAAATGTTGTTTTTTTCCATTCGAAATTCTCGATTAAAAATCGGTTAGATACATTCATCGGCCCAGAATTTCGTCAGAATAGAATTATCATACCTTTATCTTCGCAAAAATGATCTTGTCTTAACAAAATATAACTCATGGAAAACATACACTTTTATTTTTTTTGAAAATGTTGGTTAGGTTAGGTTACAGTGTCTATCCTGCGGTGGGACACACTTAGATCAAAAGGTCCGTTTTGATATTGGAAAAGGGTAGGCGCATCTCGGTCACTACTCCATGAACCATTTGGAGCTTTAAACAAACAACAAGATTGCTTTGACGTCAAGGCCTGAATGACCGTCAAAGAAAGGTTGGTTCAATTGAATCCATTTCTCCTCTTGGCATATGTTTTATTCCTTCTTCCCACTGCTCCTGAAAAATTCGTGACACACAGTCAGGTCTAGGCATCCAGAAAAAGTTTAGCTCAAAAATTATTATCATCCTCTACCGCTTTGCCCCGAGAGGCTTTTATTTTGCATAAAACTAATATTACCATCGACAAGTTTGTGACTTGATCGAGAAAAAGCTGCATTCACCGTTGTCGTACGATATTTTGAGCGATTTATCATATTCTTTTTTTTAAGAAAATTGTCAAATCTCGTTCAAAAAAGCTAGTACGCTAACTGATGACGCTTTTTCTAAAGCCACGAATAATCTTGTTAAACGTAATATTGGTTTTCATTTAAAAATAATTTTTGCACTCGGGATTCAATTTTTAATATCGTACAAATAAATGGAATAATGTTTCCCACCCATTCCATTATCAGCGTAAGCTACATTTTCAAAGTGTTGAAAATACATACTTTCGATCAAGATTCGGTCAAGATCGTTTCATTTTTCACGGAGATATAGATTTCTGAACTTACGACAATTTTTTTGACAATTCTATCTTGACGAAATTCTGTTCCGGTGAGTGTACTACGTTTGAACTGTAATTCAAATGAAATTAAATAAAGTTTCAGTTTCTACAAGCACATTCTATCTACTTGACTACGTAAGCGCCTAAATATGTTAACTTCTCGTTTTTTGAGTTTTAGCCAAAAATCGACAATATTAGCTTGGCATTGAATTTTAATGGCATTGAAGGAACCTAAAATTATTTTCGTTTTGTCCGATAATTGTTTTTAAGCATGTATGTCATTTTTTACTTACTTTTACCCTGCAGAATATCATGCTTCCGAGAATGGTGATACAGTAACATTGGTTATAATAACCGATTCATCGTGAAAAGAGATGTCATTAAAACCGGTTTTGACTGCAATTCGTAACGGAACTACGGTCTGCTACCAAATGTTAACACAACACTTATTAGACAATAAACTGATTCAGTAATCATTTTTTGCTCTAAAAGAAAAAAATTCGACAATAAATATGAATTACGGAATGTTCAGGAATATTTTCGAGTTTAACAAAATGTTGATTCGTACAAAACATATCAAAAATGTTCCATTTTAATAAAATTGACGAATCAATTCTTCAGAAAAAAACGACATTTATGTGAAAATATTTTCGTTATTCTGTGATTTCCTTTTAATATAATTTTATAAGCGTAATTTTCAAAGAAAAGATATGAAAAACCCCTTAAAACGAATATATACTTTTCGGAAGTACACATCGAACAAACAGTTGTGTCCACCCATTTCAAACTAAAAGAATTATCTTTTGAGAAAAACTTTTTTTGTATCCCAATTTACCGTCCGTTTTAGAGAAAATGTTTCTTAAATTTTTCCGTTCTTTTATTTTAATAAAACATTCCGCTTGACAGAGTTGTTAAGTTTTGTTTTGGGGCCTATTTATTTGTTGGTACGTAGGTCAATGGAAATTTTTCAAACGAACAAACTTTTTTTTTGTAATTTTAATGCGGCCTATGTCATTTTCTCCTTTTTAATTTTAACGTACGTTAAAAATAACGGTATGTTAAAAAAAATAAAGTCAATAAAAAAAATACATATTTGTAAAAAATGTTATTAAATTATAAATTCAAATTATTTAGAAGATATTTCAGATTAATAATTAAAAAAAAAAAAAAAGCGCGCGATTCTATACTTTATTACCGCTTTTAAAAAAAATACTTTTAAATGTATACAAGTTGTATAAAGTATAATAAGCCTTGAGTGACGTCACAAATCTGTATATAATGAATAATTAAAAAAAGTATATAAAAAACCCAACCTTACCTTTTTCACAGATCCTTTTTTAAAAAACCGAGTCAGTCTAATTCAAATCGACAAATTTCAGAAAAAAGTCGCATCTTACTCCATTTTGCAGTACTCTGTAGCTCTTGTATACTAATTTTTTTTAAATCGTACATTATGCACGATTTAAAGAGGTGACTTCGACTTAAAATAACTCGCCCATGCCTGCTCTATGTATAATATTCTATGGTACAAATGCGCCAAGCCATAAAAATGCCGAAAAAAAGTTTTACCCCTGGGAATCCCCTTCAAATATATATATATATATATATATAGTAACTGACGTAACTGACTGACTGATCGATCAATTCACAGCTAAAAGCTGGGTTTAGAATCATGAAATTTTGCGCAAACGTTCCTTAAATGACTTAAGTGTGCACTAAGATTTTTGGAAATTAATCCCTTAAAAGATTCAAATGAGGATTGAAAGTTTGTAGGAAACTTGGTAAATTTTGAAATTAGATGTGTAAAAAATGATATATGAGCTCATGGTTTAAAACAAAAGTTAATTTATGACAATTTTCGAAAAAAATTTCTTCTTCAAGGGGGTAAAATAGAGGGTGAATGTTTATATGAAACTTTGTCATTTTTTGAATTAGAAATGTAAAAGTTGATATATGATTAAAGGTGAAAGTTTATATGAAACATTGCCATCTTTTAATACTTGTATATATTTAAAATCGAAGTTGCGAAGCCGATGGATAACTGCTAGGAGCTTCTCCGTTGAGCTTCGATACAGTAGACTCAATGTCACAACGTATCGACATTGAAATACATATATCAGGGAAAAAAGACTAAAAAGATCGCTCAAAAAGGGACTAAATCAATCCTTGTTTCAAACTCTAAAAAGGGTAAAATTTTGTGTGAGAAAATTAATATTTTTTGCGATGTTTTTATTTTGAAATTTGCCGCTTTAAAATAGGTTGGCCCAAAAATAATACTAATTTGGTTGTGATAAGAGCAAATTCTATTATAAAAGTGAGATTTTTAAGGTGCTGTTTGTTGAATGGAATAGAAAAAAAAATGAATAAAGTATAGAATCCGATTTGAGAATATTAGCACAAAACTATTGATAGAAAATTAGATTTTCTCAATTAAAATTAAAAATATTTTTCACTAAAAAGCAAATATTGCAAATATTTGAAAATGTTTAAAAAAAATTTTGAACATAAAATATGGATAATTTTAATAGCAAAATTTAAAATAAAAAATTTTTGATATTGTTGGAAACTTTAAGACAAAAAAAAAAAAAGTAAATGCACTAATTTTTTACAAAAATTTTTATCAAATAATAGGGTTATTAAGAACACTCACAAAAAAGGCGTTCATGTTTAAATTTTTGGTCAACATAACCGCGTATAATTTGAACCACTGCTTACATTCATGATACATGCGTACTTTTATGAATAAAATTTTAGCATACTTCGTACAGGAAACAAATTGGAAATACTTTCTATCCTTGAAAATCCATAGACTTGGAATTGGATGGTGCTAAGTGAGTCGATCGATAATCACGCTAGCAAATTATATAAGTCAGTGGTCAAATTATGAATGTAGAATGTTCCATTTTCGATGTTTTTTTTAAAGGTGTTGCCATTTCGATTGAATTCCGATTCAATCCAATAGAACTAATCGGAAATTTCCAATTGGTTGCAACTCATTAATGGGATCGAATTGGAAATTTCATATTGGGTTCTATTGGATTGAATCGGAATTCAATCGGACTTTTCTATCAAGGCAACTAAAAAATATATCTGATACATAGATTTTGTTGAAATTTTATTGTCCGCAAGTATACAATCACCAATATTCTAGTACAATACACCAAAATGGCGGCATGTTTAAAATCGAAAATGGAATGCTCTTTATTTTTAACTCAGAAAAAAAATTCTGCTATAAAGTTTTAAACATGTTTTTGGGTTCTCCAATTAGAGGTCTAAAATATGAAATAATATTTTGACTAAAACTGAAACTTGAACACAACGTGCTTTTTAGACTTTTATTAATCGTATTGAAAGCTTAATAAGTATTATTTGATTTAAATATTTTGTGTCGCAAAAATTGGACAAGGTATTTTTGATTGTTATAAAACAAAAAACATTATTTAAAAAAATTTTAGAGATACAAAATATCACATACACCCACTCTAAACATGGAGAAAAAAAACTACACAGATACTTTTAGTAAATAATAAGATTAAGATAACTTTTAATCCAAAATGTTTCAGTGAAATGATTCTCAATTTCTTTTTCCTCTGGACTTTATAAACAAAAAATTGAATACTATATCTTTTTACGACCTCTCAAATATTTTTAACGATAGGAAAAATATTTTTTGTCGGTATTTGATTTTTGGAGTAATGGAAGATAGATGAACAATTCAAAAGACTTTATTTTAAAGAAATAAAATCAAGGATGTTACAAATGGATCGTGCCGGTGAAGATTTATCTCTACAAAATCGGAATTCATTCTCTTTTTATCAGTAACATTTATCAGTAACAGCTCGATAACAAAGCTTCGTAAGTGATTATATGTTTGTCAGATGCAAGGTTCGATTCTTAACCCTTCAGATTGGTCGTCTATTGTACCACAATCTTTACTCTGGTGATTGAGAGAAACTTAGTTTACAATATATTTTTAGTTTACATATATTTACATTAAGTATTATGAAAGAATAGTATATTAATTTTTATCTCTTTCTATTTATCATTGAAAACACAGTGTATCTACGGAGATAGCCGATGTATAACGAAGCCATTCGAAATGCGGTTTTTTTAACCAACTTCACGGAAATGATCAGAAAACTCTCGTAATTGTTAATAAACTTGTTTTTTTGCTTTATATTTTGAGTATTCTGTAAAGCATGAATATTGAGAAGTTACTACGCAACCGTTCTGAAGGGCTAACAAATGTGTAACTTTTTTAACTTCGTTATTTGTTTGACTTAATTCTTCAATCCTCTTTTGACTCCAAAAACATTTTTGGTCCTATTTAGTAGCAGTTGGAATAAATTATTCTGTATATACAAAAAGTAATTAATTTAAAATTTAAAACTGCCATCATATTGAGAATTTTTATCAAAAAATTAAATTAATTTTTATCTATTTTATGTGTACGAAAAAATTTCTTTTGGTGCGTTTAAGATCGCACACAATCGAAAGTGATAACTTCTATGGCAACCGTAATGATATACTTTTCCATACATTCGTAACTTTCAATATGTATACAGTGCGTCGTTAGCTCAGTGGGAGAGTACGAAACTAAGATTCCAGAATTCATGGGCTTATTCAGATGATAGAAGTTATTACTTTAGACTTAAAATCGAGTTTGATTTCTATGAAACACGGAGCAAAATAATTCTCTACAATTTAAGACGTTCAAAAACAAACAAAAAACACTATTACTTTTTTTGAAAAAGCATAGGCCTGTAATAAAAGAAAATAATACTTCGAATAAGAAAAACAGAAAACAGGTTTTAGAATTTAAGGGAAGTTATGCAGCCCATAGATTATCAACAAAAAATGTAGTAATCGACTAATTAATTATTAAATGAAAGAACTAAATATGTTTACTTTGACAAACGAATCAAAATTGTTTGTCAAAATAAGTAAACAAAATTTGGAAGTAATCGACGCGACAGTTTAAAACGTTTCATTTCTGATTTAATTGATATTATTTATTGTGATATTAAAAATAATATTTTAAAAAATTGAATGTTTCTTCTGTAAATTAAAAAAATAAGAAATAAAATTATTAAAAAATTATTCTTACCATAACCTAAAAAAAGTCGTGATCTTTCGTATTAATATTCCAGAATAGATTCGCTTTTGATGCGATTTAAAACAAGATTTTATCTTGAAAACATGTATTAAAATACTACTTTGGCCTGGCTCCGGGAGAAGATGTGAATTCTCTTAATTTAAAATACCGTTATTTTAACGAGAGGAGAAAAGTGGTTACCTTTTTAAAATTATTTGAGAAGTTTGGAGGCGGTAGTGCTACTGTTACCAGTTTATTCATTGCCAGATGTTTAGTCATCAGTGTATAAAATCATAGTTTCGTACTTGCGCGAGGCGAATTGTTCAGAATTTCTTAGTTTTCGAGATGCGTTCGATTACAATATGATTACAAAAGGTCATTCGAGTTCGAATAGAGAGAAATAAGTTAGTGTGTTATTTTTCAAACAATGTAGACAATATGTATTCAACTTTACACATAAATCTTTTCATCGTATGTACTGAGACACGACTTTATTGGATTTTAACACTAATAAAGATTCTCTCTGGCGATAGAAAAAATAACTATAGTTTGCAACGCCCATAGATACATAATATTTAACGGAAATGTTTGTTTACAATCTTGTAAACCATACGCACTAGCCATACACATATAAAAGAGAACAGCACATTAAAATGTATAATAAAGAAGGTATCTTTTGCCTTTTAATTAAATGAAAAAATCAGCTGAGTCTAATATGTATGGTTTACATTTTTTTATTCGTGGCGATGAAATCCTAGCGTTAAAATCGAATAGTAGTTTACAGACAGCATTGATTTTAACCAAACTTTTTATTTTATAAGATCACCAAAAACGATATATCAATAAATTTCACGGAAAATTAATCGGAATCGTCATCTTCCTATTTTCTTATATTGTAACCTCTGTGTAGAAAACCGTATCGATTAAGCAGAAACATTTCAAAAAAGTGTTAGACTAAAGACTGCCCTGCGAAAGTCGAATGCGTTTTCGAATAAGTTAAAGAGAATTTTTTTTTAAATTTCATCCAAATTGGATCACTTAATGGACTTGGAAGTTTTTCGAATAATTTTGAATTCGAATCGAAAATACAATTTTTTAATAATTTTATATTTCTAGAAAAATAATACTTTCAGAATGGCTTATATACAAAGTATTTTAAAACTTAAATAAAAATTTCAGTTCGGTAATAACCATATTTGTAAAAAAAAAATCTAAGTTTATATATATATATATATAGAAATCTGTGCATTTGACGAAATTTATTAACGCGTCAAAAAAAACAAAACCAAAAACAAACTTTATTCGAAAAAAGCTTTTTTTGTATTTTAAATCAAAACCAAAACACTTATAGTAAAATATTTTTACTTTAACAGTGAATTTTCAATAAATAAACATTTCGAAAAATATTAACTTAACGGTTTTTAAAATTTAAATTCCGTGGAAACCACCGATCTGTAGGGTTTTATATATATCAGTGGTGTAAACACGAAGATAGATGGCATCTGATCTCATTAAATATGAAATGTCAAAAAAGGTTATGTTAATATTTTTGATGTTTTTTTTTTGAATATTTAAAATAAAAATACGAATATTTTATTTTCCGACGAATTAATTACAACAAGAGAAACAAAAGAAAATTTTTTGAGTGTGTTAATTGTTAGTAGACATATTTATTAGCTGTAAATATTTAAAAAAAAATCTTATCAGAAAATATATGTATATGTATATATATACAAAAATTGTATATATATATATTATTGTGTTATCCGAAATGTAAAAATTGTATTTGAATATATATGTATTAAAATAAATATTGGATGTAGCAATTTGTTTGTCGATTTCGAATTTTTTATTTCAATTTTTACCAAAATTAGTTGTTACAGGAAGAAATCCTGGAATTATACACCTCGGGATAGTTTCCTCCGTCTACCTGTATCATAGGGTTACCCAGGCCCGTGCGCACGGGAACGGTTTTGGGGAGTTCAAACCTCTCACATTGAGAATCTCTCCACGTTAATTTTGCATTAGCAGTATAGTCCTGTTAATGCACCCATTTGAGTCGCATTTTCACTAATGAATCAGATATCCATGCATTCTTTCATTTTAATTGAAAGATCAGGAAACACAGAAAAATTTTCAAAACCATGAGCTATGTCTGCGATGAATACGACATAAAATTGCGGAAGCCAAGATTCGCGTCATAACAGACTCAACGCTCGAATATATAAACTGATTCAGTTGAAGATTGTAGATCGATTTTTGAATCATCACAATATTTTATCAAATTTTGCTTGTCTCTTTCTCAAGGAAATGAAAAATTTTGATGAAAACTCTTGCTTGACTTTTTGAACTAAAATATTCAATTTTGTACAATGATTACCTTGATATCTAGGTCGAAAAAGTTCAACTTTGGCGAAAACGTATTGCCAGACGGGGTGAATAAAATTCACTCGAAGCTCTAGATATTTGCAATAAAGTTACGTTTCCGAATGTCTACCAATTCCTTTGCGTTCTGGCAGTTTTGCCTGTGACAAGAGCGACGAATGAACGCTCCATTTCAACTTTGTGTCGCCTCAAAACATACTTTAGATCCACAATGTCTGAAGATCGGCCAAATGGTTTAGCGGCCCTCGCTCTGTATACATCGCGGTGTCGTGGTCGATGCATACAGAGTTTTAATGAAATGTAACTAATTAAATGTTCTCTTATTCGAAAAAAGAATTTCTTGTTTTTATTGACTTTATGACTAACATGGCGAACAAAAGTTTGAAACCCTCCCTTGGATAATTCCTGCGTACGGGCCTGCGGTTACCAAATCACTTAATAATAAAATACGGATACTTCAAAATCGTAAACCTAACCTAACCACATAAAAAATTAAATAAATTACAATAATATATAATAAATTACTATATCATATAAAAATTTTGAAGCAATACCTAGAAATTAGCCAGCTAGTCATATATTATTATTCCAATGTACAATCAGCCCTAAAATATGGAATTTTTATGTGGGGAAGAATCTCGGATGTGGATAGATTCTTTTTGGACTAAATTTTGAGGAGCATTTTTCGAGTCATGTAGACAAATATTTAAAACCAATAAAATCATGGACAGTTTATAGCCCGGGAGCTGACCGTAAGAACGCGAGCCGATCAGCGGTACGCATAAAATATATTTTCCCTACTACTACTAACCATAGTCAATAGGATGGGGCTTTAGTGCCTCAACGCAGTGGGCACATATAACATGGGTGCTTTCTTGAAAGTAAAATTTTTGTTGACGAACTGTACCAACTTTGTCCTGCTTGGTAGGTAATTACTTTAAAATCTTTTATTCATTGAATAGAACAAAATAATATTTAAGTGCCTCGACGCAACAGGTGATAACACGGTGGCACGGATTTTTCAATGAATTTTCCCGTGTGCACGAACTATACCCATTCCGATCCGCTTAAAACTTTAACCAAATGAAAATTTAAACAATTTTATATACAAAAAAAAATAAGTGCCTCATTAGTTGCGGTTCTATATGCCTGGCAGGACGCCTAACATTTCGCGAGCTCCTATGCTACTATGTAGATAACTCTTCTTTCTAATTTTTTTTTTATTAATTTAATAATTAATTCTAATTAATTAAAATATCAAGCACTCTTTATGAATGACCTAAAGGTAATTTTGATCATATTTTTTGTATTAGAAAATCATTTTTTTATAACTTTCTTCGAAATTAAACTCCAAACATACTTCATTCATTCAATTCTCGACTTCTTTAACCATCCCTATCATTGGCTTCACTTCACAATTTTTTCGCTATTACCAAATGTATTTTTATTAATGTTTACATATTAATTTTACTTCAATAAATTTTTGCTACGCCTATGTAAATGTTCTATACCTGGTAGGCTGCCTGTCATCTCTTCAAGTTCTATACTTCCACGTGTACAGCTTGTTATTCTTATATTTTTATTATTGATTTAATAATAAATTCCAATTAATTGTAATATGAGGCGATCTCCTCAAATAATTCTAAAAAAATAAAATTTTTATATTTTTAATATTGATCTGAATTTCTGTTATTAATTAAATGCTACATTTTTTCAATCACAACTATTTTCGCCTTTTCTAAGGCCAATGATTCTCGATCACAATTATCGTAGAGATTTATGGGGAAAGATGAATAAATACTTCAATAATCTATTAATTGTCATTTAAGCATTTCTTACTTTATTTAACACAATGTACACAGGCTAATCTTAATTTATATTAATAGAAAAAGGTATAATCTTATTAGCAATATACTTAAATTAATTCATAAAAAACCTATTTACCTAATAAAATACGAGTTACAAAAATATATTTTTAAACATTATCATTCTTATTGTGATCATCGTCATCATCACTATCATCATTAACATTATCATCAATATTTTCGTCATCATCATTATGCTGATCATAATCTTCACGATCATACTCATCATTATTATCTATATTAATATCATTATCATTATCTACATTTTCATCAAGTTCGACAGCAACAATATCTTCAACAAGAAGAGGCGTTGGAGCACCTTCGAACCAAAGTGGTTCAATTCTATTTTCATTTTTGATCCATCCACATTCTTCTGGTGAACAAATAAGACAGTTCGCTACTGTAGCATTCTGCCACATCGAGGTGACATAAATTGTTCTCAATATTTTTTGCTTTAATGACTTCCAACATGGTGGAAGCTGGGAAGAATCAAATTTTTTTATGTTCTTAATAAAATAATCTGTGAGAGACGTTGACATAAATTGATTTTGAAATAGTAATAATCTACCGTCATTGACGTTATTACAATGAATTCCATAAAGTCTGCAAGTGTATTCTTGCAATATTGCCATACTTCTGAAATTATTAACTTCATCAATATTATTTAAGCTAGCGAATACTTGTTGTACCTACTTGTCTATTTTTCAATAGTTCCTTATAAGGCTTTACTTTTCCTTTCTTGTAGAAACTCGCTGTGTAGTCGCACCCAGTATAAGCATGAAAACCAGGCAAAGAACGACACACGAGATCTCCAAGTTTTGAAGCTAGTTGAGTGCAATTGATGGAATTAATAATATTCGATTTGGATCCTATTGAACTAAAATATATTTCTGATGCTGATAATTTGTGCATATTTCCTAATATAATCACAAGTACATCAATGTCGGAAGCTTTGACCATTACTTTAGGATTACCTGCCAATTTGCTCAAATGATATACAATTCGCGTGTCTGCTTCTTCGTGAAAACATTTAAAGTTAGCTTCCAATGTTTTTATAATGCTGTTATTTTCTAATTGATATGAAAAACAATCATTTTTATGTGTTATATAGATTTTTTTATTACGCAAAAATGGTGCAACATCATTGTTAGAGTAATATTCTGTTAAAAATGATACTAGAGCCTCTTTGAAGTTAATGTTTTTCAGAGCTTTGTAAAAATCGTTGGGTCTTGTCTGTGACGGTCCTACTATTGTATAAGGAGTATGAACTTCATTTCGGTTGAATCTTTCTATATCTTTGATGGAATTGGGAAAATACTGGTCAAATATGAGGTGAATTTCAGATGCTGAAGTTGTACACATTTTTGATAAAATTTGTTTTGCTATTTTATCGAAAGTTGGAGGAACTGAAGGGCCTAAATGATATAGAAAATAAAATCCATCAATTATATCAACGTCGATGCGTGTTGGTGCTGATTTTTCAGCACAAGTGAAAACAAACAATTGACTGAGTTAATTGTTGAAATACCATGTATAGGCAGTGTTGATAACTCTGTCACATTTCACATATGTACATACATATCTGACATATTTAACTGATATTCTCATATAATGCGCAAGTGTTGATGCGCAATCGTTTGTTTTTTTTTGACGTCATGTAAATAACAAAAGATATTCACTTTGATATTCCTATATTAATACATACATACTATAAAATTTGTACCTAATTAACGCCCTCGTGGGTAAACAGTGATGTTTACAAAAAAATGTTTCAAACAAAAGTTGTTTATTTTTTTGTAAGGAACATTTTTTACATTTAAACTTTTATTCTATCTCTAACGGTTTACAAGATGGGTACTACGGACCCATGACCCAATTGACCCATGTTGCTCATTTACGAACTTGACCTCACTTTTTACGTCCTAAGCACGCTGTAAAAATTTCAGCTTGATATCTCTTTTCGTTTTTGAGTAATCGTGACCACAGAATCGTAATCGGACGGACGGACGGACGGCCGGACGGACGGACGGACAACCGGAAATGGATTAATTAGGTGATTTTATGAACACCTATACCAATTTTTTTTTTGTTGCATCAATATTTTTAGGCGTTACAAACTTGGGACTAAACTTATAATACTATGTATATTTCATATATACATGGTATAAAAATACAGCACTTGCAATAGAAAAACTATCAGAAACACTCCGAAGTTATCCAACGCCGTAGCAAAACACGTGCACACTGCAGCAGAACTTGCCTAATAACTGACACGTCTGCCGTTGGCATCAGGGCTAAACAGCATCTATGTTTATCTTTTTTCACCATAAAGTCTCTCTCAGTAACACAGAATCTATGCTAGAGACCAGGCATAGAAAATATTAGGGACAAGATGGACAATGCCGAACGGTACTCTTCAAAATTTACCTGCGTGCAGCATACCCGCATGCTACGTACCCTTAGTACATACCTCTCAACTCGGAGTAGGGAAACGAGAAATTTTTTGGAGTGAGAAAGAAATCCTGATCTAAATTTAAGTCTAAAATAAAAATTATTTAGAATTATATTCATCAGAATAACCAATAGCGCAACTTAGTGATAATCACGGTATTTTTCATCATATAAAATATTTGATTTTTTATAATAAATATGAAAAATATTACACTCAGTTACGTTCTTAATTTAACGTAGAACAGTTGCTACCTGGAAAATGACACACAAATTCTTATATTTAATGACTTGAAGAGATGACAGGCAGCCTACCAGGTATAGAACATTTACATAGGCGTAGCAAAAATTTATTGAAGTAAAATTAATATGTAAACATTAATAAAAATACATTTGGTAATAGCGAAAAAATTGTGAAGTGAAGCCAATGATAGGGATGGTTAAAGAAGTCGAGAATTGAATGAATGAAGTATGTATGGAGTTTAATTTCGAAGAAAGTTATAAAAAAATGATTTTCTAATACAAAAAATATGATCAAAATTACCTTTAGGTCATTCATAAAGAGTGCTTGATATTTTAATTAATTAGAATTAATTATTAAATTAATAAAAAAAAAATTAGAAAGAAGAGTTATCTACATAGTAGCATAGGAGCTCGCGAAATGTTAGGCGTCCTGCCAGGCATATAGAACCGCAACTAATGAGGCACTTATTTTTTTTTGTATATAAAATTGTTTAAATTTTCATTTGGTTAAAGTTTTAAGCGGATCGGAATGGGTATAGTTCGTGCACACGGGAAAATTCATTGAAAAATCCGTGCCACCGTGTTATCACCGGTTGCGTCGAGGCACTTAAATATTATTTTGTTCTATTCAATGAATAAAAGATTTTAAAGTAATTACCAAGCAGGACAAAGTTGGTACAGTTCGTCAACAAAAATTTTACTTTCAAGAAAGCACCCATGTTATATGTGCCCACTGCGTTGAGGCACTAAAGCCCCATCCTATTGACTATGGTTAGTAGTAGTAGGGAAAATATATTTTATGCGTACCGCTGATCGGCTCGCGTTCTTACGGTCAGCTCCCGGACTATTATGGTATATATGCATACGAACTGTTGACACACATGAAGCAAAAGCAATACTTTGTTGCGAATATCAAAATTTTTTATAATACCTACAAGATCTCTGATTATACCATGTATATATGAAATGTGCATAGTATATTAAGTTTAGTCCAAAGTTTGTAACGCCTAAAAATATTCATGCTACGAAAAAAATTTTGGTATAGGTGTTCATAGAATCACCTAATTAGTCCATTTCCGGTTGTCCGTCCGTCTGTCCGTCTGTGGACACGATAACTCAAAAACGAAAAGAGATATCAAGATGAAATTTTTATACCGTACTCAAGACCTAAAAACTGAGGTCAAGTTCGTAAATGAGCAATATGGGTCAATTGGGTCTTGGGTCCGTAGGACCCATCTTGTAAACCGTTAGAGATAGAACAAAAGTTTAAATGTAAAAAATGTTCTTTATAAAAAAATAAACAACTTGTTGGATTGATTTAAAATGTTGCGCCATATATGTGTAATATAATAAGTGTCGCCAACTATATGTATAATACTGTAATATAATAAATAAAAAAGATAGTTGTTTCCGTATTCTCAACATAGATACACGTGTTATTTTTAATCATTCTCTGCAAAAGATAGTAATAAAGTTAACACAACTTTTGTTTGAAAATTTTTTTTGTAAACTTCACTGTTTACCCACGAGGGCGCTTATTAGGAGCAAATTTTATAGTATGCATTAATATGGGAATATTAGTGTGTCTTATAGTAGCTATTTAAAAGTGGATATCTTTTTTTATTAACGTGACGTCAAAAAACAAACGATTGCTTCATCAACACTGTCTATACATGGTATTTCAACAATTAACTCAGTCAATTGTTTGTTTTCACTTGTTTTAAATTATAATTATATATCGGACTTGATTTTTTGAACAATCACTGGTTTACACTGGATACAAATTACATATACCAAAAACTGCCACGTGAAATCCAATGTATTAATGAAATAAACAAATTTAAAAAGTGTTAAAAAACTATTTGTTGGATCTGGAACCATATAATTTTTCAGAAATGTTAAGATAAAACTTGAAACAAAACATACCATAACTATAAATATTATCGAGGATAATAAATGAGAAGAACTCTAGGATATTTCGAAATAAATTTCGATTTTTGCCCCAATTTCCCAGATCAATTTTTTTATTTTATAAATACGTATTTCGACTACCAAGTAGTCATCAACAGTATGAATTAGCTAATCGTAATTACTCTTATTATTATATATGTTAATCGTTGCTAATTTGGTTGCGGACTCATGATGACTGCTTGGTAGTCGAAATACGTATTTATAAAATAAAAACAAGTGAAAACAAACAATTGACTGAGTTAATTGTTGAAATACCATGCATAAATAGTGTTGATTACTCTATCACATTGCACATACATATAAAATTTATATAGTACATACTAGACAATTTACGTCTAATTTGCGCCCTCGCGGGTAAACAATGATGTTTACAAAAAAATGTTTCCAACACAAGTTGTTTATTTTTTGATAAGGAACATTTTTTACATTTAAAGTTTTGTTCTATGTCTAACAGTTTACAAGATGGGTCCTACGGACCCAATTGACCTATGTTGCTCATTTACGAACTCGACCTCACTTTTTTTGTTCTGAGTACGCTGTAAAATTTTTAGCTTGATATCTTTTTTCGTTTTTGAGTTATCGTGTCCACAGACGGACGGACGGACAACCGGAAATGGACTAATTAGATGATTCTATGAACACCTATACCAAAATTTTTTTCGTAGCATCAATATTTTTAAGCGTTACAAACTTGGGACTAAACTTAATATACTATGTATATTTCATATATACATGGTATAAAAACTGATATAGGAAATTATGTCAAAAAGCGAAATTTTAGATTTAGGGTTGAAATTATTTATACCTCATTTTCAACTTTGATGTTGAATTTTTTTAACATGACTGAAGAAATACAAACTAATGATTGCTTTAAAATAGCGCGATGGGTGGGATGTGATTAAAATACCAAAAGTCTTGGAATAAATAGAAAGTTTAGTGTCTCGATTGTTTGTGATCGGTGTTAAACATATGATTGAAACAAATAAAGTCGATGAAGAGACCAAATTATTACAAAATTGGATGAATTTTCTTTGTTCTGATTTGGAGATAAAAAACTATTGTAATGACACAGTTGCCCATCAGTACAAATGGTATGACACTGAATGCAAACAAAAGAGACGAGAACTGAAAAATTAATTACGGTAGGGTCAATTCGGCAACAGTAGTTCACTTTTTTTTATGCACCCCTCACTTGATTTAGAAGATTGCTAGGAAGATGCAAATAGGAGTAGTGTATAATGTAACTAATATATATTGATTATTTAATGCGATTTAGTTCAACAGAGTAATATATTGGGAGATAAGCAGTGCTTAAAAAAAAAACTGTTTTGAGCCACTGTGTACTGGGGGTCAGATACAGTGAATAGGCCCTCAGTTTACAGTGAATCAGGCAAGTTCACAGTGAATCACCAATAATATAAGGCAAATAATACTGCTGTTTTTGTATTTTAAGCAGTCTTTATTTATTCATTTTCTGGAGTTGATTAGTTTGCTTAAATAAAGTGTCTACTTCTGGCAAAATTTGGCAATTCATCCACCCTATTGGAGTTACAAATCCAAGAGTGCATTCTTTATCATAAAATCCTAATAGCTTTTTCTAGGGAATACCACCACCGGGGGTAACGCTACTCCACTCGCACTGATAATACAACAGGTGGTAACAAGTGTGCATCTTTCATCACTTGTTACTTTGCCTATACTTTTACGACCTTTTGGTGTGATTACTTTCTGCGGTTTTTGGACCGTGGTTGTAGAAATTTCGTCCAGAATAAATATTCTTATTCCCTCTGCAAGTGCCGGACTTCTTTTCATTTGGTTTTATAAGTTGTTATAGAATTTTCCTACTTTTGTTATATTGAATGCCGTTACTCTTGCGACTCTGCACGCTTCAGGTTTTCTTAAAGTAAGTTCTGGATTTCAACTTTTAAAATTTTAAAGCCAGTTCTTTCCTGCCATTTCGTTTTTTTCCATAAATCTGGCATTTTCAAATTATTGAAAAGAACCTTCGACATTCCTTCGTACTTAATCCGTAAAAGAGTAACGCACAGTATTTAAAATAATCTCAACATTTTTTCTGGCTCTTCACTGAAAACTTTATTAACGCTATAGTTTGGCGTTAAACGAGCCATCTTAAAGAAGGCAATTAACGAAAAATAAAGCATTTTTTAAAATTTTCTAATAGTAAAATAATGTACTTATTATTAGTTGACATAATAAGTACACAGTGGATCATGAACCACTGTGACCTCAAGTGATTTGAGCCACTGTGTACAAAACTGCCATTTTGGAATTAAGCTACACCACGCGCCGTAGTTTTGCGTGAATCGAAGTTCAGTATTTACCAAAATAACCTCAATTAAACTTATTTTCCAGTAAAACTAACAATACCTTGATATGACGAAATTTTCGTGAATAAATACAAAGTATATCTTACCTTAAAATTCACTTTTTCTATCGTCAAAACAAAGAAACACTCATAACATGACATATCTACATCGCAGGCGCAAGCAGACTGCATGTGATATCTACGCATAGAAAGGCCGTCTAAAGCATGAAAGAGACAGAACGATATCTCTTATAGTTTTTAAGCAATGCCTACTGCGCCAGTGTTCCCGCTATAGCCTCTGTTGCCGCCTTAACCCTATGTATATTTTGGCTTCACAGAATAGATTAACAAAGACAAAAATCGAATATAGAAAAATAGAAATAAATGGCCATTATTATGTTGTAAATACGTGCCAGGATATTAAGCCATGCGCATGAATAACTGCTTTCGCATTTATTATGCTTGTCAATCTAGTGGCGTATTTTCAAAGGTATTTGTAACCACAAATATCCATAGATTGGCTGATCTTTAAATATTATAATTAAATAATAGCAGTTCAAAGATGGTAGTGTGAGTATACGGATTTTTTCCAAAGGTGTGATACTTAAGGGAAGCTTAAGTTTTTTTTTCAGATTTTGTACCAGATGGTTTCATTGTTGGCAAATAGTAGACAAGGCAAACAAAAGAACCGATTGCTGTGTTTGCAACGTGTCAGCCAATTATATGAAACAGATCGTTTGTGTTGAATTTACAATTGACTTTATCTTTTGTTTGTATTAATTGCAAATCCGATGTATAATAACCTTTCACGATCACTTTTTTTTGCCATCGAAAGATAGTTTTGAAAACGCAGAATTTTTTTTTCTATACTCTTACCATCTGAACAAGTTTGACAGTCAATATTATCCATTTTGCTCTATTATCGAAGGTAAAATCTTAAACACCTGATAAAACGAAAATCTTTACGTGGAAATAACGTTTTTTAGTTTTTTGAAAATTTCAAATGCCCACCATTTCAAAACTAGTCGGCCGATTTTGCTCATTTTTGAACTCGTTTTTCTGGGTATACCCAGTTTCAACAAGATCCCTTAATTTTTCCCAGCAGTATTTAATTTCGTATATAATTATGTATAATTAAATGATAAGGTATAAATGTTTTTTTCGGGACCACATACATTACAGAAGCATAATTTTATTTTCACCAAACTTGATAATCCATAAGAATAGTAAAGAAGTAAATGGATGATTCATAGCAAATTTCAAAATTTATAAAATTTCAAAATTTATAAAATTTCACATTGAATTTATTGTACATCTGAAAATAGATTGAGTTGCGAGAGCACAAGAATATAAAGTGATCATATTTGTAGTTCGAAAAACAGTCTAAAATTTAATGCTAGGACTATGTGATTGATATAGAAAGAGAAATAAAGGTAAAACCATGGTCGACCTACTTATGTTTTTGATAATGAACCGATTTTGATGTTTAACATCTCAAGTTTTTCGTAATCGAATCTAGAAAAAGGTCCTTCAATTAGTTTGTGACCCTTCCCTACTCTCTTTTTCGAAAATTCGACTTTTATGCCCCCGAATTGTTGAAACGTGTTAAAAATAATAAATGAAGTTACCAATCTGGAAATAAATTTCGATTTCTTGCCCCAATTTCCTAGATCAGTTTTTTGTATTTTATAAATACGTATTTCGACTACCAAGTAGTCATCATCAGAATGAATTAGCTAATCTTAATTACTTTTATGTTACCCGTTGTTAATTTGGTGGCGGACTGCACATCGATGTTTTCGTGTACCTACAATTTATACTGTTCAAAGTATCTGCCAAATTGTAGTGTTATTGACGTCAGCCAATCAGCTTCCATTAGGTGACTAGTGATTGGCCAATGAGCATGATCTTTCTGCGCAACGACATTAGAGTATTTTTTTGACGTTTAAAATTTGACGTTTATGAAAAAATAATAAATTACAAATCAAACCTAAATTAAAAAATTATAAATAAATCATGAAAGTAAATAAGATTTTAATTTCACAACGTATTACCAATTTTAGAAATTCAACCTTGATTTTGCAATTTTTATTAAAGCCGAATTTGGAATAGGTCCCTTGTACAAGTTCATTGTTTCATTACCCAGTTCTTGAATGTAGATACTTTCATAAGCGTCTAATTCACAAGGATTGGGTACTGATTTTAGAAGTTTTAGGTTCGATTTGTCAATTTTATGGTCATTTTCGATAACGTGAGCGGCTACACATGATTTTGCTATTCTTACGTATTTGATTTGTTCTTTAAATCTTCTAAAAATTTGTCTTCTACTTTGACCTACATATTTCTTCGAACAATTTTGACATCCAATGCAATATATTCCCGATTGTTCTTCGTTGTTAACTTTATCTTTCGGATTTCACCAATCTGGAAGATTTTGGTGTCTGCTGAATTCGAATCTGATCATAAAAAATGTGAAAATTCCAAATGGTGGCAGAAAAATACAATTCTTAGCCGAAATCGCTATTTCTCCCCCATTAAATCACCCCTGTGAAAGTGAAATCGATAGATTGATGAAATTTAAGCAAAAAGTGTCATTTAAGTATATTTCGAGAAGTCAATACTTACCGAGATGTTGACGATTTAAATTCGGGATATTTAACGATAAATAACTAAAAAATTGGACGTTTTTTGAAAAAAGTAATTTGTACACTTTTTAAAGTAGTATAATAAACCTTGAAAATGAAAAATTTTTCATTTCATTTGCACGAAAGTTAACTAAGTTATAATGAAAAGAAAGTATCTCGTACCATTTTTTTTATTTTTTATTCAGCACAAGAACTGATGAATTTACCACGGGAACTAAAATTAATGCTTCTTCGTGTCTTCATCGTTAAATAGCTCGAAAACTAATAAAGTTACAAAAAAAGTTTGGGAGGTAAAATTTTCTGCGGAAAAAGAGCTAAATTTTTTCCTTGTAAACTTTTTTTTCGCAACTTTATTATTTTTCAAGTTATTTGACGATAGAGACAATTTTTCGTTTTTTTTTCTAGATTTTTTTTTTTTGCATTTAAATTGCAATCGGACTCTGTCGGTCCAGGCCAATCTTCTATCAAATGTTTAACACTTCCTACAGCATCACTCAATACAAACATTCTCAGGCCGTCAACTTTCTTAATACTCCATCTAAACCCATACATTCGAAAATTCATTCATTCAATACACCTAACGTTCCCTCAATCATTCCTATTACGGTAGATGATTCGCTTTCAGAGATATTCAACTCTCCTGGTTCCTAGTTCGATATTTAGCATTGACTTTATAGTTATACATAGACTAAGCATGGCCGATCTTTCCGTACAGTGAGAAGCGTGCCAACATCTGAGGTAATTGCTGAGGTCAGCTAGGGATTTTAAAAAAAATACATTTATCAAAAGAATATAGGGACATTTATCAAAAAAACATACATTGAATGTCAAATTTTCATATCACAAAATGTCAGAGAATATATCGGTAAACAAATGTTTTACATAAAACATCGTGATTTCACTGAACTTTTTCGCTTTTTAACTTAAAAAAATACGAATCTACAATGGATTTGGCCTAAGCAATTACCTCAGATGTTGGCACGATTGAAATCGTTGGACACTCAGTCTATGTAATGTAATGTCAATGATATTAAGATAAGAATGTTTCAGTTAGAGCTATCACAAATTAGTATGCCGTTACCAACAACATATACTACCTTCCACTAAAATGTATAGTAATTTGTGATACTGCAAACTAAATGGAAATAATTCATATAAATGTAACCATTTTTTTAATTAAAAAAATTATAAAGATATTATAAATATATATACATAATTTATAAAAAATCAATAAAACAAATAAATAAATAATATACATAATGTAATTTTATAAAATTTCTTCATAATTCTGGCTTTCATACACTAGTTCCGTGGTTGCCTCCAACTTCTTATTTGTTGCTTTTTGAAATGAAAACTTCTTTGACCGCGTTAACTGACTTTTGGTAGGACTATAACTTATGAATTTGTGCTAGCTAGTAAGAGACGAGCATACCACGTTGAAAAAAAAATCTAAAAATAAAAATTTAATAACTACAATCAAATAAATTCATTGTTATCAAAAACGAGTAAAAATACTTTTTTTTTTATATTATCGCGACCTTTTTCGTATCCAACCGCATCGGTTGATTGTTTTTTTAAATCTATACTCCCTGAAAGCTTGCTGCTTCTTAGCACCTCCTCGCCAAATACACTTCTCGCTAATTTTTTACAAATTTAGCAGGCTTGGCTAAAATTTGCCAAGAAGCAAACAACCCTTCAACAATAGAAATATTTTCACCCAAATAACTCTTCAAGGAATCTCTAAATGTTTAAAGATTTCATCTGCTGTTGCTCGACCATGGAGGGAAAACAATCCGAAACACTCTTTCTTCACCGTTAAATCGTCAAAAACCATCCGGACAAAGACAAACACTTGAGCTATATCGCCAACGTTCGTTGAATCGTCCAATTGTATTGAAAAACAGTTACACTTTTGCAAATCTTCGTCAATTTGAGTATAAATATTATCACTCAACATTTGAATTCTTCTGGCGATTCTGGAGTTTTGAAGACGTATTAAAAAGTTCATTTGTGAAGCTCAGAACAATTCTTTTTATGGCATCACCATGTTGAAACGGCAGCATTATTTTCTCAATATCATTCGATACTAAGAATGAAATTCGCATAGCTGTTTTTACTGACTGATCAATGCACTCTATAACTTCGTACTTCAATAATAATTTTTTTGCCTCGATGTAGTTTTTTCGGTCCTGTCCAATAATTTTGCTAAACGTAATACGATAACTGTTATAATGTTTTTCATGATTGCATATAATCCTTCCCACTGCTCATTATAGAAGCGTTTTTATATGTTTTTCTGTACTGCTTCTCCAAAAGCCATGTTTCGCATTCGTTTAACTACACTGTTTATATTTAAGAAAATTTGAACTTGTCGGTACCTCTGCAAATCAAATACTGACTTTAAAATTTTGGAAATACGACATTTGAAATTACGACATGACTGATACGCCCAACTTATGCGCGATTCAAATATGTTACTTTGTCCCTACAATATTGTGTAAATAAATTTTAAAAGGGTTATTAAAAAGATATTTTTTTCTACCTGTCTCATTACTATTGGAGAAACTGAGATAGAAAGAAGAATCGTATACTCGTCTCACTTCCTCCTCTATGAACAATGCGTACTTGGATAAAGTAACTTACAATGTAGTTTATGGCACACAATAAAGTTATAACAATGGTGACTTCGACTTAAAATAACTTGCCATATCTGCTCTATAGCAGGCATGGGCAAACGAGAAGCCCCTCATACTTTTGTATCTAAAATACGAGTAAGACAGTGACAACCTAACCAGTGACAACCAAAAGTTCGAGTAAGACAGAGAGACAACATTTTTTGTCTACCTATCTCATTACATAAGAGAAACTGAGATAGGTAGAAGAGTCGTATACCCGTCTCGCTTCCACCTGTATGAGCAATGCGGACTCGGATAAAGAGATACACAATAAAGTTTATGGTCACAATAAAGTTATAACAATGGTGATTTCGACTTAAATAACTCGCCCATGTCTGCTCTATAGTCTATAGTACAACACAATTAATACACTGATAATATATGATACAAGGCAATAATATATTAATATATTATACAAGGCACAACACATACCCTGACCCACCTCTTCGAAAATATCCCTATCTGTTTGATTGCTTTCGATTTGAGGATAGGCTTCGAGGTGGTTTTGAGTGATATACAAAACTTTTGTTTACGAATTTATTGACACAGAATGGTAATTAAAATAATTCTACAATTTTATTAAATCCGTTGAAATAAACTCAAAATATATACATTAACAAATACAAAACGATAAACTACACTAATAAACACAAAAATATAATTGATTTATTCGATGATTGCTTGGATAATCCAAGTTGATTATAGCCACGTGCACTTTTAACGCTGTTGTTAACTAGATTGATTCTGATGGCGGTCGATGCTCACTGATCACCAACACCCATTGATGAAGGTCCCGCTGATTGGCTGGCAGCCATGATGGTAGGAATGCTCAATTCAACAAACCACCGAATTTGGAGTCGATTGAAATGAGCATATAAAGTGAGAAGAAAGAAAAAAAAAGAAGATATTACAATTTTGCATCCAGTGAGATTTGAACCGGGGACCTTTTGGTTGTCAGTCAGATGATCTACCGACTGCGTCACCATGACTCTTGATATTAGTAGCGATAAAATAGTATCTGTTGTAGATACTTTAAACATACTCCCCCCCTTGCGCCAAAATATTTGGAGCAAGATATAATGTTCCAACCAGGGCACTATTCAGTTTCTTCCTGGGATGTGGAGTTCAGAATTGGAAGTGGACAGAGCTTGACGATGGGCCGTTTGAGGATCGTAGTAGCGGTCTTCAAGGTAACAACTCTTACTAAATTGTCCAAGCCGGTGTGTAGTTGAATTACTCGTCCTAAAGGCCATTTTGACGGTGGATATCTCTCATCAACCACGAGAACTATAGAGCCAATTTCAATATTTAATGACGGGAATCGCCACTTATATATCGCTTGTTGTTGCTGGAGATATTCTCTAGACCACTTGACCCAGAAACTATCGATAATTTGTCGAGTAAGTTGCCAACGACTTAATCTAGGCATAGAAACGTTTTCCAGATTCGGTTCAGGAATAGAAGATAAAGGACCCCCGATAAGAAAGTGACCTGGTGTTAGAACTGATAAGTCCTCAGGATCTTCTGTTAGTTGACAAAGGGGTCTTGAATTTAAAACAGCTTCTATTTGAGAGAGGACGGTAGTAAATTCTTCGTAAGTCAGTGATAAATTCCCAACCACTCGCTTTAAATGATACTTAACCGATTTGACACCGGCTTCGAAATGACCTCCAAAATGAGATGCAGAAGGGGGATTAAAATGCCAATCTGTCCCATCGTTTGCTAACAATCTGCGGAACTTTTCTGATTCTGAAGATGATGCAGTAAAAAGACGTTTGAGTTCCGCATCAGCTCCCACGAACGTAGTACCACAATCACTGGTGAGTGTTGAGCAAAGACCTCGACGTCCAGTGAATCGTTTGTAGGCAGCTATGAAAGCATCAGCTGAGTAGTCTGATACTAATTCCAAATGAATTGCAGATGTTGCAGAGCAGATAAATAAACAAACATAGCCTTTGTAACTCTTTGCATTCCTTCCACGCCAAGTTTTGATAATGAATGGTCCAGCATAATCCACCCCAGAATTTGTAAAAGGACGCGTTGGTGTAACTCGGCGAGGCGGAAGTTGACCCATTAGTTGTTGAGCTCTCTTACCGCGATAACGAGAGCAGATAACGCACCGTAAAATTTCCTTTCTCACAGAAACTCGGCCTCCAAGGATCCAAAAGCGTTGTCGTATAGTGGCCAATGTGTTGCGTGTACCACTATGCAATAACCGTAGATGAACATCCCAAATAACTAGTCGTGATAAAGTTGAATCCTTGGGTAAGATGTACGGATGCTTCATATCATATTCTAGTGATGACTGATCCAGTCGACCACCTACTCGAAGTAAGCCATCTTGATCCAGAAAAGGATTTAAATTTCGTAGAGTACTAGAATTTGTGATGGATAGCTTTCTAGTAAGTTGATTAATCTCATTCGAAAATGAAATGCGTTGAACAATGCCAACCCACAGTAACAAAGCTTCGTGAAGCTCGAGTGGAGAAAGATTGTTTGAATTTGGAGTAGGTTTGATAGAGCGAAGCTGATTAAGATACCTTTTTATCCAAGCTGTGATGCGCAAAAGACGATTTAATTTAGAGTAACGCTGCAGGAGGTCCGGTTCCGGAATGATCTGTGATATGTAGCTTTCCTTTTGAGACTTCATCTCTGAAATTGCGGCTGATGAAGACGAGCAAATTCCATCAGGCCATTGATCTGCCGGTAGTGAGAGCCAATCAGGACCCCTCCACCAAAGTGGATGATTATTTAAAACCGCCGGTGAAATTCCTCGTGAGGCACAATCAGCTGGATTTTCCTTTCCAGAAATAAATCTCCATCGAGCAGATGGTAGATTCTCTTGAATAAAACTGACTCGATTTCGAACGAATTCCTTCCACTTAGAACAATGGGATGTAATCCAAGTCAAAGCCACAGACGAATCTATCCACAGCCATATTGGTACATTCTCAATGACCAAAATCTTTTGAACATACTGAGCTAACTTGACGAGAAGAGTAGCGGCGGTGAGCTCCAAGCGAGGGATAGTCATTTTCTTCAGGGGTGCTACTTTGGTTTTAGCACACACGAAATTGACATCGGTACAATTTGCGGTTTCAACCCGAATATAAATGACCGCACTCATAGCAAACTGCGATGCATCAGAAAATCCGTGCAACTGAATTGATGACGATTTGATTATTCCCAGAAATCTCGGAATTGAGACATTTGACAACTCTTGAAATTGGATTTCAATTGCACGCCATTGGTTTTCCAATTGAGTTGGTAGCGGATCATCCCAATTTGACTTAATTAACCACAACTGCTGCATGAAAATTTTTGCTTGGATGATGACTGGCGAAATGAATCCAAGAGGGTCAAAGACTTGAGAAATTCTGGAAAGAACATTTCTCTTTGTGACCTGTTGAACAGTGTTAGATGTTACAGAAAATTGAAACTGATCGCTCGACGGTTTCCATAATAAACCTAGCGTCCGAACTGCTGATGATTCATCGATGATGATTGTTGGTTCCTTAGCATGACGTTCATGGAGAATGTTGGATAATACACTTGGAACATTACTTATCCATTTTTGAAGTGGAAAGCAGCCTGCATTACAGAGACTATCTACCTCTTTAATAATTCGAAGGCATTCTGATAGAGAATCTGCTCCACCGAAGATATCATCCACGTATCGTCCTTTAGTAAGTGGTCCAATTGCTAATGGAAATTGATGTCCATGGTCGATTATAAGTTGATTAATTGTTCGTAATGTTCGTAACACTCCATGGTGTGGAAGATAAAATATTGGTTTACCTTCCACTAATGTCGGTGATGCTTTGGACATGTGAATAAGTGCTTCGTACTCGCGTAGAAATTCTGAGTATAAGTGACGATATTCAGGATTAGAGTTCAACTTATGTTGTAGTGATTGAATCATCTTGATAGCCGAAGATCGAGTATTACCAAGTTTCTTTGGTGAGCCTTTGAGAGGTAACCGAACGATATACCGACCGGTTTCATTTCGAGAAACGGTAGACACATATTGCTGTTCACAATCTTCCTCCTCGAGTGATAATTCTGATCCTTGATTCTCAGTAATGGATTCTTGAATCCAAAACTGTTCCAGTTGTTTATCGAGGTGGAAGTCCAATGAACAATGATGAATTTTGGCGATTGAAACTGGTGAATCTTGAGCCACTGGACCTGACAAGATCCATCCGAATATAGTTGATTGAGCAATAGGGGTGAGAGGAGGTCCTTTGATAGTTTCAGCAAGAATAATGCTGCCATAGATTTCAGCCCCAAGAATCAAGTCGATAGATCCCGGTTTCATAAATAATGGATCTGCGAGTCTAAGACCACTGATATGAGCCCAGCTGGATTTGGATGGTTTCATTGATGGTATTTGATTAATAAATGGGTTCACTGATAACAAATTGTTTGTTACGAAATGAAACAAACTACAATTTGTCCAAGTTTCACCACGTGATCACTTCACTTCAATGTTTTTCACAAACAAAAGTTTCTATTATTTTCCGGAAATGAAACCAACGCCCTAATCCTATTTATCCGGCTCGAAGGACCAATGTTTGATTGCTTTCGATTTGAGGATAGGCTTCGAGGTGGTTTTGAGTGATACACAAAACTTTTGTTTACGAATTTATTGACACAGAATGGTAATTAAAATAATTCTACAATTTTATTAAATCCGTTGAAATAAACTCAAAATATATACATTAACAAATACAAAACGATAAACTACACTAATAAACACAAAAATATAATTGATTTATTCGATGATTGCTTGGATAATCCAAGTTGATTATAGCCGCGTGCACTTTTAACGCTGTTGTTAACTAGATTGATTCTGATGGCGGTCGATGCTCACTGATCACCAACACCCATTGATGAAGGTCCCGCTGATTGGCTGGCAGCCATGATGGTAGGAATGCTCAATTCAACAAACCACCGAATTTGGAGTCGATTGAAATGAGCATATAAAGTGAGAAGAAAGAAAAAAAAAGAAGATATTACAATTTTGCATCCAGTGAGATTTGAACCGGGGACCTTTTGGTTGTCAGTCAGATGATCTACCGACTGCGTCACCATGACTCTTGATATTAGTAGCGATAAAATAGTATCTGTTGTAGATACTTTAAACACTATCACTCTTGTCGAACCTTGGTTTATTCCCCAAAAAGAATTTGTAAGCATCTTACAAAAAAGAGTTAATAATAGTTAACTAATAAATTCATTATCAGAAACGAGTAAATATACCTCGTATAGACTGGACCTTTATGTGGTCTAGTCTCAGCATCGGTACATTGCTCTTATTTCTGTTACTTTTCTTGCCCGTTAATGTGCTGCTCTTTAAAATTTCTTCTGAAAAAATACTCCTAGTAGCATTTTTTACGAATATGGATGATTTGCAGAGATTGAACCACGAAGTAAACACCGCTTGGTCTATTAAGATATTTTCACCCAAATAAATCTGCAAGAAGGTAAAAAATGGAATCAACCAAAATGAATATATATTTGTAAGATAACGAACTATTCCAAATATATATTTAAGCAGCGGTTTTAACGCGTTATAACGAAGTTTTTATTAATTTAATTTATTTTTAGTAAATTTGATATTTTAACGAATTCGTGTCTGCCAAGAAGGGAGAGAAGATACAGGGTTTGCACTTCAGAGCTACCCGTCTCCTTGAGAGACATAAATCTTCACAAGGCAGCTAAGTTTTTTGAAGAAAGTTCACTGACTTGTGGCCGTGCAGTCAGTACACCCGTCAGTCCACGCGACGTCTGTAGGTCCGTCTGTTTTCTGAGTCAGGGGTACGTTAGTCTGTCTGGTGTCCTGGTTGAGCAGGCTCCGTCCCTGCACCGCAGCGATGTGTAACCTACTTAAAGAAAATAATTTATTTTATTATTATTATTATTTAATTTGATATTTTAACGAATTCATGCCTGCCAAGGGGAGAGAGAGGACACAGGATTTACATCCCAAAGCCATCCATCTCCTCGAGAGACATAAATTTTCACAAGGCAGTTGGCAGCTACGTCTTTTGAAGCAAGTTCATTGACTTGTGACCGTGTAGTCTGTACGTCCGTCAGTATGTCCGTCTGTTTTTCGAGTCAGAGGTACGTTAGTCTGTCTGATGTCCTGGTCGAGCAGGCTCCGTCCCTGCACTGCAGCGACGTGGAACCTACTAAAAGAAAAATAAAAGAAACTTCAAGGGCTTTCACTTAAAGACTGATGCTATCTCAATGTACGAAAGGTGCCTATGATGACAACCTTCTGCATGGCATAGATAAGGTGGCGAAGTTGAGACCTGCAGACCGGAATATGAGAAATCGTCTCGAGAGTGTTCTTGTAGGAGATCAAAATATTTAGTCCGTTTTTGCTCCTTCTTCGAGACTATGTTCGTTTTTCGATGACGTACATAGTATTGGATCAGATATCCTGGAGCACTATATCAGGCTTAGTAGCGGAGAGCTGCCTGGAAGTTGGGAACGAAAAATTACTGCATATAATGCATTTCTCGTCGACTCGATGGGTCACCTTCATACTTGTGTCTCAGGAAGTAGTACAGAACGCGGAGGGCAGCGTTATGGCGATGTATGTAGGTGTTCGTGGCATAATAAGGACATGCCGAGATGAGTTACATCAGTGTCTTCGGCTGAGATTTGCACGCTCTGCACATAGCTTCCTTACATACATACTTTTGGTGAGTAGCGTGGCTATCACACCATCTTGGGCAGCCATGACAAAACCTTCTGTTTCGGATTTGAGTCCAGCTGATGAAGTTTAACAATAGACCTTGTGTTTGTATGAACTCGTATATTTTATTTATTTCGCTAAATACGCACCTAAAACAAACATAAAAGATCCTATAAACTTGGATCCTATTTTTGAACATTATAGAAAAAAAAGAAAACTGTATTTTTGTTACCAATAACAATAGGTTTCAACTTTAATATAACTTTTATATTTACTTGCGTCCCTGATTACTTAGTTTATCTAAAATATTTACCATGCCGCCTGAAACATTCTGTATATTTTCAAAATAGTATGTACAGTCAAACCTGAGATAGAGGTAAACGAGAAAAATCTATAAGTGAGAAACAAAAACTTGTATAAACGACAGTCGTTTTTCCTACCCTGACCTCTATAACTGAGAGTCTCTCTTTCCTGTACCTCTATAGGTGACAATTCAAAAATTGCTATGTATGACAATAAATTATGCTTCACTATGCTTATAACTAAATATTTTGAATAATTTTAATATACCTCTCTAAATGAGACAGACCAATCCTGTGTCTTTATAAACTAGAAACGAATTATTGAGAAACTTATATAAGGAATGCATAGCTAGTAAAGGAGCACAATCTCTTATGGATGTTTCATTCAAAAATTGCCCACAAAATAGCATTAAATAAAATAGTTAGAATAGCTTTCTTGTATAGCAAAAGAGTTTTTGATGTAAACTTCTCTATCCTTCTCTAATAACTTGTTTAGATCTCTATCTTACTCTTATTACTTTGAGTATTTTTTTGAAAACTTACACTTTGGCTACAGCTACGCCATCCTTATTTAATGCTTTTCTATGTACACTTTTTGATACATTAAGATGGTTCTCCTTTACCTCCACATTCTATAGTCCAATCACCGAAGTTATGCATTGGGCACCACACCGTATAGCCAGTTATTACATTAGGGATTCCTTTGTTTTTCTGTGGAAAAAAAATTTGTTTCATTTAATTTTGCAAATAACATGTCAGTTAATATTATTTGACACAGGTTGAAACAACATTTCATCACACTTGTTATTACTGGTAAAAATAAGCAAAAAAAAACTGTTATGTGGATTAAAAGTTCGGGCAGCGAAACTTTGGGGTTTTTCTTTTCACATCAAAATAAGTATTTTTTGGAATTTTTTACTTTCGCGGAGTGGTGCAACATGTCTAACCAACAAAATGGCGTCAAAAATGGAATTTTTTTTCAAAAATTTTATCATTTTTATTTTACATTCGCAAGAGGAGACATATCCAAATTTGGTAGGTTTGTAGTCAATGATAAGAACTACTCATATTTTTTTGGGGTGGTTTCGTCCCTTCCCCTCCCAGTTATATATATATGTATACATACATATGGTAAAACAGTTCATTTGACTGTAACTTGATTAATAGTAGGTTTTATTACTTACAACTTTCGGTTAAAATTTTAGCGAAATCCGTTAAATGGTTTGTCCAAAATTTCCAATTTAGTGAATTGTTTAAATTGTTTAGTGAATTGTAGCATTTTTTATTATCTTTCGATTTTATAATAAATAACTTACCCGTAAAATGACTTCTTGATCTATATTTTTGCGAAAAACGGAAAATTTAACACTTTCTGAAAATAATGGCTTGGGGGGTGTATGGACTGGCTTTGGGGGATGTTTTTTGCTTTGGCTTCAGAAAAAAGGTCCGTACGGTTCAAAGCAAAATTTTTAGGTTTTAACCCCCGTGCTATTAGGGGAAACGGGTGTATGGAATAGAGGTATTTTAAAAGATTTAAAAAAGAGGTCAAAATAGTTTAAATGCTAAAGTAACCCAAAACTTTAGATGTTTGCATTAATATAGCCCTTTTCACAACATTCAACCCCTCCCACTTTCATACTTTTTGCAAACTAAGAATTTTTATGACGTATAAAGGGGTTTTTGAGGTAGCTGATTCGAGATCAAGAAGCAGCTAAAGGTAGTGAATAGGATGGGAAAGGGTGATACCCAAAATGTCCTATGCGAATTACCAGCGGCATGGCGGAAGATCATACTGAAGGAGCGCAGGATCTACGTCGGCTTTATGGCACACAGAGTAATGCCCTTTGACAGGGTAGCTAGGATTTGTATATATTATGAGGGAGTGCAAGGAAAGCGTCAGGAGATGCTGGAAATGCGGCAATAGCGGACACAAGGATTAAGATTGTAAATCTCCTCCGCGGTGTCATATCTGTATTGGGCGTTCGCGCCCTGGAAACCATATGGCAGCAAGTTTTGACTACCCTGAATATAGGAAAAGGATGGAGATCCTACGTGGCCGTCTAATACCATAAGGTAGCTATTAGGATAGCACAGCTTAATTGTCAGCGGGCTTACAGAGTGATGTGTGACTTGGGAGTCTGGCTCTTCCAAAACCAAGTTAGCATTGCAATCCTCCACAAACCTCTATGTGCTGCATGAAGCTGTGAGGGGTTTGCAAGCATGGATGAGGGTCTTGGGTGTCGGTCGTCAGAAGGCTGTTATAGTCGTGTGCGACCGGGCTCTGGACTGCATGCTGGTTGAGCGGTTTTCTACCGAGTGCTGCGCCTGTGCATGGGTCAGCGGTCGGACGGGGCAGTTCTACATTTTTAGTGCCTACTGTTGGTTCGGCGGCCGTATTGAGACGGATGTGGATGTCCTAGACCAGATGGTGCTGGGTTGCCAAGGGCATACACGGAATGGACGCAAATGCCACATCTAGGTTGTGGTTCAGCAAAGTTCTCGACCAAAGGAGGCCAGCCATCCGCGGCGAGATACTTGAAGAATATATCATAACGAGGAACTTGCAGGTGCTTAACAAACCCAATAGCGGTACAACACGTTTCTTCCGTTTTTTCCTTTTCGAAATTCCTGGAACTATTCTTCCATCGAGGTTGATGTGGATGCTGATGATGTTGATTGTCGGTGCTGTGTTGATCGGTTCCAAAGGCACCGTCTTGTTGGCGGTGAATGCCATTTTTAATTCAATCTCAAACCCAGAAAACAGTAGAAACGACTATTAGATTTTGAAAATAAAATTGAATCGCCTAAATAAAATGAAAAGTATTTGATGATTGTCAACAACCAGAAAATATTTTCCAAATTATTTTTATTTTTGGAATGAAAAACTTCCAAAATACCTTGAATATTGATATCCAAGTTTGTAACAGGTACAAAAATTTAACTCAAAAATTATTTTAAGGATAAAAATTTAAAAAATTATTCTCTTTTAAAAATCAGGGCGAAGAAAAAACACATAGATTCTATCCTCCAAAAATGCCAATGGCGTAAAGAAATTAGGGATACAATCTCCTTTGAAAGTTTCCGTAAAGAACTAGTGGGCTAGAGTTATATTTAACCACCATTGTAAAACAAGAAAGATAGAATTTGGAACAATTCTGGGATTAAGGTTGGTTTTATATCTCAGAAATTACTACACGCCTTGGGAAACCTGTATACTCCTGATTTCTTAATTTCCTCCAACTTTTTTTTTATTCAAGAGGATACTTCCAAGAATTACTGGTGGTTTAAACGCTTATTTATGTTTTGTTTATTCAAAAATACATCAATATCATAGCAATGGCAAAGAGAAACATCAACCCATTAATAATTGCAAATCTATTTAACTTTCTACGTGTTGTCTTTAATCAAATTTAACAATAAAATCAATAAACAAAAATCAGAATTAGGGATAGGATCAACAAGTGAAGACTATAAAATTGAGAGCACCAACAAATATTATTATCCATAAACAAAAACAAAAATTTGCTTTAAAAACTGTACTATCTGAGCCAATACTTATCACAAAAAATCTGAAATATCCTCAAAAAACAAGGTTTGTCATTAGCTTTCAAACCACCAATAAAGTTTGGCAACCTTTGACACCAACACAATTTATTATTTTGTTGAATAAAAAATTAGTGTATAAGGAGCAAAAAATTTTTAGTAGCTCCAGTGAAAATGGATTCAACATCCGAAACGTTATACATATTATTTTAATCATAACAAAAATGGAATAGCAAATAAAACATTTGAATTACTCGTTCAGCATAATTTCCTTTTCGTAATAATCTATGACTTCTTTTAAACAGGAAATTGCAATCTTGCTCGGCTTGATCTTGACTTTATTTTTCCCTTTTACGATGATACTTACAAAATATTAACTCAATCGGTTGAAGATATTTTCTTCTAAATTGCGCGGCAAGATTCCACCCAGATATATCATATGGAGGAAGCGATGGAGAGATCAGGTTATTTTATATAAATAACCATAAAAATACATAAGCATCCAAACTGAACGTGTATACAAAATATCAGCTCAATCGGTTTAGGATAACTACTTGAAAATTAAGCTGCAAGATTCCACTCGGACAAACATACAAAGTTACATACAAACAATGCAAGATAATAAACAGCTTGTAACAAAATTAACAATTTAAAAAAATAAAAAATCCGACTGCGTTAAATAAGGTTTGAAAAGAAAGAAAAAATTCCAGTAGTTTACATAACGACTTTAACAAATCACAGATTTATTGACAGCTGAAGTGGCCGGATGTGTTTTATGCATTGTGCAGCAGAAAAAAAAAAACTAACCCTTATTGGGGTTAAAATCTGCTGATAGCGAAATTTTGATTGTAATCAAAATTTCTAATAATATAAATATATATACTGTAAGATAAAATTGTCAATGAAAAAGCGTGTGTGGGCCCATAAGTATGTGCTAATCGCAGTTAACACATACCCCCAGAGGAAAATAGACCTTCCACATGGTATGCGGAACTAGCCGTGTGAAAATAGAATTCGGCTTCACCGAAATCCTTACTCTGCTTTTGGCGCTGTACGAAAGGTTAATAAAAGATTGATGTAGAAGTGGAAAGAAAAAATGGGAAATTGATAACTAATTGGTACCAGAAACCGACCTTCTCGGGTCGTGTCCTTAATTATAATTCTTTTCACCCTACACACCAGAAGGCAGCAATGGTCTACAATCTTGTCGACAAGGCAATAAAACTTTCTGAGAAAACGTATCATGATGCCAACATCCGAAAAGTCAAAGAAATCTTATCTGCGAACAGTTATCCAAAGAAATTTGTTGATAAACACATAGGCAAAATAATTAATTATCTTAACAACATCTCGAACAACACCGATGAAATGACAACGCGAGAGAAAAAACCTATGGTAATTGTTCCATGTATTAACAACTCGACCATCAAAATTTCTAGAACTTTAAAAAGCCTTGACTTCAATGTTGTAAACTCTGTCCATCATAAACTAAACAACGTAATTGTTAAAGGGAAAGATAAAATGAGCAAAGAACATCAAACACATGTAATTTATCAAATCGACTGTGCGGATGATAACTGCAATAGCGTATACATAGGACTAACATACAGACGACTACAAACTAGAATACATGAACACAAAACAAACATTCTAAAACAACCAAAATACCACACGATAGTAACTGAACACAAAAAAAACAATAACCATGACTTCAAATGGAACCGTGTTAAAATCTTAGAAAAAGAACCAAATTTAAAGAAAAGATTAATTTCCGAAATGTTACATATAAAGAAAAATAGAAATTGTATTAATGAGCAGACTGACACTGACAAATTGCATAATGTGTATTTGCCGCTCATCACGTGACAACACGTGATGACGTTCGAAGAACTTAACCCAGTAACATAGCGACATGTCGACTGTGAACAACACCAATGAACTAACTATGATAGTGTTTAATTATTATTACTAAATTTTATTATGAACTAACTGTGATAGTGTTTAATTATTATTACTAAATTTTATTATGAACTAACTGTGATAGTGTTTAATTATTATTACTAAATTTTATTATGAACTAACTGTGATAGTGTTTAATTATTATTACTAAATTTTATAATGACAACGTCTGACAAAACCAAAATCTTTTTAAGTATCTGTTTATTTTATTCGTCAAAAGCAAGATTGAAGAAAGAGGTTTGTTTCATAATTATGACATGAAAAGTTTTAATGACAAAACATAACCTCTAATTTCATGTCGTTTTGATATTTTACAGATAGTTGTTAGGCAATAGTGATACTAGTCGACTATAGAAATAAGCAATGTTAACAAGTAGAGGTATTATACAATTTTTAATTTAATTTTTTGTAAAAAGTGTGATTTTGTAAAAATGGAAACTAATTGTAAAAAAATTTTGTTGTAGCTTGAAAATGACCCAAACGTGGTCGAAACGTCGCTTAATTTGAATAAATAACAGGTTTTTCTAATAGAACCTTCGTTGGTTTAAGGCGAAATTAGATTCATTTTCCTATTTTGAATCTTTATATACCAACGCAATTAGAGTCCTTTTACATCTAATTAATAAAAGATTGTTTTTACTATGTACAAGAGGTAATTTATTTGAAAACCAAAGTTTTCATTCTTTGTGAATAAGTATGTACACTTTATAAAATAAGAAAAAGGTATATACAAAACTTATTACAAAACCAAAGATTTCGATTCTATAGAAAAGTATTTACAATTTCTATAAAGGTTTCTATATACATCTATATACAAATCAGAAAAACGATTTACAAATATGTAAAAATCTTTCAAACCAAATAATAATCTCACTACAAGTGATAATTAAGAATAACTATTGTAACCAAAAAATAATTAATCTATAATTGGCTATTGAATAACACGTGCAGAAACATTTTTAGGTTATTAAAAAAACCAAAATGTTATATTATTTAAATTAAACAAATAAAATCATATCTCCCCGGGTTAATGGTAACACAAAATTGTCACGACCATTTCAGTAAATCTAATTATCAATAATTAATTTAATCAAATTAAAATATATATTTCTCCCATTGTAATTCCATTCTGTATGTGTGCTCTATCGCACTCAGTCAATTAATTTGACTTAACTGTTCAAGTGCTAAATGCTGGTGTTAGAAGAAGTCCGTATATATATCATATATCATAAGAAGTCCGTATATATCATAGCTAGAGCGACTACAACGCCACTGGTCACTAACTAAAAATATACGTACATATTTAGGCTTGTTCCAATAAACAAGATTGAGTATGAACTTTTTGTTTGTTCAGCTAACAAAAATTTCATAACAATTGCTTTGATTTTGTTACTAAGATTTTATCTTATTTGCTTTTTAGTTTGTGTTTCCGACACTTGGGCATACAAGAGTTTCACCAAATGTTACGGCTAAATATATATATATATATATATATATATATATATATATGAGAATCTTTATTGACATGCTCGTAGAGCTAATCAAATTACATTACAGTGTGTAACAATAACAAACTAAACATAAAAAAAAAATAATAATAATAATAATAAAAATAAAAAAAAACCAAAAAAAAACAATGTACAAAATAAAGAAATAGCACTCTAAACAATAATAAACATAATATTAAATAATAACCAGAAAGGTAAAGAAAAAAGAGGAAAAAAAAATTCGTAATAAGATAAATAGAAAAAAATATCAAACACTTATACCAGTCGGTCTTTTCTTCTTTTTAATATGTCATTGATATATCGTCCTACCATTATCACATCCTCCTGTTTCCTCACATTTAGTATTTGATCCGGATTCTTCAACCCAGAATCAAATATGCTTACCCTCATGTTCTCATCTGTGCCCTGGCAATCCATTAATAAATGATGCCCCGATTCGATGCCATGACACAGCACACACACTCTTTCACCATTCACTCTGATTTATTCTCCCAAATATACCTTCCAAGTCGAAAATTTGCAAATACTCTCCTCACCTCTCTACCAGCAACTGTTAAATAAGGTGCTCCGTATTCAAAATGCCCAATACAGTGGAATAATTCCAGAGAGGGCTTTAACTTAACAGACTCCAGAATTTGTTTTCGAAATGAGTTTAGGAGGCATGCTTTAATGTGATTTTTTTTCGTGTTATATGTGACGATTTCACTATTAATCAATGACATATCAATATCGTACATTCGTACCCACTCATTCAATTTCTCGTCAATCATAACTTTCATACATTCCTTTTGCAAATGTTTCCCTTCTGCTTCCTTTAATCGAACATAGTACATTATGCATTGCTGCATAATATATGCGTCAATAGGCATTTCACCAAGCTCGATTAAAGTTGCGTCATTAGGGGCCGATTTACCAATACCTAGCAGTTCTTTAAAAATACCACACACAAACACACGTACACTGTTTTCAATTTTGCCTGTTCCCCACACTTGTGCTCCAAATGAAACAATTGAATAAATCATAGATTTAATCATCTTCATGACTACATCTAACGGAAAATTCCCATGTGCATATAATCGCTTCCTTATACACGCCCATGCATTCTTTGCTGACAAAACCATCTTTTCTTGATGAAATTTCCACTCACCATTGCACGAAACATGTACACCCAAATATTTATAAACTTTAACAGTTTCCACTTGCTGCCCATTTATACACCATTCTTCCTTCTTGCTTATTCTATTACCTTTCGATGTCACCAACACTTTAGTTTTCGCTACATTAACACTTAATTTCCACAAATCACAGTAATCATTCACACAATTCAATGCTTTTCTCATTCCCCCTACTGTTCTAGATAACACTACCACATCATCGGCATACATCAGGACTTTAATTTCTTCACTGCCTATACAGGGGCTTATCGTGTTTACACTGTCAAGATGTTCCGGTAAGTCGTTGATGTATAGTACGAATAGTATTGCAGACAATTGACATCCTTGCCTTAGACCTCTGTACGTTTTAAAGGTTTCCGTAACTAGCGTAGAACCCACCTTTATGCAACAACTAGATTCAGCATATATAGATTTGAGGATATCTATCATGGCACTTGACATTTTCAGGTCATGTAATTTAGACCAGAGTTTGTTCCTGTCTACCGTATCAAATGCCTTGCATAAATCTATGAAACAACAATATAGTTTGCATCTTTTAAAATGGATTGTCTGTTGCATTAGTGTATGTAGAACCAGTATATTGTCTGCAACTTCGTACCCTCTTCTGAAACCCGCTTGAAACTTGCTTATTATATTTTCCTGATGTACCCACTCTTGTATTCTATTCGCAAGCATTCCGGTGTAAATCTTGCTAATATTCGGTAAAAGAGTCAGGCCTCTGTAGTTGTTAACATCCATGATATTTCCCTTGCCTTTATAAATATTACAAATAATACCAACAGACCACGCACGGGGGAAATATTTGGCAGATTGCATGCTTTGAAAAGTTCTAACCAATATATTAGCAAAATTCATATTTCCAACCATACATTTTATATGTTCATTCAAGACACCATCTATGCCTGCAGATTTTCCATTTTTCATATTTAAAACGCCAATCAACATCTCTTCCACATCAATATCCATATCCAATAGCTCATTGTGTCTTTGTGTCCCTTCCATTTCATTTACATTCATGCTGCAGTTTTCGTTCATGCCCTTATAATGTTTGACCCACTCTACTCCTTCTATGACATTTACCTTATAATCACCCTTTTTTGCAATTAGTGACCACAAAGCTTTACTGTTTTTTTCTAGTAGCGCTTTCCTTATATTATTCACATAATCATTCGCCAGTTCCATTTTCTTTTTTTTGATTAACGTTATGTACGTTTTTTTTGCAATTAAAAAATCTTGTATACTTCTTTCGTCCCTATGTCTTCTCATTCGCCTTAGTTGTTTCTTGAGTGACCACTTACATGCCTTGCATTCCTTGTCAAACCATGTAGCATTTTTAACATTCATTCTCTCTTTTCTCACAACTTCCATTCCACTAGCCAAGTATCCGAACCATTTATTCAACAATTGCACTGCTGTATCCAAATTCCCGTTATCCAAAAAGTGATTAACTCCTATCTGATATAATTCTGATTCCTTCGATTCCATTCTGTTTATGACTTGTTTTTTCCCCTCCTCAGACCACCTGTATTTAGTCAATGATTGCCCAGTTTCCATACCCAATGAATTATTATTTTCTTCACTAAGCAAAACACTAAGTTCTAAGGGAAAATGATCTGATTCGGTTTCTTCACCAATTGCCATGTCACACCCAGAACTTATGACAGAATCAGAAACCAACACGTAATCTACGACGCTTGATCCATTCTTGCTGATATATGTCCATTCTCCAGTAATATCACTTTTTACTCTTCCATTTAACATAAATAATTGAACATTTTCGCAAAATTTTAGCAACATTTTACCGTAATTATTAATCACATTGTCTTTACTTGATCTCTCGTTTACTTCATTAATTTGACATTGCATTTCATTGTAATTGTCCCACACGTCCCTATCATACTCTTGTCTATTACCAACCCTCGCGTTAAAATCTCCTCCTATAACTGTTTCTGCATTTGGGTATTTTTCCATCAACTTTAATGCCTCCTCCTCTAATCTATTGAAAAAGGTTGGATCTGTATAATTAGATCCTTCTGGATGATGGTAAACGACTCCAAATATAAATTCCTTTCTTTCTAACTGTACCAAAACCCATAGGACATCATCGAGTTCATTTGATATCTTAGTTATATTATTTCTAAGACTATATTTATAGTATAAACTAATTCCTCCAGGGAATCTTCCTCTATCGGTAGCTCGGTTTTTGCATTTACTCACACATTCATACCCATTAACACTGTAATCCTTTTGATTGACACACCCAGTTTCACATATACCAAACATGTCATATTCTTCTAAATAACTCAAAATGCTAATATTCTTAAATTTTCCTTCCCACCCTCCTACGTTCCAAAAAACTACTTTTAGTTGCTTATTTTTTGAGGATTGTCCGATATAGGTTAGTTTTTTGCCACTCCTTTGCTGTATCCAGCTTCCTCAATCACAGACCCTGTCAGATTTTCTTTTAAATTCTTTTGCTCTTGTCGGATCTTTCCTTCCAAGTCATCATGTTCATCTGATGAATCTCTGGTAAGTCGTTTATAGCCTTTATCCTTTTTCCTTTCTAATCTTCTCTCTTTTTCCATTGCACGTAACTCGGGTGGCAGATCATCGTTTAAATAAATTTTGGTTCCTTTTAGTTTAGCTCGATTTCGCATTATAGATGTTTTAATGTGTATACTCATGAGACACATCTTGATGGGTCGGTTGGAGCTGCTTTGTCTTCCAATACGGTATACCTCTTCTATATCTTGATTTTTTAAATCTATTTCGAGCCGTTCGTTAAAGAAGCTTACTACCTTTTTTACTAGATCTTCTTCCCTATTCTCCTGTAATCCATGTATAATAACATTTCTCTTATTCATCACCTTTTGTAGTTGCAGTATCTTTGCATCCTTTTCAGTTATTTTTTGTTCTAGAGTTTCGATTTTATTAGCAAATTCTGAAACCTTTTCTTTTAGATCTCGCAACTCAGTTTTAATGCTACTTTCAGATGAATCCAAACGTTTTAATATCTGTTCTAAGGTTTCCTGTATTTTATCCATTTTTACATTAACCTTGTTCAGTAACTGTATACACTTGAGAATAACAAATTTTGAGAATAAAAAAAAAAAATAATAATAAAAAAAGACTAAGGTATCACGTAAGGTTTGAACCGCGAGCTATATATATAATGGATTTTGCAGCATCAACACTCTACTCACTGCGCCACAGGCCTCTGTAATTTTATGATCAATAATTGTCGGTCTAATCAAACACACTAAATACTTTATCACCAGTTAATAACAACAGTTTGATCAACTTATGTAAGTGTATGTTTTAATTCGATTGCTTACATGAACTCAGGCACACTATATTTTGCACAATATTAATTTTTCCTTAAATGCCACTTGTTTTCCTCACTATTTTAACATTCGAGATAACAAACGAGAGTTTCGCAATTTAAAATTCCTAATCTAGAAAATTTCCCTTATATTTTAACACAAAAATTTACTGTTATTGTAACACAACACAAATTGTTTACACAACCTCGACTGTCATGTCTTCACAATTCTCAACGACCATACTATGTTATATATATATATATATATATATATATATATATATATATATATATATATATATATGTGGCGCGCGTAAGGTTTAAATAAAAAAGGTTGCCACGATTATGAATAATTTTTATAAAAAAATATTATGCATTGCCAAATCAACTCCCAATTCAGCAGTAAACATTGAACTTGGTACTAGACCTACATACAGCATTTGCTTGCAAAAAGAGATCAGTTATCAGATTCGAGTGTTAATATGCGAAAAATGTCTACAAATATTATGTATAGAAAGTCGCAGAGATTGGTTTGCTATTGATAACCTTGGATTGAGTGATGACTCGAGTATAACAACAGTTAAAAATAAAATTAAGGAATTTACGCTAGGATCAATACTTAATGATATATATTTAATGGAAAGCTTGACAATGTTCAGTAAACTACATCATTATGAATGGGGTGCATTTTATTTGAATGGATGTGGACGGGATGAGAGGAGTTGAATAGCTAGTATTGATTTTATACCATTAGTTGGGAAAATGAAAAAATTAACTACGAAAGAATATGTGTGTTTGAGTCGGTGGAGCATTTGCTAGAAGAGTGCTCAGACCCCGCTGGTGAGTATCGAAATGTGTTAATCAATATAAACATTAAATCTGCTATCGATATTCTTAATACCCACGATGCTTCTTTAATAAAGCATAATAATATTGTAAGAATTATTTTGAATTAATTAATTTTTTTTTTATAATTTTTTTGTATTTATGTATTCGAACTTGATGCACTTCGGAGCTGGGCCAACTGCAAAGTATGACGAAAGTAAGAGAATGAAGGGTAAGTGGAGGGCAGGAGCTATTCTAAAGCATATATATAAACACACACATGCACATATATATTATATACATACACAGACACACATATTTTATAACCTGACAGAAACCTAAACGCAGAACTGCAAGTGCTGTTAGATAGCGTGCGAACCTCACCAAGGTAACGGTACTGAAGACACACTAGAAGATTTGTCGCGCTAACTGGGCGTATCCTAGTGGCCTGCGCTATGGGAAACATAGCATTAACATTGTACCAATTAATACCAACACATTAGCAGGTTTGTGATAAACTACATAACTTTGAATATTATATTTTTTAAAAGTTTAATAATATATATATATATATATTTTATTTATAGAACAACTTCCAGATCCAAAATAAATATAATTTATGTATGTACACGTAGCGGATAAAGAGCCAAGTGTCATTACGTAGTGTCATTGCGAACTTCAGACTCTAGAGATGGGATTGTATGGGAGAATATTATAAATGGAGAAAGACGATATGTGCTCTGTGGATATTATAAAAGTTTAAGGTATTTGTTCGGAGACTGTCAGGGTACGGAAGAGCTTGATCAGATGAGGTTATATAATGCTTTGGCTGTCTTGAATGCGTATGGTAATGAAAAGTTACCGCCGATATCAGCATATCTAAATGTACCACCATGTTATACAATGAAAAAACGTCTTTAATCGGCGCTTACTTCCAACGTGAATAAAATAACTCAAAAAAAGTTTCTCTGTGTACAAAAAAATTACAGGATCATTTTATAAAGTAGTTAGTTTTAAATATATTTTAGAGATAAGTAGTACATGCTAATTCAAGGTAATCTATGAGTTAAGCTTCCCCAGAATAAAGAATTCCATAAATCTAATGGAAGTATATGAAAGCAGTACTACCATGCAAATAGAATTGATATTGTATACAATGGGATACGAAGATATACTAGAACTGTAGTCAAAACTATTTAAGACAGTATCTGCTGCATTCAATTAATGATAAATAATTAAATATATTATCATTTGTTTTCAGTTTATTTACATCATGCCAATTCTTGGTGTAAATAATTTAATAAATATCTAAATAAATGACTTTTCTTAAAAATAAATAAATAAATAAAGTGTATTAAACATAACTATAAGAAACAAAATAACCTGGGATAATTTTCGTGATTTGAAAATAAACGAAAAGTATTTAAATTTATTTGTTGCTGTTAGTTGTGAAATAAACATATTCCATTATATTTCATTAAATTAAAAAAACATCTGAAGATAATAGTGTTTTCAAAGTGAATTTCGTGTATAGTTAAAGTTATTTTTCATATCATGAGCGAAATGATCAAGACACTGGGATGTTAATCAATTTATATCAATCTTCCTGAGTTCAAATCTTTGTAGTGCATTAAGTTTTCTGTTAGTTTATTTGTTTTTTAATTTATTTTTTCTTAGTATAATTTGATAAATTTCTTAAATAAAGCAATGGCAATACCATCTGAGGACTCACAAGTTGGACTAAATAAGTAGCAAAAGGGACAGTTTGATGTCCGAAATTCGTGACATAAAATCAATCTTACACAGGAAAAACTATTAATAAAAGGTTAAGTTCAAGAACAAAATAACAACAAAATTGCTTTACAAAGACAAAAAAATAAAGAGACCTAGTTAAATTTGACTTTAAAAGCCATTCTAATATCTCGAAGATGCTAAAATATACTTCTCAAACTATAAAATGAAACAAGTAATATTTAGTAAGCGTAGATATCTCAAGGGTACAAATATCTTCATTAGTGAAGATCTTCCAAAAGAAACAGGAGCAAAAGCTTGACTTTAGCGAAACAAAGAGTTACGGGACGAAAAATAATCAATGAAAAGAACATTACACGAGTGGTCAAACAAAAACTTGAAGATACGACCGATATACAATTTTTATGTGAACTTTGTAACAAACAATTTAACACCGAGAGAGGCTTAAAAGTCCATTTTTCGAAGGCACATCCTATTGAAGCCAACGCAGCTATTAATGTGGATCGTATTAAAGCCAGATGGTCTCCAGAAGAACTCTTGAATCTATCAAAAGGTAGGAGGCGTTCTACTTCTTACAAAGAGATGGTTCAAGATGAAGTGCAAGCTCTTCGAGTTCGTACGTTAGAAGCTCAACCGATCGCCCATGATGCTCACACTCAGGAGTTGGATCCCCTGATGAATTCCCAACATCTTACGGAATCGATTCGTTCACACCTATGCACTCTTCTTGAGGGTATAGATGAGAATAGGGGTGACTACGGTAGTCGTTTGAAGCAAATTGCTTTGAGTGCTATCGCAGGACGTGATGTCTCAGATCAAGTTTATTCTTGGCTCTGTGCAGCTTTCCCTACTCCTAAAACGACCATTCAGATGGCGCCGAACCACAAGCTCAATAAGCAAAACGATCGGGGACAATCAAAGAAATTGAAGAGAAGAGCGGAATATGGCAGGATCCAATCGCTATATCGTAATAATGTAGCGGACTCCGCTAGAGAGGTACTGGATGGTGCTTCTGAGAGTGGTCAAATCGATTCGACTGTGTTTGGGGATTACTGGGTTTCTGTTTTTGAAACTCCAAGTGCTCCAGGACAGGCTGGACGTTTGCTCCCTCATAAAGATCACCCTGAAGGTTCTCTAGACTCCATCTGGTCTCCTATTCACGTACGTGACGTAAAGAACCAGAAAGTTTACATCAAGTCAGCAGCTGGGCCTGACGGCATAAAGCCATTGAAGTGGCACTCCGTTTCACCATTAATCCGCACGATAATCTAGAATATCTTTTTATTGAACGCCAAAATCGACCACAGAATGTTGAACACCCGGACTATTTTCATTCCGAAAATCAACGTGGCGAAACTACCATCTGACTTCAGAACAATTTCCATTGGCTCTGTTGTCATTCGTTAATTTAATAAAATTCTGGCACATCGACTCCAGAATCTTCTATTGCATGATGCGAGACAAGCTGCCTTTTTGCCTGGTGACGCTTTAGCGGGTAATCTGTATCTTTTGCAGAGCCTGTTAATCGCCTCCCGTAGAAATTGCAAATTCCTGCATATAGCAAGCCTTGATGTAGCAAAGGCTTTTGATAGGGTTTCCCACTCTGCATTATTTCAAGTGCTTAGAGAGGTTCGCCTCCCTGAGTTATTTGTCAATTATGTAGAGGGGTTATACAATGAGGCACGAACATCTTTGGTGCACGATGGGAGAATATGTAGGAATGTAAAACTAAGGAGGGGTGTTCGACAAGGCGATCCATTGTCACCCTTGCTGTTCAACTTAGTTATTTCATGCGCTCTCAACCAGTTGAATCCAGAGGTTGGTTTTAGATTGGATGGTAGTACCATCGTTGGGGGTCTAGCTTTTGCTGATGACGTTCTTTTGATCTCATCAACAACTGCTGGTCCCCAAGATAGCCTAGACCTGTTTGCCAGCATACTCGATGTGATGGGACTTCACCTTAACACTAAGAAGTATTTCGCTACAAGCCAGATAGCAAGTGGGCGTGATAAGCAGGTGAAGCATATTGCCGAACCCTTATTCACGTTCGCGAGTGACTATCTTCCACAGAAATGTGTGCTTGACCTGTGGAGCTATCTCGGTATTAACTTCAGTAGCAATAAAGTCCGTTTCGGAGATAAACATCTTGAAGAAGATCTAATTAAGTTGACCAAAAGTCCGCTTAAACCGCAGCAACGTCTCAAGATACTAACGACCGTACTACTCCCCAGGCATTATCACGTATGGGTGTTAGGACGTACAACTGTTGGATACTTGAACCAGCTGGATCTCCAGGTACGCAAGTATGTTAGACTCTGGCTCAGACTTCCAAAGGATACCAAAGTCGAATATTATCATAGAAATGTTAAACAGGGAGGAATTGGTATTCCATGTTTAAGAATGGCTATCCCGCTTATGCGTAAGAGTCGGCTAGAATCGCTTGAGAAGTATAGTTCCCCGTACTTTCAGGCCGCTTCCTGCTCGTGGTTGGTTTGTAATCAGCTCGAGTGGTGTTCGCGCGTCCTGCGAAGTCATGGTGTACAATTGACCTCGAAAGTGATTGTGAATAACACCTTGGCAAAAGCTCTGCATGGTTCTGTAGATGGTGGTGGATTAAAGGATTCGCATCGGGTTCCTGCGTCTTCGGAGTGGGTCTCGCTTCGTTCCTCCTGCCTCACTGGAAGAGACTATGTGGACTTTCACCATATTCGAGCGAACACCATTCCAACACGTGCCAGAACTTCTAGAGGTCGCGACTACGATCGACAAAGTCGAGCTGGATGCCAAGCATCCGAGACGGCACATAATGTCATCTAGAAGTGCTTCAGAACCCATGGGGGTAGAGTCGCTAGGCACGACAGAGTGGTTAGTATTGCAGCTGCAGAACTTAGGCGTATTGGGTGGGACGTCGTCTGTGAAGGTGCGTTCCTTACGAATCAGGGTGAGCGAAAAGAAGATATTATCGCTTCACGAGACCGTCGTGTTGTGGTAATTGACGCCCAGATAATAAGAGAAGGTTATTCTTTGGATGAATCACATCGGCGAAAAGTGTCGAAATTAGGGACTACTGTAACCTCTCGGAGTTGGTGTCTGCCGAATATTCTGTAGAGCACGTTTCGTTTTATAGCGTAACAGTTTCATATCGGGGTATGTGGTCTCCGCTTTCTGCTGGGGCGTTCATTGGCTTAGGTGCAAGCCGTAAGACCCTCAGTACCATCTCAGATCACATATGAATTGGTTACGTTTCAACCAACTGACTGACCGCTATGCTTAATTGATCATATCGATCCAAATTTTGCTGAATTATAACGGGTACTGTATGTGGAGCGTAACTCCCTAGGTTTTATAACATCTAAGCTCCGCTCACTACCTACGCACATAGTACCTATGGTACACGGAACAATCTTGCGTCTCTTAGTTTGCTGTGACTCCATCCTTTTACACTTTTGAGCTTCACCGGGGCCTGTAGACCGTCTGTCGGGGATGTGGCCGTTTACGTGGGATTCCACCGTATGGCCATGACGAAATAGAGTCGGTGGTGGGTCATGGTCATTAGCAGCCCAATAGGAAGGAGGTAGACCTAAGTGTTTTGCCTCGCGCCAAGGGTGCCCATTGGAAACATCCACTGACCCGGTACGTTCGCAAACTTTGGTTTGCGAAATACTTGGGTAGCCACCATAGTGGATCAATGACTGATCCTTTTGAATTACGATCATGTCGTGTAGATGGGGACGTATATATGCAGCTACCTTCCGTCCGCTGATTGGCGTCTCTGTCTTATCGTTTTAGGAGAAAGACGCCAAGCTCGGATGGTGGGGTTTCATTACTAGCACATTTCGTGTCATAGGATGACTGACATGTTGCTTCGAGTGGACCACCGAACGACCACTTCCCCTACGGGCGCTTTGCAGGAACGTGATGTTGCTCCGATCCTGTGTTTTATAAAAATCCTAAAATTTTTCATCGAGACTAAGTGACTTTTATCACTCTGTGTCGAAAGTGCGTTAGCTCTCGAGCGCAAGGCCGGCGCCTAGTTCACCCAGCTTTTTTATATATATAGACTTTTAGTCCGGAAAAATAGCCAAACACCTCGTCATCTAATACGAGACGCGCATGAACGGATTAACGAGATTCTCATTGTCCCTATCTACTCCTGCCGCCGGCCGCAGTGCCGGTGGAACTTGAGCACACTGGTATAAGACGGGTCCGCGGGTGGCGGATAGGATAGCCTGATCGGTTTGCACTAATCACTGATTGGGTGGAACTTGCTCCCCCGGACCAAAGTTGGCGCGTATGGGAAGGAAAACCCATCAAAACCAAAACCCTGTGATGTCCTGTGGCATTTGTGCCTGTCTATTCTTAATGTATTGATGTTTTCCTATTTGTGGCTGGCCATTTCGGAGAGTGCACCGGGCGTGCCCGACCCCGGTGTCGTATTGGCTTTGCGGCACCCTATTGTACAGTCTACGGGCTGTGCAATAAGGTGTTACTCGTTCGGAGTAACACGGAGGTGAAAAACGAGCTTCGGGCCCAGCCAGAAAGTGTGCGTTGATCACAGGGGTCGGAACCTGTGTTGCTCTGAGCGGGTTTTGGCGTGTCTGCGTACGGTATGGAAAGTTTCGTACCTCTACAGATCGCCGGCGTTATTAATGGGTGTTGGTCCCCTGAGTACAGGGGTGGGATGTGTAAATACCTACGGGATTTGATCATTCCTGGGTGTACTCGTTATCAGCAATACCCGGCTCGCTGGGAGTACAACTGGTGGGAAGATGTCACCGTCCGGAGCTGGTGGCCCGACCGGCGCCTCGGTAAACACTGAACCGTCCGTGTGGGGTATGACGCAGGTAGGTCCTGCGAGTGGCATGAGAGCGTTACTAAAGAGGGGCGGCACGAGCCCCTCGGTTAAGATTGGGAATGAGGTTGTAGTAGTGGAGAAACTGCATCTGGTTGAGGAGATGGATACATGTCAGGCGGAGGAGCGGCGGAAGCGAGAGAGAGCGGGCTCGATCAATCCTGGCGGGTCCTCGAAGGGTTTCAAGAAACCTCGGGTGGTTCCACCGGGGACGCCTGGCTGGAGTGTCTCGGTGAGGTCTTGTGCCACGCAGGGCTCCATTGGCTCGCCCAATAGTGCGGGGAGAGGTCCGTCGCAGAAGGTCCCGAAAGCGCGTCCTTGTAGGGAAGGGGACCCTATGCGCGGAATGGACGCTGTGATAAGGCGATTTGGAAACGTCATTGCTGCTGCCAAGCTGTCTGGCAAGAAAAAGCACGACTTCTTGCGGGCAGCCAATAAGATGCATGACATAGCAAGTCACGCAATACGCAGCCTAGAGGTACAGTTGACTGAGTTGGCCATACTAAAAACCGGGATGGGTGGTGGCCCCCGAGTTATGAGCGAGGTGGTCATAAAAGAAAGAAGGTCTGAGACAGTACCAGCACGGGTACCGAAGCTGTGGGGGCGACGCGTAAACCTGGGCTGCTTTATATATTATTATTATTATTATTATTTATTTTCACCATAAGATACAAACGTACATAGGTATAGTCAACATGAAAATTAAATAAATTAAATTAAACTATAAATAAATTAAATTAAACTATATGGGCACGACGTTACAATATGCTTCTTCAGCTCACGTTTAAATTTTGGCATGCTCTCTATGTTTTTTAACTCTCCGGGAAGATTATTGTACAATTCACTTCCAATAATTTCCGGAGAGTTTTTGAACTTTTGCAATCTATAGTTTGCAATATGCAAATCATTATTATGACGAGTATTATAATCATGTATTTCATTTCTAAGTGGTAGGTTTTGATAATTTTTTTTTGATAAATATTAATAGCTCGTAGTAATAAATGCCATAGAATGTTAGCAAATTATTCCGCTTAAAATGATTAACACATGATTCTCGATAATCAAGATTAAACATGAGCCGAATAATTCTTTTTTGGAGTATAAATATTCGTGTGCAATCTGAACATTGTCCCCATAATATTACTCAATACTGCATGGCAGCATATACAAACGCATAATACACAGCCAATAAAGCTTCAGTGTTATGAGTTTGTTTTAATTTTTTGATATAAAAATAAGCCGTGCCTAACTTTTTACACACTGTATCAACATGTCGATTCCATTTCATACCTTCATCCAAAATTATACCTAAAAATTTCATTTCGCTTACTTGCGTAATCGGATATTTTATTGATGACGTAATAATTGATGCATCAATAACTTTATTTTTAAAAACTAAAAATGTTGTTTTAGTCATGTTTATAATTAAATGATTATTTTTGCACCAATCAGCAAATTGTTGTATTACAATATTCATTTCATTCATTAAACTATGTATATTATCTGAAGATAATATCACAGAGGTATCATCTGCATACATTAATAATTTACCATACTGTATAAAGGACGGAAGGTCATTTATGTAGGTCAAGAACAATAATGGTCCAAGATTTGAGCCCTGTGGAACTCCAATGTTGACACAGAGTGGGCTTGATTTTATACCTTCAACATCCATTATTATTTTTCTATTATCTAAATAGGACATAAACCAGGAAAGTGGAAGTCCTCTTATACCAAGACTTTCTAATTTATTTAACAAAAACCTATGATTTACCATGTCGAAGGCTGAAGTTAAATAAAAAAATAGTGATAAAACATATCTTTTTTTATCAAGTTCTTTTAGAACATGATGCGCAAATTCATTACTTGCAGAGTGTACAAGTAGAGTGTTTGGGTCGGAATCCATGTTGGCATTTAGTCAAGATGTTTTCCGTTTCTAAAAACTCAGAGAGTCTATTGTACATGATTTTTTCTAAAATTTTAGCAAATTGCGGTAGTAAAGATATAGGTCGGTAATTTTCAGGCTTCGACATTTCACCTTTCTTAAAAATTGGTTTTATCATACTGGTTTTTAAAATATCAGGAAATATCCCACATTCAAAAGATAGATTGTAAATATAAACTAGCACTTCCGCTAATTGGGATAAGTTTTCTTTTATAAGTTTAATAGGTATTTCATCAACTCCACATGAAAATTTGTTCTGCATTGATGAAACAATATTAATCAATTCTAACTTAACTACTGGTCGTATAAAGAACGATTTAATGTTAAGCCACATTAATATTTGATTTTCTACCAAATCATTATTGTGATTTTGTCGGAGTTTTTCGATAGCAGCTGTTGCAAAATATTTGCAGAAAGTTTCCGCATTATCTTTTTTATCAGTGCATAACGAACCATCCTCACTCATTAACTTAATTTCCCCGTTATTAGGCCTCTTTCTGCCTAAAGAATCGTTAATAATTAACCATTGTTCTTTAGTGCGATTGCTACATTCAAGCATTCTGTGCTTAAATAGCACAGATTTTGCTTTTTGAATGTTGCCTTTATACTCATTTTTTTGTTGTTTGTATGCTTGCATTAATCGGCTATTGTTACTAGCCTGGGCTAAATCGTATAAGTTTTTTAATCTTTCACTTTCCTGTATTATGTCGGAAAATTAATCCAGTCATTTTTTTTATTTATTTTGTTTTGAGTTTTTTTTATTGGTATACTAACATCAAAATAAAATTGAAAAATTTGCCAGAAAGCATTGTAAGCATTATTAATATCAACACACGCATACACATTATTCCAGTCAGCAGAATTTAACAACCAAGTGAAATACTGCATATTTGAATAAGTGAATGAATGCTCTTTTATAAATATTATTTACACAATTGTCATTTTCAAATTCATTTATACACAGCTCAAGAAATTGACCTTTGTCATGATCCGATATACACGTCGATATGTTAGCTATTTTATAATGATTATAAAAATCTATATTATTAATAATCATGTAATCGATACAACTGCTGGTAGATGTAGTTGTACGAGTTGGTTCTGATACCAAATTTTTTAATTTGTACGATTTTAAAATATCTAACAATCGCCGTTTAGCTGTCTCACTCAAATAATCAATATTTAAATCACCACAAACGATGACATTATTTTTTTCTGGCCTTAAATATTCTAAAAGTCGAACAAAGTTTTGTTCGAACAATGTTATATCCCCATCCGGGGCTCGGTCAATTGTCACTAATAATAATTTTTCTTTATTTTTCTTATACACTATACCCGCACATTCGAAATGAATTTCCAAGTATAGGCTTTTTAACTCAATTTCTTTCACATATTTATTAATGTTACTTTTGGAAAATATCACTACACCTCCATGTTTTCTGGTTTTGCGGCAGCAAGACGCAGCTATGGAATAATTGTTTGGTAAACAACAACTTAGTGAGTTTTCATTTTGCCAATGTTCCGTTAAGCATAAGAAGTCAATATCATACTTCTTAATGATAACTTCAACTTGATCAACTTTATTAAACAAACTTTGGATGTTTTGGTGGAGTATTTTTGTGCGAAGTTTTAAATTATTCATTCTCGATGATTCTTTTATGAGTCTTCCATTTTTGTTTTTAAATTCTCCCAGGTTGTTGCCTACAAAAAAAATACCTTTTTACTATTGCCCCTTTTGGCCAAAAACTTCCATCGTACATGGTATCCTCGAGATCCGCATTGGCTGCTATCTTAAAGCAGGCATTTGTTCCTTTTGTTTCCAGTTTGACACTTCAAATATTTTACCAGGAATTTTTCCTTGTAAAAAATGGAGTATTTGATCTTCGGTGGTAGTTGCGTTCATTCGTCCAAGGAAAATCCATAACTTTCGGTCGGCAGCAGAAATTGATTCATGTTAATTTGAGTTCCCGACTACAACTCTTCTTTTCTGTCTTCTTACTTCCGTAAATCCATCTGAATCGTGATACTGTCCACTATTGCTTCCTCCAGGATTAATAGTATTAATATCTGGATTAGGCATTACTCTATTTATAGCCAAATCCTTAAAAGTTTTTGTGCGTATGTCACTTGCTTAGTTTTCTGTGGATCGTTCGTTTTTTGTTTACTGTTTGTTGTTGTTTGATTTGCGCCTCGACTAATTGTACTTAGCTGAAATTGACTATTTTCAGTACCTTGCATATCATTATTTTGGTTCACAACTTGGCTTAATGTATTCAACTCCATCTGTTGTTGAATGGTATTAGACGCCATTGTTGTGCCAAGCTGGATTTTTTTTATTTCAGCAACAAGATTGTGGTTAATTTTGCGTAACTCTTCAATCTCCAATTTTAAAGGCGTTACAGCCTCAATCACCATTTCTCTCACTGTATCAAGTAAAGCACTTAACAGACTATCACTTAGCATATCTTTAGGAATATTTTCAACTTTTTTAGATTCACAATTATCATCTTTTTTAGCAGCACTTCTGATGGCGTAGTTCTTATCCGCCATTTTTTATTATCTTTACAGAAAGGTGCTAAGTGCAGGCACCAAACAATCACCTAGTAAAGCACCAGTTGAGGCCCCAGCGACGTCAGGCCCTAGGAACTCCTCCGAGTGGGTGGAGGTTAGAAAGAAGGGTCGTTACGGTAAGGGTAGGAAGAGAAAGTCCTGGCCGGTCCTGGTAAGGGATGTCGACGGGCCAATGTAGGTGGTGGCTGTCAAAGCCAAACTTGCGGCGATCGAAGACAGCGTGGAGGATAGAATAAGGGCGGTTCGGGAGATACGTGGAGGCGTGGCCATGGAGGCGGCCTCCAAGGCAGACTTACAAATGTTAAAGGAGAGCGAGGAGTTTAAGAAGTGTGGGCTCACGGTGGAAGAGCCGGTAGGAACACCTCCACGCATGTTAATTTACAACGTGCCGCGGAAGTGGGACGATGACTCCTTAGTAAAGGAGCTTCTTCGAAAAAATATGGGCGAATCTTGCATTATGGAGGAGTTCCTTGAAAGAGTGCGGGTAGCGGGGAGGTCTGGCAAGGGTGACAGCACAAGGGTGGTATTGGAGATACCACTGAAGTGGCGACAGCCACTGATTAACAAGAGAAGGGTGAACTTGAAGAGAAGGGGGGACTTCGAAGCATGCGTGTCAGGGAACACATGGTCAGGCAATGCTATAAATGCATGGCGTTTGATCATGTTTTGGCGGAATGTACTCTCACTAGCAGAGTGTGTTGGAACTGCGGTGGCAGTGACTATCTGAGGGCGGACTGCAAGAGCCCACAATCATGTGGCAATCGTCATAAGTGATCGGTCCCTTGAAAGCATGATGTTCGCTGAACTAACCACAGAGACCTGTGTGGTTGCATGGGTCAGGGGGGATTTTGGGGAGGCGTATTTATGCAGTGCATATTGCGCCCCAAGGGGTGACATTGATGTTGCGCTAGGATGGCGGGACGAAGTGTTAGATGTTTGCAGGAGGAGACTCCTAATTACTATGGATGCCAATGCAACATCCGCATTGTAGCACAGCTAAGGAGACCGCATTGGGCGGCCCTCTGAAACGAGAGGGACAAGACTCTCCGAGTGGATCCTACAGCACGGTATGGGAGTACTTAATCGACCAAGCTGCCTATATACTTTTGATGGCCCTAGGGGTATGAGTGATACTGATCTTACCCTTAACATAGGGGAGTGGGGGACAAGGGATTTCAAATGGACACTGGTGGATGGTGTCATCAGCGAGCACAATATGATTTTGCTTGACCTCGAATACGACCGGGGAACAGGTAGGTTGGATCATCTGGACTGGAGCGTCGTGGAGGTCGACTGGGACGCATACCGGAGCTACTTACAAGAGCTAGTAGCTCAGATAGGAATGGAAAGTTTCCTTCAGCTGAGCATGCGAGACAAGCTGGTGAAAGTTGACCAGTGGATCAGCCAGACAAATGAGGCATTCCTGGTAAGAAAGCAGAGGCTCTCAGGGCGTAAGGTTGCATGGTGGGATGCAAGCTTGAGCCAACTTAAAAGCAGGCTGCGAAGGCAGCGTCGAGACCTGCAGAAAGAGATCGCGGTGCAGGGCTGCTTAGTGAAACAAATAAAGCGGCAATACAAGAGCACGCAGAGGCAATACATCAATGCCATAAAGGAGGCCAAGCGATCCCACTGGCATGAAGTAGTGAGACGAAGTGGTCCGTGGGGTGCGGCATATGGAGTATGCCGTAACACGGACCTCAGGGACATAGGCTACATAAGGGTGTGTGATGGGATGAGAGTGCCAGGGATGAGAGTGCCAGGGTCCTGCTTCACGCGTTCTTCTCAGGAGCCGTAGAAGTGTCGGAACCGCAAGAAGGGGATATTATAATACATCCTTTGACCCAGGACAGGGAGTTTCGAGTCCTGTGTCAGAAGGATGTTGAGTCGTCCGTCTGTCTTATGAGGATGTGCAAGGCTCCTGGTATAGACGGGATCAGAAATGAAGTAATCGCCAGGAATGGGAAGCTGTCCCAGAGGTGATTACGAATCTGTTCAACTCGTGTTGGGAGGGGGGATACTTTCCAGGACCCTGGAAATTGGCTAGAGTTGTTGCTCTTCCGAAGGGTCCGAATAAGATCTTAAGTAACCCGGGGTCTTACAGACCTTTAAGCCTTTTCAGTGGTATGGGCAGGGTCCTGGAAAGACTGATGGACTGAAGGTGGATGGAATGAAGCCCAATATGGCTTCAGAAAGGGCCGAACCGTTGAGGACGCCTGGCTTAGGGTGTTACAATTAGTGGGTATCAGCGGGAGCAAGTATGTCCTGGGAGTCTTTGTGGATTTCAGGAATGCTTTCAGTTGCTTGTACTGGGAGGTGGTCAAGCAGAAGCTTCGTGATGCTGGGCTCGAGGAATCTGACCTCCTGATGTGGGACAGCTATTTCACAGACAGGTATGCGGGGAAGATGTCGGGCAGGCGGCGTGTGTGGGTCCAGATGACCAGGGGCTGTCTACAGGGTTCCATAGCGGGTCCAACGATATGGAACCTGTGTATGAACGATCTGCAGGAGGGGTTATGTCATAGGGGTATTAAAGTCGTAGCGTATGCCGATGACCTCCTCATAATGGTTGAGGTGGGTAGTAGAGAGGAGGCACTGGAAGGGGTGGGGGGAGTTATGACACCAGTGCTTGTATGGGGGGTACAAGTGGGTGTAGACGTGTCAGACACGAAGACAGTCTGCATGCCACTTAAAGGGAGGCTTAAGAAAGACAGACGACAAAGGTTTGTGACAAGGGAGGGAGAGGTCAAGCGTCTTGTTGTGGTCGCAGCTGTTGAATACCTGGGATTGCACATGGACCCAGGTATGAGTGTGAAGGATCACATCGCTTCGTTCCGAACAACTGTGAACGAGCAGATTTGGATGTTTGGCAGGATCCTCAGGCGGGACTGGGGGTTGAGCGTCAGGTCTGTCCGTCATTTGGTAAAGGGCGTAAAGGAGGTGAAGGTCCTGTATGGTTCTGCAGTGGGACATGAGGTCACGAAGTTCCAATATGCTAGGAGGGCCATAAACACAGCACAGAGGGTGGTGCTGCTTGGTGGTTGGAACTTCTGCAGAACGGTCTCGACGGAGGCGATGCAGGCACGTTCGGGGTGTATGCCGTGGGGTAACATTTGGTGCAATTCGAACAGGTTTGGGTCATTACCAAGTAAGTAGTTTATTGATAATATAATACAAATAGAATGTAGTGGCAATGTTGATAAGCGAGAAGAGTAAACAGATGAATCAGGTGGTCGCTTTCTTAGCGGTACAACACGTTTCTTCCGTTTTTTCCTTTTCGAAATTCCTGGAACTATTCTTCCATCGAGGTTGATGTGGATGCTGATGATGTTGATTGTCGGTGCTGTGTTGATCGGTTCCAAAGGCACCGTCTTGCTGGCGGTGAATGCCATTTTTAATTCAATCTCAAACCCAGAAAACAGTAGAAACGACTATTAGATTTTGAAAATAAATTTGAATCGCCTAAATAAAATGAAAAGTATTTGATGATTGTCAACAACCAGAAAATATTTTCCAAATTATTTTATTTTTGGAATGAAAAACTTCCAAAATAACTTGAATATTGATATCCAAGTTTGTAACAGGTACAAAAATTTAACTCAAAAAATATTTTAAGGATAAAAATTTAAAAAATTAATCTCTTTTAAAAATTCAGGTAAACTAAAAGCGTTTGCTGAGTTAAGTCCAATGAGGGCGAAGAAAAAAAACATAGATTCTATCCTCCAAAAATGCCAATGGCGTAAGGAAATTAGGGATACAATCTCCTTTGAGAAAGTTTCCGTAAAGAACTAGTGGGCTAGAGTTATATTTAACCACCATTGTAAAATAAGATAGATCGAATTTGGAACAATTCTTGGATTAAGGTTGGTTTTACATCCCAGAAATTACAACAAGCCTTGGGAAACCTGCATACTGCTGATTTCTTAATTTCCTCCAACTTTTTTTTTTATTCAAGAGGATACTTCCAAGAATTACTGGTGGTTTAAACGCTTATTTATGTTTTGTTTATTCAAAAATACATCAATATCATAGCAATGGCAAAGAGAAACATCAACCCATTAATAATTGCAAATCTATTCAACTTTCTACGTGTTGTCTTTAATCAAAACTATTTCAAATTTAACAATAAAATCAATAAAGAAAAATCAGAATTAGGGATAGGATCAACAAGTGAAGACTATAAAATTGAGAGCACCAACAATGTTTGAAAGAAACTGAATTGATAACATTATCCATAAACAAAAACAAAAATTTGCTTTAAAAACTGTACTATCTGGGCCAATACTTATCACAAAAAATCTGAAATATCCTCAAAAAACAAGGGTTGTCATTAGCTTTCAAACCACCTGCACCAATAAAGCTTGGCAACCTTTGACACCAACAGAATTAATTATTTTGTTGAATAAAAAATTAGTGTATAAGGAGCAAAAAATTTTTCGTAGCTCCAGTGCAAATGGATTCAACATCCGAAACGTTATACATATTATTTCAATAATAACAAAAATGGAATAGCAAATAAAACATTTGAATTACTCGTTCAGCATAATTTCCTTTTCGTAATAATCTATGACTTCTTTTAAACAGGAAATTGCAATCTTGCTCGGCTTGATCTTGACTTTATTTTTCCCTTTTACGATGATACTTACAAAATATTAACTCAATCGGTTGAAGATATTTTCTTCTAAATTGCGCGGCAAGATTCCACCCAGATATATCATATGGAGGAAGCGATGGAGAGATCAGGTTATTTTATATAAATAACCATAAAAATACATAAGCATCCAAACTGAACGTGTATACAAAATATCAGCTCAATCGGTTTAGGATAACTGCTTGAAAATTAAGCTGCAAGATTCCACTCGGACAAACATACAAAGTTACATACAAACAATGCAAGATAATAAACAGCTTGTAACAAAGCGTTAAATAAAGTTTGAAAAGAAAGAAAAAATTCCAGTAGTTTACATAACGACTTTAACAGATCACAGATTTATTGACAGCTGAAGTGGCCGGATGTGTTTTATGCATTGCTTTGATTTTGTTACTAAGATTTTATCTTATATACTTTTTAGTTTGTGTTTCCGACACTTGGACATACAAGAGTTTCACCAAATGTTTATCACAACCGGTCAACAACAGCAAATTTAATATTACCTACGAAAAAATAGTATGTGACGGTACGAATGATAAAAATTAAGATTTTGATGATGTTACAATAGGTTTGCGTAATAAGTTGGTTCAGGCTCAAAATTATATAATTGATTGTAAACAAAATATATTAGAACTGCAAAACATGGTAAAGAGACGTAATCTTACACTGTATTTTGGACGATAAATCAAATTATTGTTTGTAAAATTAAGTTTTTACTTGTAATACCGATATACAAACTAATTCTATTGAAAAAATCGATTTTTCTGTTCAATGTTGGTTGCATGGAATTGATGTAGCAGTTCCACTTGATAGCCAATACAGAAAATTTAAGTAAAACGCCCACAGTAAAAAAAATTGCAAAAGAAAACCCAGAAAAAGAAATCAAAAGCTATAATGTTATAAATTCCTCAGCTTTCCGTACTTCAAACAATAACACCAATATTGTTCCTATACCTTATAAGGTCAAAAGTTTGACAAGGAGTGTTTTTTCTGTTTAAATAAACTGTTGCCTAATCATTTCTCAGACTTGGACTGTTTAAAGCGTATTTACACTTCCAAGTTGATGAAGCAAGTAGCGGAATCCAGACTATCACAACACATCGCGGAAATTATGACAGCACCTAGATATCAGATCAGATATTTCCAGGAACTATGCCATACTTCGACGATATTGTGATACATCGCCGAACAAAAGAAAAGTCTCAGCAAAATTTGAATTTGTGTTTAATGAGTCTACAGCAATTCGACATACATTTGAATAAGAAGAAATGTTCACTATTTCAACTAAAAATTGAATATTTATGTCATGTAATTGAATAGAATAAAATTTCTAAATGTAAAAATAAAATGAATGCGATACTTTGAATGACGAGACCCAAGGATATGGACGGCGTTCGATTTATTGGCATGACCATATACTATACACGTATTTTCAAGAAAGCGCTAACACGTATTTTTAAAGAAAGTCATAACCGCCCTCCGATAACATCAGGAAGACTACTTCGATATGCAGCATATTTAACAGCTTTCGATTATGAAGTAATTTTCAAAAAAGACGTTTAAACAACGACACAGACATTTCTCACGTGCACTAATTAACATCCGAAATTAATGACGATATCATACTATATCGGAGATTTAATCGAGTATGTATGATTACAACCAACGAAACGGATTAACTGCAAGCAGACTCAATTAGGCGTGAAACTGAGAAAGGCGGGGAATTAAGAGTATTAAAGATATTTATAGACCAATGAGGAAGTATTTCAGGCCGTGGAAACTATTAACATCGTACTAATTAATAACAACACAAAATCAAGTTGTCATTCAAATTATCAATAACCTAAAAAAGGAACTACATTTACTTCATACTAAACATTAATTAAATCATTGACACTGTAAAATATAGTTTTAAAAGTGAAACAGTATAAAATTGTGTTAAAAAATATCCTTTTCTTTTAGACTAAAACCATAAACTGAATTAATTAGAATACAATTTTCGTCAAAAAAAAAAAAAAAAAAAAATTGTAAACATTCAATAATATACTGTATTAAATTATTAACAATATATCTTGTGTCACCATAGCTGTGTGTATTTGTTGTACGACTCTGAAAAAGTTAACTTGAGGTGCGTTGGGTTCGAATCTTGTGATAAGCAATATAATTTTTTATTTTTAAATAACGTTGTTTATCTATATATATAAGCAAAAAAAAAAACAATAATGGATTCATTAACTGAAGATAATAAAAATTTGTTTCAAGCCATTTCTACATTTTTTAACGAAAGATTGGAATTAAACGAAAATAAAATAATGAACGAGATGAAGGAATTGAAACAAATGAACCAACAGCTACAGTCTAGATGTTCTGAACTGGAAAGGGTAGTTGAGTCACAAAATGAAACAATATTGCAAATGGAAAAAAAATTAAATGACAATAATTTGATTATTTATGGGTTAAGCGAGAGTCCCGATGTTGAGGAAGATGTTGAAGAAAGCGTTTTAAAAATGATTAACTCAAAACTACAATTGAATGTGAAAAGCGAAGATATTCAAAAATCGTATAGATTAGGAAAATGTGTCACAGCGTTAAAGCCCAGGCCTATTCGTATTCATTTAAATAATAATAAGATTAAAACTCAAATTATAAGAGAACGAACTAAATTAAAGGGTACGAAAATTTTTATTAATGATGATTTGCCCAAGATATTAAGAGCAAGGGAAGCTGAGAACAGAAGGAAGCGGCAAGAAAATTATAACGAAAAATTTAATACCCAAAGACCTAAGCGACCCATACCTCAATCATCGGAGGAAGGGGATGAAGTGAATAGAATTGTTCAAGAATGTAAAAAAATCAATAGCACCAACACTTCTGGTAAAAAAAACTTAAAGATTTAAATATAGTTTTTTGGAACATAGAAGGCATCAAAAAGAAGCTTTGTAATAAAAATAAGCTGTTCGGAATGTAAAGGTATATCTTACATTGACTCTTATGGACAATTCAAGTGGATCACGAAGAATTGGTTAAATCGAGGGATTCGCTAGATTGAGATGGTTATATTTAAAAAAAAAAAATTTAGTTTTATTGGGTTAGTAAATACGAGGTCCTGGGATGGTGAAAATTAAATAATTTAAAAGTGTGGAAAGAAAATCTAGAAGAGGCAGATATTATAATTTACTATTATACTAAATATTATAATTATTTAAGAATTGTATTTTTTTTGATGGATGAATTCATTTATTTAGAGAATTACTTTCAATTTTTTTTCTTTTGTAATTATATTGTAACTATTTTGTATTATTTTGATAACTTGGCTTGCAATGTCAAAAAAATTTGTAAAATTGATTAATATGTCAAATAAATGAAAAAATGAAAATGAAATAATAACAACACATTAGCAGGTTTGTGATAAGCTACATAACTTTGAATATTATATTTTGCACATTTTGAAATGAACCCAAGAGCCCCAGTATTATATGGTTTAATTAAATTACATAAAGAAGGAATGCCCATAAGACCAGTGGTTTCATACATTGGGAGTCCAGCATACAAAGTCTGCAAAAAACTTAACACATGGCTAAGAGCTTTGAAACAAAAAAAAGAGTGTGTGTACTTATGTACACGCGTTAGAAGTTATACTTCTTTCATTCAAAATTAATTATTCATATGAATACTATATTTCACAACCATCGACTTGAACTGGCTCAGGGATATAAGTACTATGTAGTGTATAGTATGAACACTCAGTACTGTAACTATATTCAGTGTTGAAAATATATTTTTTTATTATTTCAATTCTGTGGCTAACTTCATCATGTCGTTCGTGCGCGCGCAGCTCACAAATTCACTCTCATCCAAACGCGCCAAAAGAAGTATAACTTCAATAAGTTTATTAATATTAAATAAATAAAATTCTTGACCTTCATAATAATAAGATATATTGTAGCAAAAATAAAATGTATTTCAACAAAATAGTGAACAGGTTTTTAACTTGTTTTATCACTTGTTCATTACGTCACAAGCAAAAATAGTATATAAACCGTGTAAAAATTTTTAACTTTATTCATATGTTCTGAAGATGATCCAAGTGATCGAATGTATACAAAACAATTAATTTTTCTTTGAAAAATTTAAAAAAAAAAAAGTGGATTATGCAAATAAATATACATATACAAATATTACATTTGTTGTTTTAATTTTATAATATATATATATTTTTTATTTATAGAACAACTTCCAGATCCAAAATAAATATAATTTATGTATGTACACGTAGCGGATAAAGAGCCAAGTGTCATTGCGAACTTTAGACTCTACAGATTTGTATGGGAGAATATTAGAAATGGAGAAAGACGATATGTGCTCTGTGGATATTATAAAAGTTTAAGGTATTTGTTCGGAGACTGTCAGGGTACGGAAAAAAAAAGTTTAAGGTATTTGATCAGATGAGGTTATATAATGCTTTGGCTGTCTTGAATGCGTATGGTAAAGAAAAGTTACCGCCGATATCAGCATATCTAAATGTATCACCATGTTATACAATGAAAAAACGTCTTTAATCGGCGCTTACTTCCAACGTGAATAAAATAACTCAAAAAAAGTTTCTCTGTGTACAAAAAAATTACAGGATCATTTTATAAAGTAGTTAGTTTTAAATATATTTTAGATATAAGTAGTACATGCTAATTCAAGGTAATCTATGAGTTAAGCTTCCCCAGAATAAAGAATTCCATAAATCTAATGGAAGTATATGAAAGCAGTACTACCATGCAAATAGAATGGATATTGTATACAATGGGATACGAAAATATACTAGAAGTATAGTCAAAACTATTTAAGACAGTATCTGCTGCATTCAATTAATGATAAATAATTAAATATATTATCAGATGTAAAAAGACTCTAATTGCGTTGGTATATAAAAATTAAAAATAGGAAAATGAATCTAATTTCGCCTTAAACCAACGAAGGTTCTATTAGAAGAACCAGTTATTTATTCAATTAAGCGACGTTTCGACCACGTTTGGGTCATTTTCAAGCTACAACAAAAAATTTTTTTACAATTAGTTTCCATTTTTCATGACTTCACATGGCTTCCAAGACTTCAAATGGAACCGTGTTAAAATCTTAGAAAAAGAACCAAATTTAAATAAAAGATTAATTTCGGAAATGTTACATATAAAGAAAAATAGAAATTGTATTAATGAGCAGACTGACACTGACAAATTAAATAATGTGTATTTGCCGCTCATCACGTGACAACACCTACGTTCGAAGAACTCAACCCAGTAACATAGCGACACGTCGACTGTCAACAACACCAAAGAACTAACTGTGATAATGTTTAATTATTATTACTAAATTTTATTATGACAACGTCTGACAAAACCAAAATCTTTTTAAGTATCTGTTTATTTTATTCGTCAAAAGCAAGATTGAAGAAAGAGGTTTGTTTCATAATTATGACATGAAAAGTTTTAATGACAAAACATAACCTCTAATTTCATGTCGTTTTGATATTTTACAGATAGTTGTTAGGCAATAGTGATACTAGTCGACTATAGAAATAAGCAATGTTAACAAGTAGAGGTATTATAAAAATTTAAATTTAATTTTTTTGTAAAAAATGTGATTTTGTAAAAATGGAAACTAATTGTAAAAAAATTTTTTGTTGTAGCTTGAAAATGACCCAAACGTGATCGAAACGTCGCTTAATTGAATAAATAACTGGTTCTTCTAATAGAACCTTCGTTGGTTTCAGGCGAAATTAGATTCATTTTCCTATTTTAAATATATTATCATTTTTTTCAATTTATTTACATCATGCCAATTCTTGGTGTAAATAATTTAATAAATATCTAAATAAATAACTTTCCTTAAAAATAAATAAATAAATTAAGTGTATTAAACATAACTATAAGAAACAAAAAACCTGTGATAATTTTCGTGATTTGAAAATAAACAAAAAGTATTTTAATTTATTTGTTGCTGTTAGTTGTGAAATAAACATATTCCATTATATTTCATTAAATTAAAAAAATATCCGAAGATAATAGTGTTTTTATAGTGAATTTCGTGTATAATTAAAGTTATTTTTCATATCATCGGCGAAGTGATCAAGACACTGGGATGTTAATCAATTTGTATCAATCTTCCTGAGTTCAAATCTTTGTAATTCAGGCACAAAAAAGAAAATATTCCCACATTGATTAAAGACAATTCAAATTACATGAGTGACAAACAAAAGGCGGATCTCATTGCTGACTCAATTTAAGCCGTACAACCATACAACAACGTATCACCCCTTGATAACACAGTCCGTCAGTCCGTAATAGAACTGCAAAACAAAACCGACCATGCAAAGAAACGAATCAAACTGACGTCTAAACAAACGATTAGAAAATTACCCAACAACAAAGCCCCTGGACAAGACAATATACAAAACAAAGACATCAAAAACCTTTCGACTAAAGCTTTGGTGCAACTTACTTACATTGTTAACGCAATGTTTGCATTGGGGTACTATCCCGGGGCCTAGAAAACAGCGGTGGTGGTCCCAATACTGAAGCCCAACAGACCCAGCAAGCTACAGGCCAATTATTCTGCTGAGCTCACTATCCAAAGTGGCCGAAAACCTCATTCTATCCAGATTGAACAAAGTTATTGCACAAAAAAAACATATTAATAGACGAACAATTCGGCTTCCGGGAGGGTCACGGAACCACCATGCAAGTAGCAAGGATCGCAGACTCAATAACGAAAAACTTTAATAAAGGAAACGTCACTTCCATGGTTCTCCTGGATGTCGAAAAAGCATTCGATACGATCTGGATAGAAGGGGCTATTCACAAAATCAGTAAAACCGGTATCCCAACTCAACTCAGCAGACTGATGGCCTGCTACCTTCAAAATCGAAATTTCCTGCTAAAAATAAATAACAAAAAATCGACCGTAAGGGAGATAAGGGCAGGAGTCCCACAGGGATCAGTTTTGGGACCAGTCATTTTTAATATCTACATAAACGACATGCCCAAATTCGCTAAAACAAACCTGGCCGTATATGCGGACGACACCGCCATATACGCACATTCGTTTAACGCCCAGGTGGCGACAAAACAAGTCCAGATACACCTGGATATGATCCTACAATTTGCCAAGGATTGGAAAATAAAAATAAACAACTCGAAAACTGAACACATCCTGTTCACCAAAAAATTCACAAATATCAAAATCACGAGCCCCCTTAAGGTGAACGGGATGAGTATCCCAATCAGCAATAAGGTGAAATATCTGGGTGTATATCTGGATAAGGGCATGTCGTTTGTCCCACAAATAAATCACTTGGTGGCCAAGGGTCACGGGGTAGTGCGTACACTGTATCCATTGCTTAACAGGTACAGTGCACTAACGCTAAAAACAAAAAAGTTGTTGTACGATGCAATAATAAGACCAGTAATAACAAACGCAGCACCGGTCTGGTGCAGTGCATCTAAAACTCAACTCATTAAACTCCAACGAATACAAAACAAATGCCTTAGACTAGTTGCAAACGCAGACAGACTTATCACGATTAAAAAACTGCACAGCACAACAGACTCAAAAACAATAAAAGTGAAGCAAAAATAATAAAGATAAAGTAACCCTTGCTGGGGTTACTAAAAAGAGTATATCCAACTTAGATTACGAGTACGAGTTAAGAAATGTGCTAGGCCCACCCATACAGTTTTCGGGGATAATTGTATTTTTAGAGCCACCCTGATATTTAAAACCGACAGGTCCAGAGAATAAGATCGGAACTGGAAGGAATGTTTAGTGCCCAAAGCAAAGGCTTCATACTTTACTTTCCAAAATGTTACCGCGTGGATTTAAATCACACATCTACAAAACAAAAGTCCAAGAAAGGAAAGGGTTAAATATAATATCCAAGATAATTATAAACGTGAAAGGTATTTTATGTAAACCATAATCAATTACAAAAACTTATAAAGTATACAAATTTAACACATTAAGTGTTTTTGAATAACAATTTACAAATTTTAAGTCACTTTAATGTAGAAACATTAAATAAATTTATATTAAATGTTTAAAAGGATGCATAACATAGTGAAATTAAAACATTTCAAACTGTAACCCCAAAAACCCAATAATTAGAATAAATCAAAACATACCAGATCATTTTTATAAAAATACCTCAGCTCGCTCACATATTGTTTTAAAATACGCCACGTGCAAATAATTTAAAGATTATACAGAATCTAGGATCCATGATTGTTAATATTTCTTTTTAATCCATTCCGTCCGAGATCCCAAGTAGAAGAGAACTCCTATCAATACTCAAACAAATAGGTTAGTAAATTACTCCGCGCTCCGATCAATCTCCGCATAGGAAAATAGATCCATTAATTTATGTAATATGTTGTGTTCGTAATTTATGTACACTAACTGACATAAATTACGGAACAAAAGAAATAATTAAAACAATGTCAGAAAAATTCTACAAACACCAGATACATAAAAGCACACTAAAAAAAATATGATAATAGACCTGCCAGCACCAGTAAAACATAAATTAATATACCACACGTTGGAACCCAGACTACAATAAAATATAAAAAAAATAAAATCAACACGACCTACGACAACAAAATAATAAATTTACAACAACAAGTCAGTTAAACATATAAACAGTTTTTTTCCCAACTTTTTCTGTAATAAACAAACAAAAAATAAAAAAAAATTAACACAAAACCTAACCACCCCCAAATCCTCCAAACTAATATAAGCTATGCAAATTCAAAACTAATCTAGGATGAAAGCGCAAGCTAATAACTTAGAATATAGCAAAATAAAATATTTTAATATACATTATATATAATTTGCATTGTATACAATTGTATAATTTTCGTTATTTTTGTGAAAATAAAGATTTATTTAAAAAAAAAAAAAAAAAATCTTTGTAATGCATTAAGTTTTCTGTTAGTTTGTTTGTTTTTTAATTTATTTTTTCTAAGTATAATTTGATAAATTTCTTAAATAAAGCAATGGCAACACCATCTGAGGATTCACAAGTTGGACTAAATAAGTAGCAAAAGGGACAGTTTGATGTCCGAAATTCGTGACATAAAATCAATCTTACACAGGAAAAAATATTAATAAAAGGTTGAGTTCAAGAACAAAATAACAACAAAATTGTTTTACAAAGACAAAAAAATAAAGAGACCTAGTTAAATTTGACTTTACGAGCCATTCTGATATCTCGAATATGCTAAAATATACTTCTCAAATTATAAAATGAAACAAGAAATATTTAGTAAGCGTAGATATCTCAAGGGTATAAATATCTTCATTAGTGAAGATCTTCCAAAAGAAACAAGAGAAAAAGCTTGACTTTAGCGAAACAAAGAGTTACGGGACGAAAAACAATCAATGAAAAGAACATTACACGAGCGGTCAAACAAAAACTTGAAGATACGACCGAAGTCTTAGATATGTTGATTGAAAACAGATATGTTGATTGAATAATTTGTTGTAATTTAATAATTTTACATGGAAATTTGGTATAATGGTTTCTATTTCAATGTATAAAAAATATTTCAAATATAAATAATTTGAAAACCAACGGAATCACCATGTAGTTACAAAGTTTTTAATAAAACTATAATTTGTGTGAAAATATATATATAGTTTTAGTTTTTTTAATATCGAATAGGAATCTGGCATATCTTTTTCTGATTGGCAAAATAAATAAAAAATCATTATATATATTGTATATATTGTTCCATCTTCTTAAGGTCCCGTAGTACCATTTAAAATGAAAAAACTTTACTTGATAACTAATGTGTTACAAATCGAGTGAACTATTAAAAATCGAGTTAAATCAATATCAAAAAATACTTATTTGTTGTGGGTCTGGTCTAAGATTACGACACATACTTTAATATGTTGTAACCAACGCTGCTAACAATTTTATATAATGTAGATAGCAAAATATTAAGTATTGCTTAATTGCTGACTTAACTAAATATATATAGATAAAATAATTTAATTGAAATATACTTGTATACGTAGATTTTATTATTTATTATATATGGGTATCGTTCTCTTCGGCCGGCATTTAACGGTTAACTCAGAACTGCCACGGACTAGGGGAATCCGACTGTCTAATTAAAACAAAGCATTGCGATGGCCAGTATGATTTCTGACCAGTGCTCTGAATGACTCTTTTTTCTGATTCAAGTTTTTCTCTGATTCAAGTTTTCCCTGGACGGACTCTTGAATCTATCAAAGGTAGGAGGCGTTCTGCCTCTTACAAAGAGATGGTTCAAGATGAAGTGCAAGCTCTACGAGTTCACACGTTAGAAGCTCAACCGCTCGCCCATGATGCTCACACTCAGGAGTTGGATCCCCTGACGAATTCCCAACATCTTACGGAATCGATTCGTTCACACCTATGCTCTCTTTTTGAGGGTATAGATGAGAATAGGGGTGATCACGGTAGTCGTTTAAAGCAAATTGCCTTAAGTGCTATCGCAGGACGTGATGTCTCAGACCAAGTTTATTCTTGGCTCTGTGCAGCCTTCCCTGCTCCTAAAACGACCATTCAGATGGCGCCGAACCACAAGCTCAATAAGCAAAACGATCGGGGACAATCAAAGAAATTGAAGAGAAGAGCGGAATATGGCAGGATCCAATCCCTATATCGTAATAATGTAGCGGATGCCGCAAGAGAGGTACTGGATGGTGCTTCTGAGAGTGGTCAAATCGATTCGACTGTGTTTGGTGATTACTGGGCTTCTGTTTTTGAAACTCCAAGTGCTCCGGGACAGGCTGAACGTTTGTTCCCTCATAAAGATCACCCTGAAGGTACTCTAGACTCCATCTGGTCTCCTATTCACGTACGTGACGTAAAGAACCAGAAGGTTAACATCAAGTCGGCAGCTGGGCCTGACGGCATAAAGCCATTGAAGTGGAACACCGTTTCACCATTAATCCGCACGATAATCTTTAATATCTTTTTGTTGAACGCCAAAATCGACCATAGAATGCTGAACACCCGGACTATTTTCATTCCGAAAATCAAAATGTCATTAGCAGTCCAATATGAAGGAGGTAGACCTAAGTGTTTTGCCTCGCACTGAGGGTGCCCATTGGAAACATCCACTGACCCGGTACGCTCGCAAACTTTGGTTTGCGAAATACCTGGGTAGCCAACATAGTGGATCAAAGACTGATCCTATTAAATTACGATCATTGTCGTGTAGATGGGGAAGAATATATGCAGCCACCTTCCGTCCGCTGATTGGCGTCTCTGTCTTATCGTTTTGGGGGAGCGACGCCAAGCTTGGATGGTTGGGTTTCATTACTAGCACATTTCGTGTCATAGGATGACTGACATGTTGCTTCGAGTGGACCACAGAACGACCACTTCTTCTACAGGCACTTTGCAGGAACTTGATGTTGCTCCGATCGTGTATTTTATATTATTCCAAAATTTTTCATCGAGACTATGTGACTTTTATCACTCTGTGTGTCAAATGTGCCTTAGCTCTCGAGCGCAAGGCCGGCGCCTAGTTCACCCAGCTTCTTTATATATATAGTCGTCTGGGGGTATCAGAACTTTTAGTCCGGACAAATAGCCAAATATCTGATCTTCTAATACGTGACGCGCATGAATGGATTAACGAGATTCCCAATGTCCCTATCTACTTACTCGAAAGAATGATGGTTGGCAGACTCGAGGCTGCCATCGGGGTTCGTGCTGCCCAATTCGGGTTTCGTGCTGGGAGATCCACTGAAGATGCCTTACAACGGGTGAGTGACATTGTCCAGGACGGGCGACGAAAGTATATGCTGAGGGTCTTTGTCGACTTCAGAAATGCTTTCAGTTGTCTCTACTGGGAAGCGGTAATGCGGCGATTAGTGGAAGTTGGCGTTGGAGAAGCAGATCTCCGAATGTGGCGGGACTACTTTAAGGACTGCTACGCTTGCGCTACTAATAGGAATGATGAGATTTAGGTGAAACTAACGAGGGGATGTCCACAGAGCTCAATTGCTGGCCCAATATTGTAGAACCTGGTCATGGATGAGCTTCTCACCATTTTGCAGAACAATGGTGTCAGAGTCGTGGCGTATGCGGACGATCTTTTGATCCTTGTTGAAGGTAGTTCCAGGCGTTCGCTGGAAACTGCCGTTGGAGAAATAATGGAGCCAGTTTATAACTGGGGACGACGGGTTGGAGCAGAAGTGTCGGACAGTAAGACAGTCTGCATGCTCCTGCGGGGCAGGCTAGACCCGGAACGTCGCAGTTTGCGGGTAATCGTGGGAGGGGAGACCAAACGTATCGCCGGGGTTGGACAAGTGGTCTACCTCGGAGTTACACTTGGTATTGGGATGAGTTTGGTAGCCCACGTGAGAGCGATCAGGCCCAAAGTGGTTAAGTGCATGGCCACAATATGCAGGGTCATGCGCAGGGAGTGGGGTATACAAACGAGGTCTGCCCGAATCCTTATTAGAGGTTGGGTGGAGGCAGCTGCGCTTTATGGTGCAGATGCCTGGTGTGAGTGTCTCAGATTTGAGAGCGCCCGTCTTGTGCCTGGGACGGCACAGCGGGTTGTTCTCTATGAGGCACTCAGTGTGTGTAGGACGGTCTCGACCGAGGCCCTTCAGGTGCTCGGTGGGATGCTTCCCTGGGACCTCGAAGTATTGAGGAGGGCAGGCCTCTTCAAACTTAGAAGGGGTAACCACTTTGGGGAGCTTGATCTGCTCACTAATGAAGAGGTTGGGGAGATGAGTATGGCCGAACTCCAAACTCTCATCAACGAGTGGGCGGTTGTTCGGTGGCAGGAGAGGTGGTGCCAGACGGGGAGGGGCCGTGTGACGTTCCGGTTTATTCCGGATGTCAGGGACATAAATCGTTGGCGCAATTGGACGTTTTCCCTCCTAACGGGACACGGACGACTTTGCGACCACCTATTTGTGAGGGGTTTGGCGGACAATCCAGGTTGCTACTGCGGTGCTGAATGTAAGGATGCAGTGCACTTCTTGTGCGATTGCGGAGCATACGACCGCTTTCGGAACCTGGATGGCATGTCCATTTACTGGGAGGGTGGTTCATGGCGTCTCGATAGGGTCCTGGCTACCACAAGTAGCCGCAAGTGCTTCAGGGAGTTTGTGCATAGGGCTTTTGTTCTACGCACTCTATGGCTTACTGGGGCACAACAAGGCGAAGAGGTAGCTGTTGGAAACTGATGGTACATGTCTGACTGTCCCTGTCCGACTGGACGAGTTGCAGTCCAAATTGGTGATGTTCCTGTGCTGTGCTTTTCGTGTTGTCGTGCCTCTTGTCAGAAGACACGACACTTTTTTGTAGTTACAGGTGATGGCGCTGTTTAAGGGCGTGGCGTCGGGGGGATCCGGCGACCACGCCCCATTTGATTTTATCCTAGCAGGTTCAGCGAGTTTTAGGACTGGCAGAGGATTCCTGCTGCCAGTTATCTATGTTGTGGCGTTAGTCCGACAATGTTTCCATCTCACATGTTTTTTTTTTCTTCCTATCATCTTCATCATTTATTCTATCTGAGGCGGGATAGAGTCGTTGCGGGTCAGGCTTCACCTGGTCCTTATGTGGGGGGGGGGGGGTAATCGGCTTCGCCTGGATTTTAAACTTTGTTTAAATGTCATGTGTAATGCCTGGCTGGCGTTTGTAAGAACGCTGGCCTGGCCTGGACATGCCAAGTAGTCACCAATGACATAACAAGGCATGTTTCATAGACAACGCCGAACCCAGGCGGTTAATTTGGTACCATGGGTCACTTGCGTCCAAGCCTCATACACAGGGTGTCTCCACTGCCTGTGTGTGTGCAAGTGAATTGAGGACGGACTCGTGGGGGCAGTGTGTTAGAGCTTACATCGCAAGCTAGAGGGGGTAGCGCAGGCTTGCTGAGACCTTCCGTTGAGGAAGCACTCCTGCCTACCTTGTATCGGCGGATGAGCAGCGTCTGGCTTCGGCCTCTGCTCGGGTGGGGACCTGCAGAGTCCCAAGTGTTTTAGGTAGGACGCGCTCTTCACCAAAGGGCTTCCCTAGGCTTACACCGAAAGGAAGGGTTGGTAGCCGTTGGCAATTGCCTCTCGGCGCTCTGATTGAGCGTATCTAAATCCCGTCCCCATGGGGGGTGTAAGGGTAAGGCTAAAATAGCAGGTACCTCACGTTTAACTTTGTTTCTTCAATGTCCCTATCTACTCCTGCCATCAGCCGCAGTGTCGGTGGGACCAGAGCACACTGGTATCAGGCGGGTCCCCGGGTGGCGGATAGGGGATGCCGATCGGTTTGCACTTACCACTGATTGGTTGGAGCTTGCTCCCCCGGACCAAAGTTTGCGCGTGGGAAGGAAAACCCATAAAACCAGCATCCCTATGTTGTCCAGTGGCGCTAGTGGCTGTCATTTTTCCTACTGTTTTTGATGTTTTTCCTATATGTGGCTGGCCGGTCTTTCACTCACGTTGGGAGTGGCCGAAGCTGATCTGGGATCAGCAAAGGTCTGATGTGCGCTTAGCGCTGCCGATGCGTGTGTGGCTGGGAAGTCTAACGGCTAGCTTCGGAATGCAACACCAGGTCCTAGTCGTGTCAGAGTTACCACTTTGGGGAGCTTGATTTGCGCAGCGATGAAGTGGTTGGGGAGATGAGTATGGCCAAACTCAACGAGAGGGCGGTTGTTAGGTGGCAGGAGAGGTGGTGCCAAACGGGGAGGGGCCGTGTGACGTTCCGGTTTATTCCGGATGTCAGGGACATAAATCGGTGGCGTAATTGGACGTTTAACCTCCAGGAGGGTTTCCTGCTAACGAGACACGGACGACTTTGCGGCCACCTCTTTGTGAGAGGTTTGGCGGACAATCCAGGTTGCTACTGTGGTGCTGAATGTGTGGAGGCAGTGCACTTCTTGTGCGATTGCGGAGCAAACGACCGCTTCCGGAACCTGGATGGCATGTCCATTTATTGGGAGGGTGGTTCATGGCGTCTCGATAGGGTCCTGGCTACCACAAGTAGCCGCAAGTGCTTCAGGGAGTTTGTGCATAGGGCTTTTGCTCTACGCACTCGATGGCTTACTGGGGCACAACATCGACAGCCAACTTATATGCAGTTTATACACCCACACAGGTACTTGACAAAAATGATCTTTATGTAATAACACACAATATTCCTAACTCTATATGATGGGTGATTTGAATGCTCTTAATAAATACCTAACAAACTCACGTAAAAACAACAAAAACGGCATTGTGCTAGGTGAATGGTTTGATGAGAACCTTAATTTCTCATTCAACATTCCCGGTAGCTACACCAGACTGAATCCTGATGCCATGTTAGACGTAACAATTACAAATGCTCTAACCCCAATTTGCTCAATAATAGATGGTCCTGAATCTGATCATCTCCCGGTGCTTAATATTATTCAACACACACTCCCCAAACCGCAACATCGCATGGTTGCAAATTTGGAGGATGCAAACAGGAAGGAATTTATAAAACACATCCAAAATGACATTCCTAAACAAATAAACGTATTGACAAACTCCGACATTGACAAATACATTTCCATACTTACTAATTCCATAATACAAGCCGATAATCTATACATCCCCAAAAAACCAATTAACACCAATCTTAAATTAATAATTAATAACGAAGTTAGACATCTACAAAAATTAATTAAATACTGTAGGCATCGCTACCAAAAAACTGCACAAAGTGCTTACCTTAATACGAGAAAAACTCTACAAAAAACATTAGAAGCCAAATTAACGGACATTAACATTCAGGATAAAAATGACAAACTTAAAAAACTTGATCACCTCACAATTTAGAATGAATTAAAAAAAATTTTAAAAATCAAATCATAACATTCCCACATTAGCGGACAATAACGGACTATCCATAAACAATAACCTTGATAAAGCAAACCTACTAGCCGAAGCCTTCCAGAATGCATTCCTCCTAAGTTCAAATTTAGCTCCAAAAGTTGAACAAGATAAAATCCAAACCCTTGCTCAAGACATCTTGTCAATTGAAACCTCTCTTGAGGATATAGATCTAGTATCAAATACTGAAATAAAAAACATAATTAAACGCTTGAAAAACAAAAAATCATCGGGTGATGATCAGATTCAAAACTATCATCTCAAAAATTTACCCATACAAGCTATTCGCCAACTAAAAATAATCTTCAACTTCTGTTTTGTCAATAACTATTTTCCATCCAAATGGAAACAGGCCACTGTTACCGCTTTACCCAAACCAGGTAAACCATCGCATTTACCACAAAACTATCGTCCTATTAGTTTACTTTCAACTAAACTTGTAAAATCTTTGAAAAAATTATATTAGATTATAACGACTTCAACGCCATCTAGACATTAACAATGTAATCATAAATGAACAATTTGGTTTTAAAAGAAGCCATGCCACTGTTCACCAGTTACACCGTATTACTCATTATATTCTTTCAAATTTCAAAAAGAAAAGGTCTACTGCGATGGTTTGCCTTGACATAGAAAAAGCTTTTGACTCTGGCACGACAAACTCATTGTCAAACTTCACAATCTAAATCTACCCTCGTACTTAACTAATCTCATTAACAATTACATTAATAATTGTAATTGGAATAGGTGTTTTTATGTAAGGATCAACGATACAAAGTCAAATGTAAAACAAATACCTGCTGGTGTCCCTCAGGGCTCGGTTTTGGGTCCGACACTCTTCAATATATTTATAAATGATATACCAAAATCTAGTAAAACCAACATTAGTATGTTTGCAGATGACACTGCCATCTATACAAGCTTTTACAGATCTAAAGATATTAGCGCTAAAACTCAAATTGAAAGTTCATTAAAAAAACTCTCTAAATATTTCAAAAATAACAATATACAAGTAAATTCAGCTAAAACGGAAGCCATAGTTTTTTCCAAACAAAAATTTACTCCAAAACTCCAAATCAAATTTATGGATAAAAATATTGGTTCAAAAAATTGTATAAAATATCTCGACGTTGAACTAGACTCTAAATTAAACTTTAATATTGCAGCGCAAAACAGGTTCAACAAAACCAAAGCAGTTGCAAATAAAATACGACCACTTCTTACAAGTGCTCACCTTCCTCTTCCCAGGAAAATTCAACTGTACAAAGCTTGTATAGTTGGCACGTTGTCATATGCTATCGATGTGTGGGGCCCCATAACCGCCCAAACAACCATCAAAAAATTACAATCATACCAAAACAGGTGGCTTAGGTTGATAGTAGGTGGCGACACTCAACATGACAGTGACACCTACCACAAACCGTCGTGAAGTTGGCCCCCGCATTTTTTGTTCCAGAATATAAACCATATGGTTCGATTGTACTCGCATTAAGATGGATTGTTCCAGAATTTCACTCTTTTGTACCACCCCATTCTCGAGATATTCAATTATATATGCGCGGGGGCCAACTTCACGCTAGCCCCCGCATTTTTTGTACTGAAATTTTAATGCTACCTTTCGGAAGAACAATCAAAATAAAGGATTGTTCCAGAATATAAAGGGAAAAAAATCAAAAATACGGGGTGGGGAGCCAAAAATATACCAACCCACTAATACAAGTTAACAAGTTACCAATTCAGTAGAATAACGCTATAAACATAGATTTCTTACAAAAGACTATAAAATTGATATTATTGTTCATTTTGAGAAATGTATACTGAAAACGGCAGCCATGGGGAGGATATTTATAAGGGTGCAATTACATGATGATGGAAAATTATGTAAATGCTACTTCTTGAGACGTTAGTACTGAGCTACTGTATGTGCCAATTGATAGATATACGTTAAAAAAGGATTTTTCCAGAATATTTAATCAATACAACTTCAAATGGGGCGTGAGGGAGCAAAAATTCACCCCCGATACAAGAGTAAGCACATAGCGCATTCGTTTGTACTGGTTTATGAATAGAATTTTTGGAAAGACCACTTATAGAATAACTTAGTTTTCAATTTTCACTACTTTTAAACCAAGAACGTAGCCACAGGGAGGTGATATATATTCGGGGGAAACCTAACCCTCGCTGTGCTGCTTCCTGTGACGTTTGTACTGGGTTACTGTATACGCCAATCGATAGATATACATTAGTAGAGGATTGTTCCAGAATATTAAATCAATTCAACTTCAAATGGGGCGTAGGGGAGGAAAATCAACCCCCGATACAAGAGTAAACACATAGCGCATTCGTTTGTACTGGTCTATGAATAGAATTTTTGGAAAGAATACATATAGAATAACTTATTTTTCCATTTTCACCCTTTTTAAACCAGGAACGTAGCCACAGGGAGGTTAGATATATGCGGGGGAAACCTAACCCTCGCTGTGCTGCTTCCTGTGACGTTTGTACTGGGATACTGTATACGCCAGTCTATAGATATACATTAGTAGAGGATTGTTCCAGAATATTAAATCAATACAACTTCAAATGGGGCGTGGGGGAGGAAAATTTACCCCCGATACAAGAGTAAGCACATAGCGCATTCGTTTGTACTGGTTTATGAATAGAATTTTTGGAAAGACCACTTATAGAATAACTTAGTTTTCAATTTTCACTACTTTTAAACCAAGAACGTAGCCACAGGGAGGTGATATATATTCGGGGGAAACCTAACCCTCGCTGTGCTGCTTCCTGTGACGTTTGTACTGGGTTACTGTATACGCCAATCGATAGATATACATTAGTAGAGGATTGTTCCAGAATATTAAATCAATTCAACTTCAAATGGGGCGTAGGGGAGGAAAATCAACCCCCGATACAAGAGTAAGCACATAGCGCATTCGTTTGTACTGGTATATGAATGGAATTTTTAGAAAGCCAACTTATAGAATAACTTAGTTTTCAATTTCCACTATTTTTAAACCACGAACGTAGCCACAGGGAGGTTAGATATATGCGGGGGAAACCTAACCCTCGCTGTGCTACTTCCTGTGACGTTTGTACTGGGATACTGTATACGCCAATCGATAGATATACATTAGTAGAGGATTGTTCCAGAATATTAAATCAATACAACTTCAAATGGGGCGTAGGGGAGGAAAATTAACCCCCGATACAAGAGTAAACACATAACGCATTCGTTTGTACTGGGCTATGAATGAAATTTTTGGAAAGAATACTTATAGAATAACTTAGTTTTCCATTTTCACTATTTTTAAACCAAGAACGTAGCCACAGGGAGGTGATATATATTCGGGGGAAACCTAACCCTCGCTGTGCTGCTTCCTGTGACGTTTGTACTGGGTTACTGTATACGCCAATCGATAGATATACATTAGTAGAGGATTGTTCCAGAATATTAAATCAATTCAACTTCAAATGGGGCGTAGGGGAGGAAAATCAACCCCCGATACAAGAGTAAGCACATAGCGCATTCGTTTGTACTGGTATATGAATGGAATTTTTAGAAAGCCAACTTATAGAATAACTTAGTTTTCAATTTCCACTATTTTTAAACCACGAACGTAGCCACAGGGAGGTTAGATATATGCGGGGGAAACCTAACCCTCGCTGTGCTACTTCCTGTGACGTTTGTACTGGGATACTGTATACGCCAATCGATAGATATACATTAGTAGAGGATTGTTCCAGAATATTAAATCAATACAACTTCAAATGGGGCGTAGGGGAGGAAAATTAACCCCCGATACAAGAGTAAACACATAACGCATTCGTTTGTACTGGGCTATGAATGAAATTTTTGGAAAGAATACTTATAGAATAACTTAGTTTTCCATTTTCACTATTTTTAAACCACTTTTTGTGTTTAGTTTTTGAAAGGAACATTTTTTACATTTAAACTTTTGCTCTATCTCTAAAGGGTTAGAAGATGGGTCCTTCGGACCCAAAACCCAATTGACCTATGTTGCTCATTTACGAACTTGACCTCAAGTTCAAAATAAGCAACATAGGTCAAAAATAAAAGAAAAATAAACAAACAAAAAAATATTTCAATTTATTTTAAATATTTTTTTATGCACAAAAAATAATACATTTTTTGCCAAAAAATGATAAATTTCCCGTTTTTTGCAAAAACATGGATCAAGGAGCCAGTTTACGGGCATGCAACTTATTATAAAATCGATAGTTAATACTAAAACCTACAATTTAAATAAAAATTTAACTTTCTAGAACCCAATGGCTTAAAATGGCAGCCGTTCTGAAAAGATCATTTCTAAAAAGTGATAAATTTTCTGTTTTTTGCAAAAATATGGGTCAAGAAATCATTTTACGGACATGCAACTTCTTATAAAATCGAAAGATAATAAAAAATGCTACAATTTAAAAAAAAAATTAACACTCTAGGACCAAATGGCATAAAATGGCAGCCATTTTAAAAAAATCATAAAATTTAAAATTTTGGCCGAATTATTCGGCGAATTTAGTTAAAATTTTAACTGAAAGTTGTACGTGTTATAACCTAGTTTTGGTATAAATTTCATTAAAATCGGTCAAATATTTTTCAAGTTACAGTCAAATGAACTCATTTATCATATACATGTATAATATATATATATGTATAACTTGGGGAGGGAGGTAACAAAAACCCCCCCAAAAAAAATGTGGTGTAGTTTATAACCATTACTACAAACTTACCAAATTTAGATATGCTCCGATATCTCCTCTTTAAAATAAAAAATAAAAAAGATAAAATTTCTGAAAAAAATACCATTTTTGACGCCATTTTGTTTTTTTGACCTGTTGCACCACTCCGAGAAAGTAAAAAATTTCAAAAAATACTTATTTTTAAGTAAAAAGCAAAACCCCAAAGTTTCGTTGCCCGAACTTTTAATCCATACATAAAGCCTATTTTTATTCTACTAATACATGAGTGAGTGAGTTACAGTTGTAGTAGTTACAGTTGTAGTCATTTGAAACAATATGATTAACTTGTAGTTAATTCGCGTAGTGCTTTCCATATGGTACTTTGACTTATTAGGTATACAAAGAATATTATTTGGATAATTCAACATATAGATTGGTATCTTTCCGTTTAATATAACTTCGAAAATATTATTCTATCGTGGATTTTTATTGTGTCAATTTTTTTGCTTTTTTTCATTTATTATCATTTTTACAATTTTTTGCTTTTATAAGCTTTATTTTTCCTTCATATTTTTGGTGTTTTGATTTATTCGCCGAAAAATAAAATAATTTTTTTTAAATTTTTGATTAATTTTGTTTTTATTATATACATGTATAAATGTATGTATTTTTCGATTTTTGAGTTTTTTTTTTTGGTTTATAATTTTGTTTTATTGTTTGTGCTTTTTTTTTTTGTTCACTTATTTTTTCGTGTCGGAGTTTATTTTTAATTATTTCGATTTATTTTTGGAATTATTATTTTTTTTAAATTGAACTTGTTTTTGATTTTTTTTAAATTTAAATTTGTTTTATTACAAATTTAAAATGCCGAGAACTTTGAAACTACTCCCGACTGAAATTTTGGATGAGGCTCTTGATTTTAATCTTTATGATGAAATTGGTAAACTCATACCTCCGTCCAGTGGTATATGGAGAGAAATTAGTAAACGCCTTAGTAATCAAATTACTCCAAAACATTTATGGGTAATGTTTCATGGAAATCGATATAAGTTGAAAAATTTGTATTTCGAAGCTAAAGGACTCTTCATTCAAGAAGAAATTATTGAACCGAAGGAAACCGAAATAAACACTGGTGATATAAATAATACGTCTACAGAATCCGTTGCTTGTTCTGATTTATCTTATTCCATCATAGAAAAGAAAGATGTCAAAAGCAAAAACTTTCCTCTTTTGCATACTATTCTTACAATATCTGCGGCTCTTTGGTCTAAAATAATACCTTCCTCTTTAAACTACCAGGATAAACGTGATCACACTCGTGGATATTCTGTTTTAAGAAAAGGGTGGACTGATATAATTTATAATGCAATATGGGAGCAATTACGAATTCCATGTGCGTTTGTCTTTAAGCGAGGAATCATATCTGAAAGCCCAGGTTGTCCCTATTTAAAAATATCGGCCTTGTGCCATGAATGCCATTCAAATTTAAGTGCACATTTATTATTTAAGCCAAAAAAGACAGATGAAAATATTATTTTACAAGTCACGGCTTCTGACACCCGAGGTCATGCGCATATTAAAAAACGTCGCCTGGCTGGGCAATCCCGCCGCGAAATCGGAAAGGAATTAACTAGCACACAAGCAGCAAATTGGAGACGTGAAAACGCAAACCGCTGCATGCTATACGGCGAACCACAACCCGCAAATCTTTATAGTCTTGAAGTATTAAGAAAAGCAAAACAGGAGATTCGCGATGAGATTTTGATTGGAGGGAAATGTACCGATTTAGTAGAATCATTTCATAATCTTAATGAGTCTGTCGAATTTGCAGATATTATAAAGGAATTGTGCTTAAATAAATTTCACCTCATATACTGGACCATAAATCAAGCGACAATTTACAAAGAAATGAGCCACCGTGAGAGAATAAGCATTTCTATAGATGCAACTGGATCACTTGTGCAACAGGTACACAAAGGGAACGACTATTCCGGCAGTATTTTCTTATATCAATGTGTAGTTTCCTCAAAAAGTGCAGTGGTTCCAATTGTACAAATGCTATCGGAAAAACATAACGCAAACATGATAGCATATTGGCTTCGCGAATGGCTACGAACAAGACTCCCCATACCTTTTGAAGTTATCACGGATTTTTCACTGGCTTTGATGAATGCTGTTTTTTTGGCATTTAATGGAATGGAGCTATCCAACTATATTGACCTGTGTTTGCAAATTTTAAAAGATGCAAAAGATGACAATGTGCATTTACCCCGAACATTTTTACGCATTGATATAGCCCATCTTATTAATTTGGTATGCCGTTGGAAGTGTTTCCATAGTACACAATTTAAAGTGAAAGATTTCTACGTCCGTTGTGTTGGTATCCTGTCGCAGTGTACTACTTTGGAAGATTTTAGGGAAATTTTGCTTTCCGTTCTAGTCGTTTCACAAAGTAAAAGAAGCGGTCGAGTAAAGGATATGGATTTTTTAACGCCTTGTGAAAATCGGGAGGTCTTTCTCATGAATAGAATTAAAAGCTATAAAATAGAACAATTCGTTAATAAAACAACTAAAACAATTGAAGGGGATACTTTTGTAGACGATGTTGATAAGTACGAAGAGGAAATTTTAGCGGAGGCTTTCGTAAAAGATGCTACTAAGAATAAATTGACAGAGATACAAAAAATTCAAGCAGAAGCACTTCAAGAATGTGGTGTCCAAGGAAGTCGCCTTAATGCATATTACTTACCAAATTTTGCTCAAGATTTGTTAAGAATATGTAAACACTTCGTAATGTGGACAGGAGTTTTATCTTCGAAGTATATGGCGACTGTAACTGCATCGTCATCGTATGTGGAAAGTTACTTCAACGATTTGAAGAATTCTGTTCTCAAGAACGAGAACTTACCTATTCGAGCTGACAAGTTCTTTGTTCACCACGTACGATCTATTGAAGGTACAGTGAAATTGGTTAAATCAACTCTTTTACTGTCAAAGGAGCAACTAAAATTTAAACCAACACAAAATGTCAATTCTATTTTCATTGATAAAAGTGAAAATATCAGTCAAAATCTTGAAATATGTAATAATAATTTAGGGACCGATCTTGATCATTTAAACGAAGTTGAAAATTGGAAGGGAAAAGCAGCGCAAAAAATCAAAACGAATAAATATTTACAAAAATGTCCTGGAATGACATCAATTGAAGGCAAACCAATAACAATTAGTTCAAAAAAATTGTTATTAAGAAATGGGAGTATTCTACCTTCTTTAGTAATAAATGGCATGAAAATACAGGTAACATATACCTGTCCTTTTGATACTTTGGCCCAAGCATTTTCTGCCGCCTATGTCGATATAAATTCATATAATACATTCGTTGACAAAAGCGGCATTCAGTTTTTTGAATTAGTAAAAAATTTTGTAATGCAAGGGCCTAAGTCTTCTATTTATAAACAAAGGGCCGACCTCTTATTGAAATGGCGTGGGAATTCCCTGAAAAATAATGTATTAGATTGTTCTGGAAACGTAATAGAGCTGGCAGAATATCTCTTTAAAAATGAGCCCAGTGTCATAAATATCCGGAAATGTAAAAAATGTAATTCCGCACGTTCATCTTCTGTTGTTGCATTATGCTTAACTCCCCAATATTTTTATGAAACTGGTTTTGCTGGTGTCGAAGAAAATATAAAAAAATCTCTACGAATCGCTTTAAATCAACAATGCAAATCATGTAAGGAGGATATGGAAACTTCTACTGTTATTGGGAATCATTTAATAATTGACGTAGAATTTACAAACTTTCCGAAACACAATGATCCAGATTGGTCTGGCCAAATAAAATTATCAGATTTGCCTGTAGAGATAAATATTTTCAATGACAATTTTAAGCTTGTCGCTGCCATTACAAATTTACCTCCAAAGGTGGAGAATAGTATTGGGCACTATGTAGCATACTGCCTTCGTGCTTCAAGTAAATGGCAGCTACACGACGGCTTAAAGTCCGAAATAATAACGGTCAATCCAAATAGAATTAAAACAACGGTGTGCGTTTTAATTTTTGTTAGAAAGTAAATAATTTGCACAACACTTACCTAAACAATATTCCTCCCCTTCCTCTAGTACAACATATACAGACTTCATTTACACAAACTTCTCTCATATATATAAACTATATGTAAAATTCTATCACAAGCTGTTTGGACTCGGCGTCAACATATCAATCGGCACATTGTCTTTGTCCCCTCCACATAAATTCCCCCAACCTTCTGATAACAGCCCAGTAAAAACATTTTGCAAATATATTAGCTAAAAACGAGAAAGATATTTGTTGATTGTTGTATCGGTGGGATATAATACCGTTTACGTCCCCAACCTTTGCAGTTTGATTAATTTAATATCATGAAAAATCCTATTCTAAAGTATATCTGTCAATTGCCGTATACAGTATCCCAGTACAAATGTCACAGGAAGTAGCACAGCGAGGGTTAGGTTTCCCCCGAATATATATCACCTCCTTGTGGCTACGTTCTTGGTTTAAAAGTAGTGAAAATTGAAAACTAAGTTATTCTATAAGTGGTCTTTCCAAAAATTCTATTCATAAACCAGTACAAACGAATGCGCTATGTGCTTACTCTTGTATCGGGGGTAAATTTTCCTCCCCCACGCCCCATTTGAAGTTGTATTGATTTAATATTCTGGAACAATCCTCTACTAATGTATATCTATAGACTGGCGTATACAGTATCCCAGTACAAACGTCACAGGAAGCAGCACAGCGAGGGTTAGGTTTCCCCCGCATATATCTAACCTCCCTGTGGCTACGTTCGTGGTTTAAAAATAGTGGAAATTGAAAACTAAGTTATTCTATAAGTTGGCTTTCTAAAAATTCCATTCATATACCAGTACAAACGAATGCGTTATGTGTTTACTCTTGTATCGGGGGTGAATTTTTGCTCCCTCACGCCCCATTTGAAGTTGTATTGATTAAATATTCTGGAAAAATCCTTTTTTAACGTATATCTATCAATTGGCACATACAGTAGCTCAGTACTAACGTCTCAAGAAGTAGCATTTACATAATTTTCCATCATCATGTAATTGCACCCTTATAAATATCCTCCCCATGGCTGCCGTTTTCAGTATACATTTCTCAAAATGAACAATAATATCAATTTTATAGTCTTTTGTAAGAAATCTATGTTTATAGCGTTATTCTACTGAATTGGTAACTTGTTAACTTGTATTAGTGGGTTGGTATATTTTTGGCTCCCCACCCCGTATTTTTGATTTTTTTCCCTTTATATTCTGGAACAATCCTTTATTTTGATTGTTCTTCCGAAAGGTAGCATTAAAATTTCAGTACAAAAAATGCGGGGGCTAGCGTGAAGTTGGCCCCCGCGCATATATAATTGAATATCTCGAGAATGGGGTGGTACAAAAGAGTGAAATTCTGGAACAATCCATCTTAATGCGAGTACAATCGAACCATATGGTTTATATTCTGGAACAAAAAATGCGGGGGCCAACTTCACGACGGTCTACCACAAACTCACTAGCATTGATAAAATTGAAGATCTCATAAGAAACAGAGTACTAAACACCAAAAACAAACTATCCAAACACTCAAATCCCTTACTAAACACTTTAAAAAACAAAACAAATCGGTCAAAAAGAGTTGAAAAATCTATTACCATTTGAAATAATTAGCTACTCATGTAAAATCTATATGTGGAAATCAATAAAGAATTTTCACCATCAAATCCCCACTATAGATTTATTCTTAGATTTTATTTTAAGTTTTACTTAAATTGTTATTTATATTTTTAAAGTTTTATTATTATTGTTATTTCTTAAAATTTTATTTTATTTTTGTTAATTAGTTTTAAGTTTTAGTTTTTAAGTTAGTTGTAAGTTCTAAATTGGTCAAGAGGTTTTTGAAAATTTTTTCCTCACACAAAACACATTATCTTTATAATCTAAATAGTCATGTATCTTTAAAATTTATTTTTTGTTGTATTAGGGTCTAAAGGTACCTACAAAACATTATATCGTACATATCACTGTAACGTGTTAATTATAAATGTATATATTATCTACCAAATAAATTGATTTTGAAAATACGTTTTACATTACTCCAATCTTTTTCAGTAGGATTTTCCATTGCACGTGCTGCTTTCTTGACACTAAATGCGATGTCTGGGCGAGTTGCAGTAGTTAGATACATAAGACTTCCGACTGCTTCACGATAAGGAACTTTTCCTTTTACATTCGGACTATCTTCCACTTCTTCTTTACCAATGGGAGTTGATACTGCGTTGGCCTCATACATCCCAAAACGTTTCAATATTTTATTTGTATATTCTTCTTGGTTAATACTGATTGATCCATCACCATCGTATCGAATCTGCATACCTAGAAAGTTTTCCAAAGAATCAGTCGTAATCTTGAATTCAGTCTCTAAAAATTTAAAGAAACTTTTGATTTCTTGTTCATCAGTTCCAACTAGTAAGCCGTCATCAACGTAAATAGCAGCATATAGAGTTTTTCCTTGATTAATTGTACAAAAAACACAAGGATCAGCTGTACTAGTTTTAAAAACTGTTTCTTTCATAAATTCTATAAAGCGTTTATTCCAACAACGTGGGGCCTGCTTTAAACCATAGACTCTTCTTCAATTGGCACACTCGATCAGTACCATCCTCAAATCCTTCAGGCTGTTCCAAATAGATTTCCTCCTGAAGCGTACCATACAAAAAGCTGTTTTAACGTCAAATTGCTTCATTTTCATTCCTTTTATTGCAGCAATAGCCAAAAGTGTTTTTATGGAGTCATAGCGAGCAACTCGACTAAAAGTTTCATCATAGTCAATTCCATATTTTTGTACGTACCTCTTTGCTACTAATCTTGCTTTGTACCGACTTTCTCCATTGATTGGAGGCTTTACTCTGAAAACCCAACGATTTTTAATTACATTTACATTTGCAGGTCGCTGTACAAGATCCCAGGTTTCATTTTCTTGTAAGGACTCCAATTCATCATTCATTGCCATCTTCCATTTTTCTTTCTGACAAGTTTTCATAGCTTCGTTGTACGATTTTGGGTTATCATCATCTTCTTTAGGTAAATTCGATAACATCACGAAATCACCTGACTTCATCCAATCTGGTTGTTTTCTCTCACGAGTACTTCGTCGTGTTTCATTGACTGTTTCTTCTGGAAAATTATTGACTTCATTGTTGTCGTTTATATCTCTTCATTGATGCTTTCATTCAGTGAATTAGTATCTTTATCTGGTGTGTCGAATTGATTTTCAATAACACTTTCATCATCTTTTTCTACATAGCTTACAACTTCTGCATTTGGTTATATATTGCACATTTTTTTAGACTTAAACAACACATCATGACTACAAATTATTTTTCCTTTTGATGGAATCCATACTCTATACCCATCTTTGTCATTAACATATCTAACCATATGCCCAAAAACTGATTTATTATCAAACTTTGATCTAAATTGCTTCGGAATATGTACATAACAACCGGTACCAAATACTCGTAGATGGTTTAGATTCTCAACTTTTCGTTTATACCAGAGCTCATGTGGAAACTTATTTGCAACTTTAGTTTTTCCTGTACGATTTTAAATGTATATCGCGGTGTTACACGCTTCAGCCCATAAGTATTGTGGCAGTTTGCTTGCACTAAGCATAGATTGAGCAGCTTCTACTGTAGTCCTATTTTCTCGTTCCGCTGTGCCATTTTGCTGAGGAGTGTAAGGTGGTGAGATGATGTGTTCAATTTCTCTTCGACTTAACAGGTTAACTTCTTTATTTATAAATTCACCTCCACCATCGCATCGAAATTTTTTACTGTATGTCCATTTGTTGCAGCTTCATTTAGAAATTGTTCAAGAGTTTTACATACTTCATTCTTCTTTTTCAGAAAAAATGTTCTTCTATATTTACTGTTACGCTGTAACCGCCATAGTGTCAAACAGCCTTTATATTCAACCATTTTGTGGTTAGCACCGACCTTCATACTGTTATTTTACAGTTAAATGTCAAAAAGATGTTAGGGTTTTTGTTTCTTTTTTTTAATAATGATGGCAGCACACAATCCATTACTGGCAAAAAGTTTTTTTTTTGAGGAGATCCTTCTTCTTCCTTGGGACGCGTTAGAGAGTGGTTCAAATATTTTAGATTAAAAATAAAAAAAAGAAGGATCCAACATGGGCGAAGATGCCACACGTGGTTTTATAATATAATTTGAAAACCATTAGTTGAAATACAAAAATCCAATGTACGGTAAATAAATATTAAAATGCTGTCGTAAAGGTACTGTAAATCTTTTATTTAATTGGGCTTGCTTGCATTTATTAATCTATCAATTCACGTTATGTCGAGGTAAATTTTTAAATAATTTTAAAGTCAAATAAATATAACCGCAGGTCCGAGGATGAGGAAAAATTTCATTATTTGGATTCCGTCGTAAAACGACGCTTAAATTATTTAATCGCTTTTCAAAAAAAACATTCGTTGGGGTTCTATTTCGTTAAATTTCCGATAATATTGCATAGTTTTTAACTAATATTTGAGTTAAGGTTTTCGTAGTTTAATACGTGTGTGAAAATTTAATTGTTAACAAGTTTTCTTGGCACGCATTTGTTGGTTAATATAGGTTTCATAATACCACAATGTATAATGAAACTAAAATACATTTACGACGTGTTAGTGTTTTTTTATAAGTATTCCCGTGAAATACACGCCTTATTTTATAGTTTAAATCTGTGTAGCTTTAAGTACGTTAGTTTGAAGAAATAACCCTTCAGGTGATATCTCAGTTTGTTTTATATTTCTTAAACCTCATGCTTATTTTGTTAGTAAAAAAGAGGTTGATAGTTATATTTATAGTAGATTGTTTAAAGTTTAATATTTGGTTAAGATTGTCGTTGCCTTTACGGCAGACGTGATATACGAAGTCAAACTTATTCTTTTAAAGTTTATTTAAGTAGCTTGAAAACTCATGTTACTAGCGTAGTTGAGTATGACATCGTTATTTTTAAGTTGTGTAAAACATGTTAAAAGTTTCATTATTATACTCGTTTAACCTTTGTAATATTTATTATAGTCGATTGTTTAAAGTTAAAATTTGGTTAAGATTGTCATTGCCTCTACGGTAAACTTAATTTACGAAGTCAAGTCCATTTGTTGAAGTTTATTCAGGTAGTTTCGAAAACCCATGTTATTAGAGTAGTTGACTACAACGTCGTTATTTTAAGTTTGTGTAAAACTTGTTAAATGTTTCATTATTATACAGGTTTAGCTTTTGTTAAATAAATTGTTATCGATCGAGTATAGTGGTTCTTTATAATACTTTCTTTCAGACGTTGACGAAGTTGCCCTTTTCTCTACGCTGATGCATATGGGGTTCCTATACAAGGAATTAGATCTGGGATAAATCCTCTGGGAATGGTTTTGGGTTTAATTACTCAATCCCTACTTGGGCCCGTTTTAACATCTGGTATCCGCTTCTAATGTCCGTCAAACTCTCATTCATTCATTATTTAATTAATTACGGATATTAATTTATTTTTGCTACATTTAGTAACAGATAATTTATTAAATTTCGATACATTACTGAAGTCATCTTTAAAACATACATAATATCGCGATCCACCTAAAGATGTTGTTTTCATCGGTCCATTAACATCAGCATGAATCAAATCTGCCGTTTCTTCAGATTGACTAGGCCTCTTCTTAAAGGGTAGCCGGTGCATTTTTCCCAAAGCACATCCATCACAAAGATCTTCTTTCTCATCAGCAATATCAATATTCATACGTCGTAGTATTTTTTTAACGTATCGTTTATTCTGATGAGCAAAACGTTCATGATACAGCTGTAAGGTATCATTTTCTTTTGAAAGATTTACTTGTGCAGCCGATGTTAAGTTTACCGAATGCATGTTCAGGATATACAATTCTTTACTTAAATACCCTGTTGCAACTAATTTTTGATTTTCCTTTCTTACTATCTCAACTGTTTCTTCATCTAGTATTGTTTTGAAACCCTTACTGGCCGCTGCTTTCACTGAGAATAGATTAATACTTGCATCAGGTACATACCATCTTCTAATTTTGCATTTTCCCATTCATTATTGATGTATATTTCAACATTTACAGTACCATGGCCATATGCTAACATTACAGCATCTTTTTTACCAAGACATATTTTCTCAGGAGTACAAAAATTAGTAAATGATACAAAATGATGTTTATTTGGAGAAATTTGCTTTGAAGCACCGCTATAACAGCACCAGTAATCAGCTGCAATGCTATTTTCACAACTGGCTTTCAAACTATAGGCTATAAAAGCAGTAGTTTTACCTTTGGATTCAGTTTTAGGCCTTTCATTACCATTGGAACTCATTTTGAAAGTTTTTGAAGAACATTCTGCTGCCCAGTGACCAATTTTTCCACATTTGTTGCAGGGAAACTTTTGTTTTGCACGAGCAAGTTTTTCAGAATTTACATTCTTCTTAACAACTGATTTATTCTTAACTTTAGTGTCTTTTGCCATAAAAGCTACTTCATTTACTCCAGTGTTATTCGATAATTCACGTGCTTCGATAGAACAAAGTTTTTAAATAAATAGATTTAATTTCTGCTGATCTGTAGGGATTGTATCCCACAAGCCCTTGAAATTATTATACTCTCTTCCTAAGGTTGACAATATTCTTCCATTCAATATCCTTTCAGATAGTTTATTTTCATTATGATTTTCTAATTCAGTATTTAAGTCGACAAATAACTTCTGTAGTTTAGCTACATGAACAGTAATATCTTCTTTGTCGTCCCGTCTGGCTTGAAAAAAATGATTCAATTAACATATTCAAACGCTGTGTACTACTGCGTTCAAAACGAGCACATAGTTTATCCCAGATATCTGCTGAATGAGTACAGGTTAATACTAATTCTGCTGTCGTTTTTTTCAGTGCATTCTGCAACCAATTTTGCAGTTCTTTCTTTTGTTCAGGAGTTTCACCTGTTGCTGGAAGTACAGGACATTTCGATTCGCCACTAACTATACTTTCAAGGTTATGCGCACGAAATACCATGTTCATGTGCATTTCCATTTTGCCCAGTCTTCAGGACCTTCTCTCTTATCAACTTGTAGTTTTAATTCATTGTTCGACATTTTGATCTACTGCTTTTTCTTGTCTAACCTCAAAGTACATTCAACAATTTCTTTTTAAATATTTAGTCTTTGTCAATATTACATAAGTAAATTCAACTCTGCGTGGACTGAGCCCATAACCTAATAGATTTTTCCTATTGACAAAGAACCACAAAACATGTATTCAGTTTAATAATTATTTATTCAAAATCACAAAAAGAAAACAAAACGTTACATAAAAGCATGTGTTTTCTTACTGACTACTCACTACTTGATAATTTTAACACACATAAAAAACTTAAACTTTTGTGCTGAAGGTGGCAGCACTCATGTAGTGTTTTTACTACAACAATCTGAACCCTGATTTTCAGATATTCAAGGTTAACAACTACAACAAAAGTGCAACAGGTTAAAACCCGTCCTGGATGAAGTGGTGACGGTCGAGGTGGGTAAATTTATTAAATTTTCATTTATTCTTTGTTTGCAAAATGATATAAAAAAGCATGTGAGGAAAATAAAACAGTATAGTCAACAACTATAGTTTAAAGTATAGTGACAAATAAAACAGCAATAAAATGGCAGACGAACCACCAACAAAAACACAAAAAACTACTCATGAAGAAAACAGCGAGAGAAGTGAATCTTTATTGGAATTAACGATTGACAGAGTGGACACACCAGAATTAGATGGTATGTTTCGTGTTTTTGTTGGTTTTTTTCCAACTTGTTTTAGAGTTGTATTTCAAAGTACAAGTGATTTCCAGAACTTTTGGACGAAATCCTTTGAAGAAACTAACGCCGGAACATCAAATCAAACGAATTATAACCAAAACAATACAAATTTTTAGCAATGTATGGAATCTAGAGGACAAGGAAACTGCGAATGGATGGCACAATTTAGAGAGAAAATGTCTCGAAAACCATTTATTCTGCACCGAATACTTCGATGCAGAAATAAACGAGAAATTACTGATCTTCTTAAGGAATTAGAAAAAAGAGTCACAAGATACATGGGGCAGATATTGTGGGCCTCAGTGCACGACACAAGTGGATGGGAGCACATCTACGTCGTCCACGACTGTTCGTTCATTAAAAAACAATGTAGATGCGGAATTCTCGCTGGATTCGATACTACGAAACCTAACAACAACGCCAACATCACAACCTTCAACGTCAGTGAAGAACGACTCCATGGTCTCTACGAGTTTTTGCATACGAGACCACGAGTATTCAGATACATACACGGTACCGAAACGAGAAGAACAAGAATATTTTATCCACCTGCGCAAATCGCAATACTGGATGCATGCGAGACAGGAACTGAAATTTTACGTCAACGAAACAACAATCAACGAAATGTCGAGGAAATTTTTGGAACTAACAAACATAGTGACGAAATAGATAACGGAGGATCCGGATTGCAGCCACAAACAACAAAAATTCAAGAATTGGTAAAATTCATGTTAAGTATCGCAACTTGTCCGATAAAAAATACTTGTGCTACAGTAGAATATTTGGATCAGTCTGTGATCAGTGCTGTTATTCGAGAATCAATCCGGGATGGATTAAAGTACCCCTATCAGGGCCATAACAGCTTTATTAATAACGGAAAAAGAATGCAATGAAAACTCAAAAGTAACGAGAAAAAAGATTCAAATTATCGAAATATTCGAAATTATAATGAGAAAGAATATAATATACTTCCATCATTACAGAATGAGAATCATACAATCGTTAAAATGGTTTTAGCAGATGATATAAATGATTGTAAAGCATACAACCAACCGTCTTGCGATAGAGTGCTGCAATCAATTTAATCAAAAAGAGGATGAACCATCATGTGATCGACTTTGTAGAGCACGACAGAAGAGAAAAGATTGACGACCGTCAGAATAAATACGAGCAAAATGATTAGAGGGTTACGGTGTCGTTCATGGTTAGAGGTGGCGAAGCAATTTACTGGTCCATCTCGCAAAAAAATTATATTCTAATTTTATATTGTTATGAAGCAAATATATTCAATGAATGCCAAAATAAGTGTAATTTTTGTATTATTAATTAGTGCAATTCGGCATTCAAATTCAAATGTTTAGAATGTGATAAAAAAGTGAATGAAAATAAAACCAAGGTATGTTTTCCTTGTTTATTAATGCCAAAATTTTATTTGACGATGGAATAGTTTAAATGTAGTATAATAAAGCGGAAATCATCAAAATATACGCAGACCATGGCACGGTTGATGGCGTCAGAAACGATCCGCTGGTAGCGTGATATATACATGAGCATCTAACCGGACAGAGACAGTCCCATGTTCAGCCTCTGTGACCCTGCACACAGGTATTGGATGGACCGAACATCAGCGCCATCCCTCCCCACCATCATATGTGATACTAGTGAATAGTGGTGTGTACTGTGCAATTTGTTGATTAATTTTTTTTTATGACTGTGATAGGACACTTTTATTTCTCTAATTTTTTTTCAAAAACTATTTCAATTATTTATTGTTTTTTAAATGTGTAGTCCATTATTTATTTATCTGTTTTTTAACAATTTTAACTTTATTTTATTTCTATTTGTATATATTCTTAAACTACATTTTGTTCGATTATTCTCTGTTAATACGCATATTTTGTTATTTTTTTTATCTATCAATATTATTAAAATAAACGCTTTAATATATTTTCATCATATATTTTGACAGCAAGGATAGCTTGTACTCAAGTCACGACTCCATTCATCCATGGTAATAACTTAGATTTGAAACTATTATTCACTACTGACCAAATTCGTCAAATCGATGGCAAGACATAGACACTTCCAAACTATTTTGATTATGGCAAATATATGCAAATTCATGCACCAAGGTCAAGATGTAGTTCCATTATTTCCTCAACTTGAAGAAGCGACTATTTTGACAACATGCATGGTAGTGATTTTCAGATAGGTGATTACGTCCGTCGTCATGAGACAAGACAAGATAATGTCGACATACAAGAAGCTGACTTAGCCAACCTTCAAATTTTACAACTAGAATTTTCTAGAATGGCATTAATTGCAGCAAGAACATGATTCATTAATGCAGTTGTACAATATTGGGTCAGTCATCCCACGCCAGCCCAATGGGAAAGTTCCACTCAGATCGCTGCCATCTAGTGAAAGAAATTAATAACAAATACAACAACATTACTACTGAAGCAGTTATGTTGTATTTATCTTTATGTAAGCCATGCCAAAAAAAGGCAAAGAGCAAGAAAAAAGGAATTGTGATAAAACCAATTTTGACGAGTGAAATGAATTCTAGGTGTCAAGTGGATCTTATAGATTTACAGACAGAACCAGATAATGAATTTAAATTTCTTTAAATTATCAAGATCATTTAACCAAATTTGTTGTACTGCGCTCACTAAAAACAAAAACTGAATTTTAAAAATAAATTTTCGTTATCAAAGCGTCTTGTATTATGTTTATTTAAATAAATATTTTTTATAACTTGTATATTTTAGTAATGTACAAATATTTTGTTATGTAACATTTCTGTGCATTGCAAAATTGAAATTATTTAATAAGTTTACTTTTTTTACAGAAACTGAAATTGAGACAGGTAATATTTGATGCCAAGGCGAAATGCGCAAGAAAATCCAAGCTTTTTGTGCAAGAAGCTATAAAAGAATTGCCACCGGAATTTCAAATCGTTGTAACTTCTTGCTTCGAAGCTGCACAAAAACAAAATGCAAAAGGCAGACGGTATACATTGGAATGGTTGTACGAATGTATTATAATACGATTAAAAAGTAGAAATACTTACGAACTTCTGCGAGCCCGTAAAATATTGCCGCTTCCATCGCTGAGTACTTTGAATAAATATATTAAGAAAATTAGCTGCTCAGCTTATGGTTTTCAATCATCAATTTTTGAAGGCTTAAAAGAGACATTTAAAAGTGAAGTTGAACAATATAAACGAGGTTCAATTCTAGTAGATGAAATGAAGTTTTCCGAGAACATTTATTTTGATACACAAACTATGAAATTTAATGGGTTCGTGGATTTGGGACAACACACGCCGGAAGAATTAAAAAACAAAACTGCTGATCATGCGTTCGTTTTTAAATTTGTGCCATTCAGAGGAAGGTGGACACAAGCTTTGGGTTGTTTTTTGTCCAAAAGTGCATGCACAACTGTTCCACTCCATAAATTAATTATAGAATGTATCGTCCTATTAGAAAATTGTGGAATTCATGTCGACTCTGTTGTTACTGATGGGGCAACATGGAACCGAGGGGTTTGGAAAATTTTAAATATTGACGAAAATAATAATGTTAGTTGCGAGCATCCGTGCAATAATAATAAGCAGCGATTGTGGATGCTATCTGATTTTAATCATTTGACAAAGAACTTCAGAAACGGTATTATCAACGGAAAATTAGCTGATTTCAAGGTAAGATTAGTTGTAAAAAGTATGAAATGCAAAAACGTCGATAATATTTTTTAATTATCATTTCTTTTAGACTTCTTATGGAATTGTAAAGAAAAAACATTGGGAATCCGTCATCGTGGAAGAAAATTATTATCAACCGAATCTTAAAATTGCTCATAAATTAACACCAGCAATGATTACTGCTCCTGCGGGATTTATCCACAAAATTTGGATTGAAAAACTGTTGCTTGAGATTGACGATGATAGCAACTACAAATGAAATATATCGAAGGTATAGAATATAGAATGTAAAAGCTGTTGTGTGGGCTATCCTTGTAGCATAGCAACTGCTTATTTAATTTTTTGTATGTTACCGAGCTTTTTTATGATGTTATTTAATAGTAGAAATCCTTATTTCATTGTATCAAGTAATTTTTAGATAAACTAATATTTGGAACTTTAAATACCTTATTGAAATACGCTAACTATGTATGTGCTAACATATCTATTATTCAAGAGACTTTGTATGTTACACAGCAATTGATAGCTACATAAATTTACAAGCACTTACATGATATTGTGATAAAATAAATTAGTTATGTTATACCTTTTTGGAAATTACTGAAATTCGATTAACATTTTGCAGGCAATTCTTGAATTTTTAGAATTTCTGAAAGATTGGGAAAAGCTGGGACCCATACCAGTCTCTAAGAGTACTTTAGTTGGTTTAAAAGTAACTCTGCAAGCGACATTAGAAATACTTGACGCACTGCACACTGAGTGTAATTACAACTATTTGATGACTGCAACGCTTTCGCAAGATCCTTTAGAAGTAAGTACATCAATAACTGTCTTATTGCTCTCACTAATACGAATTTCTTAAAATAAAATAATTTTTTTTTCAGAGTCTTTTTTCAATTATGCGATTTTCTTGTGGGGGTAATGATCATCCGGATCCAAAAATGTTTGCTCAAGCATCCCAAGGGGTGTAATGTTGATGGAGTTCATGTTCTTAAGACATTACTTAAAACCAACGATTTAATGGATAACCCCAATACAGCTAAACGAGAATGGTTGGAAAGTATCGATTCAATGTTAGATAATAGTTTACCAATCAGTGTGCAATAGTTTACCAATCAGTGTGAATTCAACATATGAAGATGACCACAATTACAATGAAGCCGTCACTAGTGAAGCGGTCCAATCCTACATTGATGGTTACATTGGCCGAAAACTCAAGAAAATGCTTAAATGTCAGGGTTGCTTACAAGCTTTAGAGTCCAAAAGAAATGATGGTCAATTGCTCGCTCAATGATGTCGTTAATAAAATGGATCTATATGGAGGATTGTTTTACGCTAGTGATGAATTATTTTTACTGACTCAGCAGTTAGAAGAGTGTGTGCTCAGAGCAGTTTCAAAATCATTAGTAAATTTAGAAACAATAAATGAAATAACTGCAGAGATTTTTAAAAAGAAATTACAATTTGTTGGATGTTTTGAACACTTCAAAAGTTTGTTTGTTTGATATGTCGTCATGCGAGCACATTTTTAGCCAAATCTGAAAATAAACGCTATGAAACAGCTAAAGTTAAAGTAAAAATGCATCGAAAAAATGCTAAGTTAATAACTTGAAAGCTAGTCATTAACTTTATTAATTAATTTATCTTTAAGTCAATTTAAACTAATACAAAATATTTATTCTTGAAAATTATCAATTTTATTTTAATGTTTAATTGTTTTAATCATGTTTTAACTATCGAAATTACGAAGAATGAGCAATTAAGTTTTAAATGTATTTATTGCTTTTGTAAGACTCATTATATGTTATAAGCAGTATTTAATAATTGTTGAGAATTAATTATTATGTTAAAATGTTCTATTTTTTTAAATATATTTATTTACTCAATTTTTAATTTAATTTTTCGTTATTATACAACCCTTCACTAAAAAAAATTTTTATTTTTATCATTTATTGGTTATATTATTCATGGTATTTCATATTTCATTATTCAAAATAATTCTGAAATTTTTTAAATTATTGTTATAAATTTAATCAATGTAAGAAATTACTTTATTATATCGGCATTTCAAAATTTTATAACTAAATTTTTGAAGGTCGCGCGTTTACGGGCCGGATATATATCTTTCTTCGTTTAATTATGTCCTACTCTAACAGTTTTAAGCGCTTTCTTTCAAATGCCGTCATCAGCTTACGGCAGCGCCACAACAATTTCACATGACTTTATGGACACTTCTAATATACAGAGAGAGTGCTCCTTACCTCTACCCTCCATAAGTGAAACCAATTAATTATAAAGTAATTGACAATGAATGGCGACAACTCCGCAGTTTCAATAACATTAGCAATCGGATAACATTAGCATAAATGATACTGTTGATGTTTTTTGGCATAAAATTTCTATTTATGATGATAAAGATAATATTTCGAGTTTAAGATACTTAGCACAATTCGTATTAAATATATTAGAGGAAGGGGTGGTAATTTGGAACCCGCTGTTAATTTGCAACCCCTTAATATCTCAGAAACAGACAGCGACATCTGTTAAAAAACTATGCAATTACGTTGAACTGGTATCATAGAATGTATTTACACTGCCACTAGCGCCAGTTTTGCATCAAGTTTGAACCTGTCATTCAAAGTTGAAATTTTATGTCACCCAGTGGCGTAGCTATCATAGGGCCAGGTGGTGCAGTGCAAAAGGGCCCCGGAGCTCAGGGGCCCTCAAACCTCAACTTTAAAAAAAAAAATTTTTTTTTTATATATTTTTTTTTTTTTTATTTATTTATTTATTTTTTTTTTTCAAATCAACAATTATAGAACTCCTTATTCAACATTTCCAACACATGCGCCAAGCGTCCTCGATTTTAAAATTTACTTTGGATTACACTGTAATTTGAGCACTACGTTTCAGTAAATATCGCTTTGCAATCGCTTCGAGTCCAATAAAAACCGTGTAACACTGTATTTTAAAGGGTTTCTTCTTTTCCATGTAATTAAAAATTATGGAAAGAAAAAAGGAACGTAGCGGTGCCGCAAAGCGGAAACAACGTCAAGAAAGGGAAGAAAGTAAAAAAAAAATTGACCAAGCTAGACAGCTTTTTTACGAAACCGCTTTCTGCTACAGTTCCTTCAAAAGCTGGAATATCGGTCAAAAGTGACGAGTGTTCAATTATTGATAACGTGGACACAGCTGTGTTAATTAATAAAGTGACTCGAGTAGATCAGGAATATCAGGATCCAATAACTACCGACAATACCACTGCTGAAAATGACTACCGCGACGCTTCCGTGCAACCTACATTAGAAGAATCATCCATTTCTTCATCTTCAAAAGTTCTTGAAATTTCAAATGACTTGGGAAAGTACACGAACAAGAAATTGAACGATAACGAAAAACGGCTGATTCTTGACAAAGGACCTTTGAAACCTCCGGGACCTTTTCCGAAAGACCCCCACCAAGATAACAGGAGCTTTTCAGAAACGTATTACGTTTCTACGTCACAATACGGTCCAGTGGATCGTTTTTGGATATGCTATTCGAAAATTCTGGATGCTGCCTACTGCCAACCGTGTTGGTTGTTTGTTTGAATGTTTTCTCATATTCCCCATGTTTTTAGGATCAACAAGATACCTCAGTGCAACGATTCAAAATGAAATGATCGAGTGTTTGGGCACCAAACTCGAGAATCATTTATTGGATCAAATTAGGGCGTCACCGTTCTTTACCATCATCATGGATACCACGCAGGACATATCAAAAGTGGATCAACTAAGCATTGTCGTAAGATATGCAGTGATATCAAGATCGGAAAATGGACAAGCAATCGACATTGAAGTAAGAGAGGTATTTCTAGGTTTCCACGCAGTCACTAAACACAGCGCCGCGGATTTGGTAAATCAAGTTACCACGTTGTTCTCCGAAAAGGGTCTTGATTTTAAAAAGTGTGTTGGGCAAGGTTACGATGGGGCCAGTGCAATGAGTGGTGCGTATAATGGAATACAAAAACAAGTTAAAGATATTCAGCCAAACGCAGAGTACGTACATTGCGCCAGTCATAATTTAAATTTGGTAGTAAATGATGCCGTTCGAGGTTCCGTCGAAATTCAGAAGTTTTTTGCAACAATTCAAGACCTGTTTAACTTCTTTGGAAACAGCATTAAGCGCTGGGACCTTTTATCGAAATTCACCGGTGAATCAGAAATTACTTTGAAAAAATTGAATCCGACAAGATGGTCCAGCAGGGTTAACTCAATAACTGCAGTCAAACTTCGTTTTTTCGATATCATTAAAGCATTGTCCGAAATAACGCTGAAGAGTTCCAGTAAAGACGAACGTAGTGAAGCAGAGATTATAAAATCAAAAATGCTGAATTTTGAGTTTGTATTTCTTTGTGAATTCATGCACAGCGTATTGAACAACATCAATTATGTTTCCAAAGTTTTGCAAAAACGTGATATCGTTTTGGATGAAGCGAGTAAGGCTTTGGACGAAACAACGGATAAATTGAAAAAGTATAGAAATGACTTCGAGTCCTTCAAGGCCACCGAAACCGCGAGAAAATACGATATCGATCCTACCTTTCCAGAAAAGCGACGAAGAAAAACTAAAAAGCATTTCGATGAATTGGCTTCTGATCACCGATTCGAAAACCAGGAAGAAGTCTTTAGAGTAACTATTTTCAAAAATGTACTCGACATAATAATCAATCAGTTAGATGCGCGTTTTATTGGTATGAGTGCAGTTTGTAAATCGTTCGACTTCCTGATGCCAAAAAACTTGCTTAGCTGGAATGAAACGATTTTACTCGAGAAATGTGATCAGTTTCAGAAGAAATATTGCGATATAATTGGACCCAATTTCTCGCTCCAATTTCTTAATGTATATCATCTGATTCTCCCTCAATTGATGGAGACGTGGTCTATTCGCCAGCTTTGCAAAGAAATTATAACAAAATTTGGCGTGCTCGAATGTGACCTTACGGAAGTGTATACAGCGATGCTACTATTTCATACAATTCCTGTTACTTCCGCGGCAGCAGAAAGATCTTTCAATAAACTAAAGATTATAAAAAATTATTTAAGAAACAGCATTCGACAAGATCGCCTCCGACATTTATCGTTAATTGCAATAGAAAATGAGGCGGCATCAAACTTGGATTTGAGTGAAATTATAGACGAATTCGCAAAAATTAAAGCGCGCAAGATATTGTGAATTGGGCGGGGAATTCTGTTAAAAATCGTTTTTTCCATTAATTAATCTCATCTGTATAATAAATATTCTATATTGTCATGTGCGTCGTTGTTTATTTATTCCCTTTTTCTTCTATTAAACACATGGAGATTCTAATAGAGACGACGTATGGATTTAGCCTACTAGGGATAAGTTCACTTACTGTTTTCTATTCTTATTCTTATCAATAATTTTGAAGGCAAATATAAGTTCAAACTACGCGGAAAAAGGGGAGGAGGAGGGCCCGATTCTTTCCCTATGCAACAGGGCCCTTGTCCCCCTAGCTACGCCACTGATGTCACCGGCAAATGTTTTTTCTTTTATTCGTTTATATTGTCAAAAGTTTTTATTTTAGTCTAAAACTAATACAGTGGGTGTTAAGGGAAGTACTTTACGCATAAGTTCAAATTGTCACAGGTAAGTTTTAAGGTTTGTTTTAACGAGTTTTAGTTTTCTTAATTATTTGATAACATAGTAAGGTTTTGAATTTGGAACCCCATAGGTGCGAGTAATATGGAACCGGGTTCCAAATTACCCGCAGTGCATTAACATCACTTTTTTCCTGATTTCAGTCATGCCTCGAACTCAATTGTCACCAAAGCCGAAGTCGAAAAGAAAAACTTGGGCCAGGAATAATATGATTGAAGCTGTAAAAGCAGTAAAAGAAAAGAAAATGGGTTTGAAAAAAGCGGTCAAGCTTTATAATGTTCCAAAAACTACTCTGCAAAGGTTTGTGCACAGTGACCAGCCCCCCGATGAGGTTGTAAATACTACTATAGGAAGAAGATCTGTCCTGCCATCTCACCTTGAAGAAAGCCTTGTCATACCTTCTCGTTATGGAAAGTAAATTCTATGGCTTGACCCGTCAGGATGTTCGTAAAATGGCCTATCAGTTGGCTGTGAAAAATAATGTCGAACATTCGTTTAGAAATAACATAGCCGGTTGAGCTTGGCTTGATCATTTCTTATTACGCCACAAAGATAAGCTTTCTATTCGATCACCAACTGGAAATTCCAATGCTCGGGCTCAAGGTTTCAATAAAGAAGCAGTGGATAAGTTCTTTGACATCCTTGAAGAAGAATTCCAAAAACATAATTATCCACCAGAGAGAATCTTTAATCTCGACGAAACCGGGCTATCTATCGTGCAGAGTAAAATGGTTAAAGTAATTGGTCTGCAAGGGAAAAGACAAGTAGGTAGCATTACTGCGACTGAACGTGGATCATTGGTGACAGTGGTACCAGCGATGAGCGCAAGTGGCATATTTATTCCACCGCTGCTGATATTCCCACGCAAAAACATGACGCAAACGTTGATGAAAGGAGCTCGACCAGTTTCTATCGGAAGATGCCATCCATCAGGATGGATTCAGGCAAATCTGTTTACGGACTGGTTCCATCATTTTATTGAAAAGACCCACCCAACAGAAGCATCACCTGTTCTGTTAATTCTTGATGGGCATTATTCACACACACGCAATTTGGATATTTTGATGGCAACTAGAGCTAATAATGTCACAATTATTACTTTACCTCCACATTCAACACACAAGATGCAACCTCTTGACCGGTCTTTTATGGGTCCCTTGAAAACATATTACAGCGAAGAAATTAAACAGTGGTTACTCAATTCTAACCGGATGTTGACTCCATACGAAATAGCTGAATTGCTGGGACGTGCTTATCTCAGGTGCCAAACTGGAGCTATTGCTGTGAATGGGTTCAGAGTAACTGGTATTTACCCGATGAACAGAAACGTATTTACTAAAGCCGACTACATAGCAAGCTCAAGTGGGACCACTCCTCAAGCTACTGATGATGACCCAAATCTACCGTCTACCAGTACGCCTGTTGCTGTTCAAATGCCACAGGCACAACCTCGACCAGGCGCTAGTGGACAGGCAAATCGAGCTTCCCAGCAAGTGATCAGCAACCCTGTTGTTTTCCCTGAAGATATCTTGCCGGTACCGACACCAAAGAATAAAAAATCTAACAGAGGCCGCAAGTCATCTGCCGCTACTTTATTGACCGGATCTCCATATAAACAACAACTCGAGGAGTCAATCAAGTCTATAGCGCAGAGAGGAAGAGGCCGGGGAAGAGCTCGTGGACGTAGTGGTAGGCAGAGAACAGCAAACTCTTCTAGAACTCCTCCGAGCAGACAGGAATATACATCATCGGATTCTCAATCATCAGTTTCTTCAGGTGACACTGTAGTGTCAGAAAATGCTACCACACATGCCCAGCCCACAAACGAAGATGACGCTTGTTGCATTTTTTGCTCTGAAAATTACCCCAACGATCGGCGTGGTGAAACTTGGGTTCAGTGCCAATCACGGGTTGTGGGCACATATTGAATGCTCAGGATGCGACGCAGAATATTATAGTTGTGATTTTTGTAAATAAATTTCGTAGGGGGAGATTTTAATTCTAGAGTAGGTTTGTTGAATCAGGTCAGTCCAGAGGTTTTCGATGGGACTCAATTAATTTCTGAGCGGAACTCTACAGATTCGGTTTGTAATAATAAAGGTAGAAAGCTCGTAAATTTTATGGAGCAACATAATTTTGTATTAATAAATGGTAGAAGTGTTGGTGATCGAACAGGTCAAATGACTTACTGTAGCGTGCTGGGTAGAAGTGTAATTGATCTTTTATGGTGTAACATCAACAGTCTACATTTAGTTGATAATTTCTGTGTTTCCGATGATGTTACCTTGTCAGATCACTGGCCAATCGAAGTGAAGCTAAATTTTCAGATTCGGAGGCGAGATCGTACAGATAATTTACACTCAAAGCTAGTCAGTCGCATTAAATGTGAGGAAAACAAATTGTGTGATTACCAAAATTTAATGATGTTAAGCCCCCGAATTGTCGTAAATTGGAATAATTCGGATTCTGATTTTACTTTTGAAAATTTTATTTCTTGCATTTATGAGATAGGAGCTCAATTGGACTTATTCCAGTCAAGCTATCGTCATAATCAAACAGTTTCACATGCCTATAAACCGTGGTTCGATAAGAGCTGTAGTCTTGCAAAGCGTAACTTAAGGGCAAAATTAAAAACGTGTAGAGCTTGCAACTTTGCTCAGGAAACTGCTAAAGAATACGCAGCGGCTAAAAAAGACTACAGAATTCTTATCAAGAATAAAAAGCGATTGCATCAACAATCGATTACTGACGACCTTACTAACGCTAAAGATTCGGCTACGTTTTGGAAGATTATTAATGCTTTTCGTAGCCATGGCCGCAAACACCATCTCCCAATTGAAGTGTGGGAAAATTTTTATACCACAATCAGTGGCACCAACTCCTTGCAAACCGATGTCTATTTGACAGATGTGAAGCATCCGTACTTAGACAAAGATATTTCTTTTCAAGAGATAACGGACGGTTTGCAAGCGCTTAAAACGCATAAAGCTCCTGGCCAGGATGGGATCTCGAATGAATTTCTGAAAAATCTCCCTAATAACTGGTTACTTTACCTGAACACCATGTTTAATAAAATACTAGAGCAGGAAAAGTTGCCAATGCAATGGAGTAAGATTATCGTCAATATGATGCATAAAAAAGGCGATATAAATGCGCCAGAAAATTATAGAGGAATTGCCTTATGCAGCACCACTTTAAAGCTGTTTACTAGTATAATTCTATGTCGCTTAAACTATTGGGCTGAATCATGTGAATTTTTTATGGAATCACAATCAGGCTTTAGGAAGAACAGAGGTTGTCTAGATAATGTTTTCGTTCTTGCTTCTGTGATTCATTTACAACTTCGTCTCCCCGGTAGACGAGTTTATGCCCTATTTGTGGATTTTAAACGAGCTTTCGATTCCATTAGCCATTCAAAATTATGGGAGAAACTTTTTGTCTATGGAGTTAGTGGAAAAATGCTTCGAATTTTGAAAAATCTGTATGATAATTCATGTTTTCAGATAAAGAGCAATGGTGATTTTAGTAAAGAGTTCCATGTTACTAAAGGCGTATTGCAGGGTGAATCATTGAGTCCATGGCTTTTTTCTGCCTTTATAAATGATATTGAAAATTTCTTTCAATCAAACGGATCTCGGGGATTAAATATTGATGGCTATAATGAATTACTAATGCTCTTATATGCTGACGATTTAGTGATACTAGGTGACAGCTACTCTGATTTACGCAAAAAGATTTTATTGTTAACTTCTTATGCAAATAACAACGATTTGGAAATTAATTATGAAAAATCAAAAGTTGTTGTTTTTAAAAATGGCGGGCGCAATGAAAAGAATAACACTTTTCAATTTAAGGATTTTACTTTCGAAATAGTCAACAAATATTTGTACCTAGGAATTCCGTTTGTTAGTTCGTCTCTGTTTTTTCAAACATCAGAATTAGCGATACAAAAGGCAAACGTAGCTATGGGGTCTGTTATGAAAATATTAGCTGATACAAAATGCGTATCATGGAACTCTCGAATAAAATTATTTAACTCTTGTGTTGTTAATTCCCTTCTGTATTGCGCTCCTACTTGGTGCATGCGTTATCTAAATGAAATAGAGCGTATTCAGATGGGTTTTTATAAGCAGTTACTAAAACTACCAAGAAATACTCCAAACTATATTGTGCGCCTGGAAACTGGTTCTTAACCTCTAAACGCGATTAAATCAACTCTGTCATGGCTACGAAATATCCTATTTATGGATGGAAAACGGTACCCGAGACTGTGTTTTAACAGATTTCTACACTTGACAAATACCGAGGAAAACATCAATTCCAAATATAATTGGGTCTCACAATTAAAAGCTCTTCTTGATTTAGTGGACTCCGGTAGCCTTTTAACCACTAATAGAATAACCATAACTGACGTTAATACTATTATAGAAAGGTTCTCTTTTTACTTCAGGCAAAGGGATATGACAAGAATTACATCATCTGAGCATAGCCCATATAAGCACTTGACCTTTTCGGAAGGATCGCAAGCATATCTATCATTTACTTGTCCAATACAATTTATACGAGTATTTGCGCAGTTACGTACCACAAACCATAAGATTTTAAGAATCGTTTTTAACAACCTAAGCTACACTATTGATCAAGAAACTAATTGCTCCCTCTGCAGCTTAAACGAAAAAGAGAGTCTTGCTCATTTGCTTTGTATCTGCCCGGTTTATAATTACGAGCGTTTCATCTTTTTTCAAAAAGCTAGCTGCCAAACTGATCTGGAAAAGATGTTACAGGACATGAGCATCGGACATATAAAAAGAGTTTTCTGGCTTGTTAGAAGAATATTGTTGATACGTTCCTTTCTACTAGATCAATAGCGATTCCATCGATAACTTCTGGGCTGATCATGTTTCTCTTTTGCTTGTAGAAATTAAATAATTAATTTTCGTTTTTCCCTCCTTCTTTTTAACATTGAGTTTGTTTTTTTTCTTTTTTTCTTATTTCTAAAACTTGAATTTCCTTTATAAAGAATTGTAATATTCTAAATAAAGTATTATTATTATTATTATTATTATTATTAAATAAATTTATTCCATACTTGTAATTTGGAACCCGGGTTCCATAATACCAGTACCAGAGCTCCGAAAACCTTTTTTTCAATTTTTCAATAAAGCAAATTATTTCCCTTAATGAGTGGTTTTATTTCGTTAATTCGTTCCTAATATAAAAGTTAAGAAGGTTCTAAATTACCACCCCTTCCTCTATCTCTTCCTCACTCTAAGGCCGATTGTGAGAGGGTTTTCGGTAAAATAAACTTAATTAAAACGAAATCTAGGAATAAACTGGTGGCTCTAACTATCAATGGATTGTTATTAGGTAATCGAAGAGTTAATCGTAATTGCGTAGAATATGAGCCAAGTAAAGATGAGTATTCTAAAATGAAAAACTCTCTCTATCCAAAAAAACTCGCAAAAAAAAGACAGATATGGAGGAGGATTGTAATCTGAGAAGAATTTTATTTTTAAGTCAAAATCTTGAATGGCAAAATGATTTTGCCATAGCCAGTGTCCAGCCAGCCGGCGCAGTGAGCGGAAGAGTGCACATTTTTGCCAGGTAATATAAAATTGTACTGTCGTAAAATTTCGGTTTGCGTTATTATTATCGACTAATTCAAAATTTTCTATATCTTATTTCCATTCAAATTTATCTATCTCTGATAATGTGTAACAGTTTTTATCATTGCTAAATTGTATAAATAGGTAGTTATGTTGATGAATGTTAAAAATCATACCATGGAGTTAGTTGTAACCAAATCCCGGATTGTATGAAACCGGTAGATCGACCGGCTATGGCCGTGGCCATGATCTGAACCATGTTTTTCAGATATTCAAGGTTAACAATTACAACAAAAGTGCAACAAGTTAAAACCCGTCCTGGATGAAGCGGTGACGGTCGAAGTGGGTAAATTCATTAAATTTTCATTTATTCTTTGTTTGCAAAATGATATAAAAAGCATGTGAGGAAAATAAAACAGTATAGTCAACAACTATTGTTTAAAGCATAGTGACAAATAAAACAGCAATAAAATGGCAGACGAACCACCAACAAAAAAAACAAAAAACTACTCATGAAGAAAACAGCGAGAGAAATTAATCTTTATTGAAATAAATCCTTAACAACTTTGAAGAAATTAACGCCGGAACATCAAATCAAACGAATTATAACCAAAACAATACAAATTTTCAACAATGTATGGACGAATCTGGAGGACAAGGAAACTGCGAATGGATGGCACAATTTAGAGAGAAAATGTGTCGAAGACTTCTTAAGGAATAGGAAAAAAGAGTCACAAGATACATGGGGCAGATATTGTGGGCCTCAGTGCACGACACAAGTGGATGGGAGCACATCTACGTCGTCTACGACTGTTCGTTCAGTAAAAAACAATGTAGATGCGGAATTCTCGCTGGATTCGATGCTACGAAACCTAACAACAACGCCAAAATCACAACTTTCAACGCCAGTGAAGAACGACTCCATGCTCTCTACGAGTATTCTGCTTGACCAGGACATCAGAGAGACTGACGTACCCCCGACTCAGAAGACAGACGGACCAACGGATGTCGCGTGGACTGACGGACGTACAGACTACACGGCCACAAGTCAGTGAACTTTCTTCAAAAGACGTAGCTGCCTAGTGAAGATTTATGCCTTTCAAGGAGATGGGTGGCTCTGGGGTGTAAATCCTGTATCTTCTCTCCCTCCTTGGTAGGCATGAATTCGTTAATATTTAAATTTAAATAATAATAATAATAAGGGCAGGCAATCCCTAACCTCACGCCCGAGCCTAACACTAGGACACGTGCCCTAACCATCAATTCCGCTCAAAGTGATGGGCTAACGAGGTGGGTCCGTGCTGACTTAGCGGAGATAAATGAGTCAAATCCATATAATGTCAAATTTGAGAAGCAGATTTTTCAGTCCTCAGGTAGTAGTCGACCCAGTCCTACAGAACCCCGCCCCCCTGCAGGTGACGCATCTACCTTACCTATAGGGAGTAGCTCTCACGTATATGAGGGATAGCAATCAAATTTGGCTTTGGATCCCAGGCTAGTCCACGAGGCTAGACGTGCCACTGACGACGAACAGCCATCTCAAGGCACTTCTTAAGAAAGTCGAGCGAGCACACAAAACAGTCGTCTTCAGCGCTTTCAATGGACGAAGGCACTTAAGGCTGATCTGCTCACTTGCTACGAAGCAAGTGAACCATCGCGACGAGGCTATATAGGCAGGATGCACACCCTCTGGTGTGAAAAGCTTCCCGAACTTTCCCATATGAAATCGCAACATTTACGCGATCAAGTGTATCCCGTCTCAAAAGAACCGGATTTGACAAACCCCGAACAGGAATAGAGAAACGATGCAAGACTACGCAAGCGGAAGTGAATCAAAGAGATGAGATAGAGCCGGCTGTTATTGGTGTAGTTCATTCTACACGTGAGACATTAGTCGCTGAGACGCAGGATGGAATATCTCAGGATGAGCCAGTATTAGAGAGTGAGAGATCTGATACTGAGACACAGGATCGGGTATGTCAAAATACCCCACCACCACCTGTGTTAGAGGCTTCACCACCTTGGCCTCCGATACCCGGAGATATCCCAGCACTACCTGTGTGAACGGCGGAAACAGCCACGCCACTCACTTCGACCACGGAATAATGACCTTTCTAAACGCAAACGTCCCAAGTATCGCAAAACGTTTGAAAAGCACAAGACCTTGCTTTGATCAATCAGATCGTCGACGATCATCTAAACAACACAAGTAGCCTACTCGAAATCGATAGCTCAGTCTATGCTGCAATGTGTGCTCTTTCTCCTGCCCCCAAGGCTACTGAGACAGCCGAGGAGAAAACACGCAAGCGTATAGAGCAACTTGACTCCAAGTTGACCCCTCTTCGACAGACAGTATCACGTATCGAGTGTGTGTTTAGAGTACCAGAAAGCTGGTAAACCCTTTACCCCAAAGGTGCGAGCCTTCGCGCGTGAACTCAAAAAGCAGTCTCCACCACTATGTGCAGAGCGTGCAAATCTCAGCCGAAAACGATGATGCACCTCATCTCGGCATATCCTTCTTATGCCACGAACACCTACACATCGCCATAACCTGCCGTGTGCTGTACTACTTCTTGAGACACAAGTATGAAGTGGACCCAACCAGTCCACTCCTACCATATGCTCCAGGCGAGATCAAGTCCGTCGTCAAGAACGAGAAATGCATAATCTTCTGGAATTTCTCGTTCCCAACTACCAGGCAGCTCTCTGCTACTCAGCCTGATATAGTGCTCCAGGATCTCATCCAAGACTATGTACGTCATCGAGTTCTCTGCGCCTGCAGAAACGAACATAGCCACGGAGGAGGAGCAAAAACGGACTAAATATCTTGATCTCTTACAAGAACTACGACAACTACACCCTGGCTACTCAATCAAAATGGTTGTCCTCACTATCGATTGCCTTGGCGGAATTCGTCCCACTCTCGAGACGAATCTATCTCAAATTCCGATCTGCAGGTCTCATCAGACTGTCTTCAAGTAACAATAATCTCCATTGTATCTGTAGCTTTTCTCACGATTACATGCACCCTGTTCTCTTGGATGTAATACAGCAATTGTGAGATTAAAGGAGCTAAAAGAATGGAATTGGAAAGATAATCAAATTGTTAATTTGGCATCAAATTTAGTCGGAGAAATGCCGAAAGCCCAGATTTAGTGGTATGACAGAAGGCCAAGCGGCATATATCGATTGATCGTCCAAATATTCTTACGGAATACAATACAAGAGCATGATTGGTGTTTCGTTAATTGATGCTGTTCCGGATTGAATCCAAAAATTCCAAATCGATTCTAAAATCAAAAGTCGAATTTTTTCGCGCTGTTTTCATCCCCACAACAGATGAATTGAAGGATATGCAATTAAGAAATTTCTTAGGTGTGACTGTACACTTTATAGAAAACTTTGAAATGAAATCGATGAAAGTCACTCCATGACAGTCGTACAGGGGTGATTCTTAATGTTTGTGAAGATTGGGGTTTGTCTAATGAAAAAATTGTGAGTGTTACTACAGATACTGGCAATAACATAATTAAAGCTCAAGTGTATTATTCTTATTATTTTTTGTTACCGAAGAATTAATTTTTTGTTGTTGTTTTTTTTTTTTTGATAATAGATAATAAATTTAAAAATAATTAAATAGTTTTGCATCCGTATTAAATAAAACAAATAAAACTAGGAGTAATCGATTCAAACGTTTTAGCCACACCATAAAACGTCGCAACGTGAAACGTTAATATTACGTTCAGTGTTCGTTAAGTACATTTAGTTGATTTTAAACCGGTTGAACTCGAGTAAAAACAATTATAATAATTTTACCAAAATCTTATGCAATTCACCTTTCAGAATTATCAGTCTGTCGGCGTTGAATAAATGTGATTTGAAAAATAAATATATGTAGCGCATAAAATCTGTCGGCGTTGAATGTGTTATATTTAAATGTGATTTGAAAAATAAATATATGTAGCTTTTAAAATTTATCGATAGGTGGTATTATATTCTATTGTATTCCGGTAACTCCATTGGAGGTCCGACGCTATGGAATTTATGTATGGATGAGCTTCTTAATAGGCTCCAGGTAATGAATGTGAAAGTGATTGCGTTTGCAGACGACCTCCTCTTAATGATTGATGATGATTCAAGAATACGACTGGAAGGAAAAGTTAATGAGTATATGAGACCTGTTTATGAATGGGGCGCTAGGATGGGGGTAGAGGTGTCTGACAGCAAGACAGTGGCTATGCTCCTTAAGGTAGTACCTACACGAAAGTGATATTTCAAGAATTTCTCAAAACTCAGAATATAAAATATTTAATTCATAATACACATGCTGTTAAAATTAGAAGATGATTTACCATGTCATACATGAGATTTTAGCAATTAAAAGTGACGCAATTTGTACGTGTACATGGGAGAAGCGTATAAAAATACACAAATTTACAAATATTATATTTATTTATCAATGAATGACGTTCACCATCTCTATGAAAAACTAATATAATGTAGAATACTATATTTAGAAAATATATAAAAAAAATAAAAATTATTTACCATATAGTTTCGATAAAAAACTTAAATAAATAACTCGTTTTAGCGATGATTTTTTGTGGAAAGGATATAAAGACTAATGGTAAAGGTATATATCATAGTGTGTGTGTTTATACGTATAGGAGATATAATAGTGAGTAACTGCAGTCTTGTGAAAATAATATATGGTATAGTCATAGTAGTCATAGCACAGTTAATGCGCTGAATGATAGTATTAGTCCAAAACTTTTTGACTGGACTGTCGCGGAGGAACTACCTTAAGGGTAAAATGAATGTAAATAGAAGGATGCGTGTGAATTTGGATAATGAGGTAAGATATGTCAGGTTGGTTACCACGGTGACCTACCTGGGAGTACGGGTTGGCGAGAGAATGAGCTTTAAGGAGCATATTGCCGCCTTGCGGGAAAAAATGATGAGAGTGATTGGGGGGTTAAGGAGGGTTTTGCGAAAATGTTGGGGTTTTAACGGGAGGGTTGTACGGATAATAATAAAAAGTTTGTTTGAAGCATGTGCAATGTATGGATCCAGTATTTGGTATGAATGTGTACAGTACGAGTGTTACAGAAGAATGTTGGGTGTGGCACAGCGTGTCATACTCCGTGGCTGCCTGAATGTTTGTAAAACAGTCTCCACGGAGGCTATGCAGGTCTTGGCCGGTAGCCTTCCGTGAGGCTTAGAATGTCTGACACGAGCGAATGTTTATAAAGTTAAAAAGGGATTAAGAATGGGTGAAATAGATTTAGTTAGTAATGAGTGAAAGCGATACGATTAAAATGGTAAGAGAGCGTGCGATAGATAAATGGCAAGAGAGGTGGAGTATGAGTCAGAATGGGCGGAAAACATACGACTTCGTGAAAGATGTTCGACTGATGATGAGTGAAAGAATGAAAAACTGGCAGTTTACTTGGGATGAAGGTTACATCCTTACTGGGCATGGCGCGCCTAACGGCTTCAGGTTCAGCAGGGGTATATGCGAGGACCCAGGTTGTGCCTGTGGGGCTGAGTGGGAGGATGGTATTCACATGCTGTGTGATTGTGAAATGTATGAACGGTTCAGGAACCTTTCTGCAATGGGAATACAGGGCAACAGGCGAGTAGGATGGGATGTCAGCCAAATGCTGGCATCTATTAAAACGAGGGATTGTTTTAGCGTATTTGTATTAAAAGCAGCTATGGTAAGGAAACGAGCCATAGCTGGAGGAATGTAGGATTTGGTAGGGGGTATGGGTTGGAAGAGAAATGGAAAGGGGGCATCCCCAAAACTTGGTGGACTTTGGGGCTGCCCCAACTCCAAAGTACCTTTTCATTTATCATTCATTATCATCAACTTATCATTTCATTCAAAATACACTAAACATACACCAATACACACATACACACACGCAAACCATACGTAACCTGGGGAAACCCTAGGTTATACACACACACACACAACACTTGGTAGTAGCAAATACTTACGTAGTTGTGACTTAAACATATGTGTGCCTCGCGAGTTCGCATGAGGGGACGCCCTGTCCTCAAAAATGGATGAAATGTCTGTTTTACCAAAAAGCGATGGGAATATAGGCACCACCACCCTAAGCTGTGCGGACGAATACATCCATCATGGATGTATTTATTATTATTAAAATTATAAATATCTAACTACAAGTATTTACACAATACAACCCATTTATGCGATATTCTTATGATTGATTCTATATTTTAGCATTAGCTTTACGAGCAAAAGTGTAAGTAATAAGGTCTTCGAGCCAAATTGTTTATTTGTGCTTTTATTTTATTTTATTTTTATATATAGTTTCCACATTCTTTTGAGAAGGGAATCTTCTCTGGTATTTATTCATTAACTATATTTAAAGTATTAAAGTAACATGCAGATTACTGTTACTTTATAAATTTATTTGTCTTTACAGACAATGAAATCACTTCGATTTATACCACGTCAACCACTGCATCGTCAAATCATTAATAGTATATTGTTGGAATTCTTGGAATTATAACAATACTTAAATTATTATATTTTATTTTTATCATGCAACACAGTTAACCGACATGACCATTTCTTTCAAATGTACCTTTAGTACAGTTTCGTTAATGTCTGTGTTGTATTTCTATATGACCTTCACACCATCTGCTTACTGGTATACAACAGCTTATTCATATACATATGCATGTATATGTGTGTACTTCTTATACAGCCTGTGTTTGAAGCATCTTGGGATATAAATATGTCTGTAGTATGACTGAATACAGAATACATTCGTTTAGTAATGCATCTAAAAGAGAGGTATTATTCATGTATTGTAACACTACAGATACGATAAACAGATACGATAGGACAAGCTGTTGCGTTGTATGCATGCAGAGAGTGGGAGATTTGTTGCATACTAACTTACTAGTTATCTGTAACTAAAAAACTCCCACCTCCAAGTATCTTCCAAGTAATTCAATGCATGTATATAATACCTCTCTTTTAGATGCATTACTAAACGAATAAACGAATGTATTCTGTATTAAGTCATACTACAGACATATTTATATCCCAAGATGCTTCAAACACACACTGTATATTGTAATGTTGTATACTTATTTATTGATATGTAAAACAAGTTGCATAGCTCATAACATATTTCATTCAAAGTATGTTTGCCTTATTTTAATTTTTTTTTTTTTTTTTATATTTATTCTGGCTACCTATTTTATTTTATTTTATTTTTCCACCTCGATTTCAATATGGCGCATCTGACTATGTTCGGGTGGTCCCACATTCGAACGCATTAGGTATGTGTGAACCGGATTAGCGTTACAGGGAGCGTTGATTCGGACTGGGTGTGCTTGGCGTAATAACTGAGCATACCTGGGTACCTGCCCCAACTCAGGGCTCATTGAGTAGTAAGGGAAACTTGCAATGGCCCGGTGTGCGAGAACAACCCTCACACAGGTATACTTCTTGCATGCTGCAAGTTAATTGCGGTAACGGATTCTTACGTGGCAGTGGTTGAAAGCCTGAACAACGCAGGCGAGTGAAGTAGTTAAGAGTGACCGAGACTTAGTTGGAACTCTGGCTCGTTACCTTTAGGTTCATTCCTTTAATAGCTAAGAGTTACTAACACGAGGTGTAACTCTGACTCACTACCACGACGTGTGAGTTGCGGATCTCAAGTCGGGTGATGAGCTGCAGACTCATAAGTGCTATGGATTGGGCGCGAACCTCACCAAGGTAACGGTCCTGCCTGCCTCGGGACTTTGGTATCTGAGATGGAAGACACATTAGAAGTTTCAGCGCGCTAACTGGGCGTATCCCAGTGGCCTGCCTTATCGGAAGGGGGTCTTGTTGGGCAGTGTTTAGGCACTGTCCGACCGTGGGGGTAAGGCTTAACAAAGATAGCTAGGTACCCCACGTACGACAAATACATATTAATGTATTCCGGTAACTAATAACGAGTTTCTTATGTTAAGTTACCGTTTTGTATTTATATGATAATTTCAAGTGATCCACTTTAGTTCCGAAAATAAAGTAGAAGATAATTGTTACGATGTAACCGTTCATAGTGTGAAACAGTCTTTATATTCAATCATCTTCTGGTATGCATCTGCCTTCATATATTTACTTTATAGTTAAATGTCAAAAATGCTAGGGTTTTTTGTTTTTAAATAATTATGGTGGCAGAGAATTTCATTACATGGTAAAAAAAAATATATAAGGCTGCCTCTTATTATTTGGGTCGTCTCCAAGAACGGATCAAAAATTTTATCTTGAGGATTGAATATGGTTAAAGAGGCTTCAGGCCGCATGGTTGATTACCGGCGACCATAATGGATAATTTTTATACAATATAATCTAACGTACGGTAAACAGAAAACATTTTTAAAAGGTAATGTGAATATTTTCCTTTATCTGTTTGATTTTACTTGCATAAATTAATTTTCTATATTTTTTTTAATAATTTTAAGTCATTACATAACCCTTGATCCAAGGATGAAACGAACGAATATTTTTGTATAGATTTTGTCGTAAAACGACGTCTAAATTTTATATAGTTTCAAAAAACGTAACACGTTTATACAAAACATTTTGTACCATGTATCGGGTGTTATTTGTCGCGGTAAGGATTCTTAGGATGTTGAAATTATCATCCAAGTAGTATTAAAATAATATTATTAGTAGATTTTCTATTTCTTTAGTATTACAATAATGTAGTGTCGTTCTAACTAATATTTAAGTCGAGGTTCTCCTAATTCAATACGTGTGTAAAAATATAATTTATAGTAAGTTTTTTCTGAGCATGCATATTACTAACTAATATAATTTATTTCGTATACGCCAGTATTGTAGTCGAAATTTAAGTACATTTAAACGTGTTTAGTTTTTATGATTTATTCGGGTGACATGCCCCATTTTATAATTTAAATCAACGTAGGTTTAAATATGTTCAGTTGAATTTGTAGCTTCCTAGATAGTATCTAAGTTTGTTAATATTTCATTTAACCCCACGCTATCGTTTAATAAAATGATGGGTTATAGATTTAAAGTCAATTGTTTAAATTTGTTAGTATTTTGTTAAAGTTTACATTACCGTTATGGTAAACATAACTTATAGATTTAAAGATATTAGTCGAAGTTTGTTAAAATAATTTGTTAAAATTCATGTTATAGCGGCAACATAAATTGTTATAGGATTTGAACGTTGTTGTTTAAAGTTTGTTAAAGTTTTGTTCTGATACACGTTTTAGTCGCTAAAAATAAATTGTTTATCGATATCGAGTATAGTGTTATCAATTACATTCTCTTTCAGACGTTGCCTTAGTTGCTTTTTTTATTACGCTGATGCATAGGGGTTCCTTTGCTAGGAATTAGATCTGGGATAAATCCTCTGGAATTGGATTGGGTTTTAGTTACTCAATCCCCACTGGGGCCCACCTTAACATCTGGCACCCGCTTCTAATGCCAATCCATATCTCGAAGTTAATTAATTATTATTTATTTTTGACAAATACTCAACATTTTTTTTTTTTTATAAATGCCAAACGATCTAATTCATATTTTGGTAAATTAATTTTATATTCACAAATGTTCTTAAATCCGTCGAAAACTTCTGGTTTATTTTCGTTGGAGAAGGTACATCTTTGGAAGATAGTTTTCTAGTTTCGGATTCTTTAATAATTTTGATTTCTCGAATTTCATCCTTTTGATAATGATGAAGATTGTTAAATATCATACCATCTGATATATCTCCTTTTTTTTATGCAACATTTGGTAGCAGAGAAAAATATGCATCAGTTTGAGCAACGTCGTCTCGTATAAGATTTTTATTATTTGCCATATATATATATATATATATATATATATATATATATATATATATATATATATTTTGTTTATTTTCTAATTTACCTAATGCTTTGTTTTTTATGAGGTACATTGGTAACATTGTTGGAGAATATTACTTGTAAAATCAAGAATTCGTTAGAGGAGTCAATAAGATATAGTCAAGATGCCGGAATCAGCAAATGTTAGTATCGATGGTGAATCACGGAGATCTGTAACGGCAGCAACATTATTAGTGGTTACTCAAAAGTTGGACAGGCTAGTGGATTGCGTAAACTAGCTGACAGAAAACGTATCACAACAAACCAGCAACGTTTCTAAGATGAGTATTAAACATAATTGTTCTTCTTACCTCGAAAATTCTTTAATTCGCGACTTATCTACTCGGGTTCCAATATTAAATATCCTTATTTCGACTTCCATAGTAGATTTTTGTATTGAAGTCGAGGATTTAATAACCTTAAATATTCTTAAACAAGATATGATCTTAAAGTTTCTAACCTCAAAAATGTCGCCTGACTCTAGACAATTATGGGCTTCATTTATCATACAGGATTTGTCGTGGGTCGTTATTAGGCAAAGACTTTTGGCATTGTTATCCTCATCTGAGCTTCACCAATTAGTGGACAAAAATATTCGTAGAAAACAGAGTTCAAATGAAAAGTTTTTCACCTTCGCTTCCGATATTCGGAGGTATGCAAAGATACTGTGTCCTAAGTTTAGTCCCATTGAAGTTATTGAGATTATATTTTCGCATTTAAATCATTCAACCTTTGACCTTCTAAAGCTGTACCCTCAACCAAGTAGCTATGATGAATTAGAGAAACTCTGCGTTAAGGTTGAAGAAATTCAATCTCGCGTTAGAGATTTGTCTCAAAATTCTGAGCAATCAATTTTAAGTCCGTCCGTCTCTAATCCGTTAGGTCAAGCCCAGTTTGAAGTGAAGGGGTGCCAAAGGTGGAAAGCTTTATTACGGTCGATCTCAGATTCGTCTGCTTTACATACCAAATCGGCTATGTGCAGCCCACATGGGTGCACCCTTACAAGTTTAAATTCATATACGTCTCCGAACAGAAATTCGGTTGTTGACGGAAACGCCCCACAGGCTATGTGTAGCTTTGAATGCTGCACCTTAAGGGGACATAATTGCCCAAATAGGGTTCCGAACATGGTTTCGACCCATACGTCGAACATAAGTTCGTAACATTTTTACAATATTATGATGACTTAATCATCTATAGTTCATCCTTGGATCAACATTTATATCAAATCGATAGGGTTTTATTAAGATTTAATGAATTAAACCGTTCGTCGACAAGACAATTTTGTGAGTGACGCTCTGTCACGTTTATTTGATGTTAATGATAAGAATGTTAAAGAGGAAAGTATTTCAGAGTCTGACCCAGTGGCTTTATTAAATACGTTGGTTCATTCTACCCCCCAAGGGTATTTATCAGTACGCGAAGCTCAAAGGCTTTCAGAATATTGTAGTTCCGTTTACGCTGACATAAAGTCAGGCAAAAATGTTAAAAACTTCTTTATTCGCGATGGTTTACTTTGTCGTTTCGTCGGAAAAAATCGTAACAAAAGAATTGTGTTACCACATACCATGTTGAGTTTTGTTCTGGAAAATTTTCACTCTACTATGCACCATGGAACGTTAAAAACGTTTCGTGATATTGCAAAACGATTCTGGGCTCCTGAATTATTTAAAACTGTAAAAACTTTTGTGAGTGAGTGTAGAGTATGTGCGTCTTCAAAATCGTCGAACTCAAATAGTGCTCCAAATCTGGCTTTAATACCTCCAAATGAAGTGTGGTCCCATTTGTATATAGATTATATTGGTCCCCTAATTACATCTACTGATTCTTCCCGTTATATTTTAGTGATTGTTGACGGATTTTCCAAATATGTTGTCGCAAAAGCTACCCGCAGATCAACGGCGGAAGTGACTACAAAAGTATTAAGAGAAATTTTCTTACAATATGGTTTTCCAAAGTTATTGACATAAGACAACGGATCGGCTTTTAGATCACAGAAGCTTGCAGATTTTATAATGGCTCATGGAGTAAAAGCAATTTTTACATCAAATTACAACCCGAAAAGCAACCTCAGTGAACGTAATAACCAAAATATCAAAACAAATTTGACCGCCATTATGAAACAATATGGTCTACAACATAAGATGTGGAGCAATATGCTTCCATACGTCGTATACAATTATAACAGATCGTTTCATGAAACGATTAAATCTACACCAGCGGTTGTATTTTTTGGCAGAAAATTATATACTTCTCTGGATCTCACACTTAATATTGATTTGTGTGAAGAAAAGCCGGACTTAAGTTTTGTAAGCAAAAATCTTAAAGAGTATTTTATCAAACAATCTAAACCAACCTTAGAATACGCATCAAAGTTTCGAATAAACCAAACTGTCATGCTAAATAATCAAGCATTGACATCAACAACTGAACGGGATAAGAAATTCATGGATAAATACAGTGGTCCTTATAAAATCGTTAGATTCACAACACCAGTTTCTGTGGAACTTCAAGAAATCGGCTCGGAAAATGTTAAGAAAACACATATTAACTTCATTAAGCCCTACGGAAGTGGTAGCTAATAAATATTTGATATTTTACTAAGTAAGCTCCTTCAGAGACATAGTCAGTTAATTTTCTTTACCTAATAAGTTTAAAAATAAGTTTTTTTTTTGTTTTGATTCACGATGCAAGCAAGAACAAGCAAATGCAGGGGAAAAAGAGGAATATATACAAAAAAAAAAAATTTTTGTGTCTCTCAAAAAAATTTTTTTTTTTTTAGGCCGCTTGGGATGTTACGATGTAACCGCTCATAGTGCGAAACAGTCTTTATATTCAATCATCTTCTGGTATGCATCTGCTTTCATATATTTACTTTATAGTTAAATGTCAAAAATGCTAGGGTTTTTTGTTTTTAAATAATTATGGTGGCAGAGAATTTCATTACATGGTAAAAAAAATATATAAGGCTGCCTCTTATTATTTGGGTCGTCTCCAAGAACGGATCAAAAATTTTATCTTGAGGATTGAATATGGTTAAATAGGCTTCAGGCCGCATGGTTGATTACCGGCGACCATAATGGATAATTTTTATACAATATAATCTAACGTACGGTAAACAGAAAACCATTTTTAAAAGGTAATGTGAATATTTTCCCTTATCTGTTTGATTTTGCTTGCATAAATTAATTTTCTAACTCATGCTATGTCGAGGTAATATTCTTTTTAAATAATTTTGAGTCATTACATAACCCTTGATCCAAGGATGAAACTAACGAACATTTTTATATAGATTTTGTCGTAAAACGGCGTCTAAATTTTATACAGTTTCAAAAAACGTAACACGTTTATACAAAACATTTTGTACCATGTATCGGGTGTTATTTGTCGCGGTAAGGATTCGTAGGATGTTGAAATTATCATCCAAGTAGTATTAAAATAATATTATTAGTAGATTTTCTATTTCTTTACTATTACAATAATGTAGTGTCGTTCGAACTAATATTTAAGTCGAGGTTCTCCTAATTCAATACGTGTGTAAAAATATAATTTATAGTAAGTTTTTTCTGAGCATGCATATTGCTAACTAATATAATTTATTTCGTATACGCCAGTGTTGTAGTCGAAATTTAAGTACATTTAAACGTGTTTAGTTTTTATGATTTATTCGGGTGACATGCCCCATTTTAATTTAAATCAACGTAGGTTTAAATGGGTAATTCTCATCAAATTTCGAAATTTGATTCCCGAGCCATTAGTGCCGAGTGATATGCATTAACTACATAAGTCTTTTTTTTATTTGAATGTACGCTGTCTATACCGCTATTATTTATAAAGAAAACGTCTTTCCTCTAAAGAAAAAAAAGATCCTTTGTTACCGTGCAAATCATTCCCTCACCTTGTAACTTAGTTCAAAACTATTACTAAAATGCCTTTTTATCTGAAATATATCAATATTCTTAAAATAAAATTATGCAAATATATTAGATAGATGTTTGTTATTGTCTATAAAAGCTTCCATCTTACAACAACGAATTTATAAAAACAATAATTCGATTTTAAATATGTCCCGCCAAATAAAATCATTCCCTCATCCTATTACGAATATTCGATTTCTGAACGTGTCAAATGATATTTAGGAACGCAACCTTAAGTTTTTAGTACCTGGCAACACTCTCAAATGATTCAAGATGGCGATTTCTTCTTAACTGCAGGTGAGTTCGTGTAAAAAAATATTTTGTGAAAAATTGTTAAAAGTTAAATTTATGACGATCATTACCTCACGTTATATGAATGTATTAAGCATTTTAATATCCATAATTAAAATTTGTTGGTTTTATGCGTTTTTGGGAGTAAAATACATATTCGAAATGTAGCAAGCAAATTGAGGTTATGTGTCGGTTTTTTTGTAGCTTAAGTTAAAATTCGTCATTCCCTCACAGTCATTCCCTCCCTGCATTTAGGAGTGAGGGAATGACGGCCGTGTGAGGGAATGATTTATCCAGTATTTTGCGGTTTTTTTAGATTTTTTATTTAATTCTTGCAACTTGTATTTCACGGTATACGGACTGCGCATTCAGCACTTAAGTTACCTTTGAATGTTCATACAAATCCCGAAGCAATGTGTAACATAAAGAAGAATTCCGGCATGGCTGAAGTTTTGAGAAAATGCAAAATTATTATTTGGGATGAATGTACAATGGCCCACAAGCATTCGCTTGAAGCTCTCGACAGGTCCCTGAAGGATATCAAAGATAATACTAGGCTTTTCGGTGGTGCTCTACTGCTACTGTCTGGTGATTTCAGGCAAACATTGCCAGTAATTCCACGTGCGACATATGCAGACGAAGTAAACGCATGTTTGAAGGCATCTTATCTATGGCGGAGTGTCAGTAAATTGAGCCTTACTATCAATATGCGCGTTCAACTACAAAATGATCCATTAGCGTCAGGATTCTCTGAACAATTGTTAGACATTGGCAACGGTAAAATTCAACTGTATGAAGATACCCAATTTATTAAATTTCCAGAGAACTTTTGCAACATGGTGGCTACCAAAGATGAATTAATAAATAGTATCTTTCCAGATTTAAGATATAACTATACTAATCATGAATGGCTACGAGAGCGAGCTATTTTAGCTGCAAAAAATTTAGATGTAGACGCCATCAATTTTAAAATACAACAGTCATTGCCTGGTAATGAAATTACATTTAAATCAATTGACACCGTTGTTGATCCTGACGAAGTGGTCAACTATCCAGTAGAATTTTTGAATTCTTTAGATTTACATGGAATGCCACCACATAATTTGCGACTAAAGATTGGCTCACCTATAATTTTGCTTCGTAATTTAAATGCCCCGATATTGTGTAATGGCACGCGATTAGTTATAAAAAAAATCATGGGCAACATTATTGAAGCGAATATTTTATCTGGAAAATTCCAAGGTGAAATTGTACTTTTACCGCGGATCCCAATGATTCCTTCAGATTCACCTATACCATTTAAACGCTTACAATTTCCGATCCGTTTGGCATATGCTATGACTATAAATAAGTCACAAGGTCAAACGATGACATTTTGTGGCTTAGATTTAGAAAATCCGTGTTTTTCTCACGGCCAATTGTACGTTGCGTGAAGTAATAACTTTTCAATAATAATTTTCATCAAAGCGGTCCAGATTGTTTCAGCTAATTAAAAAAAGACGTGTGTACAGGACAACGTCTGTCGGGTCCGCTATCATATTCAAAGTACCATGTAGAAAACACATAAAAATTAAATAGTATTTCTAATTTACTGTCGTAGTAAACATGATTTATTTTTTCAATTTCTATAATATATAAAATAATAAATTATAAATTTAATAATATTTATTTTATAAATTAAAATATATTTAATTTTTTTATTAACAATTATTAATAAACATAGTTTAATATTAATTATTTCAATCATACAAAACAATAATATTTTTAAGGTAAACTTAAAAAGTATATATTTTTAGTTTTTATTTAATATCGATTTATTATAAATTATTAGTATATAATTAATTAAAAAATTTAATATATAAATATATATATTATAGTATAAGATTTCATTTTTAGAAAAACTTTTTTTGTCAATAATGAAAACGTATTATTATGAAATGTGTTAATCGAACATTGACAAAATATATTTCATTAGAAAATACTTTTATTTATGCATTAATATCAATAATTAACTATTAGATTAATTTTTTCATAATTATATAAAGAAATTTTACACTGATATAAGTATTTATACATTATAATATTTATTTTAAATATAAAAAAAATTTATGACAAAATATATTATTAGAGTATTTGTTGAGAGTAATATAAGATTATTTTAAATAAGAATTAATTTATATAATTATTAAAATATTATTAATTTTATGTTATGTAATTTTAATAAAAATAAATAATAATAAGAAATATACAAATTTTTTAACAATTTAAATTTTATATGATCTAAATAATTTTGTTAAGTACGATATGAGATATCATTGTGAGCTTCGTTAAGAAACTTTGTAATATAAAAAAATAAAAATAATAATAATAAATAATAATAATAATAATAATAATATTAAATATATAAATAAATAAAATAAATTTTATATATATTTTTAGTTCATTCTGTGTATAAATCAAAGGATACCGAATAATTGGTAACGGATGCGATATATAGTATCGAGTATAAAAACATCATATATAAATTTATCTTGTTATTCAAATGTTTTGTTACTGAACTTATGTATTTAGAAAATATATAATATTATTTATATAATTGACATAAAATCTTACAAATTGAAATTTTATTAATATGTATCAAAAGAAGAGAGTAACGTATTGATATAATATCAAAGGATACTGATTATTTAATAACGAATACGTCATATATTGTTTGTGTAACGAAGTTCACTTGGTCATCTAGTTTAAAATATCATTTTCAATAGAAAGTTTATATGCTTTTTAATAATAAAATATTTATTGAAAGTATAACAAATGCTATTGCAAATTCTTTATTTTCTTTGATTGAGGCGAAATGTTTTATTAGTTATAAATTCGATAATCTCCTATCGATACTTGTTACTCTTAACTTGTATATATAAAAAATATAGTAGTATATTATTTTATAATAAAATTTATCAAAAATTCAGTAAGTTATTGTAAAATAAAATAGATAATATACAAATTATAATTTATTATTGCAGATATAATACAAAAAAAAAAATATTCGGTAATGTATGTTATAAACAAAATAATTTGTTGTAAACAAATTATATAATATGTTATATTTATTAACAAATTTATTTACTCTTATATAAATAAAATTAGCGGCTTCCCAAAAAGGAAAGCCTGTTGAAATATATCGGATGTATTAAATATTCTTTAATAAATTTACTAAATATTTTAAGTAAATTATTATATTTTCTTAACCTCCAAAACCATACAAAGTACGACCTTGTCGTTTTAATGCATATACAACATCCATAGCTGTAACTGTTTTACGTTTTGCGTGTTCAGTATATGTCACAGCATTTATATTTATTTATCTTATTATTTTCTATGACGTTTTGCACCCCCTCACAGTGTTTCGTTTAAATGGAGCTAGCGGGACAAAATTCATAACTCAATTTCAAAAAAAATTATAAGAACATTATGTTAACAACCCTTTGTAGGTACCAAATTCGAAAATACCATTGGGCTAAACATCCCTTTCAAGTAGGTGTATGTGTTCAAAGTGCAGTGATAACAAAGGTAGTGTTGCATTTGCAAATCAGTTGAATTTTTTTCACACTTTCGATAGCATATCTGAAAATTGGTGGTATAGTGGAAAGTGATTTTCGTGATGGATCATTTAGTTGAAGGTATGTACTCTATTTTTATGTTTTTTTAAAAATTAAATCACTCACATTTTTCGTGTACCATGGCTTAGACTAATATCATAGAAATACTTAATATTTTTTGCGAAATTTAAACTTTAAAGGGTTGCAACTTTTTGTATCCAAATGTATCCAGCTAGATTTTTCTGTATATTATACTTCAAACATTTAAGAAAATATTCATATATATTTTAAGGCCCGAAAAGGCCCGCAAGTAAAAATATGTTCCTTTTTTCAGAGCGAGTCATAACTATGACGAAATCGGATTTTTTCGAAGAATGGCTAAAATACGACAAAAGTGAAAGAATTTATCGCATTTTTGATGTTTTATGTAATAAACATAGCCTGAATGAAATGTCTGATGTAATGCGAAATTTAAACTTTAAAGGGTTGCAACTTTTTGTATCCAAATGTATCCAGCTAGATTTTTCTGTATATTATACTTCAAACATTTAAGAAAATATTCATATATATTTTAAGGCCCGAAAAGGCCCGCAAGTAAAAATATGTTCCTTTTTTCAGAGCGAGTCATAACTATGACGAAATCGGATTTTTTCGAAGAATGGCTAAAATACGACAAAAGTGAAAGAATTTATCGCATTTTTGATGTTTTATGTAATAAACATAGCCTGAATGAAATGTCTGATGAATTTACAAGAAAACTCAAGATAAAAATCTCAAGTTTTTCCGCGAAATTTAGTGAAAAGTGGGCATCATCAAAATGCAATAGGGAAATATTTTTAATGAAACATAAAAACTGGTTGGATGGGTGCGGTATGGAATTAACTGTATGTGTAAACCAGCCGTGCCCTCCAACGTCTTCAGCGTTCAGCGTCAACGACCTCAGGAGATCAAAATACAGGTCGACCAAAAAAGTCATTTGATGACTTATCAATGAAAACAAAAAGACGAAGAGTAGTAGATCTGTTTGAAACTCGATCTGCAAATGAGTTAATTACATCAGCAGAATTAGGCTCCAGAAAAGAAGGGCCATCGAAGTATTGCTCAGCAAATCAAAAAAGTCGATAAAATCTCAAAAAATAATATGTGCCCTGAGGAAAGTAGACTGTTGACTCCGGACGAAGCGTTAGTATATTACGTAAACTTCCAAGTCTACTAGAGACGCGTACAAAAAAAACCGAGAAGTGGGCAACGAAAGCAGGACATCAAGAGTATTCATCATTCTACAGTTTATGCAAGTCCAAAGCTTCTTGTTGTCCTTCTGACGAACACATTTCTATAACAGAATCTCAATCTGAAATTAAACTTCAGAAGATTTTGAATAAAGCGGCTGAACATTTAGTTGTAGCTCTGTCGGAAGTTATCAGAGGTGTGTTACCTCGTTTATCCTACACTTTGATAAGTAAATGGGGCTCTGATGGTAGTTCGGGGCACAGTATATATAAGCAGAGATTCGAGAAGAGCAACGCCACAGGCGAATTCTTATAAACAGTACAGAAGTCGTTAAATCTTGTCTTCTTCCAATTGGGCAGCTATCCGAGGAAGCCCAGGAAGCAAGAAATATAAAGATTGTCGTAGATTCCGTGAGAAACACACCAGAAAGAGGTCACGTGCTGCTACTAATACAGATCTTGTGAGAATGCTTCTGATTACTTTCGATCCTGTAATAAACACATTTAGAGAGAGTTACCACGGAAGAATTATGCTTCTTTGCCAGTGGAGATTCTGCAGTTAATTGTCCCACCTTCGAAATCCACGTCATTAGTACGCGAAATTAATGGGGAGGATTATTTGTTGTCCTGCTTTACAGAATGGGATAGTAATGACGAAGAATCTGATGACGACTATTAACTTTACATTTTTCTTGATTAACTTTTTTTAATATATATTTTTTTTATTTTTAATGTAGTATTATATATTTTTTTAATATAGTATATGTTACTCGTTTTAAGGTTTATATTTCTAGCAACTAACCTACATATTTTTAAGTTTTTTTATATTTCTAAATAATTTCTTAGTACTTTAGCTTATTTATTTTATTCTTACCATATTTTAGTTAATTTAATATATAAAAATTTGAAAAAATATTGAAATCGAATCAAATATAGTTTTTGACAATTCATATGTTTCCTTTGTTTTTTAATGTTAAAATCTACCTGAAGGAAGCATAAATGATAAATTCTACCTAAAGTAGGTAGTAAGTAAGGTACGTATGTAGGTATATACCGCTAATTACAACGTCTTTACCTACATTTCACCACGGGAATGGTGATGAAACGTGCAAAATTGTGATATCAATACCGATCTACGGTCTACATACATTAATGTGCGCAAATTATGTTTTTTCTCTCTTAAAATAGCACAATATACCTGAAAAATACATAATCAGTCAAAATAAGTCAGAAAATAATTTTGTCCCGCTAGCTTGCATTAGACGAAACACTGTGCCCCTTTTCCAAGACCCTTTCCACCTTTTCCTTTGCCAGTCATTTTAATAAAATTTTATTTACAATATTTTAACGAACGGATAACACGTGTGTTAACCTCACAAGTATTGTAATGTATGTGAGCGCCGGTACAATTGTGCCTTTTTATATAAAGCATTAAAGATTTTTTAAGCCACGCCTATACAATTTGATTAGTCCATACTCTGATAGCTATCCAATAGGATATGACAACAAAAATTTTGAAATTTCATATAAATATAAATACAACACATTTATTTCGCGAGTTCAGTGAACACCGTCCAGTGCACATATATTATGTTAACTAGTGAAGTGATAATTTTTATTTATACAAGTGTAAAGTTTAAATTCAGTGAAAATAAATACTATTTTAGTATTTGATAAAATTATAAGAGTAAATTATTTGTAAAATTATTTACTTTTTGTGAATAATTTTTTATTTTTTAATAAGAGTAAAAGATACAATACTTAACAATTGTTAAAGTGCACGAAGTATCAAATCAAATCATTGTCCAGATGGACAAAGACGATAGCCTCCCTGGTGGGAGTGCTGTCACGTCGCCAGAATGGCAACTCGTCGAAAAAAGAAACAAAAACGCATCAAAAAACAAAAATGAATCATCACGTACACGTACAAACTCGAACGCAAGTTCTGGGTCCAAGAGACCACGACCTTCAACACCCGAAGAAGTGACATTACAAAATAAATTCGCGGCCTTATTATCCGACGACGACGACATAAATTATGACCTTCCGAAATTACCGCAAGGTAAGGTTGGTCAAATCATTAATAACAAACAAACACCAAACAACGCAACAGCATCGGCAACTACAAAAAATACCGAAATTAAGGTAAAAAAGGCGCCCAAGCCTCCACCTATAATATTACATCGCACGGTTCCAAAACCGAAAAAATTCGCAGATCTAATTAAACAATTTTGTCCAAATGGATTTCATCTCAAGAATGTGGGAACAACAACCCAAATTCACACATACACGAACGAAGATTTTACAAACATCAAAAATCAACTAATTATTGAAAAACTACCATTCCACACATATACGATGAAAAGTGAAAAACCTTTCTCATGTGTGTTACATGGTCTTTATAATGCATCAACTGAGGAAATCCAGGAGGAACTCGAGGATCTAAACGTTCCAACCACCAACGTGTTCAAGATGAACATCAAAAATCCAAACAAGCATCTTTACAAAGTTGATTTTCCATCAACTACATCGTTCCAACAAATTCGACGCATAAACACTTTATTATCAACAAAAATTTATTGGGCCAAATACCAAAGAGGTAGCGGCCCCACTCAGTGTTTCCATTGCCAGGCATTCGGGCACAGTGCCTCAAATTGCTTCCTTAAACCTAAATGCGTTAAATGTTTAGGTGATCACGAGACAAAAGATTGTACAAAAGACGCACAAACAACACCCAAATGTATTAATTGTCAGGGTGATCACCCGGCAAACTTCAAAAAATGTCCAACATACATTGGATATTTGAAAAAACTAGAAGAACGTCGTTTGAAAAATGCTTCACAAAGATTTATACCAGCACCAGCGCCCAAATTCAACGTGTGGGCTCAACGAGCCGCTCAAAGAGAAGAAATCCCAAACCAACCAACAACATCAAATATTGGAGCAAACCCACAGCAACCAACATTAAACAGTGCTCACAGTGATTTTTCCACACTAATGAATGAACTAAACATTTTAAACAGTGTGTGTGATATAAAACAATTAATAATACAAGTGCGAGAATTAACATCTATTATGAGATCAAATACAGACCCTATGGCTCGTATTCAGGCCTTAGCCATTTTCGCTGCCAACCTAAAATGAGAATAGTGAATCTTAATATTCGCAGTGTCAAAAATAAGATCAACTCAATTAAAGCAATGCTAGTGAGTGAAAAAGTGGACATCTTAGTACTTACTGAAACGTGGCTCAAACCGAAACACAAATTTTATATAAGAGGTTTCACCACGTACCGAAACGACAGAATTACCGGCAACGCGAATGTGTCGCTATCATCATCAAAAACAACATCCAGCACCATCTTCTGTCAGTGCCACAAACCAGAACAATTGAAAGTGTCGCCATCTACATTGACAGCCTGGAAGCCAACCTATACGCAGTATACACACCATCACAGGTACTTGACAAAAATGATCTTTACATAATAACACATAATGTTCCAAAACTTTATATGATGGGTGATTTAAATGCACATAATAAACATCTAACAAATTCAAACAAAAATAACAAAAACGGCATTGTGCTAGGGGAATGGTTCGATGAAAATCTTAATTTTTCATTTAACATTCCCGGTAGCTACACCAGACTTAATCCTGATGCCATGCTAGACATCACCATCACAAACGCTCTAACCCCAACTTGCTCAATAATAGATGGTCCTGAATCTGATCATCTCCCGGTGCTAAATATTATTCAACACACACTCCCCAAACCGCAACATCGTATGATTGCTAACTTGGAGGATGCAAACTGGAAGGAATTTAGAAAATATATTCAAAATGACATTCCCAAACAAATTAACATACTCACAAATTCGGACATTGACAAATACATTTCAATACTCACAAATTCTATACTTCAAGCAGACAGCCTATATATCCCTAAAAAACCGGTCAACAACAAATTAAAACTAATTATTAATAACGAAGTTCGACATCTGCAAAAACTAATTAAATATTGTAGACATCGTTATCAAAAAACCGCTCAAAGTGCGTACCTTAACACGCGTAAAACACTACAAAAAACTCTTGAAGCAAAACTAGCTGACATTAATATACAAGACAAAAACGACAAATTAAGAAAACTCGACCATCTTACTATTTGGAATGAACTTAAAAAATTCAAAAAATCCAACATTAACATCCCCACATTAGCGGACGAAAACGGACTACCAGTAAACAATAACATTGACAAAGCAAACCTCCTAGCTGAAGCCTTCCAGAATGCATTCCTCCTAAGTTCTAATCTAGCCCCTAAAGTCGAACAAAATAAAATTCAAAGCATCGCACAAGACACCTTATCAATCGAAACCTCTCCTGAGGATATAGATCTTGTGTCTAATACAGAAATTAAAAACATAATCAAACGATTAAAAAACAAAAAATCATCGGGTGATGATCAGATTCAAAATTACCATCTCAAAAATCTACCAATCCAAGCCATTCGACTTTTAAAAATAATATTTAATTTCTATTTTGTAAACAATTATTTTCCATCTAAATGGAAAGAGGCCACGGTTATTGCTTTACCCAAACCAGGTAAACCATCGCATCTACCTCAAAACTATCGTCCCATAAGTTTACTATCAACGATAGGTAAAATTTTTGCAAAAATTATTTTAGAACGTCTTCAACGCCATCTTGACATAAACAATACAATCATAAATGAACAATTTGGTTTCAAACGAAGCCATGCCACTGTTCATCAATTACATCGTATTACGCATCACATTCTCAAATTTCAAAAAGAAAAGGTCTACTGCGATGGTTTGCCTGGACATAGAGAAAGTTTTTGACTCTGTCTGGCACGACAAACTCATTGTAAAACTCCATAACCTCAATCTACCATCATATTTAACAAATATCATCAACAATTATATTAGGAATAGGTGTTATTATGTAAAGATCAACGATTCCAAGTCCAATTTAAAGCCAATACCTGCTGGTGTCCCTCAGGGTTCAGTTTTGGGTCCGACACTATTCAATATTTTTATAAATGACATACCTAAATCCCCCAAAACCAATATCAGTATGTTTGCAGATGACACTGCCATCTATACAAGCTTTTACAGAACCAAAGACATTAGCGCTATAAATCAAATTGAAAACTCTCTAAAAATGCTCTCAAAATATTTTAAAAACAATAACATTCAAGTAAACTCATCCAAAACAGAAGCCATAGTTTTTTCCAAAGAGAAATTCACACCACAACTTCAAATTAAATTCATGAACAAAAACATTAATTCTAAAAAATGCATAAAATATCTTGGTATTGAACTTGACGCAAAACTAAATTTTAATAATACAGCCCAAAACAGATTCAACAAAACAAAAGCAATTGCAAATAAATTACGACCACTTCTGACAAGTACTCACCTTCCTCTTCCCAGAAAAGTTCAATTGTACAAGGCTTGTATAGTTGGCACACTGTCATATGCCATTGATGTGTGGGGACCCTTAACTGCCCAAACAAATATCAAACGTATACAATCTTATCAAAATAGGTGGCTCAGGTTGATGGTGGGTGGTGACACTCAACATGATAGCGACACCTACCATTTACTCACTAGCATTGACAAAATTGATGATCTAATTAGACACAGAGTCTTAAACACTAAAAATAAATTAACAAAACACTCAAATCCTCTTTTAAACACCTTAAAAAATAATACTAATAGGTCAAAAAATGAACTAAAAAATTTATTACCATTCGAAATCATAAATTAATTATGTAAAATCTATATGTGGGTATCAATAAAGATTTATCACCTCAAATCCTACAATAGATTTAGATTTATATTTTAGAACTTATTTTAAAATTTGTTATTCTTATAAATTTTTTATTTTTGTTAACTAGTTTTAAGTTTTAGTCTATAAGTTAGTTTTAAGTTGTAATCGATCATAAGGTTTTTGAAACTTTTTCCTTAAATTTAAACTCATTATTCTGTAACTAAAAATCATGTATCTTCTATATATAATTTTTCTGTTATATTAGGGTATTAAGGTACCTATACAAAAATATATCACAAATATCACTGTAATGTGTTAAAAAAGATTGTACTCATAAACTGCTAAATAAATTGATTTTGATTTTGATTTTGATTTATTTCGCATTTAAACGTTTGACTTTGTAGTATGAAATTGTCGAATATATTTTTTAAAATTGTGTGTTTTTTGTAAAGTAAAGTCATGGCAACAATGGATGGCAACAATGAAAATGCATCAAATGTTGAAAATGCATCAAATATTGAAAATGATAATGCTGAACGCCCTGTTCAGCTTTCTGTTAATCGGCCGAATGATCAACAGAATGCTGAACAAGACGTTCAGTAGAATAATATACAAAATATAATGCAAGAGCCAATTGTACAGGCGTTTTTACGGGCAATCAACCAAAGTAAGTAAAATTTTTAAAATGTTTTATTAAATGGTGTTAATTAATAAATATGTTTCAACAGACATGCAACAAACCCAACAAACAGTTCAGCGTGGGCGTGGGTCAGGTCGAAGAGGATGCCCAAGAGGTGGGATAAATGGCCGCCGGGGTGGTCGAAATTTCCACTTCCGGGGTAGGGGGGGATCGAAATATACAATATATTTTAATTAAAATATATCCCACCAAAAACATAAATGTGTAAAAAGGCGTAGATGTCACAGAATTCCAATAAACTCAATTACGTCAGCCCAAAAAAGTTGTGAAATCCCGTAGAGAAAAAAATTCTTCGAAAAAAATTATAAAAATGGCATAAATTTATTGAGTAACTTTTCCGTAAAGACGCATTAAAGTATTACATTAGCAACTTTTCGGTGACTTCATACCTACACGCACCTGTATAGGAGAACAAAAGAAAATCGTTAACCCCCTACTACCTCCCTCCTCCTCTCAAATGTTATGACGTTATAATTTTTCACAGCTTTTTTTAAACATCAAAATTTAAATTTAAACAATCGAAAGTATTCTTCAGATAAAAGTCAAGCACCTACTTAACAAAGGCCTAATTTTTTTTTTAAATTATTGGTTTAAATTTATTGTGTAGGTTTCTCCTTAGTACGTATTTATTTTATATTTTACTTCGCAAGTTTTTATTTTTGGATTCGTTTTTCTATTCCGAAAACTTGCGAAGTAAAATATAAAATAAATACGTACTAAGGAGAAACCTACACAATAAATTTAAACCAATAATTTTCGTACTTTAGTAAAAAAAAATTAGGCCTTTGTTAAGTAGGTGCTTGACTTTTATCTGAAGAATACTTTCGATTGTTTAAATTTAAATTTTGATGTTTAAAAAAAGTTGTGAAAAATTATAACGTCATAACATTTGAGGGGAGGAGGGAGGTAGTAGGGGGTTAACGATTTTCTTTTGTTCTCCTATACAGGTGCGTGTAGGTATGTAGTCACCGAAAAGTTGCTAATGTAATACTTTAATGCGTCTTTACGGAAAAGTTACTCAATAAATTTATGTCATTTTTATAAATTTTTTTCGAAGAATTTTTTTCTCTACGGGATTTCACAACTTTTTTGGGCTGACGTAATTGAGTTTATTGGGATTCTGTGACATCTACGCCTTTTTACACATTTATGTTTTTGGTGGGATATAAGTTACTTCATGCATCGAAACCTTTTTTTAAACATGATACTTTCAAAAGACAAAAGCCTCGAAAAATAAGCGATAAAATGATGAAGGTAATGGACGATGTAATTAAATTTTTGGAGAAAGATGAAAACTCAAGGATGTGCCCGGGGAAAAAAGACTATCTTAAATCAAAAAATGGTAAAACTAAACAAAAACGTGTTTTATATGATACACTTCAAAATTTACACAAAAAGTTTTTAAGCACGGTCAATTATAAGATAAGCTTATCAACCTTTTGCAGATTCAGACCCTTTTGAGTTACTTGGACAAAACGTGAATACCCGAAATACTAGTCAATGCATACAGCATGCCAATATTCAATTGATGATATCTAAATTGCATGAAGTCAAAGCATTGAAATTTCGTATCGTGACTTCAATTTTAGCGACAATAACCTGCGATGCGCATTCCACAAAATGTCTATTCAGGGAATGTTCAACCTGCAAGGAACGCTCTTTGGAATACTATTTACCAATGCCTAATCAGTTTGTGACTTATCAACAATGGATTTATGAAGTCAGTTCATTTGAAAAGGATGGGAAAAAAAGACAGTTCGTAAACCCGTGAAGAAAGAGTATAGGGTTAAATTGAAATTGCTTGTTCAAAGTCTGGAAGCAGCATTACCACTTTTTTTTCACATATTGGCACTATAGCACATCAATATCAGGCCATTCAACATATAAAGAAAAAATTAACAATAAACGACATTTTAATTCATGTAGATTACAGTGAAAACTATTGCTATAAGTATAACGAGGAAATACAAGCTGTCCACTTTGGTGGAGGAAGGAAGCAGATAACAATGCATACAGGAGTGCTTTACTTGCGCAAGGATAATGCAATCAAACCTGTATCCTTTTGTTCTTTCTCTAGTGACAATAGACCTGACACAAGGGCTGTTTGGGCTCACTTGAAACCCATATTTGAGTGGATAAAAACACAACATTTACCTATTTCTCGATTACATATGTTGAGTGATGGGCCTGTTAATCAATACAAAAATAAATTTATGTTCGAAATGGTGTGTCGCCATCTAAAAGATCTCTATCCAGAAATCACATACTTTTCATGGCATTATTCTGAACCCGGGCACGGTAAGGGAGCGCCTGACGGTGTCGGTGGAACCCTGAAACGGACAGCTGATAAAGTCGTGGCAGAAGGCCATGATATCGTAGACCCGAATTCATTGAAACCTATCCTTCAATCTAGGTGTCCTTCTATTTTATTGTTTGAAGTTACCATAGCAGATATTTCGCTGATGGATGATCTCATAAAACAGTCCAAGACTATTCCTACTTTCCGGGGAACACAAAAAATACGCCAGTTCGCATTTTTTCACAACACCTTACAGTGCAGAAGACTTTCATGCATAGATTGCGAAGAAGTTTGTACCCACTATCATTTGGGGTATTTTCAACAATAGCGCAGTAATCGATTTACTAAGAGGCGTAGCAAATCCCCTCAAAAGCATATGGAATTGGATATAATGAAGGATAATTACCAACTGTCTTCAGCGTCGTCTTCGCGCATTCAAGATCATACTAAAATGTTAAAAGAAAATGATGCAATTGATTTAGAAAATGAGGGATCTACTGTTGTCTCCGACAGTGATAAGAATGATACCATTGGAGATCATGTCCTGATAAAATGGGGCACGTCAAAGTATCCCGGAGAAGTTCTATCTGTTTTTGAAGATGGTTTGATGGTTAGGTGTATGAAGCAAGGTGTGAAGTTTTGTAGATGGCCTTATATTAAAGATGAGCAATTATATAAAGGGGAAGATGTGATACAGAAAATAAAGCCGCCAAAGTTACTTAAAAGGGGGAATTACGTTATTACAGAGTTAGATGACTCTACAAGCGATGTTAAAATTAATATTGAATAACTCATTGATCTCAAAGACCAAAAAACTCTATGAAAAGACTTATTTAGGTTAATATTAATAATAATTAATGCTTAATAAATAAATATGAAGATGTTTTAATTTAAGTTTTGGAGAAGTGCTAAGTACAAAGTTTAAAAATAAATAGTAATAAGTATTTAAAAGTTAAAAACATTTGTTACCTCTATAGTAAGTAGTACTCGTATATTTGTTATTTTTTTGGGTTTATATTATATTTATGTTGGTCATTTTCTATAAGTACAAAATATTGTTTATGTTCTAAAACAAAGTTTTGAGTTGATTTTCTTTAGAATATGATATTTCATTGTTTGATATATATTAATAAAAAATATATAATTTCTTTCATTTGTACATGTTGTTTTTTTACTATAATATAATAATAAATCATTCCCTCATTTCTTTTTTTTAAACCTCATTTTATATAGGTTATATACAAAAATATGGAAGACCAATACCCCTGGACAGATCTCTAAAAGCAACTTTTCTGATCTCCGCGAAAAAATATCTAAGTTTATAAAAAAAAAAAAATTCAATAATATCCCAAATTTCGAGATTTCATAATACCCAAATATGTTAAGATAAATTTGTAGCTTCCCAGATAGTATCTAAGTTTGTTAATATTTCATTTAACCCCACGCTATCGTTTAATAAAATGATGGGTTATAGATTTAAAGTCAATTGTTTAAATTTGTTAGTATTTTGTTAAAGTTTACATTACCGTTATGGTAAACATAACTTATAGATTTAAAGATATTAGTCGAAGTTTGTTAAAATAATTTGTTAAAATTCATGTTATAGCGGCAACATAAATTGTTATAGGATTTGAACGTTGTTGTTTAAAGTTTGTTAAAGTTTTGTTCTGATACACGTTTTAGTCGCTAAAAATAAATTGTTTATCGATATCGAGTATAGTGTTATCAATTACATTCTCTTTCAGACGTTGCCTTAGTTGCTTTTTTTATTACGCTGATGCATAGGGGTTCCTTTGCTAGGAATTAGATCTGGGATAAATCCTCTGGAATTGGATTGGGTTTTAGTTACTCAATCCCCACTGGGGCCCACCTTAACATCTGGCACCCGCTTCTAATGCCAATCCATATCTCGAAGTTAATTAATTATTATTTATTTTTGACAAATACTCAACATTTTTTTTTTTTTATAAATGCCAAACGATCTAATTCATATTTTGGTAAATTAATTTTATATTCACAAATGTTCTTAAATCCGTCGAAAACTTCTGGTTTATTTTCGTTGGAGAAGGTACATCTTTGGAAGATAGTTTTCTAGTTTCGGATTCTTTAATAATTTTGATTTCTCGAATTTCATCCTTTTGATAATGATGAAGATTGTTAAATATCATACCATCTGATATATCTCCTTTTTTTTATGCAACATAATATACAAACATTTTTTCTTTTCCCCAAAGTATTTTTGTCGCAAAGTTATGAACGTACCAAATTTGAATCCAGTATAATGCAGCGACATTGCCCGAACAAATTGTACCATTCTCTCAGTTGTATGTCAGTTATAGTTAGTACAGTATCACAATAATAGTGAAATAAATACTATTAGGGGAAAGCAAATAGGATTCGTACAGAGGGAGCATTCGGACAGTAGTCATATCTACAATACTAAACGCGTTGAAACGTTCATTTTTGTGTATGTGACTCCCACAAATACGCATAGGTTACCCACGGGTTGGAGAGACAGTGTGACGACTGAATTCAAGGTAGATGAAGATGCAATGAAATCTTCGAAGAAGGAGGTTTTAGATAGAACTTTATCAATTCGATAATCTGCAGAAAAGTATGCCGCCAAACCAACTACACTTGAAAGTCGCTTGGCGAAGTTTAAAAGAAATGCAGACGCTCACATCCCAACGCGTGTTTTTACTTCTAAATTCACGTCAAATCAAGTACCTATTCACTACCCAAGAAGAGTCACTTTTCAAAAAGTACATCACAGATTGCTCAAAAATGCACTGCCGATTGACGATTTTACAATCGAGAAAATTGGCATAAGAATTCGATAAAGCCAATAAACTACGTTATCCACTTAACTGAGATCATAACAAAATGGCTGGTGAAGAATAGCTAGACAGTTTTCGCAGACGAAACGTAAATTTAAGATTAAGAAAACCAGAAAACACTAGGGCTGCAAGGTCTTATGGATTCAACAAGACTGCGGTAAATGATTTCTTTGAGAACCTAGAAAAGGTTTTGACAAAATAAAGTTTCACTGTTGATCGGATTTATAACTTCTTATAAATAAGAACCCGAATAAACCTGAATACATTGCTAAACGTGTATTAATTTGGAGAACAAAATCAATCCTTAAAGACTTTTGTTACCAGCAACAACCACGCTACGTCTGCCAGCTTTGTTGCAGCTCTAAGCATTGGTACCAACGGAAAACTATTTACAGGCGGACAGTTTTTGAAAAACGCAATCATAAATTGTTCCGAACACTTATTTAATTACTTTGCAAATAAAAAACATATAATTGAGAGAATCAAAGAAATGCCATTGTCAGCTAGAACAGTCCAGCGACGTGTTGAAGATATGGCCAAGAATATTGATGAACAGGTCAAAAATGATATGTTATCTTGTAACATAATTAGCACTGCAGTTGACGAAAATATCGACATAAATAGTATTGGTAGGCTTGCAAATAATTATTAGATTTGCATCAATAAATAGCTCGAATGTCAATGAAGAACCATGCGTTCTTGCTTCAATGAATGACACCGATACTTTTTGTCAAGTACAAAAGTTTACAAATTTCAAAAATGGCCAAGTATTGGATTTAAAAAATATATTGTTTTCCATAACAACTGACGGTGCTCCAACTATGAGAGGAAAAACTGTTGGATTTGTAAAACTAATGGAAAATAAACTTGGCCATTCACTTTTATCATTTCATTGTATCCATACATGAAAAAAATTTATTTTCAAAGGCAACAACTTAAGGATGTAATGGAAAAAGTTGTTAAGATCGTATTCATGGTAATAGCGCGATCAGCATTAATACACAAGCGCTTTAAAGCTTTTTTTGAGGAAATTGGATCAAAATATGTAACTGTTTTACGTTTTGCGTGTTCAGTATATGTCACAGCATTTATATTTATTTATCTTATTATTTTCTATGACGTTTTGCACCCCCTTTTCCAAGACCCTTTCCACCTTTTCCTCTGCCAGTCATTTTAATAAAATTTTATTTACAATATTTTAACGAACGGATAACACGTGTGTTAACCTCACAAGTATTGTAATGTATGTGAGCGCCGGTAAAAATCAAAATCAATTTATTTAGCAGTTTATGAGTACAATAATTTTTAACACATTACAGTGATATTTGTGATATATTTTTGTGTAGGTACCTTAATACCCTAATATAACAGAAAAAATATATATAGAAGATACATGATTTTTAGTTTACAGAATAATGAGTTTAAATTTAAGGAAAAAGTTTCAAAAACCTCATGATCGATTACAAACTTACAACTAACTTATAGACTAAAACTTAAAACTAGTTAACAAAAATAAAAATTTTATAAGAATAACAAAAATAAAAATTTTTAGTAATAAAAATAACAATTTAAGCAAAAACTTAAAAAATTCTGAAAAATAAATTCAAAAATATAAATCTAAAACTATTAATCTATTGTGGGATTTGAGGTGATAAATCTTTATTGATACCCACATATAGATTTTACATAATTAATTTATGATTTCGAATGGTAATAAATTTTTTAGTTCATTTTTTGACCTATTAGTATTATTTTTTTAAGGTGTTTAATAGGGGATTTGAGTGTTTTGTTAATTTATTTTTACTGTTTAATACTCTGTGTCTAATTAGATCTTCAATTTTGTCAATGCTAGTGAGTAAGTGGTAGGTGTCGCTATCATGTTGAGTTTCGCCACCCACCATCAACCTGAGCCACCTATTTTGATATGATTGTAAATGTTTGATAGTTGTTTGGGCGGTTAAGGGTCCCCACACATCAATGGCATATGACAGTGTGCCAACTATACAAGCTTTGTACAGTTGAACTTTCCTGGGAAGAGGAAGGTGAGCACTTGTCAGAAGTGGTCGTAATTTATTTGCTACTGCTTTTGTTTTATTGAATCTGTTTTGGGCTGCAGTATTAAAATTTAATTTTGAGTCGAGTTCAATTCCAAGATATTTTATACATTTTTTAGAATTAATGTTTTTGTTCATAAATTTAATTTGGAGTTGTGGAGTAAATTTTTCTTTGGAAAAAACTATGGCTTCTGTTTTGGATGAATTTACTTGAATGTTATTGTTTTTAAAATATTTAGAGAGCATTTTTAGAGAGTTTTCAATTTGATTTTTAGCGCTAATGTCTTTAGTTCTGTAAAAGCTTGTATAGATGGCAGTGTCATCTGCAAACATACTGATATTGGTTTTGAGGGATTTTGGTATGTCATTTATAAAAATATTGAATAGGGTCGGACCCAAAACCGAGCCCTGAGGGACACCAGCAGGTATTGGCTTTAAATTGGACTTGGTATCATTGATCTTTACATAATAACACCTATTCCTAATATAATTATTGATGATATTTGTTATATATGATGGTAGATTGAGGTTATGGAGTTTTACAATGAGTTTGTCGTGCCAGACAGAGTCAAAAGCTTTCTCTATGTCCAGGCAAACCATCGCAGTAGACCTTTTCTTTTTGAAGTTTGTGAGAATGTGATGCGTAATACGATGTAATTGATGAACAGTGGCATGGCTTCGTTTGAAACCAAATTGTTCGTTTATGATTGTATTGTTAATGTCAAGATGGCGTTGAAGACGTTCTAAAATAATTTTTTCAAAAATTTTACCTATCGTTGATAGTAAACTTATGGGACGATAGTTTTGAGGTAGATGCGATGGCTTACCTGGTTTAGGTAAAGCAATAACCTTGGCCTCTTTCCATTTAGATGGAAAATAGTTGTTAACAAAACAGAAATTAAATATTATGTTTAAAAGGCGAATAGCTTGGATTGGTAAAGTTTTGAGATGGTAATTTTGAATCTGATCATCACCCGATGATTTTTTGTTTTTCAATCGTTTGATTATGTTTTTAATTTCTGTATTTGACACAAGATCTATGTTCTCAGGAGAGGTTTCGATTGATAAGATGTCTTGTGCAATGCTTTGAATTTTATTTTGTTCAACTTTAGGGGCTAGATTAGAACTTAGGAGGAATGCATTCTGGAAGGCTTCAGCTAGGAGGTTTGCTTTGTCAATGTTATTGTTTACTGGTAGTCCGTTTTCGTCCGCTAATGTGGGGATGTTAATGTTGGATTTTTTGAATTTTTTAAGTTCATTCCAAATAGTAAGATGATCGAGTTTTCTTAATTTGTCGTTTTTATCCTGTATATTAATGTCAGCTAATTTTGCTTCTAGAGTTTTTTGTAGTGTTTTACGCGTGTTAAGGTAAGCACTTTGAGCAGTTTTTTGATAACGATGCCTACAGTATTTAATTAGTTTTTGAAGATGTCTAACTTCATTATTGATAATTAGTTTTAGTTTGTTGTTGATAGGTTTTTTAGGGATAAATAGACTGTCTGCTTGTAGTATAGAATTTGTGAGTATGGAGATGTATTTGTCAATGTCGGAATTTGAGAGTATGTTTATTTGTTTGGGAATGTCATTTTGGATATATTTTCTAAATTCCGTCCAGTTTGCATCCTCCAAGTTAGCAATCATACGATGTTGCGGTTTGGGGAGTGTGTGTTGAATAATATTTAGCACCGGGAGATGATCAGATTCAGGACCATCTATTATTGAGCAAGTTGGGGTTAGAGCGTTTGTGATGGTGATGTCTAGCATGGCATCAGGATTAAGTCTGGTGTAGCTACCGGGAATGTTAAATGAAAAATTAAGATTTTCATCGAACCATTCCCCTAGCACAATGCCGTTTTTGTTATTTTTACTTGAATTGGTTAGATATTTATTGTGTGCATTTAAATCACCCATCATATAAAGTTTTGGAATATTATGTGTTATTATGTAAAGATCGTTTTTGTCAAGTACCTGTGATGGTGTATATACTGCGTATAGGTTGGCTTCCAGGCTGTCAATGTAGATGGCGACACTTTCAATTGTTCTGGTTTGTGGCACTGGCAATAGATGGTGCTGGATGTTGTTTTTGATGATGATAGCGACACCTCCCGCGTTGCCGGTAATTCTGTCGTTTCGGTACGTGGTAAAACCTCTTATATAAAATTTGTGTTTCGGTTTGAGCCACGTTTCAGTAAGTACTAAGATGTCCACTTTTTCACTCACTAGCATTGCTTTAATTGAGTTGATCTTATTTTTGACACTGCGAATATTAAGGTTCACTATTCTCATTTTAGGTTGGCAGCGAAAATGGCTAAGGCCTGGATACGAGCCATAGGGTCTGTATTTGATCTCATGATAGATGTTAATTCACGCACTTGTATTATTAATTGTTTTATATCACACACACTGTTTAAAATGTTTAGTTCATTCATTAGTGTGGGAAAATCACTGTGAGCACTGTTGGTATTTAATGTTGGTTGCTGTGGGTTTGCTCCAATATTTGATGTTGTTGGTTGGTTTGGGATTTCTTCTCTTTGGGCGGCTTGTTGAGCCCACACGTTGAATTTGGGCGGTGGTGCTGGTATAAATCTTTGTGTATTTTTCAAACGACGTTCTTCTAATTTTTTCAAATATCCAATGTATGTTGGACATTTTTTGAAATTTGCCGGATGATCACCCTGACAATTAATACATTTGGGTGTTGTTTGTGCGTCTTTTGTACAATCTTTTGTCTCGTGATCACCTAAACATTTAACGCATTTAGGTTCAAGGAAGCAATTTGATGCACTGTGCCCGAATGCCTGGCAATGGAAACACCCGCTACCGGCCCAATATTGGAGTTGGGCCGCTACCTCTTTGGTATTTGGCCCAATAAATTTTTGTTGATAATAATGTGTTTAAGCGTCGAATTTGTTGGAACGATGTAGTTGATGGAAAATCAACTTTGTAAAGATGCTTGTTTTGATTTTTGATATTCATCTTGAAAACGTTGGTAGTTGGAACGTTTAGTTCCTCGAGTTCCTCTTGGATTTCTTCAGTTGATGCATTATAAAGACCATGTAACACACATGAGAAAGGTTTTTCACTTTTCATCGTATATGTGTGGAATGGTAGTTTTTCACTTATTAGTTGATTTTTGATGTTTATAAAATCTTCGTTCGTGTATGTGTGAATTTGGGTTGTTGTTCCCACATTCTTGAGGTGAAATCCATTTGGACAAAATTGTTTAATTAAATCTGCGAATTTTTTCGGTTTTGGAACCGTACGATGTAATATTATAGGTGGAGGCTTGGGCGCCTTTTTTACCTTTTTTTCGGTATTTGTTGGAGTTGCCGATGCTGTTGTGTTGTTTGGTGTTTGCTTGTTATTTATGATTTGACCAACCTTACCTTGCGGTAATTTCGGAAGGTCATCATTTATGTCGTCGTCGTCGGATAATAAAGCCGCGAATTTGTTGTGTAATGTAACTTCTTCGGGTGTTGAAGGTCGTGGTCTCTTGGACCCAGAACTTGCGTTCGAGTTTGTACGTATACGTGATGATTCATTGTTGTTTTTTGATGCGTTTTTGTTTCTTTTTTCGACGAGTTGCCAGTCTGGCGACGTGACAGCACTCCCACCAGGGAGGCTATCGTCTTCGTCCATCTGGACGATGATTTGATTTGATACTTCGTGCACTTTAACAATTGTTAAGTGGTGTATCTTTCACTCTTATTAAAAAATAAAAATTATTCACAAAAAGTAAATAATTTACTCTTATAATTTTAAAATAGTATTTATTTTCACTGAATTTAAACTTTACACTTGTATAAATAAAAATTATCACTTCACTAGTTAACATAATATATGTGCACTAAACGGTGTTCACTGAACGAATGCCGAGCTGAGCGCCGGTACAATTGTGCCTTTTTATATAAAGCATTAAAGATTTTTTAAGCCACGCCTATACAATTTGATTAGTCCATACTCTGATAGCTATCCAATAGGATATGACAACAAAAATTTTGAAATTTCATAGAAATATAAATACAACACATTTATTTCGCATTTAAACGTTTGACTTTGTAGTATGAAATTGTCGAATATATTTTTTAAAATTGTGTGTTTTTTGTAAAGTAAAGTCATGGCTACAATGAAAATGCATCAAATGTTGAAAATGCATCAAATGTTGAAAATGATAATGCTGAACGCCCTGTGCAGCTTTCTGTTGATCGGCCGAATGATCAACAGAATGCTGAACAAGACGTTCAGCAGAATAATATACAAAATATAATGCAAGAGCCAATTGTACAGGCGTTTTTACGGGCAATCAACCAAAGTAAGTAAAATTTTTAAAATGTTTTATTAAATGGTGTTAATTAATAAATATGTTTCAACAGACATGCAACAAACCCAACAAACAGTTCAGCGTGGGCGTGGGTCAGGTCGAAGAGTATGCCCAAGAGGTGGGATAAATGGCCGCCGGGGTGGTCGAAATTTCCACTTCCGGGGTAGGGGGGGATCGAAATATACAATATATTTTAATTAAAATATATCCCACCAAAAACATAAATGTGTAAAAAGGCGTAGATGTCACAGAATTCCAATAAACTCAATTACGTCAGCCCAAAAAAGTTGTGAAATCCCGTAGAGAAAAAAATTCTTCGAAAAAAATTATAAAAATGGCATAAATTTATTGAGTAACTTTTCCGTAAAGACGCATTAAAGTATTACATTAGCAACTTTTCGGTGACTTCATACCTACACGCACCTGTATAGGAGAACAAAAGAAAATCGTTAACCCCCTACTACCTCCCTCCTCCTCTCAAATGTTATGACGTTATAATTTTTCACAGCTTTTTTTAAACATCAAAATTTAAATTTAAACAATCGAAAGTATTCTTCAGATAAAAGTCAAGCACCTACTTAACAAAGGCCTAATTTTTTTTTTAAATTATTGGTTTAAATTTATTGTGTAGGTTTCTCCTTAGTACGTATTTATTTTATATTTTACTTCGCAAGTTTTTATTTTTGGATTCGTTTTTCTATTCCGAAAACTTGCGAAGTAAAATATAAAATAAATACGTACTAAGGAGAAACCTACACAATAAATTTAAACCAATAATTTTCGTACTTTAGTAAAAAAAAATTAGGCCTTTGTTAAGTAGGTGCTTGACTTTTATCTGAAGAATACTTTCGATTGTTTAAATTTAAATTTTGATGTTTAAAAAAAGTTGTGAAAAATTATAACGTCATAACATTTGAGGGGAGGAGGGAGGTAGTAGGGGGTTAACGATTTTCTTGTGTTCTCCTATACAGGTGCGTGTAGGTATGAAGTCACCGAAAAGTTGCTAATGTAATACTTTAATGCGTCTTTACGGAAAAGTTACTCAATAAATTTATGTCATTTTTATAAATTTTTTTCGAAGAATTTTTTTTCTCTACGGGATTTCACAACTTTTTTGGGCTGACGTAATTGAGTTTATTGGGATTCTGTGACATCTACGCCTTTTTACACATTTATGTTTTTGGTGGGATATAAGTTACTTCATGCATCGAAACCTTTTTTTAAACATGATACTTTCAAAAGACAAAAGCCTCGAAAAATAAGCGATAAAATGATGAAGGTAATGGACGATGTAATTAAATTTTTGGAGAAAGATGAAAACTCAAGGATGTGCCCGGGGAAAAAAGACTATCTTAAATCAAAAAATGGTGTTTTATATGATACACTTCAAAATTTACACAAAAAGTTTTTAAGCACGGTCAATTATAAGATAAGCTTATCAACCTTTTGCAGATTCAGACCCTTTTGAGTTACTTGGACAAAACGTGAATACCCGAAATACTAGTCAATGCATACAGCATGCCAATATTCAATTGATGATATCTAAATTGCATGAAGTCAAAGCATTGAAATTTCGTATCGTGACTTCAATTTTAGCGACAATAACCGGCGATGCGCATTCCACAAAATGTCTATTCAGGGAATGTTCAACCTGCAAGGAACGCTCTTTGGAATACTATTTACCAATGCCTAATCAGTTTGTGACTTATCAACAATGGATTTATGAAGTCAGTTCATTTGAAAAGGATGGGAAAAAAAGACAGTTCGTAAACCCGTGAAGAAAGAGTATAGGGTTAAATTGAAATTGCTTGTTCAAAGTCTGGAAGCAGCATTACCACTTTTTTTTCACATATTGGCACTATAGCACATCAATATCAGGCCATTCAACATATAAAGAAAAAATTAACAATCAACGACATTTTAATTCATGTAGATTACAGTGAAAACTATTGCTATAAGTATAACGAGGAAATACAAGCTGTCCACTTTGGTGGAGGAAGGAAGCTGATAAAGTCGTGGCAGAAGGCCATGATATCGTAGACCCGAATTCATTGAAACCTATCCTTCAATCTAGGTGTCCTTCTATTTTATTGTTTGAAGTTACCATAGCAGATATTTCGCTGATGGATGATCTCATAAAACAGTCCAAGACTATTCCTACTTTCCGGGGAACACAAAAAATACGCCAGTTCGTATTTTTTCACAACACCTTACAGTGCAGAAGACTTTCATGCATAGATTGCGAAGAAGTTTGTACCCACTATCATTTGGGGTATTTTCAACAATAGCGCAGTAATCGATTTACTAAGAGGCGTAGCAAATCCCCTCAAAAGCATATGGAATTGGATATAATGAAGGATAATTACCAACTGTCTTCAGCGTCGTCTTCGCGCATTCAAGATCATACTAAAATGTTAAAAGAAAATGATGCAATTGATTTAGAAAATGAGGGATCTACTGTTGTCTCCGACAGTGATAAGAATGATACCATTGGAGATCATGTCCTGATAAAATGGGGCACGTCAAAGTATCCCGGAGAAGTTCTATCTGTTTTTGAAGATGGTTTGATGGTTAGGTGTATGAAGCAAGGTGTGAAGTTTTGTAGATGGCCTTATATTAAAGATGAGCAATTATATAAAGGGGAAGATGTGATACAGAAAATAAAGCCGCCAAAGTTACTTAAAAGGGGGAATTACGTTATTACAGAGTTAGATGACTCTACAAGCGATGTTAAAATTAATATTGAATAACTCATTGATCTCAAAGACCAAAAAACTCTATGAAAAGACTTATTTAGGTTAATATTAATAATAATTAATGCTTAATAAATAAATATGAAGATGTTTTAATTTAAGTTTTGGAGAAGTGCTAAGTACAAAGTTTAAAAATAAATAGTAATAAGTATTTAAAAGTTAAAAACATTTGTTACCTCTATAGTAAGTAGTACTCGTATATTTGTTATTTTTTTGGGTTTATATTATATTTATGTTGGTCATTTTCTATAAGTACAAAATATTGTTTATGTTCTAAAACAAAGTTTTGAGTTGATTTTCTTTAGAATATGATATTTCATTGTTTGATATATATTAATAAAAAATATATAATTTCTTTCATTTGTACATGTTGTTTTTTTACTATAATATAATAATAAATCATTCCCTCTGTTCCGTAATTTATGTCGGTTAGAGTACATAAATTACGAACAAACAGATTACATAAAATAATAGAACTACTTTCTTATGCGCAATGATTGATGCGCGAATTAATTTACTAAGCTACTGGGTGAAGTATGAGGATAATGGCCTCTTCGGCTTGGGCGATCGAACAGCGAGCATCGACAATGTAAAAACAGTAATGGATCCCATTCTTTAAATACAATTTTAAATTATTAGTATGCAGCATACTTAAAATAATATGTAAAAACAGTGAATTTTTATTAAATTATCTGGTATGTATTAATTTATTACAATTATTGGATTTTTGGAGATAGTTTGAAAGGTTTTTGGTTTCAATATATTATGCATCCATTTAAACTTTGATATAAGTTTATTTAAGATTTCTAGGTTAAAATGACTTAGAAGTTATTAATCTTTATTTGTAAAACACCTTAGATTTTGTGTATTTATTAAATACCTACTTGTATTTTTGTTATTCAGTAAACACTTAATGTGTTAAATTTAGGATACTGTACCAATTTTGTAATTAATTATGATTTACATAAAATATCTTTCAAGTTTATATTATCTTTGATATTGTTAACACTTTCCTTTTTGGACATTTTGTTTTGTAGATCTGAAATTCAAATCCATGCGGTAACTTTTGGAAGGTAAAGAAATGAAGCATTTACTTTGAACACCAAACATTTCATCCAGTTCGGATCTTAACCTCTGGACCTGTCAGTTTAAAAATCAGGGTGGCTCTAAATAGTACAATTATCCCGGAAAACTGTATGGGTGGGCCCTTAGCATATTTCTTAACTTCGTAACTCGTAACTCGTTAAACTTAATTTTGATATTCTCATTTTCTAATAACCCCATCATGTCTTTTCTTTCTTTTTGTTTTTGCTTCATTTGGCAGCGAGCCAAATGGATGGATGTTTGGTGTTTTATAACCGAAATTTACCGTAACCTGTGGATATACACATTTCTTCGGTTATCAAACTAGATAATTTATTTTCGTTTTGGTCTACACTAAATTTATCTTTCAATTCTATCTCAAACCCTTAATATGATATCTTATTCTCATTACTTATGATATTTAATTTTTGTTTTCTCTTTCTTACTTTAAAACTGAGATTTTGCCCGTTTAAAGCACCTTTTGTGCACTAATATTCTAATGGACAACTTGATGTTGTAATATTAAGAATTTTTTTTTTGAAAATACCTCGTGTATTTTCTTTCACTCTTTAAGTTTTTACCTTAAAGTTGAGATTTTTTCTCATTTTAAAGCACCTTTTGTGCACTAATATTCTAATGGACAACTTGATGTTGTAATATTAAGAATTTTTTTTTTGAAAATACCTCGTGTATTTTCTTTCACTCTTTAAGTTTTTACCTTAAAGTTGAGATTTTTTCTCATTTTAAAGCACCTTTTGTGCACTAATATTCTAATGGACAACTTTATGTTGTAATATTAAGAATTTTTTTTTGAAAATACCTCGTGTATTTTCTTTCACTCTTTAAGTTTTTACCTTAAAGTTGAGATTTTTTCTCATTTAAAGCACCCTTTGTGCATTAATGGATAACTTGATGTTATACTATTAAAAATTTTTTTTTGAAAATACCTGGTGTATTTTCTTTCTCTCTTTAGGTTTTTCTTGAACATTTTATGTACAGTTTTTTCTTATAGGTTGTATATTAATCACATCTGTAAAATTCATTAATCTGATATTGTTACCATGGATTCATCGATCACTGAACTTCAATCCGATGGGCCAGCAATACCTGTCCCAGGCACTAGTCCACGTATACGGCAACGTACGCCACTATCTACATTTAGAAGAGCAAGAAGGCGAATTGATGATTTGGTGAGTCCTCCTTTAAGACAAACTTCATTATTTTTACAAGAAACCACAAACTTGTTACGGAATTTATCCTTGGCCGTTAACCAACAACAGAACTCTGTTGCTGAATTGACTAGAAATGCGCAAATGCAGCTGAATAACAGTAGTAACATTAATAATGAATCTGTTCGACCCCATGATGTCATTAAGGAAATTCCTGTCTTGGATGTATTGAATTTTGAGTCGATTTTGAACTTCGTAATTGAAGTTGATGAAGTAGTTTCACTTCGCATTATTAAAGAGTCTATTTTGATAAGGTCATTAATTGCATAAGTTAATGTGCACTCACGACATAAATGGTCTGAGTTTATTGTACAGAATTTACCTTGGAATATTATCAGAAATAATCTAATAGCTTGTATCCCTTATCCAGAAATTCAAATTTTGGTAGACCGTTTTGTGAGACGAACTCAGAGATTCAATGAAAAATTTTACAGTTTTTGCCTTTCTATTCGTAAATATGCTAGAGTAATTTGTCCGTTATTTCCGCAAGAAGAAATAATTAGTATTATATTTTCTCATGTAAATTCACAGACATATGATTTAATTAAAACTATGGATATGCCACGTAATTTCGAAAATTTAGATTCTTTTGCTTTGAAAATCGAACAAATACAAAACCGTGTTGCTTCCTATTCGACTGTTTTGCCAAGTACTAGTTTTCGATCACCTACAAATAGTTATGGTACAAATGCTTCAACTAGTAGCCATAGAAATACTATTGCACAAGCTTCAAATTTTTCAAATAGTACATCAATTTCTAGTTTAAATCGTTCTCGTAGTAATTTCACTAACTGTGCGTATTGCAAAGCGCCTGATCATCATATTTCAGATTGCCCTACAAGGCCTCAAAGGCGACAAACTTCTGTAGCAACTACTGAAATTGTTTCTCAACCGTTACCAAATAATAGTTCGAGTAATTCAAAAAACTAAATTCTAACTCCCCTAACTTTTCTATACACTTGCCCTTGGTTTATCTTAATTTTTCTTGTACATCTTTATTATCTCTTTTGGATTCGGGCAGCACATGTAATATTATTTCACGACAAGCAGTCAATTCTTTACTCAAAACAATAAAAATTAATTTCGAAACTGTTTCATATACGGCAACGTTACCGGGTTCTAACTTTATGCAATTTAAGCAAGCGTGTAAACTATCCTTTAAGTTGGGCTATTTTTCTTGGAAATCTACCTTTTTAATTGCGGATAATATCCCTTTTCCTGTTATTATAGGATCTGAAACTCTTACTCACACGGGTATTTTAATTAATTTTGCGACCTCAAGAATCAAATTTCAGTTTGATTCAGATTTCGAAGTTCCATTTGTATCTTATAAAAGTGATTCAAAAGTATGTAATCTAATTTCAGAGGTGCAAGCGGTGTTATCACAACCTCAAACTGAACGCTTGAATAAGGTTTTATCTATGTTTTCATCCGTTTTATCTAATAAACCGGGTTTAGCTCGCAATTTTGAATATAAATTAATTTTAAAAGATAGCGAACCTTTACGAAAATCTCCGTACTATTTACCTAAAGATAAAATGCAACTTTTGGAGGCGCATATTCAAGAATTAGTAGATTGGAAAATTCTTTCTCCATGTATTTCTCCTTGGGGAACGCCAGTATTTTTCGTTCCAAAACAAAGTGGTGTTCGTTTATGTGCCGATTATAGGTTCGTAAACCCTAAAATACAGTTTGATCCGCTTACGGGAGTGAAAATGAACTCGATTTTTGATTCCTTGTGTTCGTCTAAGTACTATTCCAGTTTGGACATGAGTAGCAGCTTTTATCAAATTCCCTTAGCGCCTGAGTCTCGCGATATTACTGCGATTGTAACCCCCTTTGGCCAGTATCGTTTTAATGTGGTCCCTTTTGGTATGGTAAATTCCTCTCAAGCTCTTAATAGGTATTTATTACGTGAATTTTCTGACTTTCGGAAAGAAGGTTTTTTCCTACAGTATTATGATGATTTGATTATTTACTCAGATAACTTGGATGAGCATATTTCTCAGCTGTCAAGAGTGTTTAAACGTTTCCAGGAACTAAATTTAACAATTAATCCTAAAAAATTTCGTTTATGTATGACACGCTTAAGACTTTTAGGACATGTTGTCAGTAATATGGGAAAATTACCTGATCCAGAAAAATGTGCAGCGATAAATACTCTACCTTTTCCGAGAAATCTTAAGGAGGTACAAAAGTTCGTGGGTATGTGTGCTTTTTATGCTAAGTTTATTCCAAACTTTAGCTCAATTGTTAATCCCTTTAATTGTCTCAAAAAGAAAAACGCTAAGTTCAAAATCGATCAAAGTCATCATACAGCCTTTCAACAACTTAAAAAAGCTTTAATATCTCCCCCTTTATTACGTTTCCCAGATTTTAATTTACGTTTTATTGTTACTACTGATGCTTCTTCTTTCGGTATTTCGGCAACCTTGTCACAAGATTTTGTGGACGGCAGACATCCTATTGAATATTTTTCCAAAAAATTACAAGGAGCGGAAATTCGCTACAGTGCGCACGAATTGGAATTACTCGCTGTGGTCAAGGCCCTAGCGCATTTTAAAGATTACCTTTTGGACAGGGAATTTTCGTTAGAAACTGATTGTTCAGCTTTAGTTTGGCTCTTTAAAACACCACAAACTTTTAATAAACTCAGTAGATGGATTTTACATTTGAGTAGGTTTAAATTTTCTATAGTACACATTCGAGGTAAAGATAATGTTATAGCAGATACTTTGTCGCGTATTTTCGAACCAAGCGAGAAAGATACAATATTTGATAATTTAGAAAAAGTCCATATTTCGGAGTCTAAACTGTTAGTATCTAATATTATTCACACAGAACCGCAAGGTTATTTATCTCTACGAGAATCACAGAAAAATTCAGAATATTGCAAATTCATTTACCGTGACATCGAGTCGGGTTTAAATGTCAAAGATTTCTTTATTCGGGATGGTCTTTTGTGTAAATTCGTGGGTAAAAATCGTGTGAAAAGAATAGTTCTTCCCGATAATTTTCTAAATTATACACTTCAGTATTTTCATAATCTATCTCATTCTGGTATTACTAAACTGTACAGAGATATAGCTAAAAGATTCTGGTGTAAAAATCTATTTCAGTTGGTTAAAAATTTTGTTAATAAGTGCGATATCTGTGCGGTCATGAAACCACACAATAAATCAATGATCGTTAAACCAACATATATATCCCCAGAAAATGTTTGGACACATTTGTATATCGATTATATTGGTCCGTTAATAAATTCCGTGGATAATTTTAAATACATTTTTGTAGCCATGGACGGATTTTCCAAATTTCTAATTACAATTCCTACTCGTAGGGTTACGGCAGCTGTAACAGTTAAAAATTTAAAAAATATATTTTGTCAGTATGGTTACGTGGATTTTGTTATTTCTGATAACGCTCCGAATTTTAGGTCAAATTTATACAATGATTACCTTATTAAATGCGCTGTACGACCGGTATTCATTTCAGCCTATAACGCACAAAGCAATCTTTCAGAACGCGTCAATAGAAATATTAAAATAAACTTATCCTCTGTTTTAAAAATGGAAGATTTAAATCATAAGTATTGGTCAGAATTATTGAAATCTGTGACTTTCAATTACAACCGTACGTATCATTCTTCTATTGATACGACACCAGCAAAAGTTTTTCTGTGTAGAGAATTGAAAACTCCTTTCGATTTAGCGTATAGTATTAATTTGGCTGAAAACGATTTTTCTATAGATGATGTGAAGGCCGCGATTCATGCCGCGAACGTAAAAGCTTTAAAGAAGTATAAAGATTATCCTGTTCAATCAAATCTAAAAATAGGTGATACTGTTATGGTTAAAAACATGGAACCATCTTCGACTTTTGATACTGATAAAAAATTCGCTGTTAGATTTTCGGGTCCATATGTGATTACAAAGTTTAATACACCGTCTTCTGTACAAGTAAAACATAGTAATACAAACGAAATTAAAAAGTGCCATGTGACACATCTTAAACCTGTCCATCATAGTAATAGATAATTACATTATCCTAAAGGATACTAATACTTATTTAACGATATATATCTAGGGGAGGGAACTGGTGCATCAAGGTTGTAAATTAATGAAAACTTGAGTTATTTATAGATTGCTTTATTCTTTTCAAACTTTAATTTTTTTTTCGTAAAATTTATGCAATGTTGATAATTTAAAAAAAAAAAAAATAAATAAATAAATAAATAATTTCATTTTTCGGTGTCTAAGCTGTTATTAGCTAGGGCTATTTATCTCAACACTATTTGTCTCTACGAGAATCACAGAAAAAGTTCGGAATATTGCAAATTCATTTACCGTGACGCCAGTCGGGTTTAAATGTCATATATTTCTTTATTCAGGATGGTCTTTTGTGTATGTTCGTGGGGTAAAAGTCGGGTGAAAAGAATAGTTCTTTCCGAAAATTTTTTAAATTATACACTTAGTATTTTCATAATCTATCTCATTCCGTTTCACGATATTGTACAGAGATATTTCTGAAAAAGAAACTGGTACATCAAAATTGTAAATTAACGAAAATTTATTAAGCTATTTATAAATTACTTTATTCTTTCAAACTTTAATTTTGTCGTATAAAATTTTACCATGTTTCATCAGCAATTGTTTATTTATAAAGTAAATTGTCATGAAGATAACCTAAAACTGAAATAAACATAATATTTAACAACTTATAAAACATATATTACGTGCAATTAATATTAAATTGTTTAAATCAGTACCTATCAGCAGTATAATTTATTGGATCATTATTGTTATTATATTTTCTAAAATTGTTCACGTATAATGTATTGTACAAGAATTTTCCATAGAGATCCGTAATATTAACTTTTAGTTAAACCTTGTCTGAAGGAATTTTTCACATATCGCGGATGTATTTTCCTTTAATAAATAAAAGGAAAAACTTTTGTTTGTTGGAGTAAAGATTTCTTTAGATAAACTTTTCATTTTCCTAGTTGAAGAGCGGAAAAATTCAAATAACATCTAGTATATTTTTTATTTTAATTTTGAGTTTCTTTGTTTGAATTCCTACAAATCAAATATTTTATTGCATAATGTAAAAACTTATTGTAAAGATCAAGTCTTTTTCTTTTTTAAATATTACCGTTTCTTAAATAAAAAATATTTTTTGTATACCTTGGTGTATTTAAACAAATACGATGTTTGTAATTTTAGTACTCTTTACTGGGAGTTAAATGAATAAAATAATTTCATCCAAAGAAGGGAAAAGTCTTGATCGAATTTATTTTCCTTTAAAATTTTCGCACTCAAATAATTATACTTTAATAAGAAATAAATTAACCATTATACTTTAATAACAAATAAATTAATCATCATACTTTAATAACAAAAGTTAATCATCAAATTCTTCGAAAACTGTATTATATCAAACATAACCTCATCTTTATTAAATGTCATTTGATATAAATATGGTTGCCTACAATACAGAAATATGATAGTACACTGTTTTAGATAACGATTTGAAATTTCGTACACTTTTGGCATGAATTATTTTTTGTTTATGGAGATGAACTATTAAGTTTTACAAAAATGGATTATGCATAATTATATTTGGATACGTAAAATTCGATGGAAAATTTTGTATATTTTTTGGTCACAATAAACAACTTACCATGATACAAGTGGTGTATTCGTGTTTGCATGTTGGCGTCAATTTTTATGCAATGGATATAACATTGTTGATAATTATTTGCCTGACCGTTGAAGGAATACTTTGAATGTTGAATTATGTATATTAAAAATTTAACATATCGTATGCAGTTTGACGTATTAATTTGTAATTTGCCTAGTGAATGATTTTCTAAGTGCTATTAACGGATGTACTCTGGAATTTTATTTGCATCAGCAACATATATGAAGAATAAGTGGTATGAAGATGGTTTATTGTAGTGGTGCGAACTAACTCTTAATCTAAATTTTAAACATACAAATTAAAATCACCTAACGAGTGCAATAGTTTAAGTTTTTCTTTGTTGAGTAAATTTGTATATGTAAAGTAGGAATTCAACACTTTCGATAATTTTAAATAATTTTTTTTTGAATCTTATAAGTAAAATTGTATATCAGGATCATGATGAAGACATGCCTGTTTAAAAAGCAATTTTCTTCCTTTCTTTTCGTCAGTTGACATTGTATAATTCTAAATAATTTTTTTTGAATCTTATAATTAAAATTGTAAATCAGGTCATGATAAGGACATACCTGTTTAAAAAACAATTTTCTTCCTTTCTTTTCGTCAGTTGACATTTGTATTTTCGTTTTCAACCCTCTAAAGATGTCAGAGGTGTAATTTGTTCTTTTCTTTGTCTTTGTAAATGTTAACGGTACCATTTTTTTTTTTTAAATGTAAAAGTACAACATAAATTTTTCTTTGTACGTATAAGTAAAAATTAAAATTATTTATTTAGAAAATTTTTACAAAAATGTGAAAACTATTTATTAACAGATTTAAAGTTGTGATATCGTATTAAAAATGAAAGTTAGGGAAGTTTTTGTTAAAGCTTAAGAATTTTTTTATGATTGTTGGAAATTTTTCTTAAATTTGTTATTCAAATTGTTATTATAGATTCTAATTAAGATTGTCTATGTTTCGCTTAGTTATTGATATAATTGTGCTTTTCCTTCTTAAATTTATGGTTTATAATTAATGTAAAAATTGTTTATTAAGAGATAGTTAGATTGAAAAATGTTATTGAAAAATTTTGGTAATTTAATAATTTTTGTTAAAGCTTAAAAAATTCTTTAACATTGTTGAAAGTTTTTCTTAGATTTGTTATTTAAATTGTATTATAGATTCTAGTTACAGTTGTCTTAAACTTTATTAATCGTTAATATAATTTTCTTTTTCATAAATTTATAGTTTATACTTAGTTATACAAGGGTGAAAATGGATGCATATCGTTGAATGGGGCGAATTTTCTTGCTTTCTTTATACATAGGGTGATTGCTTTAAAAAAATTTTTTTTTTTCAAAAAAAAAAAAAATTTTTTTTTCCTGACTCTTGGGGAATGTTCCGTAATTTATGTCGGTTAGAGTACATAAATTACGAACAAACAGATTACATAAAATAATAGAACTACTTTCTTATGCGCAATGATTGATGCGCGAATTAATTTACTAAGCTACTGGATGATATGAGGATAATGTCCTCTTCGGCTTGGGCGATCGAACAGCGAGCATCGACAATGTAAAAACAGTAATGGATCCCATTCTTTAAATACAATTTTAAATTATTAGTATGCAGCATACTTAAAATAATATGTAAAAACAGTGAATTTTTATTAAATTATCTGGTATGTATTAATTTATTACAATTATTGGATTTTTGGAGATAGTTTGAAAGGTTTTTGGTTTCAATATATTATGCATCCATTTAAACTTTGATATAAGTTTATTTAAGATTTCTAGGTTAAAATGACTTAGAAGTTATTAATCTTTATTTGTAAAACACCTTAGATTTTGTGTATTTATTAAATACCTACTTGTATTTTTGTTATTCAGTAAACACTTAATGTGTTAAATTTAGGATACTGTACCAATTTTGTAATTAATTATGATTTACATAAAATATCTTTCAAGTTTATATTATCTTTGATATTGTTAACACTTTCCTTTTTGGACATTTTGTTTTGTAGATCTGAAATTCAAATCCATGCGGTAACTTTTTAAAGGTAAAGAAATGAAGCATTTACTTTGAACACCAAACATTTCATCCAGTTCGGATCTTAACCTCTGGACCTGTCAGTTTAAAAATCAGGGTGGCTCTAAATAGTACAATTATCCCGGAAAACTGTATGGGTGGGCCCTTAGCATATTTCTTAACTTCGTAACTCGTAACTCGTTAAACTTAATTTTGATATTCTCATTTTCTAGTAACCCCTAAGGGTTAATATTAATTTTAATTTTTTATTTTGCTTCACCTCACTCCGTTAATCATTCCCTCATTTCTTTTTTTTAAACCTCATTTTATATAGGTTATATACAAAAATATGGAAGACCAATACCCCTGGACAGATCTCTAAAAGCAACTTTTCTGATCTCCGCGAAAAAATATCTAAGTTTATAAAAAAAAAAAAAATTCAATAATATCCCAAATTTCGAGATTTCATAATACCCAAATATGTTAAGATGAATTTGTAGCTTCCCAGATAGTATCTAAGTTTGTTAATATTTCATTTAACCCCACGCTATCGTTTAATAAAATGATGGGTTATAGATTTAAAGTCAATTGTTTAAATTTGTTAGTATTTTGTTAAAGTTTACATTACCGTTATGGTAAACATAACTTATAGATTTAAAGATATTAGTCGAAGTTTGTTAAAATAATTTGTTAAAATTCATGTTATAGCGGCAACATAAATTGTTATAGGATTTGAACGTTGTTGTTTAAAGTTTGTTAAAGTTTTGTTCTGATACACGTTTTAGTCGCTAAAAATAAATTGTTTATCGATATCGAGTATAGTGTTATCAATTACATTCTCTTTCAGACGTTGCCTTAGTTGCTTTTTTTATTACGCTGATGCATAGGGGTTCCTTTGCTAGGAATTAGATCTGGGATAAATCCTCTGGAATTGGATTGGGTTTTAGTTACTCAATCCCCACTGGGGCCCACCTTAACATCTGGCACCCGCTTCTAATGCCAATCCATATCTCGAAGTTAATTAATTATTATTTATTTTTGACAAATACTCAACATTTTTTTTTTTTTATAAATGCCAAACGATCTAATTCATATTTTGGTAAATTAATTTTATATTCACAAATGTTCTTAAATCCGTCGAAAACTTCTGGTTTATTTTCGTTGGAGAAGGTACATCTTTGGAAGATAGTTTTCTAGTTTCGGATTCTTTAATAATTTTGATTTCTCGAATTTCATCCTTTTGATAATGATGAAGATTGTTAAATATCATACCATCTGATATATCTCCTTTTTTTTTATGCAACATAATATACAAACATTTTTTCTTTTCCCCAAAGTATTTTTGTCGCAAAGTTATGAACGTACCAAATTTGAATCCAGTATAATGCAGCGACATTGCCCGAACAAATTGTACCATTCTCTCAGTTGTATGTCAGTTATAGTTAGTACAGTATCACAATAATAGTGAAATAAATACTATTAGGGGAAAGCAAATAGGATTCGTACAGAGGGAGCATTCGGACAGTAGTCATATCTACAATACTAAACGCGTTGAAACGTTCATTTTTGTGTATGTGACTCCCACAAATACGCATAGGTTACCCACGGGTTGGAGAGACAGTGTGACGACTGAATTCAAGGTAGATGAAGATGCAATGAAATCTTCGAAGAAGGAGGTTTTAGATAGAACTTTATCAATTCGATAATCTGCAGAAAAGTATGCCGCCAAACCAACTACACTTGAAAGTCGCTTGGCGAAGTTTAAAAGAAATGCAGACGCTCACATCCCAACGCGTGTTTTTACTTCTAAATTCACGTCAAATCAAGTACCTATTCACTACCCAAGAAGAGTCACTTTTCAAAAAGTACATCACAGATTGCTCAAAAATGCACTGCCGATTGACGATTTTACAATCGAGAAAATTGGCATAAGAATTCGATAAAGCCAATAAACTACGTTATCCACTTAACTGAGATCATAACAAAATGGCTGGTGAAGAATAGCTAGACAGTTTTCGCAGACGAAACGTAAATTTAAGATTAAGAAAACCAGAAAACACTAGTGCTGCAAGGTCTTATGGATTCAACAAGACTGCGGTAAATGATTTCTTTGAGAACCTAGAAAAGGTTTTGACAAAATAAAGTTTCACTGTTGATCGGATTTATAACTTCTTATAAATAAGAACCCGAATAAACCTGAATACATTGCTAAACGTGTATTAATTTGGAGAACAAAATCAATCCTTAAAGACCTTTGTTACCAGCAACAACCACGCTACGTCTGCCAGCTTTGTTGCAGCTCTAAGCATTGGTACCAACGGAAAACTATTTACAGGCGGCCAGTTTTTGAAAAACGCAATCATAAATTGTTCCGAACACTTATTTAATTACTTTGCAAATAAAAAACATATAATTGAGAGAATCAAAGAAATGCCATTGTCAGCTAGAACAGTCCAGCGACGTGTTGAAGATATGGCCAAGAATATTGATGAACAGGTCAAAAATGATATGTTATCTTGTAACATAATTAGCACTGCAGTTGACGAAAATATCGACATAAATAGTATTGGTAGGCTTGCAAATAATTATTAGATTTGCATCAATAAATAGCTCGAATGTCAATGAAGAACCATGCGTTCCTTGCTTCAATGAATGACACCGATACTTTTTGTCAAGTACAAAAGTTTACAAATTTCAAAAATGGCCAAGTATTGGATTTAAAAAATATATTGTTTTCCATAACAACTGACGGTGCTCCAACTATGAGAGGAAAAACTGTTGGATTTGTAAAACTAATGGAAAATAAACTTGGCCATTCACTTTTATCATTTCATTGTATACATACATGAAAAAAATTTGGTTTGAGTCAATCTGGGCTAGTCAAAGTCTACATGAACTAAAAGAAAACCAACAAGCCATGGTCCAGAAATACATAGAAAATATAAAAGAACAGGATTATTCAAGAATTCTTGAGTCTTCTTATTCTTCCATATACAAATATCTTCTGTCAAAATCATGTGACTATCTAACTTTGCCCATTAACATAGAACACATGAGGTTAATTGTCCAACTACGCCTAATGGGAAATTTACACATCAGGCTCCTATTAAGAGGAGTGGTTTACGAGTGGAGCAGCCAGGAGGAGTGCAAGATTTGTAATACCAGGGAAAATGAGACGCTAGAACATTTTATCCTGAAGTGTCCAGTTTTAGCACATTTGAGATGCGCATATTTGGGAGAGATAGTCAACAAACAATCATTGAACCCACTAGCCGAATTGCTTTCCCTCTCTGGACCTAATGAAGTCAACAGATTGTTCTTTTTTTGTATAAATGCTTTAAAGCTTCGAGCTTTTTCTCTAGAAGAATAAGAAACTAGCATCTGTGTTGTTTCAATTAACTTTGTGTTTGATCAGGGTACACAGTGCTGTGATTGTGATGGTATCTTTTATTATTATTATTACTGTTGTTATTGTTACTGTTATTGTTGTTAGTGTTATTATTGCTATTATTGTTATTTTTGCTATTGTTGCTGTTATTTTTGCTGTTATTCTTGCTGTTATTTTTGCTGTTATTGTTATTGTTATTATTATTATTATTAGTATTATTATTATGTTTTTTTTTCTCTCGGATGATATTCCTTGAATTTAATTTTATACTTGCTATGTTTTATTTATTTTTTTATCAATTTTATAATTCAATTCAATCAAATTTTATATTTATTTTTCTATTTAATTTTTAGGATTAATATATGATTGTGTTTCTCTTTTTTTTTCTTTTTGCTGGTTTTTTTTAATCAAGCAATAATAGATTTTTTTTGTATGATAAATGTCATCTCCTGTAATAATCTAATGGATTTAAATACAGTAATTTATTATTATTATTATTATTATTACATGAAAAAAATTTATTTTCAAAGGCAACAACTTAAGGATGTAATGGAAAAAGTTGTTAAGATCGTATTCATGATAATAGCGCGATCAGCATTAATACACAAGCGCTTTAAAGCTTTTTTTGAGGAAATTGGGTCAAAATATGGAGATTTGTTATTGCATTCTTAAATGCGATGGTTAAGTCGGGGCAAAGTTCTTAATAGATTTGTTGAGTGTTTTGATAATATTCAAATATTTCTTCACGAAATCGGTGAAAATGATCTCGAACTAAATGATTAAAAATGGTTTTTAAGAATTTTGTTCTTAACAGACGTAATGAACCATTATAATAATTTCAACGAACGACTCCAAGGAAATAACCACACAATTTTGAAAATGTATGAGGAATGGAATAGTTTTACTTCAAAATTGATAATTTGAAACTGACATAAAAACTAAAAAATTTCTTTCATTGTTAAAAAGGGAACATGAAAAAGATAATATCGATGAACGCAATCTAAATAAGTTCGAAAGTTGGATTTCGGTCATTAAAAGTGAATATGAAAGAAGGTTTCAGAGTCTTAAGAAACATGGAGAAATGTTTACATTTATAATAAAGCTCGATAAAATAGAAGAAAACATTATAAATTTGCAATTGACAATTTTAGTTTAGAAATGATTGATTTTAAAAGTTCAACATTATGGACGGACAAATTCAAGAAATTGCGGAACGATTTGGAAAATACAGAAGATAATCATTTTCTCATGATATCAACATGTTGAGCATTATTTCCTACGAGGTTTTCATCATTTAAAAAAATTAGCTTTGACATTATGTCCATATTCGGGCCCACTTATAAATGTGAACAAATATTTTCACAAATGAAATTTATTTTGAGCAAAAACAGGAGCAGATTAACTATTGAAAATTTAGATGCTTGTGTTTGACTGAAAACGACTAATAATTATAAACCAGACTTGACTAAATTGACGTCACAAGGTCATCATCAGTAAAGCCATTGATTTAAATATATTTTATAAATAAAGTTTATTGAAGTGTATTGAAGTTTATAAATAAAGTTTATTCAACTATGTTTGAAATTACTTTCTTAATAAATTATATCTTATTATTTACTAAAATGCTGTTTTAATACGAAAATATCTCTGACCCAAAAAAGATTGTAACAAAAATATCTCTCGCCTAAACGTCTCTTTAATACTCGCATTTTGGTTGATTTTGACTCGCGGTCAAAAAAGGTTGCCGATCCCTGACTTAGGTTAATTTTTTATAAAGAAACTTTGTTGATTATTGATGCGAAAATATTTTATAAAAACAATAAATGATTGATTAATGTAAAATGACTTTTTTTAAATACAACAGACTTCTGTCTCAGTTAACAACCCCTTGTCACGTTCAAAACAATCCCCTGCTGCCTCAAACAGTTCCCTGTCATGATTTTTTTTTTTTTAAATCGTTAATGATTCGGAAAATACGTATAAATTCAGTGGGCCTACTTATCTAACTAAAATAATAGTTAATTTTCTTCGAAATAGGACACGGTTTTTTTGACAAATGATAAAAATAATTGCCAGGACAGAATTTTTATGGTACGAGCTCGCAGAGAAATGCCCATAAAGACCGTATTTTGGAAGTGTGTTAATTGTGATTAAAAACTGTATGAACAAAATAGGGCTTAAAATTCACCAATTTTTGTATATTCGCCTTAATAATAAAATTTTAAGTATTCAATAAATAAATAATCCTTCTGCCGCAATCTGATAAAAATGAAAAAAATTGTTTACTTTTGACAAAAAAATACACTTTAAGGAAGTAACAAATATATTTTTTGCTAAAAAAAAACAATTTTCTGAAACCCATTTCGAATTTTCACATTTTTACATTTTTCACAAGTTCAGATTTGGACAACTGGAAATAGGGATAGTGTTGAGTAGTCAACAAACAGGCACGTTTCGAGTGACATCAAAAAAATGAATTGAAAAACTGTAGTAAGTAATACTTGAACTGATCTTCAGGGGTAATGAGGCAGATAAAGTTGGCCGCTAAAAAATACCCGCTAAAAAAAAAAGTCGAGAAAATAAAGGATAAAAAAAAAACATTAATTGTGACTTAGAATGGAATAATTTAGAACGCTATATTATAAGATCAACTCCCAGTATCATTAAGCTACCCATAAAAAGTGAAATTAATAAGAAAATCTTGGGAAAATCATCCTCTTTGTATTATTATGACCAACAAATTTATTTTGCTTACGCTAGTTTTAAGCTACGTTTAACAATGAGTAATGAAAATAAGATATTCAAAAAAAAAAAAATGGAAAATTTCGGAAAATATGTCAGAAAATTTTCTTATGAAAAAAAATTTTTTTTTACAAAATTTTCTTGAGTGTTGAAAGACATGCGAATGTGTGTGAGTACAAATTTTTTGTGTTCGCGAATTTTCTGAGTGTTTTTTTTACGTTGCGGGTGTTTTTTGGAAAATTGACAATAATTTTTTTCTGCAAATTAAAACTTTTTTTTAAGATAATTTTTTGGAATAACGAATGCATTTCGAAACAATCTATCCAGAATTGATCACTATTTGAAAACTATTGAGTGAATTTTAGTTGAATTTTAAAATAGGTATCCATCTTTGGAAAAGCGTCATAATTTTCTTCAGCAAATTAACTTTTTCTTTTAAGAAAATTTTCTCGATAAATGAAAGGCTATTGAAACATTTAAGCTAGAATTGATCACTGTTTGAAAACTATTGAGTGAATTTTAGTTGAATTTTAAAATAGGTATTTATCTTATAAATAATAGTCATCTTTGGAAAAGCGTCATAATTTTCTTCAGCAAAATAACTTTTTCATTTAAGAAAATTATCTCGTTAGGTAAAAGGCTATTGAAACAATTTAGGTAGAATTGGTCACTGTTTGGCCACTATTTTCAATGATTACCCTATCTTAAATGAAAGGTAATATGTACATTGTTAAATAGTTAGCGGGTGTTTTTTGGAAAATTGACAATAATTTTTTTCTGCAAATTAAAACTTTTTTTTTAAGATAATTTTTTGGAATGACGAATGCATTTCGAAACAATCTATCCAGAATTGATCACTGTTTGAAAACTATTGAGTGAATTTTAGTGGAATTTTAAAACAGGTATATTATATCTTATAGAATTATCATCTTTGGAAAAGCGTCATAATTTTCTTCAGCAAAATAACTTTTTCGTTTAAGAAAATTTTCTTGTTAAATGAAAGGCTATTGAAACAATTTAGGTAGAATTGGTGACTGTTTGGCCACCATTTTCAATGATTACCCTATCTTCAATGAAAGGTAATATGTACATTGTTTAATAGTTAGCGGGTGTTTTTGGGAAAATTGACAATAATTTTTTTCTGCAAATTAAAATTTTTTTTTTAGGATAATGTTTTGGAATAACGAATGCATTTCGAAACAATCTATCCAGAATTGATCACTGTTTGAAAACTATTGAGTGAATTTTAGTGGAATTTTAAAATAGGTATTTGTCTTATAGAATAATCACCTTTGGAAAAGCGTCATAATTTTCTTCAGCAAAATAACTTTTTCGTTTAAGAAAGTTTTCTCGATAAATGAAAAGCTATCGAAACAATTTATGTAGAATTGGTATGACACTGTTTGTAAATTTTGGGAGAGTTTTTTTACTTTTTTTAGTGAAAAAATTTTTTTTTTATATTTTTCTTTAGTTCAAAAATTTGCATTCTATTACGTAAAAACCCGTATACTACGAAAAAAAATTTTAATTTGTACTCGTATTGAATTTATATTGTAAAAGTGAATAATTGATTTTAGTTAAAGTGAAAATGAATTTATTAAAATTTAAGAATCAAGTAAGTAATATTCATTTAATTCATATAATAATATTTTTTAAGAAACAGTACTAATTGTTTTGACTAAACGATTTAATAAAAATTTATTTTTTCGTGAAATTAATATTTTATAATTTTGATAAATATTTTAAAATATACCTAAAATTTTAATGAAACGGGTTCTCAGTATCTATTTGTAATATTATCAGAAATAAAAGTGCGTATTAACGATATTTTTATTTTGGCTATGTTATAATAACGGTAGAATATGATTCTAAATTCTGAAATTCTAAATTCCCTTACAGTCGGGTATGTTTCTTGGTACAGGGTTTTGAAATTTTATAAAAAAAGGATATTTTTGTGAATTTTGTCATAACGCTCACTGAAAAAAATTATAAATTTTTTTTGGAAATTATAAAATTTTTTTTTATTGAGTTGTTAAGATAAATTACGAAAAAAAGCGAAAGACCCCGATTAACTGGGTCATTTTGAGATAAGTTTGCAATATTTTTAAGTAAATGGCAATATTTATAATTTTTTAGTATTTCTACAACTCCATGTACCTAGATTAACTTCCCCGTCTAAACCTGTTTTGAGAAATTGTCATAATTTTGACTTAATGGAACAATTAATGGAGTCCTGCTGTTATAACCTGGATCATAGTGGACGTCCAAAATACCAGAATACAAGGGCAAATTTTTATATTCCATTTTAACTTTTTTTAGAATGGACAGTGAAATGGATCAAGTGGAAAAAGGCCGCACTGTATTTGCGACAACATTACGAGCAAGTCACTGTATTTGCGACAACATTACGAGCCATTTATGCCAAAAGTATTCAACTTTGTGCCGCCACAAAATGTGGAGCGTGAGTATTTTTTTAAATATGTCAACAAACTTAGATGTAAAGTAATTATTCAAGGAAAATTTTTTTAATACGAAATTAATCATATTTTCAAACAGTCGTGTCTCTGCGTAAAACCATCGTATTTCGAATCGCAATAGCACCTTTGAGAAATTGTACTTTCTAGTTTCGGAATCTATTGCTCCAAAATATATGTCCCTTGCCTCTTTGCATGAAGGGTTAAATGGATGACAAATGTTATCCCTAAATTTTATATATAGTTTAGAAGAGTATCAAAATTTAAAACATTATTTTACAACAAATTTGTTAAGTCCACTCGAAAGCTTGTTTATTTTTGAATAAAATGAGGAACAAAAAATTTCCGTACGACCTTTGGGCCTAAATATTAACTTTCTAAGCAAAACTTGCACTTCTGGGTTTAAAATCCTGTAGCTTTTGAAATTTTTTAAATATAGTTCGTAAGCATAAACTACCTACTTTAAAACCCTGGCAAATGATTTATAACAACTTTTATCACTCTCCCATTTTTCGTTTTTAAAAAATGTCAAAAAACGGAATATTTTCATACTTATATGTGTTTTTTCACCTGATCACCATTTTATAAAAAAAGGCGTTATTTAAAATCTTATTATGTTCATTAGAAAACTTGTACTTTCTAGTTTTGGAAATGCAAAAAAACTTTTATCACCCCTTGCCGCTTTTTTTCGGAGGATATTAAAGGGTAAAAATTGTAAAAGCATAAAAAAATTTTAAAATTTCTTTTTAAAAAAAATTTGTTAAGACTGAAAAGTACGGTCCAAAGAACGGATAAAACAAATTTTGAGAACAACACCCATCACCTCAGAAAGATCAGGATCAATAAATATTATTAAAACAATCAAAACAAAACTGGATGAAAACAAACTCATCGTAACCAAAGCTGACAAAGGTGGCTCAACAGTAATTTTGAAAAAGCAAGACTACATAAATAAGGTAGGAGACTTTATACAAAAGGAAAAAGTACAAAGACTAAAATCTAATCCTACAAACAAACACCAAGATGAAATCAAAGCATGTTTAAAGAACTCCGACGCTTTATTTTCAGGCTTTGAAAAATTAACGTTGACCGAAATGAACCCTCGCCCACCAACTTTATATGGATTAGTAAAAGTACATAAAGAGGAGTATCCGATTAGACCAGTAGTCTCTTATATTGGTTGCCCGGCGTATAAAGTCGCAAAGAAAATTAAATCTTTGATACAAGAAGAATTGGGAAACTTTAACGAAAATGCTCTGAAAAACTCGATGGATTTAATCAAAAAACTTGAAAATTTTAAAATACGTAGCAGTTATAAACTAGCCTCACTTGACGTAAAAAACATGTTTGGTAACATATCACCTAGAGAAAGTATTCGAATACTATCCAACCTACTCGAGGAAAAAAATACAAATCCAATCAAAAGGGATGAAATACTGACCATTTTACGAACCATTACAGAACAAAATTGTTTTGTATTTAATAACAAGTTCTATAGACAAACAAATGGCCTGGCAATGGGAAGCCCGTTAAGTCCAATATTGGCCGAAATTTACATGGACAATTTTGAGAAAAATCTTCTCAATACCAATGAAGCACAACAACATATAAAATTTTGGTATAGATATGTCGACGATGTTGTGATATGTTTTGAAGGTTCAGATAGGCAGTTGGAAAATTTCCTACGCTTCTGTAACACCAAGAACAACAAGGTGCAATTTACATTGGAGAAAGAACAATGTAATGAAATAAATTTTCTTGATCTAACAATAACAAGATCACAAAATAAACTGGTATTCGACGTCTATCGAAAACCTTCAACAACGGACGTGACCATTCCATTTGACTCTGTGCACCCATTGGATCACAAAATGGCAGCATATAACTCCATGATTCACCGTGCGTTATCTCTCCCTCTGTCGCCAATGGTTCCGGAATGGATTTGCGGAAGCTACAATTAAAAAACTGATAGCAAAAAATGAACAGAAAATAGCACTCGGAGCAATTTATCCCATACAAAAAACACAAAAACAGTATCAGATTCTCACATATTACGGGCAAATCTCGGATAAAATCGCTCGGATACTACGAGAAAATCAAATACAAGTAGCATTTCGACCCGCCACAACTTTAGGTAACATGATATGTAACAACAAACAGAAGACGGATGCAATGACAAAATCGGGAATTTATGAGATAACGTGTGACGAATGTTTGGGGATATACATTGGACAAACTGGGAGATCTTTCAAAATTCGCAAAGAAGAAAACATAAGATCTTATAAAAACCAAAAAACGGATTCAACCTTTGCGAATCATTTGAGAGAATCAAACCATAGACCAAGTTTCCAATTGAATATACTCCACACCACACAAAAAGGGAAGAAAATGAATCTTTTAGAATCGTTAGAGGTTCATAAACACAAAAATGGTCCACAACAACTGCTAAATGACCAAACGGACCTGACATACTCTTCCCTTTTTGAAACTCTGTGATAGCCTTTTAACAATACTCCATTGCATCCGTTGTTTTTATATTTTTTATTTATATTTTTAATTTTATGTTTATTTGTTTATTATTAAAATAATATGATTTTATTTTTATCTAATTGTTACATATCATTACTTAATGTCATTTTATATTGGTGCTATATGATTTTATCCCCAATTTATTTTATTTGTGAAGTATTGAATTATTAACTATTGTTTTTTTTAAAGAATTTGTTTGTCTTGTCCTAATTTGTTTTTAATTTAAGACATAATTGTTTTTGTATAAATAGAAACAATTATCAAATATAGCTTTTATTGTTTAACAATGTCTTGAATTAGACGAAACATGTAACAAAAGATTTTTATTAAAAAAAAAAAAATATATAAATAATCTAGTTGGATTACGGCTAGATAAAAAAAAAAAAAATTTTTTAAAAATTTTAAAATATATTACGTGTATATTTCAATTATTAAAATGCAATTCCACAAAGTAAAGCTCGACACAATCGAACTAAAAGTTAGTTTATTTTTCTTAAAAGTGAATTATAAAACAATGCCATCCGATTTATTTGGATCATGATATTCATATTCCAAGCTTCGAACGCAATAATTTTTTTATTAAAATTTTAAATAAACTTACCAGCATATATTTTTTGTATGGTTGGAGTGTTTCTGTGTATTAACAATGTTGTGTTTAAAATATGAAAAAATTCTATTAGTGGCATGTTTTAAAAAAGAAAAAAATTTTAAGGCTATGATTATTTCAAAAGATTCAAAATTGAAACACAAAAGTGTCCGTTTTGCTTAAAAATCGAATATCTTGGTCCAAAAAGCTCGTACAGATTTTGTATACTTCAATAAAAAAAAAAAATCTTTCGAGTGGACTTAACAAATTTGTTGTAAAGTAATTTTGTTTCTAATCTTTATAAAAAATTTAGGGATAACATTTCTCAACTTTTCAATAATCGGAAAAAAGGGGCAAGATAAGTTTGAAGAATATATTCCAAAACCACTACTTAACGTTAACGTTTTTTTTATAAAATTATGGTAAAATATGGGTGAAAAATTTTGGTTCTGTGTATAAATATTTATAACAGATTTTCGATAACTCGAACTTCGTAAAGTCGAAATCGTCAAAAAGACGATTTATTGAGAAAAATAGGTAACATTAAAAAAACTACTTTAGTAATTTGGTTAAAAATGAGTGTAAATTTATTCATTACGATACAGCGATTATGAACGATTAGTATTTATGAGTGAGAATAATATTTATTATTTCACGGGGGTTGTTAAATTCAATTTTCTGTGAATACAAATCTTGTATAGAACTCAAACGTAACCACATATGTTATTTCATGTACTCCTCTTAGTAGACTGATGCCGTTACCTTTTTGGGATGAACTTATTTTTAACAGGCAACGGCCGGTGCAAAAATTTAGTTTGGGTTCTAAGTAATAGAAAAAATATTAATGTAACCTATTGTTCTCAATAATTTCAAAGTGAAAATGCCATTCGTTAGGCAACGGTTTGTCCACCCAAAATATTTGTTCGCTTACCCTTCAATCTTAAATTTTGAAAATATTAAAATTTGACATCAGCACACATTTTTTGGTGGACAAACCGTTGTCTAACGAATGGCATTTGCATTTTGTATAAATTTCACATTTGGGGGTACTGAAGAAAGTTTTTATTTCCTCATAACTTAAAATCGAACGGTGAGGAAATACAAATTTTTTGTGTACAGACGTGAACAAATAATTTGCTAACGGATGACATCTGCATTTAAAAAAATTGGCATTTTTTGGTGCTCGTGTAAAAATTTATATTTGTGTCAAAACTTTTAATTGGAGGGTGGGTAAACGGAAACTTTGGATGGAGATTAATAATATTACTTAAAAATATATTATTTTTACAGCGCCAAAACAAACAGAACCTGTGCCTGCGAAGGCAGAAAACAACTCCCAGGGCAGTTGCGTCGAAGAGATCAAAGATTAAAAAGTGAGAATTATTATTATTATGTTTTTATTAATTGTCTGATTTATGATAAATTCCATTGACTAATTACAATAAATTTAATTTTCCAGATGTGGAAAGTCAATTAAGAAACACTTTTCGCGGTCGTGGTAGAAGAAATGGCCGAAAACGTCGAGGGTAGAAGAAATGGCCGGGTAAACAACGGAGTCCGCGGTGGGCGTGTAGGTCAAGGAGTGCGTGGTGGTCAAGGAGGGCGTAGTGGCAACAGAGGCCGCGGTGAATACGTTGTCATGTACGGGTGTAAAATCACCATAAAACAAAATTTAAAATAAAAAAATTTTAAAATTAAAAAATATAAAAACAAATTTTGTGTATTATTTGAACAACTTTAATATCAAAAGTTGATACTACTATACCCTCTAAAAAAATTTTTTAAAAATCCGTTTATAGAATGTATTCCATCGTAATATATATTTAGTCCTTAGGTTCAAAAATGGAGCAGTTTTACATAAATGCATGTAAAATTCAAAATTGAACTTTTATACATAGTTTATGATAAGATCTTCGTTTATTGTAATGGTGTCCTATTTTTTAACGGAAGGACTAAAAACTTCAAAACGCAACCAACTCCTCAATACTCGACAAACTCGTAATTATAACAACACATTGTTATCAAAAATAAGAAACATTCAAGGTAATTAAGTGAAATAGATTTTAAATCCAATAGAGCTACATTTGATAATAAATTATTAAAAAAACATTGATTGATAACTGCTGCTGGATTCGAACTAATTAATCATTAAAATAGTAAACAATGATATGGACGCCTTACGAAACGCCAATGTCTTCCGTCCAAAGCATGCCTAAATAATTATTAGTATTAATAGCGACTTTTTAATAAAATTAATCATTAAATTCATGAATTAAAATTAAACACTAATTAAATTAATCTAATACAATCTATATAAATTGAAATAAGTTTTATATCTAATTTGTGTTAAATATTATGAAAAGCAGGTATATTGTGTACTTAAATACTTTACCCTATGAAAGATAAAAAACATGCGCGCTCGTAAGCACGCAGTTTTATTGCTCTAAGTTTTTTCCCTTTACAATTTTTTATGAGTTCTTACTTACTTTTAAGTAAATATTTTAACAATAAGTCTTTTTTTTAACTACATTTTTGAAAACGATACTCAATCATTAAATAAATAAATAAAAACTACCAATAATCAAATTAATCGAATACAATCAATAAAAATAGTAAAAAAGTTTAATCTATAACTTGTGTTGAATATGATATTTGAAAAACATGAACAGGTGTTGTAGTGTGTTATGTACTACTCTTACTCTACTCTACTTAAAACACTCAGAAAATTCGCGAACACAAAAAATTTGTACTCACACACATTCGCATGTCTTTCAACACTCAAGAAAATTTTGCAAAAAAAAAATTTTTTTTCATAAGAAAATTTTCTGACATATTTTCCGAAATTTTCCATTTTTTTTTTTTTTTTTTTGAATATCTTATTTTCATTACTCATTGTTAAACGTAGCTTAAAACTAGCGTAAGCAAAATAAATTTGTAGGTCATAATAATACAAAGAGGATGATTTTCCCAAGATTTTCTTATTAATTTCACTTTTTATGGGTAGCTTAATGATACTGGGAGTTGATCTTATAATATAGCGTTCTAAATTATTCCATTCTAAGTCACAATTAATGTTTTTTTTTTTATCCTTTATTTTCTCGACTATTTTTTTTAGCGGCCAACTTCAGCTTCATATGAGGCAGGGTTACGATGTAAAACACAAAATAGTAACATTTAAAACTGGAGTTCCAATGAAATCATTTGAACATAAAAATGTTCGAATATGCATTTCTGATTTTGCAATAAAAAATTTGTAGCAACTAGTAAATGTGTAGATTCAGCAACCTCGAAATCTTCATCCTCACGATAATTTTATTTTCTTAATATAAGTATTTGTTTTAACCATGTTTCAATTTTACGATGGACAAATGAGAGCCGGCTATTAAATTGAAATTTTCGGATATCATTTTGAATTTTCACAGTTTTCATGATTAGATTCGAATCCAGCGACTTCAAAAACTCCCTGAGTGGTATTCTGGTCTATATTTTTAAAAGCATTTCATTTTGGGGACTTAGAAGACAAAATCCTCGGAAATTGGAGCTAGATCAAAAATTAATTTTTGTCTTTTACTTAATTTAATTTCGAACATAATGATCCGCGTTGGATCAAAAAAATTTAGTAATCAATACATTCATTTACTCGGTCAAATTTGACCTAAAGCAAGGTAACGCCAATAATATGAAGTCTTCTTTGAATTAATTTCATCATTGGCATCTAAAACTGAAATATAGTATTGAACGATCAACAACACAAACACATTTCGAAATTACGTAAAGTTTGTTAGATATTAAAATTGAAATACGCGCCTCTTATAATTTTATGTAAACAATGTATACCTAGATGGCACATATGTAAACATTAGAATATATAAAAGTAGAGTTTCAACATGTGTGAAAAAGGTGACTGAAATGAATAAAACTAAATTGATTGTAATCGATCTTTTTATTATATTAAATCATTCAACAAATTTATCTTTCAATAAACATAAATTTATCAGGTTATGGGCCCAGATTTTCTCTGGGTAGTGCGCGATGTTAAAAATAAATTAATAAAAATAAAAACTGAAAACAGTCTAACAATAAAATTAGTGAGGTTACGTATATTGGAACAGCGTGGAAAATTCTATGTACTTTTTGGAGGGAAAACGTGTTGATTAAATTACAATTTAAGATGGCTGTTAATAATATAGTAGTGCCTATTTTGGAGGCAAATAACTACAATAATTGGGAATTTCGAATGAAACTAATTTTGCAAAGAGAAAACTGCAGCAAAGCATTAGAAGATCCACCAGAAGAAACAGCAACTAATGAAGTGAAGTTGTCCTTCTCGAAAGCGGATATTAAAGCTCAATCATTAATTGTACAAGGGGTGTCAGACAAACATTTGGATATAATTAAAGACTGCACAAGTGCAAAATCGCAATTCGAAAGTTTAAAAAATGTGTTTGTGAGAACAAGCTCGTTCACAAAATTATCTCTGTGGAGGAAGTTAATTAACCTTAAACATAATGTGAATGAAGGGTTAGAAGACCATTTCTTCAAATTTGAAACTATAATTCGCGAACTTAAAGATCAAGGATCAAACATCAATGATAGTGATCAAGTATGTCATTTTCTTCTCTCTTTACCTTCTAAATACGATATAGTCGTCACAGCCATCGAAACTATTAAAGATGTTAAGATGGATTTCGTGAAATCAAGGTTACTGGATGAAGAGTTGAAAATAAGTTCCAAAGACAGTATTGAAAATGAAACGGTGTTCAAAGCTAGTACAAATAAAGGATGTTTCACATGTGGTAGTACATTGCATATACAAGTATATTGTCCAAAAAGAAAAGTCCCACCACATAGAGAAGGAAATAAAAACTTTCAACAAAATAATAGAGGTTGGAATACAAATTATAAAAATTACCAAAATGAAAGCTATCAAAATAAAAGGGATAATTATCGTGAAAGTAAACAAGCAGCTAATACAGCTGAAGATACCTATGTAAATTTATACGCAGCAAATGTTTGTAATGAAAAAACCGGAAAAATAGTTTTTGTGTTGGATTCTGGAGCAAGCAATCATTTTGTTCAAGATTGTTTGGAACCTGTTATGCATGACGTTGAAAAATTGACACACTTTGTCGAAATTTGTACTGCGAATGGTCAAGTCATGAGAACAAATAAACAAGGAGTATTGAAAGCGGAATGTCAAGGTCGAAAAATAAATATTAAAGCACTTATCGTTCCAGAAATCAAACATAATCTTATATCAGCGTCAAAAATGACAGACAATGGTCATAAAATAATAGTCGAACAAGAAAAAACGATAATAACTAGTAACAATTTTAATTTAGAATGTGAAAAGGAAAATGGTTTATTCGTTCTAAAATTAGACGAAATAATAAAGAAAACAGAAAACTGTCAGGTAATGGTTAAAAATTTGTGGCATAAACGATTAGGACATGCAAGTAAAGAAGCTATTGCAAAGTTGGGATTAAAAATGTCAGATACAATTTGTTCATCGTGTGTAGAAGGAAAAGCTACTAGATATCCTTTTAAAAGAAATGAACAAAAAGCAAAAACTATTGGAGAGCTTGTACACAGCGATATATGTGGACCAATAAATCCAGGGACGTATGACGAAGGTAAATATTTTCAAGTCATCTTGGATGATTGCAGTCACTTTGTAGTTGTGAAAATATTAAAATTCAAAAATGAAGCTGAAAAAAATATAAAAGAATATGTAAATGAAATGGAAAGACAATTTGACATACGAGTAAAAAGGTTTAGGTTTGATAATGGGGGAGAATTCTCATCGGAAAATTTCAAGAATTTTTGTAGACAAAAAGGAATTAGATTAGAATATACGATGGCGTATAGTCCTCAACAAAATGGAAAATCAGAACGTATGAATAGGACCCTACTGAATATGATTCGAACAAAAATAGCAGACTCAGGTATACCAAAAACTCTGTGGGGAGAAGCACTAAAGTGCTCAGTGTACGAGTTGAACAGAACACCAACAACTGGATTAGAATCAAATCAAACTCCTTCGATAATGTGGCATGGACGAAATGATATAAGTAAACTGAAAATATTTGGATGTAGAAGTTGGTTCACAATAATGCCAAAAGGTAGCAAACTTGAACCCAAGGCCAAGAAGGCAGTTATGGTTGGTTATTGCGGTGGAGGGTATCGATTATGGTTACCAGATGAAAATAAGATCATCAAGTCGAGAGATGTACGGTTTGATGAAAATATAATGGAGTATAAATTTAAAAATAATGAAGAAAAGAGATATCTGCGAGCCGAAGTAGACGTGGATCAAGAAGAAGAAACCGAAATAAATACAAAGAAGATTGAAACAGACGAAGAAAATGAAGAAAATAAAAATCATGAAGAAAGTGAAGAAGAAGATGTCGTGTCAGCCAATACAAGAACAAAATCTGGGCGAAGTATTACAAGACCGAAAAATTTATCCGACTATGAAATATATGAAGCATATTGTTTATTGTCAAGTTCAAGTGAAGAACCGAAAACGTACAAAGAAGCAGCAAAATCACCAGAATGGCAACAAGCGATAGAACGTGAATTAGAATCTCACAAGAAACTGGAAACATGGTCATTAGCCGAACTTCCAGAAGATAAAATAGCTATTGATACACGATGGATTTTTAAAATCAAAGAAGGTGGTCAGAAGAAAGCCCGATTAGTAGCAAAAGGCTTTCAAGTGCCCAAAGAAGACGAAGAGTTTAGTTATTCACCAGTTTGTAGACTTTCAACTATCAGAATTTTGTTATCAATAACAATTCAAAGAAATTGGACACTAAGTCAAATAGACGTTCCAACAGCATTTCTTAATGGAATATTGGAAAATGACGTGTACATAAAAACACCCGAAGGTTTAAATTGTCAATCTCAAGTGTTGAAATTGAATAGAGCCTTGTATGGTTTAAGAAATGCACCAAAATGCTGGAATATTAAATTCAATGAAGTTATGACGAAACTTAAGTTTAATCGATCAGAGTATGATTATTGCCTATATAAAAACAATGATGTGTATTTGATATTGTTTGTTGACGATGCGCTAATTACAGGACCAAAAGAGAAAGTTGAAAAGTTGGTGAAAGATTTATACATTGAATTCAATGTTAAAAACATAAAAGAAGTAAAAATGTTCTTAGGAATGGAAATCCATAAAACAACGAATGAAATCAAGATAACTCAACATAAAATGACTTTGCGATTACTAAATGAATTCAATATGATGGAATGTCGTTCTGTTGAAACACCAATGGAACAAAATTTTCAGATAGATGAAACACAACAGGTTTTGGTAAACATTCCTTACAGAAGATTGGTGTGTAGTTTGATGTATCTTGCAGTCGTCAGTAGACCGGATATAACTTTCAGTGTATCAGTGTTAAGTCGATACCTTGATAAACCTACGATGCAACTTTGGAAAGCTGCAAAACGAATCCTAAGATACCTAAGTGCAACAATGGATTATGGAATCAAATTCGAAAAAGGAGAAAGTGGTTTAGAAGGAATGTGTGATGCTGATTGGGGTGGAGATAAACAAAGCAGGAAAAGTATTAGCGGATTTGCTGGTTTTCATTCTGGAAATATTATTGCATGGCACTCAAGGAAACAAAATTGTGTCGCACTGTCATCTATGGAAGCAGAATATGTGTCAGCAAGTATTGCAACGCAAGAATTGGTAAATTTGAAAGGTGTTTTATCCGAATTTGGTGAATCAGTTCCAATTATATTAAAAATTGACAATCTGAGTGCAATTTCTTTAGTTAAAAATTTTGAAAACTCAAAAAGAAGTAAACACATTGAAATCAAGTATCACTTTATAAAAGATTTGTGTAATAAAAAACAGGTTGTTTTGAAATACGTGTGCTCAAAAGAAAACTGTTCAGACATTTTCACAAAAGCTCTTGGCAGAGAAAAATTTCAAAATTTTAGAAACCTTTTTGTGAGTGCTTAAATTATATTAATTGAAATGTGTACTTTTTTATTTTTTTTATAATTGAAATTTTTTTTTATTTTGTTTTACAATTGAAATGTATACTTTATTTTTTTTAATACATTTAAATTGAGGCGGTGTGTTAGATATTAAAATTGAAATACGCGCCTCTTATAATTTTATGTAAACAATGTATACCTAGATGGCACATATGTAAACATTAGAATATATAAAAGTAGAGTTTCAACATGTGTGAAAAAGGTGACTGAAATGAATAAAACTAAATTGATTGTAATCGATCTTTTTATTATATTAAATCATTCAACAAATTTATCTTTCAATAAACATAAATTTATCAAAGTTAACGTAAAGCAATAAATATTGAAATAAATTATTTTTCAAAATAAAAAATTGGAAGAAGACATCTTTATATTGGAAAATTGTCCAAGTTCCATTGAACTGATTAGGACAAAAAAAAAATACAACAGGAATAATGATAGTGTTGAGTGATCAACAAAAAAAGCACATTTCGAGAACGAATTCAAAAAAATGAATTGAAAAACTGCGGTAACAAACTCCTTTTGAACTGAACTTTAGGTATCATTTTGAGAAAATTAAAATATTTTCATACAATTATTATATTTTATTGAATTAAAAGAACGTCGGTGTGGAGTTTTCTGTTCTGTTCAGATTGAAATCCCATGATACCTTCAACAAAGTATTTTTAAAACTCCCATAATTTCTTTTGAAGAAAATGAAACACTTCCATCAAATTCATTTCGTGTCTTCCATACAAAAATTATTAAGCACTGATACTGTTAATAAATTTCATCACATGAGTTTTTCAACATGAAGTCAACATTTTTCAATTAATAATCAACGCATTATGTTAAATGGAATATTAACAAATTATAAAACGTCATTTCTTATCTTCTCATATTTTTCAGGTTATTTCTTGAACAATTTTGCAAGCACTTTCAGAATAGTTTATGGAAAATTCACAAATCATAAAACGTATTTTATTATTTGCACATATTTTTTTAGTAATTTCTTGAACAATTTTATAAACATTTTCAGAAAAACTAAAACTATTCTTATTTATTTCAAAAAATATCAACATGATAATTGCTCTTCAATTTTGATGTATTTATGCAATATTTGTGAATGGGTTTTAATTAAATAAAACCATTTCCAATAGATTTTATTATTATTAACTTATTAATTATAAAACTTTCGTTTGTTTAGTAATTAGTTCATTCACTCAGTAATGGCTGCTACCATTTGTTGATGCACGTTCACGTTCAGATCGGTCAGTGTGTATTCGTCATAGTTCGACAGTACACTTCGTTGGTCATGTAGTCTATTGTGTAGGATGAGTGCGTTCACAACTGAACACCACTCATCACAATTTTAATACATGAGCGCTTAATTAATACATTCTTTTTTTTTTAAACATCGATTATTTCTATCGATTTGTTTAATGTTCGATTCATCGATGTTCCATTATTTTTAGATTATATCGAATCCAAACAATTGCCCATTACCAACAAAATAACCGTATTCACGTCTTTTGTATCTTTTGTAATTTAAAATATTTTCCAAAATTAATATAAATTCGATAACGAGTGGATTTCAGCATTGATGGTGACAGTAAGTACTAATAAACCATAAATATTAATAATATATTAATAGCTGCTACTTTTGACAGTAATTGTAAGTTACGTTGTCCTAACCTTAAAAAATAAAAAAAAATCGTTTATATTTCTTTCGAATTTAAGATATTTTAAGCTACTTTAAATGATATATTGATATTTATATTTTATTTAGTATGCGTTGCAGCTAGTGATGAGTTAAAAAGACTGCAAGAATACATTGGTAAAGATCCTTTAAAATTTGTATTGGTAAATTGTATTTGTAAGATTATGCTAGAAATACCAACAATGGACGATAATGAAATCTTAACTCGGATCATTCACATTTTGCATTCATTATTTTTTAGCTTAAATGATATTATAAAGTTTCAAGTTTAGTTTTTACAGAGTTGATAGTATTAAATTGATTTAAAGAAAAAATATATTGAAGTTTATTGCTTTAATTTTTAGGGACGTTATTTCACAATGAAATATTATAGAAAAATATAAATAATTAAATGCAGGTCTATGATGAGTCATAGATGGACTGCGTGGCATGGAATAAACACATTACGGTGTATGGAACAAAACTCATCATGACATTCAGTAATGATATATAGGAACACGTGATTCATTCAATGGATATACAAAAAACTTCATGTAATAAAATAATAATAATAAAATTCATGTAATTATTTATTTGGACAAAATAAATATGAATAATAATTTAAATGTGTTTATTAATTGGGATAAAATACTAAACAACAGATTGGAGGCTGTGAGTACGCTGAAAGTGAACAATGTTCCTGTTAAGGAAGATATTTATTAATTCTACCGAGTATCGCTTTTTGTTTTTGAATGTAAAGTCAAAATAGCTCAAAGGGGAGTTACAGCGATAACAGACAATGAGAACTTTTATGAACGAAGTCCATTGACTAGCAACTTGATTGGCGTCTTGAAGTTGCTCCACTGACGATTTCATGTACGAAATTTAATTGAAACTATAAAACATCTCCAAACGTTAATCATCCATTTAAACCAGCTATACATAAAAAAAAGAAATCGAGTTTTTGTTTATACCGAAATCAATGAGCACTTATTATTTCATCTATATATATAAAAAGAGAGTGTTTGTTTGTATGTCCCCGATTTTCCCTAAAACTAACCATTGACCTTCGGTAGGGGATTATGTCATTGGGTAGCCCTTAGGCTCCCATTGTGAATAAGGGAGTTTGGTGGGGGTGGAATTTAAATGATCTAGGAATTCATAGAAAATAGATTAAAAAAATAGTTCTAATAATTTTCAATAGATGGCGCCACTGTCAATAGTACAATTTTCACTAGGTGGCGCTACTGGCGCAAATGTCTTTCGATTTTTTAGTTCTAATAATTTTCAATAGATGGCGCCACTGTCAATAGTACAATTTTCACTAGATGGCGATACTGGCGCAAATGTCTTTCGATTTTTCTCGAAAATTCTGGAATGTTCCATGGATTTCTATCGAATTTTCTAGAATTTTCTCGAACATTCTGGAATGTTCTATGGATATCTATCGAATTTTCTAGAACTTTCTCGAATATTCTCGAATGTTGTATGGATTTTTATTGAATTTTATCAAACTTTCTCGAACAATCTGGAATGTTCTATGGATTTCTATCGAATTTTCTAGAATTTTCTCGAACATTCTGGAATGTTCTATGGATTTCTATCGAATTTTCTAGAACTTTCTCGAATATTCTGGAATGTTCCATGGGTTTCTATCGATCTTTCCCTTACTTTTCCGTACACACAGAGAGTGTAGACATAATATTGGGATCGTCCAAAAAAATCTTACTGTTCCGTACACACAGAGAGAATTAAAAAAAAAGTCTTTCATTTAACAATTTTGATATTTAAATGTGCAAAAACAACCCAGCGAAGCGGGTTTAACAGCTAGTTATTACATAAAATGGGTGAAATTATAGTAAAGTATAAAACATCTCCAAACGTTAATCATCCATTTAAACCAGCTATACATAAAAAAAGAAATCGAGTTTTTGTTTATACCGAAATCAATGAGCACTTAATATTTCATTATTACATAAAATGGGTGAAATTTAATGAAGGTATAAAACATCTCCAAACGTTAATCATCCATTTAAACCAGCTATACATAAAAAAGAAATCGAGTTTATTTATAACTCATTTTGTATTCCGAGTTTTGTTTATAGATAAATATTTATCTTATATTTCGATATATTTATTTAATGATATTTATTTAAAGATGAGGTATTATAGGTCAAGCTTAGGCTAGGCTGACGATATTAATAAATAACTTTCAATTACAACTTCATTTTTCGTTATTATTTTTTATTTTAAATGATATTATACAGTTTCAGTGTAGTTTTTACACAAGTGAGCATTAAATTTATTTAAAGAAAAATATAAACAAATTTATTGCTTCAATTTTATGCATTTATTCGGCAGCATACAGTCTATCAGGAATAGAGGAGGGAATGAAAGAGAGAAAAGATCTGAAAAGGAATGTTTAAAGTACTAAAATTACGCAATAAAATTGCTTAAATAGTTCTCGTCGTACTCCTTGATAATTGATAATTAAAGAAAAAAATTACCATCATTTATTCATTCAGTTTATTTAAAATGAGTTGATCTTGAAATATTGTTTATCTCAAATAGATATTTAATCGGTCTTAGTTTAACTGAAAAGAATAGCCCTGCAATTGTGATGAACAAACGAACGAAATGCGTGAATGCTGGAACCAGCGCGCCTGCCGATTCGTATTTTTTGAAGAAATTTGCAACTACTCCAAGTTATTCGTGTGCTCAATTTGTTTGTCTCTTGTAAAGTTTCCAAAACATGATCCTGTCGCTCAATAATAACGCATTGAAATTTCGCGTTTATTATAAATTCCAGAATCTTCTTCAGGAGTAAATCCAAAATAAAACTAAAAATTTTAATAGTTTTCGGACAGTTTGAAAAGAAGTAATTGCCCTTATGGCAAAACAAATATTCACCAAAATTTTTAAGTGAAATTAATAATGGTGACAGTAAATATAATTGTTGATTCCTAGCCAAGATGTCTCCCATATAGGTTAACTATCCATTATTTTCGATATTGTAATACAAGTTAAATTTAATAAAATGACCAAACTTATGACTTACTATTGAATTTTCTGTCCAATGGGATTCTGTCTGGGAGTGAATTTTCTGTCCAAAATGAAGGCTCAACTAAACTTCATCAACTCCATAGTAGTTTTCGGATTTGCCCCAAACATCTCATACCCTTCACAGACCACCCGTCCGGTAGCGCATGTAATATTATAATGTTCCCGACCCTGTCACATGTTCAACAAAAGCCGCTTTTGATGACGTCCTTACAGACAGAATTGGCTGCGCTCGAGACTACGACTATGGGATTCAGATGAAGGAAGACATTCCAGTGAGAAACCCACCCTTCATACTCTTCCCACCTCAGGCCATATTAAAGATCTAATGAACCAAGGCATCATCGTAAAATCTAGCAGCATTTGTATAAGTTGATTTTAACTTTGTACTCAATTTTATCACATACTGATGTTTCACTTCTTACCCAGGTTTTCAATTTTAAAGACATACACACATATTGGTAGTTCGCAGGTTAGTTAATAGGGCTCAAAACAATGAAATTTTTTGTTTTCAATCCATTGAAATCCTTTATTTGTTCGTTTTCTTAAGTAATATCATTAAGTGACAAATTTTTTTATATTAAATATTTTATCGAATGATTTTTTTTATATGTCTACAACAACTAATAAAAACAGCGACATTTTAAAATATTGTCATATTTTTAGATTACCTTATTTTATGTGGGGTTAATTTATTTATATATTTATAAGAAAACCTAAAAACAGGTCAAGTTCGTAAATGAGCAATATAGGTCAATTGGGTCTTGGGTCCGTAGGACCCATCTTGTAAACCGTTAGAGATAGAACAAAAGTTTAAATGTAAAAAATATTCTTTATAAAAAATAAACAACTTTTGTTTGAAACATTTTTTTTATAAACATCACTGTTTACCCACGAGGGCGCTCATTAGGTGCAAATTTTATAGTATACATTAATATGGGAATATCAGTGTGTGTGTAGCTATTTAAAAGTGGATATCTTTTTTAATTAACGTGACGTCAAAAAACAAACAATTGCTTCATCAACACTGTCTATACATGGTATTTCAACAATTAACTCAGTCAATTGTTTGTTTTCACTTGTTTCTAAGTATAATTTGATAAATTTCTTAAATAAAGCAATGACAACACCATCTGAGGACTCACAAGTTGGACTAAATAAGTAGCAAAAGGGACAGTTTGATGTCAGAAATTCGTGACATAAAATCAATCTTACACAGGAAAAAATATTAACAAAAGGTACAGTTCAAGAACAAAATAACAACAAAATTGCTTTACGAAGACAAAAAAATAAAGAGACCTAGTTAAATTTGACTTTAAAAGCCATTCTGATATCTCGAAGATGCTAAAATATACTTCTCAAATTATAAAATGTGTTAAGGTGGTGGATTTTATCTTATCAAACTACATTTATTCATTATTCAAATCAACTTTATTTCTCCTTATATTATTACTACATGTCAGAACTCTAACTTGTCATTCTTACAACTGACAAACTTAAACATTCAAAAAATAACTAACTAATACCAACATATATAAAATATTACTAGAAATAAATGTGTTATATTTAACACGCCTCCTAACATTTATTTTCTTTTAAACAATTAAGTCCAGTGAATTTCTTAATTCTTCGAATCTTTTCTTACACAATGCTTTAGTAAAAATATCCGCTACATTTTCTTCACTTTTAACCTTAATAATATTAATAAAACCTTCTTTCATACATTCATATACATAATGATAATGCACTTCTATATGCTTCGAATTTTTTGTAAAATTACCATTTTTTGCTATGTCTATTACACCTGAGTTGTCTTCATAACATTAAGTGGTTTAACTAAATTAACATCAAAAATTTTTAACAATTCTTTAACAAACTTAAGTTCACTAACAGCTTCCGATAATGCTACATATTCTGCAAATGTTGATGCTTTCGTCACACTCTTTTGTTTCCTTGATTTCCAATATATTACATTGCCAAATAATCTCAATACATAACCAGTTGTGGATTTTCTGTCTAAGTTATCCCCCGCCCAATCGGCGTCAACATAACAATCAAGAACTTCAATATTTTCATTTCTCTTATAAGTCGTCTTTAAATTTTTCGTTAAATAAAGATATTGTAAAATTCGTAAAGCATATTTGTAATGTGTCTTGTTATAACAATTTTGAAATCTACTCAAGTAGTTTACACTGAAACTTATATCCGGTCTTGTAGCCGAACTTATATAGAGTAATGCACCAATTAAATTTCTATATTTAATATTCATTTCACAATTATCTGATTTTTCAATTTTCAAATTTACTTCCATAGGTGTACTATATAATTTACTGTTTTCCAAATTATATTTTTTAATTAATGACTCAATATATTTAGTTTGATATAATTTCATTTCATTCGTTTGAGGCTCATAATCTATAGTGATTCCCAAATAATCTTTAATTTTACCAAGATCCTTCATTTTAAACTTTTCCGATAATAAAACTTTAATTTTTTTAATTTCCTTTTTATCTTTGCAACAAATTAATAAATCATCAACGAAAATTAATAAATAAATGGTAACTGTTCCATTTTTAAACATATACAAACAAGGGTCAATATCACTGCGTTCAAAACCTATACTTTTCAAAAATTCGTCGAGACATTCATACCAAGTTCTAGAGCTTTCTTTTAAACCGTACAACGCTTTTATCAATTTACAAACTCTGTTTGTACCATCTTCATAACCTTTAGGTTGTTTAACATAAACCTCAGAATTTACATTTCCGTTTAAAAAAGCTGTCTCTACATCCATCTGTTCAATTTCTAAACCCTTCTGACAACAATATGATAACAAAATCTTCAATGTTTGCATTTTAGCTACAGGAGAATAAGTATCTTCAATTTCATCGGTTTGTTGAAAACCTCTCACAACTAATCTAGCCTTAAATTTATTATCACACTTTTTAGTATAAATCCATTTTACATCTAACACTTTATTATTATCGACATTGTCAACCAATTTCCAAGTTTTATTTCTATTTAAACTATCTATTTCTCTATTCATAGCTTTCCGCCAAATTGTTTTCTCATTACTTTCCATCGCTTCCTCAAATGTACTTGGTACATTTGTACTACAAAAATTAGCAAAAATATAACTATTATACACTTCATAATCTTTTAAATATTCTGGAGGTTTTAAGGTTCGGTCAGATCTACGAACACCCGATACCTCGTCACCTTCATTAATATTATCATCATTTTCATTTTCATCATTACTACTTTCACTAGAAGTTAGGCTATTGTTGGTTGTATTATCATCTACATTATCCGTACTATCAGATACATCATCATCTAAACCAGGGCTTCTTAAACTATGGGTCGCGACCCCATTTGGGGTCGCGTAGCAAAATTCTGGGGTCGCGAGAGGTAAAAATATAATTTAACAGAAAATGTTTTTTAACTTGTAAAATTATTGTTATAAATCTTTATAACAATTATCGTAGATAAATATCATAAAATGTTCTAGTTCGGAAAGATTGTTTGTACCTGCATTTCTATTAAGAGTATTATAATAACTTGAATAACATTTACTATTAATTATGAAATGTTATTGGAATTAATAAAAAATATAAATTTATTTTTGTCAATCTCTAAAAGCCGAAATAATCCCGAGAAATAATTGTCAACAAAATTTCTAGGTATTATTGCTGAAGAAACAGCTTTAACACAATATATTAAATCCCAATATCGTTTAGCGATAAATGTTGAAGAAGTCTTACGTCCAGCAGTTTCAAACATTCCACCAAGATTTGATTTGTTATGCAATAAAAAACAGGCACATCCATCTCATTAAATTTTTAACTTATACTTTAATTTAATACTTATGCCGCAACTACTTGAATATATTCGAGAGAATTAAGACGGTCAGAATCCACTTTTATTTTTGAAACTATAATAAATACAATTTTATAATTTTTTGTGCAATTTTTAATTTTAGATTTTTGTATGTTTCAAAACGAATTCTAAACTTATATATTTTCATATGTATATGTATATTGTTACCTAATAAATAAATCATCAAAAAATATTAATTTATTTTTCTTTTATATTTGTATGGGGTCGTCAAGAAACTCGCAATCATAAATGGGGTCGTGAATTACAAAAGTTTAAGAAGCCCTGATCTAAACTGATCCATTTTACATTATTTTCAACAAATTCTACATGTCTTGCAACAACTACTCTCCCGTTTAGCAATATACGGTAACCAACATTACTGTATCCTACTAAGATTCCCATATCAGCCTTTTTGTCCCATTTAGATTTCCTCTTTTCTTCCGGTATTCTAACAAAAACTTTACTACCGTATAAGCGTAGGTTTGACACATCCGGTTTTCGTTTAAAAAATATTTCATAAGGCGTTCTTTTTTCACTCGTGTTTGCTAACGTACGATTTTTCAAATAAGTTGCCGCGCAAACTATTTCTGGCCAATATTGTTTATCCAAATTTGCTTCTTCTTTTAAACAACGCGACATATTCATTATCGTTCTATTAAACCGTTCCGCGGTTCCATTTAATTCATGTACATAAGGAGGACAATTATTAATACTAATTCCTTTATCTTTCGTGAACTGATAAATCCTATTATTCAAATATTCTTTGCCGTTATCACATCTCAAAATTTTAACTCGTTTTCCCGTTAAATTTTCACATTCATTTACGTATTCAACTAAACAATCATAAACTTCTGTTTTTGATTTCATTGTATATATTCTAGCAATTTTACTGTAATCATCAATAAATGAAACAAAATATTCTTCGCCTTTAAACCCTTTTGTCTTGAAAGGTCCACAAACATCAGTGTGAACTATTTCTAAAATTTCCTTTGCCTTTTGTCTACTATTTTCGAAAGATTTATCATGCATTTTACTTTCTGTACATATTTTACATTTCATTATTTCCGATTCAAGTTTATTAGGTAGACCTTTTAACAATTGATTTTTACACAAAGTATTTAAATAACCAAAATTAACATGGCCTAACATACGATGCCATTTTTCTTTATTGCTCATCTTATTTGTATTTCCATTTGCTATATTAACAAAGGACACTTTTGATTCATTTGATCTCAATTTACTTTTCATGATGTATAAACCTCTCTCTTTGAATGCTACAGCAGTGACTTTACCATTATAATTATCAATAACCTTTGACATCTTTCTTTTAGATATAATCGTATTATTTTCTGTGATTTTACTATAACTTATTAAATTTGATTTCATATCTTTCACATAATATACATTTTTCATCTCTATTAAATTCATTTGACCAAAAGTATTAAAATAACTAACAACATTTCCTAATTTTGTTGCATTTACCTTTCTATTATCACCTAAGTAAACATTTACTGGTTTTTTAAGTTCAATACATTTATCAAAATATCTTTCGTCATTAATAATATGGTCTGTACAACCACTATCTAAAAGCCACACAATCTCATTAGAATCTACATTTCTTATCTCAGAATTTTGTACCACATGATGCTCAACCGTTGTAACCCATGCAGTATTCTTCTCTTCATTCTGTTGTTGTTGACGTTGCTGAGGAGTTGCTTGTTGCTGCTGATTATTTCTGCGATATCCACGAAAACTGCCACGTCCTCTATAAACACCTCTTCCAGTACCTTGCCGTCCTCGTGATGATCTCCATCTTTGATCATCTGATGCTTGTTTATTATTTCTACACTTTCTCTGAATATGACCTGCTTCACCACAGCCATAACATGTCCAATTTTGCTGACTTTTATTCACCATAAATACATTTGATTTTCTACCTGGATTTTCATCTTTTGTAATTTTCATTTCAGCCATTTCAATTTTACTCTTTACATAATCAGCCGTTTGATCTTCCACTTTTAACGTGTCAATTAAATCACCAATATAACTATATGACTCCGGTAATGTGTTTAACATGTAATTTAATTTTTCTTTTTCAGTTACAGTTGCCCCAGCACTTTTCAACTCATTCACTGTCTTTTCGAAATCACTAAAAAATGTTGCTGAATCATGGTAGTCTTTTAGTCTCAATCTTTCCAATTTATTTCTACATACAATTTGTAATGCCGTTGATTCCTTTAAATACAAACTGTCGAACTTCTTTATTATTTCATATGCAGTTTCTTTATCACTAACAAATTCCAATTGTCTATCCGAGATCGCACTATATATGTAATTAATTGCTTTCAAGTCGTTATCATCCCAAAGGTCTTCATCAGTTGGCGTTTTTGCTCTTTCAATATTTGTTTCACATTTTTTTAACTTTAAAAACATCACTAACCGTTTTTTCCACATATTGTAATTTTGTCCATCAAAAATAGGAATTTTAATTTCGTCTTTAGACGCCATCTTGTAATTTTTATTATACGATACGTGCACAATAAAATTAATACCAATTTCAATCCTTTTTTTTTTTTATATGTCCAATCTTTTCAACAAACTACGTACTGCTACCATGTTAAGGTGGTGGATTTTATCTTATCAAACTACATTTATTCATTATTCAAATCAACTTTATTTCTCCTTATATTATTACTACATGTCAGAACTCTAACTTGTCATTCTTACAACTGACAAACTTAAACATTCAAAAAATAACTAACTAATACCAACATATATAAAATATTACTAGAAATAAATGTGTTATATTTAACAAAATGAAACAAGAAATATTTAGTAAGCGTAGATATCTCAAGGGTACAAGTATCTTCATTAGTGAAGATCTTCCAAAAGAAACAAGAGAAAAAGCTTGACTTTAGCGAAACAAAGAGTTACGGGACGAAAAACAATCAATGAAAAGAACATTACACAGCGGTCAAACAAAAACTTGAAGATACGACCGAAGTCTTAGATATGTTGATTGAAAACAGATATGTTGATTGAATAATTTGTTTTAATTTAATAATTTGTTACATGGAAATTTGGTATAATGGATTCTATTTCAATGTATAAAAAATATTTCAAATATAAATAATTTGAAAACCAACGGAATCACCATGTAGTTACAAAGTTTTTAATAAAACTATAATTTGTGTGAGAATATATAGTTTTAGTTTTTTTAATATCGAATAGGAATCTGGCATATCTTTTTCTGATTGGCAAAATAGAAAAAAAAAAAAAAAAATCATTCATTGTTCCCTCTTCTTGAGGTCCCGTAGTACCATTGAAAATGAAAAAAACTTTTCTTGACTATTGTGATACAAATCGAGTGAACTATTAAAAATCGAGTTAAATCAATATCAAAAAATACTTATTTGTTGTGGGTCTGGTCTAAGATTACGGCACATACTTTAATATGTTGTAACCAACGCTGCTAACAATTTTATATAGTGTAGATAGTAAAATATTAACTATTGCTTAATTGCTGACTTAACTAAATATATATAGATAAAATAATTTAATTGAAATATACTTGTATACGTAGATTTTATTATTTATTATATATGCGTATCGTTCTCTTCGGCCAGCATTTAACGGCTAACTCAGAACTGGCACGGAGTAGGGGAACCCGATTGTCTAATTAAAACAAAGCATTGCGATGGCCAGTATGATTTCTGGCCAGCGTTCTGAATGTCAACGTTAAGAAATTCAAGCAAGCGCGGGTAAATGGCGGGAGTAACTATGACTCTTTTAAGGTAGCCAAATACCTCGTCATCTAATACGTGACGCGCATGAATGGATTAACGAGATTCCCATTGTCCCTATCTACACGACTTCAGAAATGCTTTCAGTTGTCTCTACTGGGAAGCAGTGATGCGGCGATTGGTGGAAGTTGGCGTTGGAGATGCAGATCTCCGAATGTGGCGGGACTACTTTAAGGACCGCTACGCTTGCGCCACTAACATGAATGATGAGATCTGGGTGAAGCTGACCAGGGGATGTCCACAGGGCTCAATTGCTGGCCCAATATTGTGGAACCTGGTCATGGATGAGCTTCTCACCATTTTACAGAACAATGGTGTCAAAGTCGTGGCGTATGCAGACGATCTTTTGATCCTTGTCGAAGGTAGTTCCAGGCGTGCGCTGGAAACTACCGTTGGAGAAATAATGGAGCCAGTTTATAACTGGGGACGACGGGTCGGAGCAGAAGTGTCGGACAGTAAGACAGTCTGCATGCTCCTGCGGGGCAGGTTAGACCCGGAACGTCGCAGTATGCGGGTGATCGTGGGAGGGGAGACCAAACGTATCTCCGGGGTTGGACAAGTGGTCTACCTTGGAGTTACACTTGGTATTGGGATGAGTTTGGTAGCCCACGTGAGAGCAATCAGGCCCAAAGTGGTTAAGTGCATGGCCACAATATCTAGGGTCATGCGCAGGGACTGGGGAATAAATACGAGGTCTGCCCGAATCCTTATTAGAGGTTGGGTGGAGGCAGCTGCGCTTTATGGTGCTGCTGCCTGGTATGAGTGTCTCAAATTTGAGAGCGCTCGTCTTGTGCTTGGGGCGGCACAGCGGGTTGTTCTCTACGGGGCACTCAGGGTGTGTCGGACGGTCTCGACCGAGGCCCTTCAGGTGCTCGGTGGGATGCTTCCCTGGGACCTCGAAGTATTGAGGAGGGCAGGCCTCTTCAAACTAAGAAGGGGTTACCGCTTTGGGGAGCTTGATTTGCTTTCAAATGAGGAAGTTGATGAGTTGAGTAGGGCCGAACTCCAAACTCTCATCAATGAGAGGGCGGTTGTTCGGTGGCAGGAGAGGTGGTGCCAGACGGGGAGGGGCCGTGTGACGTTCCGGTTTATTCCGGATGTCAGGAACATTAATCGGTGGCGCAATTGGACGTTTTCCCTCCAGGAGGGTTTCCTCCTGACGGGACACGGACGACTTTGCGGCCACCTTTTTGTGAGGGGATTGGCGGACAATCCAGGTTGCTACTGCGGTGCTGAATGTGAGGATGCAGTGCACTTCTTGTGCGATTGCGGAGCATACGACCGCTTCCGGAACCTGGATGACATGTCCATTTACTGGGAAGGGGGTTCCTGGCAGTTCGATAGGGTCCTGGCTACCACAAGTAGCCGCAAGTGCTTCAGGGAGTTTGTGCACAGGGCTTTTGCCCTACGCACTCGATGGCTCGCTGGAGCACAACAAGGCGAAGAGGTAGCTGTTGGAAATTAGTGGTGCATGTATGACTGTCCCTGTCCGACTGGACGAGTTGCAGTCCAAACTGGTGATGTTGATGTGCTGTTTTCTTCGTGTTGTCGTGTCTCTTGTCAGAAGGCACGACATTTTTAGTAGTTGAGGTGATGGCGCTGTTTTGGGGCGTGGCGTCGGGGGGACCCGTCGACCACACCCCATATTGATTTTATCCTAGCTGGTTAGCGGATTTTTAGACTGGCAGAGGTTTCCTGCTGCCAGTTCTTTTTTGTTGTGGCGTTAGTCCGACAATGTTTCATTGTCGGACTCTTATCTGTTTTCTTTTTCCTTCTTTTTTCTTCACCAGGGGCTATCTTTGAATCTATCGGGGGCGGGATAGAGTCATTGCGGGTCAGGCTTCACCTGGTCCTTATGTGGGTGGGATTCGGCTTCACCTGGATTTTAAACTTTGTTAAAATGTCATGTGTATGCCTGGCTGGTGTTTGTAAGAACGCTAGCCTGGCCTGGACATGCCAAGTAGTCACCTATGACATAACAAGGCATGTTTCAGGGACAACGCCGAACCCAGGCGGTTAATTGGGTACCATGGGTCACTTGCGTCCAAGCCCCATACACAGGGTGTTTCCACTCGCCTGTGTGTGTGCAAGTGAAATGAGGACGGACTCGTGGGGGCAGTTTGTTAGAGCTTATATCGCAAGCTAGAGGGGGTAGCGCAGGCCTGCTGAGACCTTCAGTTGAGGAAGCACTCCTGTCTACCTTGTATCGGCGGGTGAGCAGCGTCTGGCTTCGGCCTCTGCTCGGGTGGGGACCTGCAGAGTCCCAAGCGTTTTAGGTAGTGCGCGCTCTTCACCAAAGGGCTTCCCTAGGCTTACACCGAAAGGAAGGATTGGGAGCCGTTGGCTGTTAGCCCGCGGCGCGCTGATTGAGGCGTATCTCAATCCCGTCCCCATGGGGGGCGTGAGGGTTAGGCTTAAATAGCAGGTACCTCACGTAAAATTTTGTTTCTTCAATGTCCCTATCTACATACACCGAAAGGAAGGATTGGTAGCCGTTGGCTGTTAGCCCGCGGCGCGCTGATTGAGGCGTATCTCAATCCCGTCCCCATGGGGGGCGTGAGGGTTAGGCTTAAATAGCAGGTACCTCACGTAAAATTTTGTTTCTTCAATGTCCCTATCTACACCCCTTGTAGGGGAGGGGACCCTATGCGTGGAATGGACGCCGTAATAAGGCGTTTTGCAAATGTTATTGCTGCTGCCAAGCTGTCGGGCAAAAAGAAGCATGACTTCTTACGGACATTTGGACTGGAAAGTTGTGGGTGTTGACTGGGCTGCATACCGGAGCTGCTTACAAGACCAAGTAGCTCAAATAGGAATGGAAAGTTTCCTTCAGCTGAGTATGCGAGACAAGCTGGTGAAAGTTAACCAGTGGATCAGGCTGGTGAGAAAGCAGAGGCTTCCAGGGTGTAAAGTTGCATGGTGGGACGCGGACTTGAGTCAACTCAAAAGCAGGCTGCAAAGGCAGCGTCGAGACCTGCAAAAAGAGATCGCGAGACATCGATCGCGTATTAGTAAACGATAAGAAGCGGCAATACAGAAATCACGTAGGCAATATGCCAATGCCATAAAGGAGGCCAAACGATCTCATTGGCATGAAGTGGTCAGACGAAGTGGTCCGTGGGGTACGGCATATAGAGTGTGTCGTAGCACTGATGTCAGGGATATAGGCTCTATAAAGGTGCGTGATGGATGGACACGTACGTGGGATGAAAGTGCCAGGGTCCTGCTTCAAGCGTTCTTCCCAGGAGCCATTGAAGTACCGGAACCACAAGAAGGGGATATTATAAGACATCCTCTGACTCAGTACAGGGAGTCTCTTATTCTGTGTCAAGAGGATGTTGAGTCGTCAGTCTGTCGTATGAAGATGGGCAAGGCTCCTGGTATAGACGGGATCAGAAATGAAGTAATCACCAGGATATGGGAAGCTGTCCCAGAGGTGATTACTGATCTGTTCAACTCGTGTTGGGAGGGTGGATACTTTCCAGGACCCTGGAAATTGGCTAGAGTTGTTGCTCTTCCGAAGGGTCCGAATAAGATCTTAAGTGACCCGGGGTCTTACAGACCTTTAAACCTTTTAAGTGGAATGGGCAGGGTCCTGGAAAGACTGATGGTTGATCGGCTTGAAGCAGCCATGGAGGGTGGATGGAATGAGGCCCAATATGGCTTCAGAAAGGGCCGAACCGTCGAGGACGCCTGGCTGAAGGTGTTACAGCTAGTGGATATTAGTGGATGCAAATATGTCCTAGGATTCTTTGTAGACTTTAGGAATGCATTCAGTTGTTTGTACTGGCAGGTGGTTAAGCAGAAGCTTCGTGATGCTGGGCTCGAGGAATCTAACCTACGCATGTGGGACAGCTACTTTACTGATAGGTATGCGGGGATAATGTCGAACAGGGGGTGTGTTTGGGTCCAAATGACCAGGGGCTGTCCACAGGGTTCCATAGCGGGTCCAACGATATGGAACCTGTGTATGAACGACTTACTGGAGAGGTTGAATCGTAGGGGGGTTAAAGTTGTGGCGTATGCCGATGATCTCCTCATAATGGTTGAGGCCGATAGTAGAGGGGAGGCACTGGAGGGGGTGGAAGGAGTAATGACACCAGTGCTTGAATGGGGGGCACGAGTGGGCGTAGACGTGTCAGACACAAAAACAGTCTGCATGCCACTTAAAGGGAAGACAGGGACAGACAGACGACCAAGGTATGTGACAAGGGAGGGAGAGGTCAAGCGTCTTGTTGTGGTCGCAGGTGTTGAATACCTGGGTTTGCGCATGGGCCAAGGTATGAATATGAAGGATCACATCACGTCGTTCCGAACAACCGTGAACGAGCAGATGGGGATGTTTGGCAGTTGGTAAAGGGCGTAGTAGAGGCGAAGGTCCTGTATGGTTCTGCAGTGTGGCACGAGGTCACAAAGTTCCAATATGCTAGGAGGGCCATAAACATAGCACAGAGGGTGGTGCTGCTTGGTGGTTGGAACTTCTGCAGAACGGTCACGACGGAGGCGATGCAGGTACTTTCGGGGTGTATGCCGTGGGACATTGAATGCCGTAGAAGGGCCGATCGCTTTTTGATAAGGCGTGGAGCTTTGTTTGGAGACAATAACTTAATCTCCCATGTTGAGAGACCAGAAATGACTCTTGCGGAAGCAGAGAAGCTCATCGATCTAAGAGCTTCTGAAAAGTGGCAGGAGAGGTGGGCCACGTCAGACAAGGGAGCGACAATTCGTAGCTTCCTTAGGGATGTAAGGGAGTGCGCATGGATAAGGAACTGGCGCTTCAGTATTGAGGAAGGATTCATCCTTACCGACCATGGGGGCTTGAATGGCCATCTTTTTATGAGGGGTTTGGTGGAAGACCCAGCGTGTCCATGTGGTGGCGAATGGGAGGACAGTTTACACTTCTTGTGTGACTGTGGCCTCTATGAACGTTTTCGTGACACGCATGCTATGGGGATAGATCGCATAGGGGGCGAATGGAAGCTCGAGGGAGTCCTTAAGACAACGAACACCCGGAGGGTGTTCACTGAATTTGTTGCACGCGCATTTGGCTTCCGGCGACGAGTGGTATCGCAGCAGCACGAGCAAGCGCGAATATGAGCGGGCGCGTAGCGCAGTGGGACTGTTGGCAAGTGAGCACCCACGGGAACTTGTCCACCCCGAGGTTGGTCGCTGTCCACAAGTTTTGATGGTATTGTACTTGTGGAGCATACGTGTTGTTTGTGTATTTTCTTTCATGTACTTTTTCACCAGGGGCTGTTTATTTAAATCTATCATGGGTGGGATAAAGTTACTTATGGGTTGGGATTAATTGGTTTTAGGACCCCGAAGGTCCATTTTATTGGCCTTCAGCCAGGCCATCAGCCTATGTAGTCATGTGTACAACAATTGGCGTGTTGTAGGTAAGCGCCAATCTGGACTGGATCTGAAAGAATAGCCTTAATGGCATATCTTGACAGATCTAAGGGACGTCGCCCAACCCAGGCGAAAGTGTGGGTACCACGGGTCGCTTACAACCAAGCCCCGTACACAGGGACTTACGCTGCCTGTGTGCGCGTAAGCGAATTGAGGTAGGACTCGTGGGGGCAGTGGTAGGTCTTCTAGCGCAGACCAGAGGGGGGTGCAAACTTAGCACCTTATCTCGCCAGATGAGCTGTGGCGGGCAGCTCGGGTACTGACCTGCAGAGTCAGTAGGGGTACTAGATAGGCCCCGCTCCCAACCAAGGTGCTTTATGACCTGCAAACATGAAGTGTTGGTAGTCTGGGGTACTTTCCTCAGACGCGTTTGGATCAAGCGTACCTTGATCACGTCTCCCTAGTTGGGGTCTCCCAAGTTGGGTCTCTCCATGCATGTGTGCTTACGCATATGTATGCATTTATGGTTCTGTCCCTATCTACACCTGCCACCGGCCGCAGTGTCGGTGGGACCAGAGCACACTGGTATCAGGCGGGTCCCCGGGTGGCGGATAGGGGATGCCGATCGGTTTGCACTGATTGGTTGGAGCTTGCTCCCCCGGACCAAAGTTTGCGCGTGGGAAGGAAAACCCATTAAACCAGCATCCCTGTGTTGTTCAGTGGCGTTAGTGGCTGTCTTTGTTCCTATTGTTTTGATGTTTTTCCTATATGTGGCTGGCCGATCTTTCACTCACGTTGGGAGTGGCCGACGCTGATCTGGGATCAGCAAAGGTCTGATGTGCGCTTAGCGCTGCCGATACGTGTGTGGCTGGGAGGTCTAACGGCTAGCTTAGGACCCTGGCCAGGAAGTGTGCGTTGAACACAGGGGTCGGAACCTGTGTTGCTCCGAGCGGGTAACGGCACGTCCGTGAATTCCGGTGTCGTTCTTGGTAACCCCAGGTGAGTGTTGGGCCCCTGAGTACAGGGGTGGTAGTAACCGATACCTACGGGATCTGTTGCTACTTGGGTGTACCCGTTCCCAACTATACTCGGCTCGCTCCTTCACATACGATTAGTCGTAAAAGTGAGTATATGGATGATGTGAACCTAAACGTTGTAGCTTTGTAGCTGGAGGCCAGTCGTCAGCCGGAAAGGGCGACAAAATGTAGACGGATGGTGCGCAGAAGGGCCAAATTGAAGGCCCTTGGCACACCGTTGGAAAAAAGAGACGAAAGATCGAGCCCAGGGACTCAAGACCGAGTGCTACTGGGTCCGAACTTTCCGACTCAGAAGCTGTGGGCTTCAATGAACGGGCAGCGGCTTTGAACGAAGCCACGAAACATGCCATGCTGGGCTTTGCGGGGTCCAGACATAGGCAGGCCACATATCTGAGCTGGGCATGGTCTATGCCAAATATCGGGACCTGGTGGCTGCCTTGTTGAAACGAGTTGGGGAACTCGAAAAGGGACAATCTGTCCCTGCACCATCTCCTCCAACCATTACTGGCGAATGGGCCAGTTTTAAGGAGGAGATCCGTGTGATGGTAACGGGAATCATGGCGACGCACATGTCTCAAGCGGTCCGTGCAGTACCACAGGTGGCTAAAGCGCCACCACAGGTACCTCGCACGTATTCGCAGGTGACGAATGCGACACCAGCACCTAGTGGTATCAGAGCTGTCCAGCCGGTGGTCAAAGAAGCCCAAAGGCAACCCAAAAAGAAAACGAAGAAGAAGAAGAAGAAAGGACCTGCAAGGTCCTATGCAGTGGTCATACGATCTACTGCGGAACCCCTTACCGGCGGTCAGGTGAAGGGGAAAATGTTGGAGTGCGTCACCCCCACCGAAGATGTCCGAATTGGGGCTGTTCGGAGGATGCGGGATGGTCTCGTTATCGAGACCAAAACGGCTGAAGAAGCAGAAATGCTTAAACAGTGTGGCGCATTTCGTGCGGGCGGTCTTCAGGTTGAAGACCCGAAGGGTCTTCTGCCTAAGATCTTGGTACATGTTGTGCCAAAATCCTGCACTGACGACAATCTGGTCACCGCGGTGGCCAAAACTAGTTTGAAGAGCCTGACTCTGGAGGAGGTCAAAAAGCAATTCAAGATGGTCATTAGGATGGGTAAAGGTGATACCCAAAATGTCCTGTGTGAGCTACCAGCGGAATGGCGGAAGACCAACCTGAAGGAGCGCAGGATTTACGTCGGCTTCCTGGCACACAGAGTGATGCCCTTTGATAGGGTAGCTCGGTGCTACATGTGCCTGGGTTTTGGGCACATAATGAGGGAGTGTAAAGAAAGCATCAGGAGATGCTGGAAATGTGGAAATGGTGGACACAAGGAGGAAGATTGCAAATCTCCTCCGCGGTGTCACATTTGTACTGGGCGTTCGCGCCCCGGTAGCCATAGGGCAGCTAGTCCTGACTGCCCTGAATACAGGGAACGGATGGAGATCCTACGGGGCCGCCTAATACCGTAAGGTAATGGCTCTTAGGAAAGCGCAGCTAAATTGTCAGCGGGCTTACGGAGTGATGTGCGACTTGGGAGTCTGGCTTGTCCAGAACCAAGTTAGCATTGCTATCCTCCAAGAGCCCTATGTGCTGCATGGAGCTGTGCGTGGTTTGCCAGCATGGATGAGAGTCTTGGGTGTTGGTCGTCAAAAGGCTGTTATAGTCGTCTGCGACCGGGCCCTGGACTGTATGCTGGTTGATCGGTTTTCTACCGAATGCTGCGCCTGTGCATGGGTCAGCGGTCGGACTGGGCAATTCTACGTTTGTAGTGCCTACTGTTGGTTCGGCGGCCGTATTGAGACGGATGTGGATGTCCTGGACCAAATGGTGCTGAGTTGCCAAGGGCAGCTCATACTGGGAATGGACGCTAATGCCACATCTGGGTTGTGGTTCAGCAAAGTTCTCGACCAAAGGAGGCGAAGGTCAGCCATCCGAGGCGAGATACTTGAGGAATGGATCATAACGCGGAACTTACAGGTGCTTAACGAACCCAATCACGGGTATACGTTTCAAGGCCCAGCGGGTGTAAGTGATATTGACGTCACTCTATGTAGTGGCGACTGGCAAGAATGTCAGTTCTTATGGGAGCTGCATGACGAAATAGCATTCAGTGATCATAATCTTATTTTGATCACAATTGAAAATGCTGCTCACGATGTAGCCCCCAGCGTGGTTGGACGGCCTAGGGGTGTACATGGTGTGGTCTGGGAGGTCTACAAACAACTATAGTCAAAACTATTTAAGACGGTTCAATCATATTAATGAATTTTAAATGAGGGACACTAGATCATTTTTAAAAATCCCCCAAAGGAGATCTGCCAACGAGAAATGGAGATATGGTGACAAAATGATTCAAAATGTGACAAATTTTTAATATCTCAGAGTTAAACTGTCCTATAACGGGAAGTGGGATAACCATATCGAGTGCTTGGTAGACACAGGTAAACGAGTTTTATTGTATGTACGAAGACATATGTTTAAATTTCAAAATATTCCTGTGAAAGTGGTACAAATATGTTCAATGCCAATACCTTGGTTGTGCTAATCTTGACGTACGGCTAAATATATGAATATGTGACGCGAGTAAGGTTTAAATAAAAAAGATTGCCACGATTGCGAATAATTTTTATAAAGAAATATTATGCATTGCCAAATCAACTCCCAATTCAGCAGTAAACATTGAACTTGGTACTAGACCTATATACAGCATTTGCTTGCAAAAAGAGATCAGTTATCATATTCGAGTGTTAATAGCGAAAAATGTCTACAAATATTATGTATGGAAAGTCGCAGTGATTGGTTTGCTACTGATAACCTTGGATTGAGTGATGACTCCAGTATAACAACAGTTAAAAATAAAATTAAGGAATTTACGCTACGATCAACACTTAATGATATGTATTTAATGGAAAGCTTGACAATGTTCAGTAAACTACATCACTATGAATGGGGTGCATTTTATTTGAATGGATGTGGACGGGATGAGAGGAGTTTAATAGCTAGTTTCAGATTTTATACCATTAGGTGGGGAAATAAAAAAATTAACGACGAAAGAATATGTGTGTTTGAGTCGGTGGAGCATTTGTAAGAATTATTTTGAATTAATTAATTTTTTTTTTAAATTTTATAGTATTTTTTGTATACAAGTAGGATATTATTGTTTTGATTATGTAATATGTCAAATAAATAAATAATAATAATATATAAAAAAAATCCCCGAATACACGTGTTGTGTTCTTTAAAATAAATTTTTGTTTACAAAGTGTAAAAAATTGTTTTATGGTCAACAATTAAAATTTTTATTTCGTAAGGGGAAGTATTATATATCGGTGTTGTATATTGTATAACACACGCATGCACATATAAGTTATACATCCAGGTATACACCTATCAATATAAAAGTATTAAGCAAGCATCCGGTCATCCAAACAACAACGTGACAACAGGTATATAAACGCGTATTGTTTCAAATGTAAAATACTTAATATTTCAATAATTTATAATACTCTTACTCTGTTCAATTATTTGTCGATATTCAATTGTAATTAATTTTGTTTTGTTGTAATTAAATAATTGTGTTTTAATAAATAAAATCATTTTTTTTCGAACTATTTTCCTTCGGAATTATAATTGGCGCAGCCGGTAGGATAGTTCGTGAAAATTCACCTACTATCTAGCGTCCATCGTAAAATTTAACGACGGTTTATTGTTAAAAACTACGAGTGTATTTTAATTCTTTGGGACGAACCTACGAAACAAACAAATACATTATAATCGCTGACTAGTTTCGACAATGGGATAAAACCCGAAACATGTAAACTAAATTTAAATAATTTTAAATAAAAAGTGGAATTGCAAACTTAAAACAAAAAGTTGTAAAATTAACTTATTTTACCTTTAAACAAAATACATTATAATTCACGACAAGAAACACACTGGTTTGGTTTGGCAACATATTCGTGGATTGGTACACTTCAACGGTTTATTGGAGTTTTATGGTTGAAATACTTGGTAACTGGAAAATTTTCGACGGTTTATCGATTTATTGACTGGATAATCGAGATTTGTTTCAACTTCGTATCAATTTAGAGACGACGGTTTATCGTTTTATGGTGAATATGTGGAAAAAGTTCATAATTCTATTGTAAGTACTCAATTTTATTATTTATTTTCATATGTCAAAACCATATCCATCCATTCGCAGCAGAACAAACGCTAAAATAAACGACGGTTCATCGTTTTCTAATAGCAATTACAAGCTCGACGGTTTATCGAACAGTGAATCCGACAATAATTCTTCAAATTCAGAGTTAACGGGAAAAATAATTAATAAAAACAAAATGCCAACAACCCCGCATCAAATACCACAATTTCTTACTTTAGATCAAATAATTAATAACTGCAGAATACCTGATTGTATTAAAACGATTACACAATATGACGGAAATAAATCCGATTTATTTAATCTTATTGACAGTGTTGATACTATATTTACAACATTGTTACCTTTAGTTGACGATAATATTAAGGCTATTTATAATAATGAAATAAGAAAAAAAATTATTGGTAACGCCAATGACGTACTGAACCAGTACGGTAGGGTTAGAGATTGGACTCAAATTAAAGAAATTTTAATCAATCACTATGCTGATAAAAGAGACGAATATAGTTTAACGAGAGATTTACATACTTTGCATCAAGGAAATCTATCCGCTGAAGGTTTCTTCAGTAAAGTAAATGAAGTACTCGCTTCACTTATAAATAACGTAACTTTGCAGGAACTATCTGATGAAGTAAGGAAAAATAAAATTGACTATTACCATCAACTAGCTTTGGATTGCTTTTTAACGGGATTAAATAGAAATATAGGGAATATTGTTAGAGCCTTCCAACCAAAAACACTTTCTGACGCTTTTAAACGTGTCCAAATCGAACAAAATGTGTTTTACAAACAAAATCAATTTACAAAAACTCCTATTAAAATTAACAACAATGTACATCAACCAAAACCTGCTATAAGGCATGTGAATATGAACGACTCCATCAGACCTCCGTATGGTTATCAACTACCATATGTTATGCACCAGCTTCCGTATAACACGAACATACAACCACGGTACAACTATCCCCCAGTACAATCATATCAAGCAAACCCTCAATACAGTAACACCTTTGGTCAACTTCGACCACAGTATAATCCCCCAATTAACAATTCATAAAACCTACAAAAACCTTCCACTTTACAATCAAACCCACATAATTCTAATAGATTTAATAACCCACCACCTAACAAACCTGTTTTACCAAGACCAGAACCAATGGATACTTCTTCCGGTAACACCAAGCGTTCATATCACAACAATATGTTTAAACCTACTGGCCCCTCAAATTTTGTATCACAGGAATTATTCAATATTGATCCTTATGATACAAACGCTTCATATTACGATAGTTACAGTGAGCAACCAAATGATTACCACAGTGATCATGCCTATCCGAATGATTATTCACAATATAACAACTATTTCGATACACCACCTGACGTTATCGAAAATAATTCAGTTGATTTAAACCAACTTAACATATATCCACATCCGTAACGGTAATGCCCAACTTAGATTTTTGATCGACACTGGCTCTGACGACAATTTTATCGACCCTAAACATACACAAAACTCAATACTAATACCAACTAAACAAGAAATAACCACAGCATTGAATAAACATTTAATAACAAATAAAATTACTAAACGAATTAAATAATTACGAACCATTGGAATTCTTAGTGTTTAAATTTCATCGTTTCTTTGATGGAATTATAGGAAATCAAACACTTAGGACACTTAATACACAAATAAATGATTCCAACGATTCAATAATTTTTAATAATGTTAGAAACAAAATTTTCTACAAACCATGCATAAAAACGCCTGTGTATACATAAGAACCTTTTGAACAAAAACTTATAACACTACCTATCGATAAAAAACAAAATGACGTTTACATACCAAAGACAATAATAAACGACTATGTACAAACCATTGGTGGAATTTATCAAGCTAAAGACTACCATACGAAAATATACATCCAAAATAACTCGGACAAACAACAAAAATTTTTACTATCTCAACCGCTTAAAGCTTACATACTGACTAACTACCACGAAATCAACAACATAAACAATACAAATTTACCTAACGATTTCGACTATTTCGACAATTACGAGTTTATTACTAATAATATTCGAATGAAACATCTTAACCAGGAGGAGCAATAACAATTATTCGACCCTCTAATTCTCCATGGTCCTCTCCTATCTGTATAGTACCAAAGAAAGCTGACACGTCCGGAAAAAAGAAATGGCGACTAGTTGTTGATTATCGGAAGTTAAACGAAAAAACTATTGACGACCGATACCCTCTCCCAAACATCTCTGACATTCTCGACAAGCTAGGAAATTGTAAATACTTCAGTACGGTTGACCTTGCCTCTGGATTTGAGATGCATCCAAAAGACATTCCAAAAACCGCTTTTAGCGTCGACCATGGCCATTATGAATACTCGCGCATGACATTTGGGCTTAAAAATGCTCCTGCTACTTTTCAACGAGTCATGGATAACATGCTTCGCGAGAATTATATATTCCCTATTACTTATATTTTTTTTAGACTTAAAACCATAATATAATGCAACATGTGCATGTCACGTATTTTTTTTATTAGTTAACATAAATTAGAATAGTTATTTTAGAAAGTTTATTTTAAATATTGCTATACTCAAATATTTCTCAGAAAACTGACCTTTAAATATTAAAAGAAAGTTGACCTTTAATAATATTAATGTTAAAACATCTGGACGGTCTAAAGTGATGTACAAAGGATCATATACAAAAAGGATCTTTTAAAAACACATCCTTTAATTACAAAGTAGTACTTTAAAAGCATATATAAAGTAAACTATCTAATGTACAAAAATACTTAGTATCCAAACTTTTTGACGTATGTTCGGGTTCGGATATCTTTGTTTCAATAATACTTATTATTACAATCGTTTGACATACGTTCGGATTGTTAAATAATTCGTTTCATTAAAATATTTATTTTTAATTGTTGTTACTTTAATTTTGTACAAGTGTAACTTAAATTGTAAATTTAATTAAATAAATAAATTTTTATTTAAATATCTGGTCTACAAGATATTAATGGCGCAGCCGGTAGGATAATTTGAGAAAAAAATTTTCGAAAATTATCGCGTCCATCGTAAATTTGTGTAAATTCTACGAGTGGCTCTTAAGTCTTTGGGACGTATCTACACTCCAAATAAATTTTTAATATCAACCAGAGTACAAAATAAAATTTACTGGATTGGAAGCAACATTGGAACTGGTTAAATCCATTTTCGACGGCATATCGAAGATTTATGGTATTCTTTTTTGGAATTATCTGGAATTTAAACGTAACAATGTGGTTGGTGTTCATATTTCAAATGTAAGTAAATTTTTCTTTGTTGAATATTCGAATACCTACACCTTAATGCCTAAACATCCTACTAAATTTAAAGTAAAGAATAAGCTAAAAGTTAGATTATTCAAAAAAAAAATCTTAGCTCCGATTCAAATACGGACGAAGATTTATCAACAATTATGAAATAAAATATAGATTAATTATAATTTAGAAAATTCAAATTTAAATAATACTAACAAAAATTTTTTAAATATTATTTAATTATACCAAATACATAATAACTCAAAATTAAAATTAGAAAATAACAAAGCTAATATGGGTACTAATATAACAGTAATTAATATATTAAAAAATATGGACACCTACGAAGGTTGTCCAGAAATGTTAAATACATTCATTGAAATGGGAGATTTCGTTCTCCAAGGAGCAAATGCGAACAACTCTTTATTGATTAATTGGTTAAAACAAAAAATAAGAGGACCAGCTCGAAATGCTCTCATGGCATGTGGGACCCCTTCTAACTGGGAAACTATTAAAGAAATATTAATAACTCATTTCACAGACAATCGAACAATACAATTAATTCTTCATAAATTAAATACTATTTATCAAGGAAATAAACATTTAAAACATTACTATACAGAAATAGTTGATTTACAAACCGTTTTGTTAAACTCAGTAGATCGAACAAAATCTGAAGAATTCATAAATGCACAAAACGAAGTATACTTGAATATTGTTTTAAAATCTTTTATAGCAGGATTAGATCAAAATTTAGGGTATATCGTGAGATCCAACCGACCAAAAACAATCAAGGAAGCGTATGATATTTGTGTAAATGAAATTTCAATGCAACAGTCTAATCAAGATAGATATAGAATATCTCAACCAAATGTAAATTCCCAACCGAGACAAATACAAAATAGTTATCCACATAACAATAGCGTTCTTACACACAATTTTGCAAATGATTATAAAATACCCAATTTTTCAACGAAATGTATGCAATTACGACCAGAACAATCATTTCGAAATAACACATTTAATAATCCGATTCATTACCGCCCCTTACAGCATAATCAACCGACTTGGTATCAAAACCATTTTCAACCCCAACAAAGTCGATTTAAAAGTTCACCAACTTATAGATCGCAACTACCAAGTACTGAACCTATGGATACTTCGAGTGGAAATACCAAACAATCATTTAATCAAATTAATAATATTACCGCTTATGATAACGTCGAAAATTCTCGAAGTAACCCATATGATAGTTATCTAAGTGATCAATATAATTTATACGATACTAATGCCTACAACTATATTTCATTTGATAAAACTAATAAAATTCCTGAAAAAGAACAGTCAGAAACTTTAGATGTACCTGTTGATGATCAAAATTTTACAAGGTGGAAAATAAAGTTACTCGGTAATAACTTTAATATAGACCATGAAACTAATGAAACTGTTAAGAGAAAAACTAACGTAGACACAATATTTAGAGTTCAAATAAACAGTTTAAATAGCAATAGTATTCAACAATCAGCCGAAGAAAACCTTAATCGCGGTATAATAGAATCCAAACGAGCATTAAATAACTTTTCACGACAAATAATTATTAAATTAGGAACAAAATATGAAAGAAAACTAACTAAATTATTTCAAACAAGACAACATATTGTATTAACAATACCAAAAATAGACGAATCCATAGCTATTAAAATTTTAAATACAGAAATTGTTAAGAATAAACAAAATGCTATCTATACAGTAGACATCATTTTCAACGTTATTCAAAACGCATATCTAAAACATTTTGATTCAAAATTAAAAATCATTCGGTGCACTAAATTCTTACAGGATGTTGAAAACTTTGATGAACAAACAAAACTTATAAAAGACTATCATGAATTATCAATCAATCGTGGGATTGATAAAACACTGAACCATCTTAGAAAGCTTTATTATTTTGACAATATGAAGTCCAAAATTCAAAAATACATAAATAATTTCGATTTCTGTAAAGTAAATAAATATGACATGCATCCACGAGATAATCAAATTTTAAAACCTACCACCGATAATATACATTCTACTTATGCTAATAAATATATTGAGGAAAAACAAATTATAAAAGATTTAATTACTAAACAGAACAATAAATTAAAAAAAAAATTAGTCCGAAACATAAACCGAATTGATCTCCCACTTTTAGCAGTAGGTGAAAATGTTTTTGTAACAAATAGCCGAAATAAAATAGTACCCAAATATACAAAGGACAAAGTAATAGAAATTAAAGGTAAAATTTTTAAAGTTAAAAATGCCCAGAAAATACAAAATTATCACAAAGGAAAAATTAAAGTAAGAAAAAAATAATCGATTTGAATTATGTGAAACAACAGATAACGACATATAAAGATATTAGCACTGCTCAAGGACTATTCGTATTGAATTTAAGAAAAAAATAAAATAAATAAATAAATAACAAATCTTACAATCATAATTTTTTAATTCGGTTTCAAGCTAGATATTTTGGTCAACAGCACATAGACAACATAATTACTTGTATTGGAGTAGCTCAGTGGCGGATTTAGAGATTTGCCGCCCGTAGACTATTCAATTTTTGCCGCCTCTAAATTTTGATATCTTAGTTCACAATCATATCAATTATCTATCAATAAAATTGCAACTTTATGATTTGTGCTCCATTATCCTCATTACATCAACTTTTCCCGTATGGTTAGTATCATCGAGAACTATGGTACCGTGTTAGATCCTTGATTATTTTTACAGCAAAGAATTATCAAAAAACAATATTTTATGCAAAAAATATCTCAAACATGTACCAATTTTAAAGTAAGTTAAGGTATGTGTTAAAACTATACAATACTTACGTAATAGGAATAAAGCTTACACAAAAAAATCTAGATTTGGCGAACGTTGATAAATATTTATTATTACACTTACAGTTACAAAACAAAACAATAAATATATCCTTTCTTAATTATTTGTTAGTATTATAATTCAAGTCAAATTATAAAAGCATTACAATACTATTTTGCGACACTTTGAATTCGCAAAATCATTTATTATATCGTCGTACGAAATCTTGTTGATTAGCTCTGACTCTATGCACAAGAGAGCTAAAGCGTTTAGCTTTTCTTGACTTAAAGTCGATCGGAGGTCGACTCTTGCCTAAAAATCTAAATCCGATGTTTTCTCACATTAAACCGTGTCTAACAAATACGATGTACATGTATATTATTTAAAAAGCAACTTATCAAAAAGAAAAATAATCGCCGAGCTCATAAAAATTATTTGTATTTTCTAAAAAAGTTGGCTTTGTGAAAAAGTTAACAAATGTAAACATTCAATTTAAATAATTCGTGTACGACATAAGCGCTTAAGGCATGATCATTTGGATTTTCCAAACTTTTTCTTACTACAAATAAAATAATTAACTGATAAAATGTATCCATTTTCTAATTCGCAAATTGTCTAACTTCATATTTAGTAAAGGGAATTTTTTTATTGTCATGTTGCAATCGTTCAAATATCAGTTATTCGATTGATTTAAACAAAAAGACTATACTTATTCTGAATCTCTATAAGATATCGAACTAGTTTTTTTATTTGATAAAAATTAGTCAGTATTTTTTACGCATAAAGAAATAACTTTCTGGAATAGAATTTGACAAGTTGCAAACTTGCTGCAGCAATCATGATTAGACCATCGATATTTGTATCAAGATTGAATTGTGTAAGGAGATCTCATAATTATTAGGTACACGGAGAAAAAATTATAGTAATTATCAGTGAAGAAAATATGTAAAAATAACTAAATTTCGACTATAATATGGAATCGCTATTGCGATATTCTAAAAATTCATGATCATTACATTATAATCAAAAGCGTTTAGCAATTGTTTATGCAGAGATTTTGAGATATTTATTATTTAGCACTGTATATAGGACTATATTTCGGTTTTTGTTGAATATTTTAATTCCTCTATAATTTTTGAAATTCGTATTTTGTGTGTGTATTATAATTTTTTCTAAATTTTGTCAATCGAAATAAAAAATTTATGAACTAAATTTGCCACCCCTTAAAATTTGCCGCCCTAGGCTCCAGCCTACTCAGCCTGCTGGTAAATCCGCAACTGGAGTAGCTACAGAAAACGTTATTTCTAGACATATTTTGAGTTATTAAAATAGAAAGCATTAAATTCAGCTAACTTTACCTTAACGATTATATATCCTATCCCTACAAATTATAGTAAAATAAATCCCGAAACTAATTTAATCCTACATAATCCCAACGAATATTCATTTATAAGAAATAATAATTACAAAAGAATAGAACAAGACTACATTTGTTACCCAACGCAACTTCCTGACAGAAAACTTAATACATGTGAAATGGAAATACTGGAAAATCGTATTGGACACTGTTAGTAGTTACTAATCATTTTATAATTTTTACAAACACCGGATTAAATATTAGTTCGTCATGTGAAAAAAAAAAAAAAAAAAAACATTACCAATTTTGTTGGTAAACTTCATATTACCCTGAACCAATGTTATATGGATATGAATGGTATACGATATGGAACATTGGAAACTACATATACTAATATCGAAGTGGAACAAATATTATTCAATAAAAATAAACATCTACACCTAGAAAATATAGAAGATTTGGAAAATACAACAGATTTGGAACTGGTATAATTTATATTTTCTAAAGTATGGTCCAAGGATTTTCATAAAACACAAACTGTGCCAATACCTGATATTTATCGAACTCAATTAGAAATGGTTGGAATATCAATACCAATGCTTTATGTTGATCGAACTACCTTGTAAACAACGGAAGTTCATTCTAAGAAGGGAGGAATTATATATTCCCTATTACTTATATTTTTTTTAGACTTAAAACCATAATATAATGCAACATGTGCATGTCACGTATTTTTTTTATTAGTTAACATAAATTAGAATAGTTATTTTAGAAAGTTTATTTTAAATATTGCTATACTCAAATATTTCTCAGAAAACTGACCTTTAAATATTAAAAGAAAGTTGACCTTTAATAATATTAATGTTAAAACATCTGGACGGTCTAAAGTGATGTACAAAGGATCATATACAAAAAGGATCTTTTAAAAACACATCCTTTAATTACAAAGTAGTACTTTAAAAGCATATATAAAGTAAACTATCTAATGTACAAAAATACTTAGTATCCAAACTTTTTGACGTATGTTCGGGTTCGGATATCTTTGTTTCAATAATACTTATTATTACAATCGTTTGACATACGTTCGGATTGTTAAATAATTCGTTTCATTAAAATATTTATTTTTAATTGTTGTTACTTTAATTTTGTACAAGTGTAACTTAAATTGTAAATTTAATTAAATAAATAAATTTTTATTTAAATATCTGGTCTACAAGATATTAATCGAGCACATCGGTAAAAATGTTCTAGTTTATATGGATGATTTAATCATTTTTTCATCCTCTTTACAAGAACATATTGAGACGTTAAGAAAAATTTTTACCAAACTACGAGAACACAACTTCAAGACCCAACTGGATAATTGCAAATTTCTTCACAAAGAAATTGAGTTCCTTGGGCACATAGTTACAACCGAGGGTAACAGAAATTAAATCGTTCCTTGGACTGCTGTGATATTATAGAAAATTTATAAAGGACTTCTCCAAAATAACAAAACCACTCACGCAATGCTTACAAAAAGACCAACGCATAGACGTTAACAATACTGAATACAAACGATGCTTTGAGTATTGTAAAACACTCCTGACACACGACCCTATACTCCAATACCCGGACTTTACGAAACCATTCGTTTTGACGACAGATGCAAGCAACTACGCCATAGGCGGAGTCCTTTCTCAAGGTAACATTGGATCTGACAAACCCATATGTTACGCATCTAGAACATTAACTAAGTCCGAACAAAACTATAGCACTATCGAAAAAGAACTACTTGCTATAGTATGGGCAACCCAACAGTTCAGGCCCTATCTCTTCGGTACAAAGTGCACCATAGTAACGGATCACAAGCCTCTGATTTGGTTATTCTCTCTCAAAGAACCAAACTCCAAACTAGTTCGCTGGAGGTTAAAACTTGAGGAATACGACTATACGATCCATTACAAAAAGGGAAAACAAAACACCAACGCCGACGCTCTGAGTAGAATGAAGCCCGAAATAAACTTAACAGATTCAGCCAATGCACAACAAGCCGAGGTATCCACTCAACACAGCTCAAGTGAAAATCTTAACAAAGGAATTCCTATATCTGAACGTTGTCAAAACGAATTCAATAACCAAATAATTATCGACATTGGACTTCGTGACGCAACGAATACTGAATACTTATTTAAAGCGAGAAGACGTACAACAATTGAAATTGAAAACAGCTTGACCATAGACAAATGTATACAAATTTTTAAGGAATACATGCTCCCTAAAAAACTTAATGCCATTTACACCGACGATACTACATTTAAACTAATTAGTAAAACATACGACGAATACTTTTCAAAATATAAACTAATACGCTGTTCATCTCTTCTTAATGACGTAGAAACGATCGACGAACAAACAAAACTAATAAAAGAATATCATGAACTTTCAACACATCGCGGAATTGACGAAACATTTAACCACCTAAAACGTATTAATTACTTCGACAATATGAAATCCAAAATAACGACATTCATAAACACCTGCGACATATGTTTACAATTTAAATACGAACGGGATCCCCTTAAACTAAAACAATCACCAACCGAAATAGCAACCAAACCGTTCGAAATAATACATATCGATATCTTGTCTGTCGAAAAAACAAACATACTTACTCTCATTGATAAATTCAGTAAGTATGGCGAATGCATTGTTGCACCCTTTAAAAATTCCGTGGAAATCTTAAAAGCATTAAAAAATTACATTGCACGAAATGGTATACCGGACAAAATAGTACACGATAATGGTTTGGAATTTTCAAATTTAGACGTACGCGAATTCCTTAAATTATATGGTATAAAAGTTCACGTAACAGCTGCACGTAACTCGACGGGTAACTCCCCTATCGAACGACTACATAACACAATCCTAGAAATACTACGAATCCTCAAACATAAAAATAAATAAAAAGAAATAACTGAATTATTGGACATGACAATGATCACGTACAACAATTCAATTCACTCTTCTACAAAATTAACCCCATTCGAAATTGTGAGAGGTATTGGGGATAGAACTATTTTAGAACCAAAACCAAACGCTATTACTGAATTCAATAACAAACGTATTGAAGAAAATAACGAGATAAAAATCCTAATCGACAAATGCAATAAAAAGCAGTAAGAACGTACTGATCGATACAACGAAAATCTAGATGAACCCCCCGAACTAGATAAGAAGGTTTATATAAAAAACGTGAAATATAAAATGTTAACAAATATCCCTGCAATGGGTTGCCTAAAAAAATGTGGTCAAGACTACTTTTAGTGAAAATATCAAGAGTAAAATTTTTTGAAATTTTTCAGACTTGCATATCTAACGAATATTGATCTACTCGAATGTAAAAGCCATAAAGAATATGCAACAGCTATGCCGGTTATTCAGTTCCCTTGGGAAATTAAACAACCATCTTAAGGAGGGAGGAGTTATACATCCAGGTATACACCTATCAATATAAAAGTATTAAGCAAGCATCCGGTCATCCAAACAACAACGTGACAACAGGTGATGTTCGTCACTACAAATAAGCAGAATTGAACTTTTTTACTATATAAACGCGTATTGTTTCAAATGTAAAATACTTAATATTTCAATAATTTATAATACTATTACTCTGTTCAATTATTTGTCGATATTCAATTGTAATTAATTTTGTTTTGTTGTAATTAAATAATTGTTTGTGTTTTAATAAATAAAATCATTTTTTTTCGCACTATTTTCCTTCGGAATTATAATTTATATATTATATACATACACACACACACATATTATATAACCTGAGAGAAACCTAAACGGTACTGAAGACACATTAGAATATTTGTCGCACTAACTGGGCGTAACCCAGTGGCTTGCGCTATGGGAAAGGTCTTGTTTGGAAGTGCTTGACACGGTCTGACAGTGAGGGTGTATCCCAATGGATTCCAAGCACCTCACGTATGAAAAATGCCGTATATTTGTTGACTTGGACTGTTTAAAGCGTGTTTACACTTCCAATTTGATGAAGCAAGTAGCGGAATCCAGACTATCACAACGCATCGTGGAAATTATGACAGCACCTAGATATCAGATCAGATAGTTTCAGGAACTATGCCATACTTCGACAATATTGTGATACATCGCCGAACAAAAGAAAAGTCTCAGAAAAATTTGAATTTGTGTTTAATAAGTCTACAGCAATTCGACATACATTTGAATAAGAAGAAATGTTCACTATTTCAACTAAAAATTTAATATTTATGTCATGTAATTGAATAGAATAAAATTTCTAAATGTAAAAATAAAATGAATGCGATACTTTGAATGACGAGACCCAAGGATATGGACGGCGTTCGATTTATTGGCATGACCATATACTATACACGTATTTTCAAGAAAGCGCTAACACGTATTTTCAAAGAAAGTCATAACCGTCTTCCGATAACATCAGGAAGACTACTTCGATATGCAGCATATTTAACAGCTTTCGATTATGAAGTAATTTTCAAAAAAAGACGTCTAAACAACGACACAGACATTTCTCACGTGCACTAATTAACGTCCGCAATTAACGACGATATCATACTATATCGGAGATTTAATCGAGTATGTATGATTACAACCAACGAAACGGATTAACTGCAAGCAGACTCAATTAGGCGTGAAACTGAGAAAGGCGGGGAATTAAGAGTAATAAAGATATTTATAAACCAATAAGGAAGTATTTCAGGCCGTGGAAACTATTAACATTGTACCAATTAATACCAACACATTAGCAGGTTTGTGATAAACTACATAACTTTTTTGAATATTATATTTTTTAAAAGTTTAATAATAATATATATATATATATATATTTTTTATTTATAGAGCAACTTCCACATACAAAATAAATATAATTTATGTATGTACACGTCGCGGATAAAGAGTCAAGTGTCATTACGTAGTGTCATTGCGAACTTTAGACTCTAGAGATGGGATTGTATGGGAGAATATTAGAAATGGAGAAAGGCGATATGTGCTCTGTGGATATTATAAAAGTTTAAGGTATTCGTTCGGAGACTGTCAGGGTACGGAAGAGCTTGATCAGATGAGGTTATATAATGCTTTGGCTGTCTTGAATGCGTATGGTAAAGAAAAGTTACCGGCGATATCAGCATATCTAAATGTATCAGCATGTTATACAATGAAAAACGACTTTAATCGGCGCTTACTTACTTCCAACGTGAATAAAATAACTCAAAAAAAGTTTCTCTGTGTACAAAAAAATTACAGGATCATTTTATAAAGTAGTTAGTTTTAAATATATTTTATAGATTAGTAGTACATGCTAATTCAAGGTAATCTATGAGTGAAGCTTCCCCAGAATAAAGAATTCCATAAATCTAATGGAAGTATATGAAAGCAGTACTACCATGCAAATAGAATTGATATTGTATACAATGGGATACGAAGATATACTAGAACTATAGTCAAAACTATTTAAGACAGTATCTGCTGCATTCAATTAATTATAAATAATTAAATATATTATCATTTTTTTTTCAATTTATTTACATCATGCCAATTCTTGGTGTAAATAATTTAATAAATATCTAAATAAATTACTTTCCTTAGAAATAAATAAATAAATAAAAAGAAAAAACATTAATTAAATTAATAATTAAATTAAAAAAAAATCTGAAGATAATAGTGTTTTCATAGTGAATTTCGTGTATAATTAAAGTTATTTTTCATATCATCAGCGAAGTGATCAAGACACTGGGATGTGAATCAATTTATATCAATCTTCCTGAGTTCAAATCTTTGTAGTGCATTAAGTTTTTTGTTAGTTTGTTTGTTTTTTAATTTATTTTAGTATAATTTGATAAATTTCTTAAATAAAGCAATGGCAACACCATCTGAGGACTCACAAGTTGGACTAAATAAGTAGCAAAAGGGACAGTTTGATGTCCGAAATTCGTAACATAAAATCAATCTTACACAGGAAAAACTATTAATAAAAGGTTAAGTTAAAGAACAAAATAACAACAAAATTGCTTTACAAAGACAAAAAAATAAAGAGACCTAGTTAAATTTGACTTTAAAAGCCATTCTGATATCTCGAAGATGCTAAAATATACTTCTCAAACTATAAAATGAAACAAGTAATATTTAGTAACCGTAGATATCTCAAGGATACAAATATCTTCATTAGTGAAGATCTTCCAAAAGAAACAGGAGAAAAAGCTTGACTTTAGCGAAACAAGGTGTTACGGGACGAAAAACAATCAATGAAAAGAACATTACACGAGCGGCCAAACAAGATATGTTGTATAGATATGTTGATTGAAAACAGATATGTTGATTGAATAATTTGTTTTAATTTAATAATTTGTTACATTTGGAAATTTGGAAATTTGGTATAATGGTTTCTATTTCAATGTATAAAAAATATTTCAAATATAAATAATTTGAAAACCAACGGAATCACCATGTAGTTACAAAGTTTTTAATAAAATTATAATTTGTGTGAAAATATATAGGTTTAGTTTTTTTAATATCGAATAGGAATCTGGCATATCTTTTTCTGATTGGCAGAATAAAAAAAAATCATTCATTGTTCCCTCTTCTTAAGGTCCCGTAGTACCATTGAAAATGAAAAAACTTTTCTTGATAACTATTGTGTTACAAATCGAGTGAACTATTAAAAATCGAGTTAAATCAATATCAAAAAATACTTATTTGTTGTGGGTCTGATCAATAATATGTTGTAACCAACGCTGCTAACAATTTTATATAATGTAGATAGTAAAATATTAAGTATTGCTGGCAATTTCAATGATAGAGTTGGTGATTTGGGTATATGTGATGAGCAGCTGCTTGCGGGATCCATTTTAACTCCCTCACATGAAAATTTTGATCCATTAATTGTATAATTATAAAAAAGTTGACTTGTATATTTGATGGCAGATGTGTGTTTAGCCGTGGAAATAGTTCTACAGCAAGAGAGTTGAGAGTTGGCCCACCAACTCACGGTTACGTTATAAGGACTTGATAATATTTTATCCGATGTGAATGGTCGAAGTCATTAGGTATGTTCAGATTCTTATTAAAGTAGCCTTGGTTTTCATTAAAGCAATTGCTTATTGAATAACTTAATTCCGTTATATTATTACCATCCCACTTCCCAACCGAAAAAAGTCGAAAAAAAAAAATAATAATAATATTTATATATATAAATTATATTTTAGATTTCGAATGTATAAAAAAAATACTTTATTTAATTTAACAACAATACAATGTTAAAACTTATTTTAATTTAAATTCAATAACAATTATACAACTTATAATTCTATCGCTAGTTCGCTACAATCAAGCGTGCAAGAAGCCGAACTTGTGTAATGAAAAAGACAATCGTTATCAATTTAACGATGGCTTATATACTAAATTTTGGTATGTTTTTAGAAAGTATTGTATAGATTGGAATGCAGTTTTTAATGAGGATGTTTTTAGAAAGCTGTTTATAAATGATGTGTATAAAATACCTCATTGCATATTTGTTTATAACGTCCTTGACATATTTTATATAAGTATACTAATTAATAATATAGGTGAACTAGGATATATAACTCCTCCCTCCTTAAGATGGAGCTTTGAACAGAAAAGTTATTGGGGCTTTTTGTGTAAGCTCCACAGGCTCTTGGGGTGCTGAAGGTGTATATTTTATCTTTTCGATAATTTTAGCACGATTCTTTCTATTTTTATAATATTTAATATAACTAAAAATAAATGTTGAAATAAGAAAAATAATTAAGATAATAATATTTGTAGAAATATGAGTATAATGTTGATATTTGATGAGTTCCAGTTCATTTGTGTTTTTTAGAGTTTTTAAGTTTAATACATCCAGTGTAGAATCGTTGGATAATTGAGTTATTTCCATGTTGTTGTAGATTATTTGTTCCAATTTATAAGTAGAAATACTTGATGAGATGGTTCCATAAATTATACCGTTAATAATAACCATACATTTGTTGTAATGGATATACAGTTTTCCAGTAAATTTGGTGATGTTTTTTCCACAGGTTGTATTAATATTTATAGGTTTATTAACGTAAGCAATTATGTGGTTGCTTTCGATTTCTTCTATGAAACTTGTTTCGACAGTGTAATGTAACGTGCATTGCGCAGGTTTGTTTTGTAGGATTTTTACTTCGCAAGTATTTATAAAGTCCCGAAATCAGAGACTTTGAAAGGAGTGTGAGGTTATAATAGTAAACACAGATTGACGCAGTAATATAACTGTAATTTAATAAAACAATATTCTTAATAACTATTTGCAATAATAATTAATGATTAATTTACCTGATTCAATATTATTGTGGATAACTAAAATTAATTAACAATATTCTCACACACGTCTTTAATTATTCTTCAGACATTTTGTATTTTTATCTATCAGGAAATAATATTAATGAAAGTGGTGTTACCAGGGTAATACCAAACAGTTTGGCGGAACGTTCAAACTTACATATTAATTGAGTTATTTTGTAATTGTAATTGTTTACACATATAGAGTTGTTCTATTTGCTTGCAAGGTTTGGTTACGAATGAATATTGTTTTTGATTAAGGAGCAGGTAGTTGGATTTTGGGATAGTTATTGTACTATGATTTGTGGGTAGAGGTCTTAGTCTGTAGGTTGGATTCATTGGTCATTTGTGGGATTTGTACAGCAAAAATTAGGTTAGTGTTGTTGAAATTCGCTTTTAATTCTAGGATTTCATAAATTTGTTCGTCATTTTAATTTTGAATGATTTGTGGGAGTTTGCTTTTACCAAGTGATAATTCATTTTTATTTAAAATGTGTTTTGATAACAAGCCAAGTTGTGCCAATTGCACTGATTGGATAATGTTATCTATATGGTCGGTAAGTGTAGTGATTTGGGTTTGTAAAGCAAAGTAAACTTGAGTGGCAAGTAGTCGATGCTCGATATTACTGAAGTTTTTTATGGATTTTGATATAATTTGTAATCGCGCTTGTTCTGTGTTTATGAATTTAGTGATGTTCGAGAAACGTTGGATCATTTGAGAGTTTAGTTTATGTTGATTGTTAATTGAGTCTTGAGTCAAAAGGGAATTGTCTTGTAAATTACGTATCTGTTTGTTTATTTCTAGAGCGTCGTCATTGTCCATATTTCCGGTAATTTTCTTAATTACACTACCTAATCCGTCTATTAATCCACGGGTATGTCGGTGATTTATTTTAAGTGAGTAAACTTTATCTAATAGATTTTGAGCAGATTGTTGAAGATCAGGGTTATAAAAAATGTAGTATTTGCTTCTAATTTGTTTAAAGTATTGTTAATTTCTAAAGTTGTAGTTTCTAAATTATTTAAGTCTACTATATGGATAAGATTATTATAGTGGGTGGTTACCAGGGTTTTTCCTAAGTTAAGTGCGTCAAGTCACGAAATTCTATTTGTTGGCTGGTCGCCATTGCGAACCTGCAAAGAAGATTTTCTCGTTTTAATTTTCGATTTATGATACTTCCGATTCTTATTGGTTGTAAAGGCTAACTTTTTATCCTTTTGTACTTTAACTTTGTCAAAGGTTGGTAGTAACTTATAATTTCTTTGGTTAACTTTTACGTAGGTTGTTTGTCCTTCTACTAGTGTAGGTGGGTTATTTAAAGTTTCGTTTTTCTTTTCGATTCTTTTGAGTAAATTTTGGTTATTTTGTTTTATTAAATCTTGAATTAGTTTTGATTCATTTAGATGATGGGAATTGTAATCGTTAAGGGCGTTATTAGTCTTAGGTTCAATTAACGAGTTTTCTCTTATACCATTGATTACTTCGAAAGGAGTTAATTTAGTAGCAGAATGAATTGAATTGTTATAGGTCAGGACGGCTAATGTGACCATTTCGTCTAGAGATAAGTTTTCTTTCTTAACTCGTAGTACTTTTAATGTTTCTACAATTGAAGAGTGAGATCTTTCAATTGGTGCGTTTCCTTGTGATGTTCTAGCACAAGTAGTATGGTTCGTAATTTGGTAGATGTACAGGAATTCTTTAAAATTAATGTTTTCGAATTCTAATCCAGGGTCATGAAATATTTTAGATGGTATTCCGTGTCTAGCTAGGTATTGTCTAAGTCCTTTTAATACTTCTATACCATTTTTGGATGGCAAGGGTATTAGTTCAAGAAATTTAGAAAATTTATCTATGATAGATAAGTAGATAGATTTTTCAACAAAGAAAAGGTCTATATGTAGTATTTCGAAGGGCCTTGTTGCTTGTTCGGTTTGATTTTGTTTAAGTTTTAGGGGATGTCTTTCATATTTTGTTGAGCACAAACGTCACACGAATTTATGTATGTCGTTATTTTTTGTTTCATATTATCGAAATAATATCGTCTCTTTAAGTGTTGTAATATCTCATCGATACCTCTGTGTATAGATATATCGTCATAGTCTTTTATGAGTTGGGATTGTTCGTCGATATTTTCAATGTCTTCAAGTATTTTAGTGCAACGTCTATTTTATAATTTTGAAAGTATTCTTTATGAATGTTTGTTATTGTAGAAAAAGTTTCGTTGTCTGTGTAGACAGCGTTTACTTTATTAGGCGAAAAGTATTGTTTGATAATATTCGTGATTGATTCGTTTTTAAAGTGGGGATTTTCAAATACTTGTCGTTTTCTAGTATTTTAAAAAAATGAAAGATTAGAATGTTTGTTACTGATGGTTTTTTTAAATATTAATTGATTGTTGAATTCATTTAAGGCTCTTTCTTCTATAGGTATGCCTTTATAGAGGTTTTCGTCGGCTGAATGTTGAGTAGATATTTCAACATCAACAGAGTGAGTTTCGTTGTTATTTAGTTGTATGCGAGATAATGCATCTGCATTGGTATTTTGTTTACCAGGTTTGTAATCGATAGAAAAATCATACTCGGAGAGTTTGATCATCCATCTAGTTAATTTCGAGTTAGGTTCTTTGAGGGAATGAACCCATTTTAGAGGTTTGTGATCTGTTAAAATTCTGGGTCTGAAAGGTCTGAAAGTTTTACATGCCCATACAATGGCTAGTAATTCTTTCTCTATCGTGGAGTAATTACATTCAGATTTGTTAAGTGTACGTGAAGCGTAACTAACGGGTTTATCTGAGCCAGGTGTTCCTTGAGATAGGACAGCGCCAATAGCATAGTTGCTAGCATCTGTTGTTAAGATAAATGGCTTTTCAAAATCAGGGTATTGTAATATAGGATCATTACTTAAGAGTGTTTTGCAGTATTCGAAACATTCCCTGTATTTCGTATCATTTATATTAACGACTGTGCCTTTCTTTAAACATTCTGTCATAGGTTTGGTTATTTTGGCAAAATTATTAATAAAGCGCCTATAGTAACCGATTAATCCTAAGAATGATTTGATTTCTGTCACTGTTTTCGGTATTGGGAATCTCTTTACAGCATCTAGTTTCTTAGGGTTAGGTTTTATACCTTCTATAGTGACTATGTGTCCTAAGAATTCTATTTCTTTATGGAGAAATTCACATTTGTCAAGCTGTACTTTAAAATTTGATTTTCTGAGTTTATCGAATACTTTGCGTAACATGTCAATATGTTCGGTTAGTGAAGATGAGTAAATTATGATATCATCTATATAGACTAATACTCCTTTACCTATGTACTCACGTAACATATTGTCCATTATTCTTTGAAAGGTAGCAGGGGCGTTCTTTAAACCAAAAGTCATTCGAGTAAATTCATAATGACCATTGTCTACTGAAAATGCAGTTTTCGGGATATCTTTCGGATTCATTTCGATCCGATGAAAGCTGCTGGCAAGATCTAAAGTAGTGAAGTATTGACTCTTTCCTAATTTGTCTAAAACGTCTGTTATGTTTGGTAGGGGATATTTATCGTCAACAGTTTTTTCGTTAAGTTTTCTGTAGTCTATGACCATACGCCATTTTTGTTTACCGGACGCGTCGGCCTTTTTACAAACTATCCAGATGGGTGAACTCCAGGGTGAATTAGAAGGTCTTATTATATTATTTTCTAACATCTCGTTTATTTGTCGAGTCACTTCATCTTTGTGTATATAAGGGTATCTGTATGACCGTGTATACATTGGTATATCGTCTGATGTATGTATTGAGTGTTTAACATCTGAGGTGAAAGACATGTCTTGATCTGGTTTATGAAATATGTCTCTATAGTTAGAACAGAGCTTAAGGGTATTATTTCTTTCTTCGTTGTTTAAGTGAGATGTACGTAAATTATCTACAGCGAATTGGTAATCGTATGCGTTTCTGTTTTCAGTGTTGGTAAGTTCTACTTGTTTAATTTTATTAACGCGTTCTGCGCGGATTGGCTGTGAGATTATTATTTTTTGTTTCTTTTGTGAGTCGTTAGTCACAAGTACTTTAGCAATGAAGTTATTTGCTTCGTATACGCCAGATAAGATTTTTATGTTATCGTCAATTTCAACATGGGGGATAAGCACGTCGCCATTCTTTATATTGGTTTTTATGGAAATAAACTTTTGTTCGTTTCCGTTAATAGCATGAATTTGGGGTCTATGAAGGGGTTTTAAATGCAACTTGTTTATGATTCCGTTTAGATTTATAGTGTTTGAATCATAATCAATATTTGCTTTGAGTTTTTTCAAAGTTTCATTACCGATTATTTCGTCAAAGAAATGATGGAATTTAAATATGAGGAAAAATATGGGATTGACATTATTTAAATTTGCTAAATAATCGACTCTGACTTTCTGCGTTATTTTGTGTTCTTTCAATGCAGTTTTTACGATTTTATTTGTTGGAATGGTTGTTGGGAAATAAATAAGATGTCTTGGGTCGAGAAAATTGTTGTCAGCTTCAGTATCGATTAAGAATCGTAACTTATCGATCTTAATATACGGGAGGGTACCGTTGGTTTTATGGTAATTTAGTTCTAACAGTCCGGAGGATCGGATGTCGAGGCTACTTTCGTAAAATTTTCATTTAAACATTCGTTCGTATTGTATTGATCGTACGGGGGGTCATAATATTCATCCTCTTGATGGTAGTCAATTGGATCGTCTTGGTAATCGTCAGTTTCGGTATTATGTAATACTTTTCTTGTATTACCCGAACTAACATCCATTGGGGTTGGTCTATAAGTATTGTTTAAGGGTTGATTTGATTGTTGTGGTCGGTATTGCTGTATTGCTGTTGTGCAAAGACAGGAGGTCTTTGATGGGGGGCTTGACTTTTATAAAAGGGGTTTTGGTTGTTGTACATTGGGGAATTTGATTGGTGTGGTGGCTTGAAGTTACTATTGTACGTGTTATTTTGAGGATTTAGTGGTGGTCTAAAGGTATTGAAATTATTTGGGGGTCTATGCATGTAAGACGGGGTGTAGTTAGTTTTTGTTGTGGTATCATGGGTTTTGAGTTATGAATAGGTCTCCTAGAGTTACCAGAATTATAACTAGGTTGCCTATTGCTAATCCTAAACCGGTCTAAATTTGATTGTTGCATACTCAATTCGTTCAAGCATATATCGTATGCGCTTTTGATCGAAGTTGGATTGTTAGCCCTAACTATGTATCCTAGTTTGGGATCTAATCCTGCAATAAATGATTTTAGCACAATCATAACATTCAGGTCCGTTTGTCCAAGGATATAGTCTGCTGATTTTGATTGGTCGATCGAATTTCGTAATGCCGTCTGTAAATCAGATACTTCTGCAAAATATTGTTCCAAAGGCTTATTACCTTGTGAAATAGTATTGAGCCGATGAAGAATTGTTTCTACAGTGCCTCTATCAGAAAATTGCGTTCTTAAGTGTGTTTCAATAGTTGTCCAGTCAGCTGGGTCTCCTATGGAAATTCACACGTCATTTGCTTTACCGATTATTTTGTTCCGTACTAAATCAGTGATAACTTCTTTGTTCGTAGCATCGGTTGCTGCATTTACAATTCTGTTTGCATTACGCAAAAATCGATTTAGGGTTCCAGAGGAACCGTCAAAGGTTGAAATGTTTTTCAACAAGTCCATTACAGTTAATGTAGTAGCCATTTCGTTACTAATATTATTTTTTAAATTTACGTTATCGTTCAATTCAATTGATTCAACTTGTTTTATTATTTAGTTTAACACTGTAAAATAAGTATTTAAATTATTATTTGTTAAATCCACAGAGTCAGCGTCTGAGTCTGTGTTTGAGTCCGAATCGTCTGAGGAAATCGATTTTCGTATTTCAACAGTGGAAGATTTGGGTTTTCGTGTTTTGGGGAATTTGGGCATTAAGGGTGTTATAAACAATAATCAAAAGTAATATTACTCACAGTTGGATTACGAACAACATCCACATTAGGTTTTAACAATTTAAGTGTTGATTGTTGGACCAAAGTTAACTCCACTTGCTTCAATATCCACTTGAAGTGTTCAACAATTAACCACAATGCTGCTTACTTTCCAAAACACAATTTTCGATTGAAAATATAATAAAATTTATTTGTTTAGTAGATTCAATCCATTAAGCATTAAAATGCACTCGTAAATTTCACAAGTCGATTTTTGTACTTTTTGTTGTGATTTTACGATGGACGCTGATAGTGCTGTAATAACGACACTATCCTACCGGCTGCGCCAATTATATTTTAGATTTCGAATGTATAAAAAAAATACTTTATTTAATTTAACAACAATACAATGTTAAAACTTATTTTAATTTAAATTCAATAACAATTATACAACTTATAATTCTATCGCTAGTTCGCTACAATCAAGCGTGCCAGAAGCCGAACTTGTGTAATGAAAAAGACAATCGTTATCAATTTAACGATGGCTTATATACTAAATTTTGGTATGTTTTTAGAAAGTATTGTATAGATTGGAATGCAGTTTTTAATGAGGATGTTTTTAGAAAGCTGTTTATAAATGATGTGTATAAAATACCTCATTGCATATTTGTTTATAACGTCCTTGACATATTTTATATAAGTATACTAATAATTAGTATTAACTATTAATAATATAGGTGAACTGGGATATATAACTTATATATATATGTAAGGAAGTATCCATAGTAACCTTGAATTTAGCGTGTAAATATATCGGTAAGTCATTGTATCAAGAGAATCAGAGAAGTGCACATGTCAAATTAATTAAGAATTATAAAACTGATTTATAAAATAAATCAAGAAACATAAGTGTGAATAATAACATTGAATGTTGTTTCTTTGTTATTACAGGTAGGATTAATAATTAGTTTAAGTCACTATTTTATAATTTTTGTATAAAATAATAAATCTTTGTTATTACAGAGAAACAATTATTAGTTCTCTGCGCCTGCAGAAACGAACATAGTCACGAAGGAGGAGCAAAAACGGACTAAATATCTTGATCTCTTACAAGAACTACGACAACTTCACCCTGGCTACTCAGTCAAAATGGTTGTCCTCATTATCGGTTGCCTAGGCGGAATTCGTCCCACTCTCGAGACGAATCTATCTCAAATTCCGGTCTGCAGGTCTCATCTTCGTCACCTTATCTCTTCTATGCAGAAGGCTGTCATCATAGGCACCCTTCGTACATTGAGATCGCATTAGACTGTCTTCAAGTAACAGCCCTTGAAGTTTCTTTTTTTTTCTTTTTCATTTTCTATTTTTTAGTAGGTTCCTGCTTGACCAGGACATTAGACAGACTTACGTACCACCGACTAGGAAAACAGACGGACCAACAGACGTCGCGTGGACTGACGGACGTACAGACTACACAGCCACAAGTCAGTGAACTTTCTTCAAAAGACGTAGCTGCCTTGTGAAGATTTATGTCTCTCAAGGAGATGGGAGGCTCTAGGGTGTAAATCCTGTATCCTCTCTCCCTCCTTGGCAGGCATGAATTCGTTAATTTCAAATTTTAAATAATAATAATAATAATAATAATAATAATAATAATAATAATAATAATAATAATAATAATAATAATAATAAACCCCCACGGGGACAACTGGTAGCCCTAGTTGTTCGGGAATTGGCGCTCCCGGGACCCGAGCCAACCCACGTATGATGGTGAATAAAAGGATTAAAAGCCTCGGAAAACAGCCGCTGCCTGGGGGTTATCGCCAGGGCACATCTGGAGCCACCGCTGGATGTGACAGTATGCGACCCGGTGGTGGTGGGTTGATGATCAGGCGGCCACCCATCACCAAAGAAGCTACAGCCGACGACGGACGAGACACCCGTGATGATTTGCCTGTGGATGTTCCATTACCGCAAACGGAAATGGCCACCGCAGACAATTCTTCCAGGAGACGCATGAAGTGGACAGACGAAATGAATCAGTTCATACTGCGAACCTACCTGGAAGTGACCCGACTTGAACAGGATAAAACCGGATACAGACAAAAACTATACCAACAATTCACACAAAAATACACAAAGCTTACACACATCACAGAACAGCGACTCGCCGATCAACGCCGGACAATTATCACACATACACTCATTCCCCTTACAATACAAAATCAAATTAGACAACAAGTTCACCACCAAATACACACCATACACAACACAGGCATAATACACATGGACACACAGACAACACAAACAGCCGAAAATAACAATAGTAACAATAGCAACGATAACACATCCATCACACATATCCAAAACTCACTTAACACTGCATTGGCGGAATTCACAAATTTAGACCCCACACAGAAACACAAACTACCAAAACTACACCATTCACGCAATCTCACCAACATAGTCAACACGCTTAACAATTACATTTTACCACAATACTTATCACAGGACACAACATTTACAGATTTACACAACATCATTTACTGCGGAGCTGTTGCAGCAGTTAGGTGTAATGGTCTCAAGGTAACATCACCCTTAAACACACGAAACACACGCACTTCACAAACACGCGTACCGGCTTGGGAAAAGCGTTTAAATTCTCGTATTACGAGTATAAGGCGGGACCTAGGCCGGATCACACAATACATACAAGGAACGCGTACACAAAAACTCACCAAACACATACAAAACATCAAAACAACATACAGAATACACTCCAAATACGATGTACATAACACCGCTCTAGAGGAATTTAGGGATACCCTACACCAAAAACTCACTGTATACTCTACACGACTCAAACGATACAAAGCTGCACACAAACGAAAAATACACAACACTCAATTCCAATACAACCAAAAGTTTTTCTACCGATCACTCACACACAACAACACACCACAGCACGATACACAACCACCCACAGAACACTCACTTTTTACATATTGGTCTGGTCTTTGGTCCGAGGAAGTTCAGCACAATGTTGAAACCTGTTGGATCGGAGACGAAATCCACAAAACAAACAACATTACACTCATGACAAAAACAACAATTACTACAAAAGACATACACAACGCTACACAACACTTACACAATTGGAAGAGCCCTGGCGTGGATCAAATACACAACTATTGGCTGAAACACTTTACATGCACACACGAACACCTCGCAAGACATTTTACAAAATTCATACAACACCCTCACACAACACCTCCTTTTCTAATGAAGGGCATCACTTATATGATACCGAAGGATAACGATGCAATAAATCCAACAAAATACAGACCCATCACATGTCTATCTACACTATACAAGTTAATCACTTCATGCATCACACAAAAAATTTACACACACATTACAGACAACAACATTCTCGCAGAGGAGCAAAAGGGCTGTCGGAAACTATCAAGAGGTTGTAAGGAGCAACTCATTATAGACTCGGTGGTGACCGAACAGGCCAAACACAACAACAGAAGCATGTACACAGCTTACATAGATTACAAAAAAGCATTTGATTCCGTGCCGCATTCCTGGCTTCAGAGAGTATTGAATTTATACAAAATTGACGAACACATTATACAATTTTTAACACACGCCATGTCGTTATGGACAACCACTCTAAATTTAACACACAATAGCACGACCATCACCACAGATACCATACACATTAGACGAGGTATCTTCCAGGGAGACTCATTGAGCCCCCTTTGGTTCTGTCTCGCTCTTAATCCACTATCACATATACTCACAGATTCGGGATGCGGTTTCAAGGTAAAGTTCGACAAAGAATTCCATAAAATATCTCACCTTTTTTACATGGATGACTTGAAACTGTATGCCTCCACACAAACACAATTAACACATTTAATGCGACTGACTGAAATATTCTCTGCTGACATCCGGATGGAATTCGGTACTGACAAATGCAAAACACAACACATACATGCTGACCCAGGAACGCCTGTTTTATTTGACCTGCAAAATGGTGGTGTCATTAGCCCCATGGAGGAGGGACAATTTTACAGCTATCTTGGTGTGCTGCAATCACAAGGCATCCCACACACAGATATAAAACAAACACTTACACAACACTACATACAAAGAATTCAAAACATACTCAAAAGTGGTCTTGATGGTAGAAATACCGTTAGAGCCATCAACACATACGCTACACCATTTCTCACATATTCCTTCGGAATCATAAAGTGGACAAACACAGACATTAAAAACATACAAATTAAAACACGAACAATCATGACAAAACACAGAATACACCACATACACTCATCATCAGCCAGGTTGGTTTTACCACGGTCTTTAGGAGGACGTGGTCTCACAGATATCCAACTATTACACGATCGCCAGCTCCATAGCCTACGCGAGTACTTCCAATCTAAAACACACACATCACACTTACACAATGCCATAACATCCGCAGACAAGTCATACACGCCACTTAACATGCACACAACACAACACTCTCTTCCACCAACCAAAACACAACACACATCCACAAACATGCAGACATGGAAAACGAAGGTTTTACATGGAAGGTATTTTCATGAGCTTAGTCACGACTGTATTGACCGAGAGGCTTCGCAAGCCTGGTTGACCAAGTGTAATATCTTTCCGGAAACCGAGGGCTTCATGTTTGCAATACAGGATCAAATCATACATACACTGAATTACAAAAAACACATACTCAAAGACAACGCACAACAAACAGACCTATGTCGGCAATGTCGACAAAAACCAGAAACAATACAACACATTACATCAGCATGCTCACGTCTTACCCAAACAGATTACAAACACAGACACGATCAGGTAGCAAAAATAATACACCAAAAACTCGCCATAAAACACAAACTCACAACAGACAACTCACCATACTACAAATACACTCCATCTTCAATTCTCGAAAACAACACGCACAAATTATATTGGGATAGAACAATTATCACAGACAAGGCGGTACACTACAACAGGCCAGACATTACACTTATACACAAACACACAAAAACCACATTCCTCATAGACATTGCAGTACCCAACACACACAACCTTCAGTCTACACACACTGAAAAACTAACAAAATACACCGATCTAGCTGTCGATCTGAGGAATCAATGGAAAATGACAACAGTTGTTGTCGTTCCGGTGATACTAAGCTCAATAGGCGTCATACCAACAACACTTCACAACAGTCTGCATACACTTGAACTACACAAAAACACATACATACAATTACAAAAGGCAGTTATAATTAATACTTGCCGTATAGTGAGAAAGTTTCTCTCTATGGGACACAGCACTCTCCAAACACAAACATTAACCACTGCTCAACAAACAACAACAAACACAACATACTCTCCGACCAATGCAAACACACTCATGCCAAACACGGAAACTTCACACCAGCACCCACACAACACACAGTTACACACACAAAACATAACGCAAGAAATATACACGACACAACACAGCACATCTACAACAACACTCACACACGCAACATCAGCACATTCTCCAAACCAAACACAAAACAATACACAAGAAACAAACTCATCACAACACAACATCATTTCTTACACTACAACGGCACTCATACACGCACCACCCCCACTTTATCGAAACGAAACACATAACACACCACCCATTGCTCGGTTAACAAGCCTCACACAAGATCAAATATCAAGACCATCAGATGTCTCAAACAAAACACAAAACACTTCACAAGAAACACAACATAGTATAACTTTATTAACCACAACACCCATACACGTACCACCACCAATAAATCAAAACCTCACACAAAACACTTCACCCATTGTGAGACTCACAAGACTCACACATGGCCAAATTGCACACTATTCAAAACCGACGGAGAACGTCCCAATCGCTCATCGAACGCGAAAGCGAGCACAACACAATACAACACCACACACATCACCCAAAAGGCGAGGTCGCTGAACACAATAAACATACATACATTTATACACACTACAAGAACAAAAATACCCTCACAAATATACACGCACACTCACACACATTCTCCGGTTCACATGACAGACCAGAACAAGGAAAAAACAGTTTACCGTCACTTGACTGTGTCCGTGCGGTAAACTAAATCGGGCTCAGCCCTGCTATGAAATAGATGAGACAATAATAATAATAATAATAATAATAAGGGCAGGCAATCCCTAACCTCACGTCCGAGCCTAACACTAGGACACGTGCCATACCCGGTAACCATCAACTCCGCTCAAAGTGATGGGCTAACGAGGTGGGTCCGTGCTGACTCAGCGGAGCTAAATGAGTCAAATCCAAAAATGTCAAATTTGAGAAGCAGATTTTTCGGTCCTCAGGCGGGTAGTAGTCGACCCAGTCCTACAGAACCCCGCCCCCCTGCAGGTGACGCTTCTACCTTACCTATAGGGGGTAGCTCTCACGGATATGAGGGAGAGCAATCAAATTTGGCTTTGGATCCCAGGCTAGTCCCGGAGACTAGACGTGCCGCTGACGACGAAGAGCCATCTCAAGGCACTTCTCAAGAAAGTCGAGCGAGCACACAAAACAGTCGTCTTCAGCGCTTTCAATGGACGAAGGCACTCAAGGCTGACCTGCTCACTTGCTACGAAGCAAGTGAACCATCGAGACGTGGCTATATGGGCAGGATGCACACCCTCTGGTGCGAAAAGCATCCCGAACTTTCCCATATGAAATCGCAACATCTACGCGATCAAGTATCCCGTCTCAGAAAAACCGGATTTGACAAACCCCGAACAGGACAAGAGAAACGATGCAGGACTACGCAAGCGGAAGTGAATCGAGGTGATGAGATAGAGCCGGCTGCTATTGGTGTAGTTCATTCTACACGTGAGACATTAGTCGCTGAGACGCAGGATGGAATATCTCAGGATGAGCCAGTATTAGAGAGTGAGAGATCTGATACTGAGACACAGGATCGGGTATGTCAAAATACCCCACCTTCACCTGTGTTAGAGGCTTCACCACCTACGCCTCCGATACCCGGAGATATCCCAGCACTACCTGTGTTAACGGCGGAAACAGCCACGTCACTCACTTCGACCACGGAAGCGAACGTAGAGGAAACTCCGATCCTTCCTGCTGAGCCACCAAACACTCGTTTGGAAGAGCTTAAAGAACGGTTTCAAAATATCCTGTTCAAAACCGATAATGACCTTTCCAAACGCAAACGTCCCAAGTACCGCAAAACGTTTGCCAAAGCACAAGACCTTGCTTTAATCAACCAGATCGTCGACGATCATCTGAATCACACAAGTAGCCTACTCGAAATCGATAGCTCAGTCTATGCTGCAATGTGTGCTCTTTCTCCTGCCCCCAAGTCTACTGAGACAGCCGAGGAGAAAACACGCAAGCGTATAGAGCAACTTGACTCCAAGTTGACCCCTCTACGACAGACGGTATCACGTATCGAGTGTGTGTTAGAGTACCAGAAAGCTGGTAAACCCTTCACCCCAAAGGTGCGAGCCTTCGCGCGTGAACTCAGGCACCAACACCACACACTAAACAAGGGTATCCTGCTCACCATCAAGCAGCGAAACATTGAAAAGATACGTGCACTAGCTCTCGCTCGGAAAAAGCTAGTTAAACGCGAGAAGTGTATTCGAGAGAACAAGATCTTTGTATCGAATCCCTCCCGTTTATTTGCAAAACCCCCTTCTCTCGTCGAGAATCCACCTTCGATAGAGCAAATCGATGGCTACTGGCGTGATTTATATGAAAAGTCGACTAGTGTAGATAAAAATATAAGACCAATCAAACTGTTCGAAAGGTTCTGCAACGCGCGCCTAGCAGAACAAGCGGTCCTAACATCTGTTACCGCTGATGAAGTATCCCTTGCTTTCAAAGGCAAGAAGAATCATTCGGCGCCTGGCATGGATGCTGTGTCTAACTTCTGGTGGAAACGTTTAACTTCCACACACGCACATCTTGCTAGGCACTTTACTTCATACATCCTTGGGTACGGGACCTTTCCAACGTGGTTCGCGGAAGGACGAACAGTTTTGATTCCCAAGAAAGGAGACCTTTCAGTTCCGAGCAATTATCGCCCGATTACATGTCTCAATACCGTGTACAAAGCGTTCACCTCCATTCTTAATGAACGCATACTCACAACCATAGAACCGGTTTGGCAGATGATATACGAGCAACGCGGCTCCAAACGAGGTATATCAGGTTGCAAAGATAATCTTCTTGTTGACAGATGTATCTGTCAAGACGCTCGTCAGTATCAACGCGACCTGAGTATGGCCTGGGTGGATTATAGGAAAGCATTTGACACTACCTCTCACCAACTCATATTGGTGCTGCTCAAATGCTTGAAAATTCACCCCGATATCATCAGATGCATCGAAGAGCTGTTACCTTTGTGGAAGACCAAATTTACCATTAGATGTGGTAAACGTACTGTCTCAACAGATCTGGTAACGTATAAGCGTGGTGTCTATCAAGGCGACAGCCTTAGCCCGCTTTTATTCTGCATCTCCCTTATGCCCCTTTCCTTGCGCTTGCGAGAAGAAACTGGTTACCGTTGTGGCCCCCCGACAGATAGGATGCATCAGGTAAGTCATCTATTCTATATGGATGACCTGAAACTTTATGCTTCTTCTGAGAGCAGTCTATCTCAAGCTCTCAAAGCTGTCCATCAGTACACGAAGGCTATTGGCATGGAATTCGGACTTGATAAATGTGCCGTCATTCATTGTAAGAGGGGTCGTGTCCCTGATTACGATGCAGACGTGCAGCTCACAGATGGAAGCATCGTTAAACATCTCGATGAAGAAGAGCTCTACACATATTTGGGTGTCGGTGAAAACCACATTCAAAGTGTGTCTACTGTCAAGGAAGCTCTTCGCGGCAGATATAGGCACCGTCTTCGACAAATCTGGCAATCAGAATTGTCTGGGATCCATAAGATCCGTGCTACTAATATGCTTGCAATACCCATCCTTCTCTATTCTTTTGGTTCCATCAAATGGACAATAGAGGAGCTTAAGGAACTTGACAGAGGCACTCGCAAACTCATGAACGTCAATCGTAGTTTGCACCCACGTGCTTCTGTACCGCGTAATTACCTCCCACGCCAGCAAGGAGGTAGAGGTCTCCTATCCGTTGAATGTCTACATGATAGGGTAGTTTTAGGAATAGCTTGTCAGGTCATAAACAGTTCAGACCCTCTTATGGAACTCGTGCGCGATCATGAGTTACAGGGTAGAGGAGCATTCTTGTTCTCTGCAGCACAACATGCAGCGTCTAAATTGGGCCTTGTTTTTGATCCGTCTAATCGTGATCTTGATGATAACGTGATCCTTCTCTCCAAATCTCGACTTCGTTCAGCTGTGAAACGAGCTGAAATACGCTCCCTCTTCGAAGATCATCGGAATCGCGACCATCAGGGAATGTTCTACCGTCATCTTGACACCTGTAGTCTTTCCGTTGATCTTACGTTCTCTTTCCTCCGATCAGCTGGACTCAAGTCCGAAACAGAAGGCTTTATCATCGCTGCCCAAGATGGTGTGATAGCGACGCTAACTCACCAAAAGTATGTATGTAAAGAAGCAGTCTCTACCACTATGTGCAGAGCGTGCAAATCTCAGCCGGAGACGCTGATGCACCTTATCTCGGCATGTCCTTCTTATGCCACGAACACCTAATACATCGCCATAACGCTGCCCTCCGCGTGCTGTACTACTTCTTGAGACACAAGTATGAAGTGGACCCTACGCCAGTTCTACCATATGCTCCAGGCGAGATCGAGTCCGTCGTCAAGAACGAGAAATGCATTATCTTCTGGAATTTCTCGTTCCCAACTACCAGGCAGCTCTCTGCTACTAAGCCTGATATAGTGCTCCAGGATATCTTATCTAAGACTATGTACGTCATCGAGTTCTCTGCGCCTGCAGAAACGAACATAGTCACGAAGGAGGAGCAAAAACGGACTAAATATCTTGATCTCTTACAAGAACTACGACAACTACACCCTGGCTACTCAGTCAAAATGGTTGTCCTCATTATCGGTTGCCTAGGCGGAATTCGTCCCACTCTCGAGACGAATCTATCTCAAATTCCGTTCTGCAGGTCTCATCTTCGTCACCTTATCTCTTCCATGCAGAAGGCTGTCATTATAGGCACCCTTCGCACATTGAGATCGCATCAAACTGTCTTCAAGTAACAGCCCTTGAAGTTTCTTTTTTCTTTTTCTTTTCTTTTATTTCTTTTAGTAGGTTCCACATCGCTGCGGTGCAGGGACGGAGCCTGCTTGACCAGGACATTAGACAGACTTACGTACCACCGACTCGGAAGACAGACGGACCAACGGACGTCGCGTGGACTGACGGACGTACAGACTACACGGCCACAAGTCAGTGAACTTTCTTCAAAAGACGTAGCTGACTTGTGAAGATTTATGTCTCTCAAGGAGATGGGAGGCTCTGGGGTGTAAATCCTGTATCCTCTCTCCCTCCTTGGCAGGCATGAATTCGTTAATTTCAAATTTTAAATAATAATAATAATAAAAAACAAAACACAAAACACTTCACAAGAAACACAACATAGTATAACTTTATTAACCACAACACCCATACACGTACCACCACCAATAAATCAAAACCTCACACAAAACACTTCACCCATTGTAAGACTCACAAGACTCACACATGGCCAAATTGCACACTATTCAAAACCGACGGAGAACGTCCCAATCGCTCATCGAACGCGAAAGCGAGCACAACACAATACAACACCACACACATCACCCAAAAGGCGAGGTCGCTGAACACAATAAACATACATACATTTATACACACTACAAGAACAAAAATACCCTCACAAATATACACGCACACTCACACACATTCTCCGGTTCACATGACAGACCAGAACAAGGAAAAAACAGTTTACTGTCACTTGACTGTGTCCGTGCGGTAAACTAAATCGGGCTCAGCCCTGCTATGAAATAGATAAGATAATAATAATAATAATAATAATTATTGCTCTTTATTAAATTAAAGAGCTTTTTTTATGACTAAAAATTAAAATATACTAAATATAACTGAATCATATTTATAATAAATGCTATCGAAAATATTTGACCTTATCGATATTTATAATAAATACTACCGAAAATATTTGAATTTATCGATATTTACAATAAATACTACAGAAAATAATCAAAGTTAGTAATATTTATAATAAATTCTAACGATAATAAAAAAAAAATATATTAAAGACAACAACACAGTGATTTCCCGAAAAGTCTCCTATGTCGGTACTAATACTGCCTGATATTACTTAACTTTGGTGATCGGACGAGAACCTTCAACTTCAATTTCAAATAAAATTTATTAAAACATAACAATACATTTATGTACATGGCTGAATTACAGCAATATAACATATTAATAATATTACATGTCATTTTAAGGTTAATAGCGTCTAACAGTTAGCTTTCATCCTTACATATTATAATTTTATGCTTACGTGCTGTAGCACACTGTAGGCTTAATCTAATTTAAGTTTCATTTATATGTTATTATATAGTGTTGATAGTTTTTGTATTGGTTGTAGGAAACTGTTTGAAAACCTACTCTATTTCATAGGCAACTGCTGTGGCATGTATGCCCATTGCCTGTATGGTTGTGTTGTTACTATTGTCAGAATTATTTTACTTTATTCTCTTCACACACTCACTTATTAAGGTATTTAACAATGAGAAGAAAGTAAGTTATAATTTAAAAAAAAAAAGTCTTTGATGTGCCTGGGAATCGAACTCAGGGTTTCTCATCAGGAGTCTGATGCCGACACCACTGAGCCACAGGGCCTGTTGAAAATAGCTTCATATTTTATGTTCATGTGTTATTCTGATTATTTGTCAACCATTTATAAAATATTGGTTTGTGTTTATCGTTGGTATGTGAGTTTGACGTAACCATTTGTTTTGTTAATACGCTATTCATGATAGTCTTTGTGTAGAATGTTTTGGATTGTTGCATAACATAATTTTTAATGGCTGTTATGTTCGACTGTTTGTGTAGGTCATCGATTTTAGCATACCTATCTCGACCGAGTACCAGCCTCAGACATTTATTTTGTATTCTCTGCAGCTTGTTAAACGAAGTGTCTGAAACTCCACTCCACACAGGGGCTGCGTAGGTCAATATGGGTCTGATTATTGCAGTTTACAGTAATTTTTTATTTTTGACGCTTAACGTGCTGTATTTGTTTAGTAGTGGGTATAATAGCCTTATACACCCATGTCCTTTTTTTACGAGTTAATTTATATGGGGTGCAAATGATAAAGTTTTATCCAGATACACACCTAGATACTTAACCGAGTTTTTTGTAGCAGTGATTTTTTCTCCTTCTATTATTAAGGGTTGATGGATTTTTATATTTGTGAATTTTTTACTGAATATGATGTATTCAGTTTTAGTTTTATTTATTTTGATTTTCCATTCCCTGACGAACTTGAGTATCATATCCAGGTGGATCTGGATTTGTTTGGTAGCCACTTGGGCATTGAAGGAATGGGTGTATATTGCTGTATCATCCGCATAAATAGCCGTTTTTGTTTTTGGAAAGAGAGGTAGATCATTGATCATGTAATTAAACAGAGCTGGTCCCAGAACCGAGCCTTGTGGAACACCAGCTTTAGGATGTCTGAGTGACGAGATGCTATTATTAATTTTCACACAGAAATTTCTATTTTTTAAATAGCTGTCCAATATAGTGATTAAGTATCTTGGAAATCCATTTTTTATTAATTTGTATATCAATCCGTCAATGTATACGGTATCAAATGCTTTTTCTATGTCCAGAAGGGCCACAGCAGTAACATTCTTTTTGTTAAAGTTGGTAGCTATGTCATTTGCTATCCGTGCAACTTGCATACTTGTGCTGTGACCACTTCTGAACCCGAATTGTTCTTTTTTTATTATATTTTTGATTACATTGAATTTGTTGATTCTTCCCAAGATGACTTTCTCAGCTATCTTGGACAGCGAACTTAGCAGACTTATTGGCCGATAATTTATCGGATCACTTCCATCCTTGTTAGGTTTGGGTATGGGAACCACAATGGCTGTTTTCCATGAGTTTGGGTAATGTCCTGTTTTAAGTATAGAGTTAATAATATAATTTAATTGAACTATGGATTTTTTTGATAAGTTTTTTATTAATTTGTTGTCTACCTCATCTTTCCCTGGTGCTTTATTATTTGGTAAAGTCCTGATTATTTCTCTTATCTCTTGTGGGGTAGAGAGCTTTATTTTCTGTACTCTTTGCTGTGATTGAGCATTCGAAAAATATTCGTTCACAGTTGCAAGTATGTCATTTTCTAGTGGGGATACTAGGTCATTAGTTTGTATCTCCTCTAGAGTTTTACTAATAAGGTTTGCTTTACTTTTATCGGTCAAGTAAGTTTCATTCTTTTTAACTAGGGTAGGAATGCTTTGTGGTGCTTTTTTAAAGCATTTCGCTATCCTCCACATTGCTTTGTCCCCTGGGCGAAGGTCCTTGAGAGTTTTTTCCCATTGTTCATTGACCTTAGATCTAATTTTATTTCTAATGATCTTGTTTAGTTTGTTAATGTCAGTTTTAAGAGATTTTATGTTCTTTTTTTGGAATAGTTTCCTCATAGCATTGCGATCTTTTATTAGTTGCTTAATTTCGCTATCAGGATTGTATGTGTTATTATTGACCAGCACCCTTTTGCTGTGCAGATCTTTAGTTTCTATGATCGCTCGGGTAAGTAGATCAACTTCTTTGTCCACCTCTTGGGCAGTTTGAATTTTATTATTTATTTTAATTTTGTCATTCAAAGTGCTTCTGAAGTCCGTCCAATTGGTGAGCTTATAAGAAGTTACATATCGTTTTGATTTTTCTTTGTATTGATTTATGATGTTAAATATTACCGGGTTGTGGTCCGACGGGAGGGCGGGTATAGAGACGGGGTCTGTAATGTTAGCTGAGTTTTTATTTACTATAAGGTCAATGAACGTGGGAGTCATTCCGTTGAGCGGGTGATGGGTGGGTTCCTCTGTGTGTTGCACAATTATGTTATTTTCATTAATAAATTTATATAAAGTGCGCCCATTAGTATTAGAGATATGATTCTTCCATGTGGTATGTCTAGCATTTAGATCACCCACTACAATAACTTTGTTCCCTACCCCAAAGAGAGCTTCCAAGTCTTCACTTGGGAATTTGTTGCTAGGAGTATTGTACACTGCAATAATATTCAGTTTATTTTGTAACTGAATGCTAATGTTTTCAATCGAAACAGCATCGTTAATTTTTGTTTTTTGAAACGGAATGCTGTTTCGAATGACGATGGCTACACCTCCACCGTTGGCATTACGATCTTTGCGTAGTATTGTATAATTTTTAATTTTAATTTTAATTTTATCGGTGAGTCTTGTTTCATTGATCATTATTAAATCTATATTGTTTTGGATTAAAAAAGTTTTTAATTCACCTAGGTTTTGATGTAGCCCATTAGCATTCCATGTCGCACACTTTATGGTGGACATTGCTGCGTATTTTGATTATTAAAGTATTTGTTACAAAAATTATTAAAAGTAATGAATTTTTGCAATTCAGACTGGCACTGTCTTAATAGATTCTTAAGTTCTTTGACGTACCCATACATTTTATCTACATTAATTAATTTATTCAATACGTCAAACTCACTTACCAAGTTTAACATGTTGGTTTGTTGTTGTGTGTATGTGTTGTTATTTCCCATTGAGCCATGAGCGCAGTCTTGGGGGGCATTTGTGTTTTGTGTTGTCTGCTGTGTTGAATTATTTTTTAGTAGAGGATTACTCCATACATTTGTTTTCGGCAACGGGGCTGCAATGTACCTTTGCTGATACGTTCTTGGATCGACAATCTTCGCCTGCTTCCTTCGTTCAATTTGTTCTATTTTTGTAATGTATACCGGACATTCCGTTGAATTGGCGGTATGGTTCCGGCTACAGTTGGCACACCGTAATAATTTTTGATTGTCCACATTTTTTTCTGTGATATTACAGTCTTTGGTCCAATATGGGCCAGCGCACTTTAAGCAGATGGGCTTTGCTCGGCAGTTGCTTGTTGCATGTGAAAATTCCTGGCACCTGTGGCATTGGATAATGCCCCTTGAATTTCGGTGTCTCTCCCATGTGACCTTAGTGTTGTAGACATAGCGCACATTTTGTGTTAGGTGTTTCACTGTAATTTTTTGTTCCATAATTACTAGGTACATGGACCTGCGGGTATTCTTCATTTTATAAACGTTAATAACTTTTAGTTCATGTCTGGTTTCGATATCAGTTTTAATATCCATTTCACTGACGTCACGTGGGAGCCCCATCAGCACAAACGCATGATGTTTTTCTTCTTTTACCGTAAAGGTATGGAATTCCTTCCCGCTATTATCCAGTGCTGTTAAGTATTTTTTGTATTCATCCGAGTCGTGGATGAATACATTGGTTTTTCGGGCGGTGTATTTGACGTGATACCCCTTTTTTATTGATTGATTTAGTTCATCTATGAAATCCTTGTGATTCGTAGGGATTCCATGGATGACAATAGGTGGAGGTTTAGTTTTCTTGCTTGTTGTGGCAGTTGGGGCTGTCGATTTCACCTTCTTCTTTCGAATTGTCATCATTATGGTCATTTTTCTTTTGGCCCAAGGGCCAAATCTGTTGCTGGTTTTCACTTGTGGAACATTAGTGAAGTTTGTTTTAATTTGAGGCACTTCACTATTGTTTATGTCACTGATTACACTATTTCCGTCACTGCTCATGGCGCTTTTTGTTGCGCCAGATGTGCCGGCTCCTTCATTTATTTTAGTAACTTGTTGTTCTTGTTGTTGTTTTTGTATGATATTAACATCCTCGAGTTGGATTTTAATTATTTTGCTGGCCACCGGCGAGCGGCCAGCTCTCTCCCTTTTTTTCCCGTCAGGGTACGCTCGTCTGTTTTATGTATAGTTATTTTTAAATTCACAAGTACTGTGACGTTGCTTGTTTAAAAATTTATTATATTTTGGTTGTGTATTAAATAATTTCAAATTGAAAAACACGTCTACTCAGTTCAACTGTTAGACAAAGAATGGGGGACGAGAACCAGTGTTTTTAACATAGTATGGTCGTTGACAATTTGTTACAAGTATATATCGAATCATATATAATTTTATCCAATGATAAAAAAAAAGTGTATATGAATTATGAAAAATATGTAAATATTTTTGATTAATATGTTTGATAATATGTATTTATTGAATAATAAATAGTAATTTTTATAATAAATATGATAATTTTCATTTTTAAGAGAAAAAATTTTTTTTTGGTTCAAAATCAAAGATTTTTGGCTGAAAAAAATTTTTTTCAAAAATTTCAATATATCTTTACGTTTCATGACATTTTAAGTCATTTTAACACAACTTACATTTTTGAGTTTGAAACAAGGAATTCTATCTCTTTAAGTATATATGATGTATATATATGGTGTACTATTAATATCACAAGTTATGACTTATAATTTATATGTATATAGTGACACATATTATTACTGTACCATACGAATAGAGTGTCTTAATAGATTTTATACATATATTTATTGTGATTTTTAATAGTATTATTTATAATAAATTGAATATATTGTATGTCATATGTTGTATAGAGTATGGTTATGGTTAGAGTATGGACCTTTCACTCACGTTGGGAGTGGCCGGAGCTGATCTGGGATTAGCGAAGGTCTGATGTGCGTTTGTCGCTGCCGATACGTGTGTGGCTGGGAGGTCTAACGACTAGCTTCGGACCCTGGCCAGGAAGTGTTCGTTGAACACAGGGGTCGAAACCTGTAATGCTCCGAGCGGGTAATGGCACGTCCGTGTATTCCGGTGTCGTTCCTAGTAACCCTAGGTGAGTGTTGGGCCCCTGAGTACAGGGGTGGTAGTAGCTGATGCCTACGGGATCTTTTGCTGCTTGGGTGTACCCGTTCCCAACTATACTTGGCCCGCTCCTTCACACACGATTATTCGTAAAATTGAGTATATGGATAATTTGAGAAAAACTGGTGTAGATGGAGGTCAGTCGTCAGCCGGTAAGGGCGACAAAATGGAAATGGATGGCGCGCAGAAGGGCCAAGCTGACGGTCCTTGGCACACCTTGGGAGAAAAGAGGAGGAAGATTGAGCCTAGTGAATCAAGACCGAGTAACACAGGGTCTGAGGTCTCCGATACGGAAGCTTCGAGCTTTGGCGAACGGGCGGCGGCGTTGAAGGAAGCTGCGAAACATGCCATGATGGGCTTTGCTGGGTCCAGGCATAGGCAGGCCCACATAACTGAACTTGGCACGGTATATGCCAAATATTGGCACCTGGTGAGCGCGCTAGTAAAACGAGTCGGAGAGCTAGAGGAGGGACAACCTGTCCCTGCACAATCTCCTTCAACCATTGCTGGCGAATTGGCCAGCTTCAATTGGGCCGCTTAATAACTTAAGGATGGCTCTTAGGATAGCGCAGCTAAACTGCCAGCGGGCTTACGGAGTGATGTGCGACTTGGTAGTCTGACTTGTCCAGAACCAGGCTAGCATCGCGGTCCTCCAAGAGCCCTATGTGCTGCATGGTGCTGTGCGTGGTTTGCCAGCATGGATGAGAGTCCTGGGTGTGGGTCGTTAGAAGGCTGTCATAGTCATCTGTCAGGACTGGACCTTGTTACAGCCGAAATGATAAGGTGCTTGTGGGAGTCGGTCCCCCTCTTCCTCAAGGCGCTTTTCGATGAATGCCTAAGTGAGGGTACCTTTCCGCTTGTGTGGAAAATGGCCAGGGTAGTGGCGCTACCCAAGGGTCCTGATAAGCCACTCAGTGACCCCCGGTCATATCGACCAATCAGTCTGCTGAGTGGTTTTGGAAAGGTGCTCGAGAGAATGATGGTCGGCAGACTTGAGGCTGTCATCGGGGATGGGTGGAACGACTCGCAATTCGGGTTTCGTGCTGGGAGATCCACTGAGGACTCCTTACAACGGGTGAGTGACATCGTTCGGGACGGGAGACGGAAGTATATGCGGGGGGTCTTTGGGGACTTCAGGAATGCTTTCAGTTGTCTCTACTGGGAAGCGGTGATGCGACGATTAGTGGAGGTGGGCGTCGGTGAAGTAGATCTCCGGATGTGGCGGGACTACTTTAAAGACCGCTACGCTTGTGCCACTAACATGAACGATGAGATCTGGGTGAAGCTGACGAGGGGATGTCCACAGGGCTCAATTGCGGGCCCGATATTGTGGAACCTTGTCATGGATGAACTTCTCACCATCTTGTGGAACAATGGTGTCAGAGTCGTGGCGTATGCGGACGATCTTTTGATCCTTATTGAAGGTTGTTCCAGGCGTGCTCTGGAAACTACCGTTGCAGAAATAATGGCGCCAGTTTATAACTGGGGACGACGGGTCGGAGCTGAAGTCTCGGATAGCAAGACAGTCTGCATGCTCCTGCGTGGCAGGTTAGACCCGGAGCTTCGCAGTATGCGGGTGATCGTGGGAGGGGAGACCAAGCGCATCGCCGGGGTTGGACAAGTGGTCTACCTTGGAGTTACGCTCGGTACTGGGATGAGTTTGGTGGCCCACGTGAGAGCGATCAGGCCCAAAGTGGTTAAGTGCATGGCCATGATATCTAGGGTCATGCGGAAGGAGTGGGGTATCCAAACGAGGTCTGCCTGAATCCTTATTAGAGGCGGGGCAGCGAGTTGTCCTCTATGGGGCACTCAGGGTGTGTAGGACGGTCTCGACCGAGGCCCTTCAGGTGTTCGGTGGGATGCTTCCCTGGGACCTTGAAGTATTGAGGAAGGCAGGCCTCTTCAAACTTAGAAGGGGTTACCGCTTTGGGGAGCTTGATCTGCTCTCTAACGAGGAAGCAGGGGACTTGAGTATGGCCGAGCTCCAAACTCTCATAAATGAGAGGGCGGTTGATCGGTGGCAGGAGAGGTGGTGCCAAACTGGAAGGGGCCGTGTGACGTTCCGGTTTATCCCGGATGTCAGGGACATTAATAGGTGGCGCAAGTGGACGTTTTCCCTAGAGGAGGGTTTCCTCCTAACGGGACACGGGCGGCTTTGCGGCCATCTCTTTGCGAGAGGCTTGGCGGATAATCCGGGTTGCCTGGATAATACTGCGGTGCGGAATGCGAGGATGCAGTGCATTTTCTGTGCGACTGCGGAGCATACGACCGCTTCCGGAACCTGGATGCCATGTCCATCTGGTGGGAAGGGGGTTCCTGGCGCTTGGATGGTGTACTGGCTACAACAAGTAGCCGTAAGTGCTTTAGGGAGTTTGTGCATAGGGCTTTTGCTCTACGGCCGCACCGGCCGCAGTGCCGGTGGGACCAGAGCACACTGGTATCAGGCGGGTCCCCGGGTGGCGGATAGGGGATGCCGATCGGTTTGCACTAACCACTGATTGGTTGGAGCTTGCTCCCCCGGACCAAAGTTTGTGCGTGGGAAGGAAAACCCATTAAACCAGCATCCCTGTGTTGTTCAGTGGCGTTAGTGGCTGTCTTTATTCCTATTGTTTTGATGTTTTTCCTATATGTGGCTGGCCGATCTTTCATTCACGTTGGGAGTGGCCGACGCTGATCTGGGATCAGCAAAGGTCTGATGTGCGCTTAGCGCTGCCGATACGTGTGTGGCTGGTAGGTCTAACGACTAGCTTCGGACCCTGGCCAGGAAGTGTGCGTTGAACACAGGGGTCGGAACCTGTGTTGCTCCGAGCGGGTAACGGCACGTCCGTGAATTCCGGTGTCGTTCTTGGTAACCCCACGTGAGTGTTGGGCCCCTGAGTACAGGGGTGGTAGTAACCGATACCTACGGGATCTGTTGCTACTTGGGTGTACCCGTTCCCAACTATACTCGGCTCGCTCCTTCACACACGATTAGTCGTACATCGTAGTATATGGATGATATAAAGAAGATTAATGAAGCTGGAGGCCAGTCGTCAGCCGGAAAGGGCGACAAAATGGAGACGGACGGGGCGCAGAAGGGCCAAGCTGAAGGCCCTTGGCACACCGTGGGTGAAAAGAGACGGAAGATCGAGCTCAGCGACTCAAGACCGAGTACAACTGGGTCCGAAATTTCTGACTCGGAAGCTGCGGGCTTCGTCGAAAGAGCAGCGGCCTTGAGAAAAGTCGTAAAAAATGTCATGTCTGGCTTTGTTGGATCCAGACATAGCAAAGCTCACGTTACCGAGGTTGGCATGGTCGATGCCAAATATAAGGACCTGCAAGGTCCTACGCAGTGGTCGTACGATCTGCTGCTGAACCCCTTACCGGCGATCAGGTAAAGGGGAAAATGTTGGAGTGCGTCACCTCCCCGAAGATGTCCGAATCAGGGCTGTTCGGAGGATGCGGGATGGTCTCGTTATCGAGACCAAAACGGCTGAAGAAGCAGAAATGCTTAAACAGTGTGGCGCATTTCGTGCGGGCGGTCTTCAGATAGAAGACCCGAAGGGTCTTCTGCCTAAGATTTTGGTACATGATGTACCTAAATCCTGCACGGACGATAAGCTGGTCACCGCGGTGGCCAAAACCAGTTTGAAAAGCCTGACTCTGGAGGAGGTCAAAAAGCAATTCAAGGTGCTCAACAGGATGGGTAAGGGTGATACCCAAAATGTCATGTGTGAGCTACCAGCGGAATGGCGGAAGACCATCCTGAAGGAGCGCAGGATTTACGTCGGCTTCCTGGCACACAGAGTGATGCCCTTTGATAGGGTAGCTCGGTGCTACATGTGCCATGGTTTTGGGCACATAATGAGGGAGTGTAAAGAAAGCATCAGGAGATAATTATTATTATTATGTTAAATTTTTTTGAAAATAAAGAGAATGTATTTTTTACATTCTCAAATAATAAACTATATATGTATTTATTTATAACTTATATAAAAATTTTTATATACAGGGAATGTATTTTTTTACATTTTCCTGTAATACAAAAAGGGGAGGGACTTTTTTTCAAATTTTTTAAAATAACTTTTATATTGCCTTCACTGTGAAGGCTTTTTTTTCAATTTTTCTAAGTTATTTACTAATTAATTAATATTAAGCCTCTAAAATAAGAGGCTTTTTTTATCAATAAATTTTTATTAATAATAATAATAATAATATTTATAATAATTACTACTTAAGATATTTATAATAATTACTATTGAAGTTATTTATAATAATTATTACTGATAATATTTATAATAATTACTACTAATATTATTTATAATAATTACAAATAAGAATTATTTATAATAATAATAATAATAATAATAATAATAATAATAACAATACCCTCACAAATATACACGCACACTCACACACATTCTCCGGTTCACATGACAGACCAGAACAAAGAAAAAACAGTTTACCGTCACTTGACGACTGTGTCCGTGCGGTAAACTAAATCGGGCTCAGCCCTGCTATGAAATAGATGAGACAATAACAATAATAATAATAATTGCTCTTTATTAAATTAAAGAGCTATTTTTATGACTAAAAATTAAAATATACTAAATATAACTGAATGATATTTATAATAAATGCTATCGAAAATATTTGACCTTATCGATATTTATAATAAATACTACCGAAAATATTTGAATTTATCGATATTAATAATAAATACTACAGAAAATAATCAAAGTTATTAATATTTATAATAAATTCTAACGATAATAAAAAAAAATATATTAAAGACAACAACACAATGATTTCCCGAAAAGTCTCCTATGTCGGTACTAATACTGCCTGATATTACTTGGTTCAAAATCAAAGATTTTTGGCTGAAAAAAATTTTTTTCAAAAATTTCAATATATCTTTACGTTTCACGACATTTTAAGTCATTTTAACACAACTTACATTTTTGAGTTTGAAACAAGAAATTCGTTCTCTTTAAGTACTATATGATGGTGTTGTCCAATGCTAAAAAAAAAGTGTATATGAATTATGAAAAATATGTAAATATTTTTGATTAATATCTTTGATAATATGTATTTATTGAATAATAAATAGTAATTTTTATAATAAATATGATAATTTTCATTTTTAAGAGAAAAAATTTTTTTTTGTTCAAAATCGAAGATTTTTGGCTGAAAAAAATTTTTTTCAAAAATTTCAATATATCTTTACGTTTCATGACATTTTAAGTCATTTAAACACAACTTACATTTTTGAGTTTGAAACAAGGAATTATTTCTCTTATTACTATATATGATGGTGTACTATTAATATCACAAGTTATAACTTATAATTTATATGTATATAGTGACACATATTATTACTGTACCATACGAATAGAGTGTCTTAATAGATTTTATACATATATTTATTGTGATTTTTAATAGTATTATTTATAATAAATTGAATATATTGTATATATGTCATATGTTGTATAGAGTATGGTTATCGGTAGTAAAATGATAATATGAGTTTGAAACTGTGAATAAAATGTATTTTAGCTATATAAGCTATATAAATGTATTTAAATTTTATTTTTAGATATAAATTTTATAAATAAAGCGAATGATTAGAGACCTTGGGGCCGAAACGACCTCAACCTATTCTCAAACTTTAAATGGGTGAGATCTCTAGCTTGCTTAAAAACATAATTTATAATGTGAAGCTATGAGAATATATTTTTTATATATGGATCAGAGTGCCAAGTGGGCCACTTTTGGTAAGCAGAACTGGCGCTGTGGGATGAACCAAACGTAGAGTTAAAGCGCCAAAATTGACGCTTATGGGATACTTTGAAAGGCGTTGGTTGCTTAAGACAGCAGGACGGTGGCCATGGAAGTCGGAATCCGCTAAGGAGTGTGTAACAACTCACCTACCGAAGCAACTAGCCCTGAAAATGGATGGCGCTGTAGCGTCATACTTATACTCTACCGTTAGTATTTTCGATAAAAAGATTTTGTATCTTTTTTATCATGAAACCCTAACGAGTAGGAGGGTCGCGGTGGTGTGCGCGGAAGGATTGGCCGTGAGGCCATCTGGAGCCGCCATCGGTGCAGATCTTGGTGGTAGTAGCAAATACTCCAGCGAGGCCCTGGAGGACTGACGTGGAGAAGGGTTTCGTGTGAACAGCCGTTGCACACGAGTCAGTCGATCCTAAGCCCTAGGTGAAAACCGATGTTAATGTTTGATGTGTGTAATAATATAAAATAAATACAATATTATTAATGAATATTATTGCTTTTTAAAAAACAATAAGCATTATTAATAAATATGTATAAATATATATATATATATATATATATATATATATATATATATATATATATATATATATATATATATATATATATATATATATATATAAATATATACATCCATTGGGCGAAAGGGAAACCGGTTCCTATTTCGGTACCCGGCAGCGGAACCGTTTATAAGTCGGGCCCTCGTAACAGAGAGTTCGTCAGGGTAACCTAAAAAGGCCTAGAGACGCCGTCGGAAGATTCAGGAAGAGTTTTCTTTTCTGCATGAGCGTTCGAGTTCCCTGGAATCCTCTAGCAGGGAGATAGGTTTTGGAACGCGAAGAGCACCGCAGTTGCGGCGGTGTCTGGATCATTCCCTCGGACCTTAAAAATCCAGGTGAGGGCCACGAGGAGGTGTCGCGCCGGTTCGTACCCATATCCGCAGCAGGTCTCCAAGGTGAAGAGCCTCTAGTCGATAGATTAATGTAGGTAAGGGAAGTCGGCAAATTGGATCCGTAACTTCGGGATAAGGATTGGCTCTGAGGACCGGGGCGTGTCGGGCTTGATTGGGAAGAAGGTTATGGCCAACGTGCCGGGCCTGGGCGAGATGAAACCATGTACCCTCACATTATCATATGATATTATGTATCGGACATATTATATACATTTTATGTTTTATTATATTTAACTATGCATTTTTTTACTTATGTGTTGAGGTGTATATGTTGTATAATAAGTTATACATTTAATGTTGTATATGCACGGGTGCATAATTATTATGTGTGTGTGTTGTTTGGTGTATGTGTGAATTCGAGTTTGGTCTCGTGCCTTGGCCTCCTACAGAACTTTCTTGCTGCGAGACTTTACTCAACATATATATATAAATAAAATAATTTAATTGAAATATATACTTGTTGTATACGTAGATTTTATTATTTATATTATTATTATATGCGTATCGTTCTCTTCGACCGTCATTTAACGGTTAACTCAGAACTGGCACGGACTAGGGGAATCCGACTGTCTAATTAAAACAAAGCATTGCGATGGCCTCAGCGGGTGTTGACGCAATGTGATTTCTGCCCAGTGCTCTGAATGTCAACGTGAAGAAATTCAAGCAAGCGCGGGTAAACGGCAGTAGTAACTATGACTCTCTTAAAACCAGATATTATCGCTTCACGAGATCGTCGTGTTGTGGTAATTGATGCCCAGATAGTAGGAGACGGTTATCCATTGGATGAATCACATCGGCGCAAAGTGTCGAAATATAAGGACTACTGTAACCTCTCGGAGTTGGTGGCTTCTGAATATTCTGTAGAACACGTTTCGTTTTATAGCGTAACAGTTTCATATCGGGGTATTTGGTCCGCGCTTTCTGCTGGGGCGTTCATGGGCTTAGGTGTAGGCCGTAGGACCCTCAGTACCATCTCTGAATGCGCATTACGTGGATCACATATGAATTGGGTACGTTTCAACCAAATGACTATTCAAAATGTAATAAATGATCGCTATGCTTAAGTGCGTTGGGAATTAATCATATCGATCCGGATTTTGCAGAATTATAGTTGTTACTGTCGTGGAGCGTAACTATTATTAGGTTTATAACATCTTAGCTCCGCTCACAACTTACGCACAGAGTACCTATGGTACACAGAGCAATCTTGCGTCTCTTAGTTTCCCTGTAACTCCATCCTATTACACAATGAGCTTCACCTGGGCCTGTCGACCGTCTGTCGGGGACTTGGCCGTTTACGTGGGATTCTACCGTATGGCCATGACGGAATAGAGTCGGTGGTGGGTCATGGTCATTAGCAGCCCAATATGAAGGAGGTAGACCTAAGTGTTTTTCCTCTTGTTCAGGTAGACCTAAGTGTTTTGCCTCGCACTGAGGGTGCCCATTGGAAACATCCACTGACCCGGTACGCTCGCAAACTTTGGTTTGCGTGATACCAGGGTAGCCACCATAGTGGATCAACGACTGATCCTATTAAATTACGATCATTGTCGTGTAGATGGGGAAGTATATATGCAGCCACCTTCCGTCCGCTGATTGGCGTCTCTGTCTTATCTTTTTAGGGGAGAGACGCCAAGCTCGGATGGTTGGGTTTCATTACTAGCACATTTCGTGTCATAGGATGACTGACATGCTGCTTCGAGTGGACCACAGAACGACCACTTCCCCTACAGGCGTTCTTCAGGAACTCGTTGTTGCTCCGATCCGGTGTATTATTATTCCTATAATTTTTCATCGAGACTAAGTGACTTTTATCACCCTGTGTGTCAAAAGTGCGTTAGCTCTCGAGCGCAAGGCCGGCGCCTAGTTCACCCAGCTTCTTTATATATATAGTCGTCTGGGGGTATCAGAACCTTTAGTCCGGACAAATAGCCAAATGCCTCGTCATCTAATTAGTGACGCGCATGAATGGATTAACGAGATTCCCACTGTCCCTATCTACTTAGCAGGTACCTCACGAAAATTTTGTTTCTTGAATGAATGTCCCTATCTACTCCTGCCACCGGCAGCGTCGGTGGGACCAGAGCACACTGGTGCCAGGCGGGTCCCCGGGTGGCGGATAGGGGATGCCGATCGGTTTGCACCAGCCACTGATTGGTTGGAGTTTTCTCCCCCGGACCAAAGTTGCGCGTGGGAAGGAAAACCCATAAAACCATATCCCTGTGTTGTTCAGTGGCATTTGTGGCTGTAATTTTCCTACTGTTTTGATGTACTCCTATATGTGGCTGGCCGACCTTTCACTCACGTTGGGAGTGGCCGGAGCTGATCTGGGATTAGCGAAGGTCTGATGTGCGCTTGGCGCTGCCGATACGTGTGTGGCTGGGAGGTCTAACGACTAGCTTCGGACCCTGGCCTTAGTGTGCGTCGAACACAGGGGTCGGAACCTGTGTTGCTCCGAGCGGGTAATGGCACGTCCGTGTATTCCGGTGTCGTTCCTAGTAACCCTAGGTGAGTGTTGGGCCCCTGAGTACAGGTGTGGTAGTAGCTGATGCCTACGGGATCTGTTGCTGCTTGGGTGTACCCGTTCCCAACTATACTTGGCTCGCTCCTTCACACACGATTAGTCGTAAAATTGAGTATATGGATAATTTGAGCAAAACTGGTGTAGATGGAGGTCAGTCGTCAGCCGGTAAGGGCGACAAAATGGAAATGGATGGCGCGCAGAAGGGCCAAGCTGACGGCCCTTGGCACACCGTGCTAGAAAAGAGGCGGAAGATTGAGCCTAGTGACTCAAGACCGAGTACCACAGGGTCTGAGGTCTCCGATACGGAAGCTTCGAGCTTTGGCGAACGGGCGGCGGCGTTGAAGGAAGCTGCGAAACATGCCATGATGGGCTTTGCTGGCTCCAGGCATAGGCAGGCCCACATAACTGAACTTGGCACGGATGAGGAGCCTGGGACTACACAGGTGGTTCCTCCAAAGAAGAAGAAAAGCTATGCGTGTGTTATTAGGGCAGAAAGTGGTGAGGTCCCTCCCACGGAAGTGCGGAAGAAGGTGGAGGCCATTGCGAGACAGCACGACACGAAGGTGCGTGTTACAGCGATCAGGACCGTAAGGTCCGGTGTGGCTATTGAGACGAGGAGTCAGGAGGAGGCGAATGCGTTAAAGGGCATGTGCCAATTCAGAGAGGCAGGCTTGGTGGCGGAGGAGCCCCGAGGAGTTGCTCCACTTAATAAAAGACTGCAAAAGGGAGAGCAGATTATCTAATTTCTGCGGCGAGGCTGGACACTTACAGAAGGACTGTAAGAGACCAAGCGGACATTGCCCGATTTGTAAAAGGAGAAGGTTGCAATCGGACCATCCGGTGACCTCCCCGAGGTGCCCGGATTACATTTGGCGGCTGCAGAACCGGAGAGACAACACCCGCGATGGCTAGCGAAAAGACCATGCTGAAGGTGTTGCAGTTGAACTGTCAGCGATCGTACTCAGCAATATGCGATTTGGGGATTATGCTCGTCGAAGAGGAGATCGCCATAGCATTAGTCCAGGAGCCGTATGTGCGATTTGGAAGAATCGTCGGGTTGCCTTCGTGGATGCGAATCTACATGAGCGACAACAAGAAAGCCGCTGTAGTTGTTTCTGACAGGACAATTGAAGTAGCCAGTATGAGCGCTTGGACAACTGATAGTGGTGTGTGCATCAACATTAGAAGCGCGATAGGTGGGATCAATGTCGCTAGTGCCTACTGTCAGTGGGGCAATGAGATACAGGAACAGTTGGACTATATTGAGGCACTCACCAGTGTATGTACCAGACGTGAGGAAGTGGGTTAGAAAGAAGTGGCAATTCCAAATGTGGGAAGGTTTAGTTATAACAGGACATGGTAGTTTCCATGGGAACTTGTTTAGCAGAGGACTGAAAGAAGACCCACAGTGTCCCTGTGGACACGAATGGGAGGATGCCCTGCACTTTCTGTGCAGTTGTGGCATCTATGACAGATTCAGGGATCTGAAGAAGATGGGAGTGAGAATGATAAGTGCCAGTGAGTGGGATGTGAGTGGGGTTTTGCGTACGCCGACGACGCGGAGTGAATTTGAAAGATTCGTGAGAAAGGCCTCAATGGTAAGGAAAAGAGTGGTTCTCGGCGATGATGGGGGGCTTAACGCAAGAGTCGATGTTTAAGAACGATGACCACGCCATTTATTATTTATTTACTTTTTACCTATTTATTATTTATTTATTATTTATTCACTTATTTATTTATTATTCTCTTATTTTCTATTTTTTTACCTTATGTTAGTTATTTTCTTATTTATTAACTTATTTACTTATTTATTTATTTATTTATTTACTTTATTTTATTTACTTATTTATTCATTGGTTTATTATTTATTTATTTCTTTATTTTGTTAATTGTTTTAGATTATATCCTCCTGAGGAGGGAGTCACCCGCAGGAGGTGGCGTGCCCTGTGGTTGGCTCCGGCGTCGGGCTTGAGGCCGTACTACGTCCTGTCTCGCTGAGGAGATGGGATGCAGAATCGGAATTAATAAGCGAGATGTAAGGCATAGCGTTGTTAACTATTTATCTATTTATCTCTTTATTATTTACCTATTTATTTATCCTGTTGATTATTTATTAATTACTTAAGTTATTTACTTATTTATTTATTTATTTATTTATTATTTATTTATTTATTTATTATTCATTTATTTATTGTTAACCGTTAGTCATTGTTAAGTTTTAGTTTTGTTAATAACTTAGAGTTTATTATACCGTTAAATATTATATGGGGGGATAGGGTTGGGGACGGGTTTTCAGGGTTTTCAGGAAGTTGGTCTGTCTAAAAGATGCTCGATGGAGGATCTGGTTGCGGATATAAACAAATAAGGTCATGTGTGCACCATTAGCGTGTTGTATACTCAATGTCACAAAAAATGCTCGTTTTAAAACATTCTAAGTGTTACTATTATAACATAACATATGATGCGTACGCTTAGAATGTTTTAACTGTGGCACTTTTTCTGACAGTGAGTGTAGGTAAGCGCTAATCTGGACTAGGTGTGAATGGGTAGCCTTATGGCTTGCCCTGACACACCAAAGGGACCTCGCCCACCCAGGCGGCAATGTGGGTACCACGGGTCGCTTACACCCAAGCCCCGCACACAGGGAGTTTCCGTCGCTTGTGTGCGTCGTAAGCGAATTGAGGTGGAATCAACTCTAGGTGGGGGCAGTGGTAACCTACTAGCGCAGGCCAGGAGAGGTTGCTTCCTACTGTGGGGACGCATCCTGCTCCGACGGGTGAGCTGCGAAATTCAGCTCGGGTACTGACCTGCCAGAGTCAGTAGGGGTTTAGATAGTCCCCGATCCACACCAAGGTGCTCTGGACCTTACAATGATGGAGCGTTGGTAGTTCCCGGCAGAGACCTCGTTGGGGGGTGAGCTGGCCCAGGTCAGCTGGGATAGCAGTGAGAATTGAGCCTAAGGGCAGGTGTCTCACTTTAATCTACTTCCGACTATGTGCTTATCTACTCTGCCACCGGCCGCAGTGCCGGTGGGACCAGAGCACACTGGTATCAGGCGGGTCCCCGGGTGGCGGATAGGGGATGCCGATCGGTTTGCACTAACCACTGATTGGTTGGAGCTTGCTCCCCCGGACCAAAGTTTGCGCGTGGGAAGGAAAACCCATTAAACCAGCATCCCTGTGTTGTTCAGTGGCGTTAGTGGCTGTCTTTGTTCCTATTGTTTTGATGTTTTTCCTATATGTGGCTGGCCGATCTTTCATTCACGTTGGGAGTGGCCGGCGCTGATCTGGGATCAGCAAAGGTCTGATGTGCGCTTAGCGCTGCCGATACGTGTGTGGCTGGGAGGTCTAACGACTAGCTTCGGACCCTGGCCAGGAAGTGTGCGTTGAACACAGGGGTCGGAATCTGTGTTGCTCCGAGCGGGTAACGGCACGTCCGTGAATTCCGGTGTCGTTCTTGGTAACCCCAGGTGAGTGTTGGGCCCCTGAGTACAGGGGTGGTAGTAACCGATACCTACGGGATCTGTTGCTACTTGGGTGTACCCGTTCCCAACTATACTCGGCTCGCTCCTTCACACACGATTAGTCGTACATCGTAGTATATGGATGATATAAAGAAGATTAATGAAGCTGGAGGCCATTCGTCAGCCGGAAAGGGCGACAAAATGGAGACGGACGGGGCGCAGAAGGGCCAAGCTGAAGGCCCTTGGCACACCGTGGGTGAAAAGAGACGGAAGATCGAGCTCAGCGACTCAAGACCGAGTACAACTGGGTCCGAAATTTCTGACTCGGAAGCTGCGGGCTTCGTCGAAAGAGCAGCGGCTTTGAGAAAAGTCGTGAAAAATGTCATGTCTGGCTTTGTTGGATCCAGACATAGCAAAGCTCACGTTACCGAGGTTGGCATGGTCTATGCCAAATATAAGGACCTGGTGGCTGCCCTGTTAAAACGAGTGGAAGAGCTCGAGAAGGGACAATCTGTCCCTTCACCATCTCCTCCAACCATTACTGGCGAACTGGCCAGTTTTAAGGACGAGATTCGTGTGATGGTCACAAATATTATGGCGACGCATATGTCCCAAACGGTCCGTGCGGTACCACAGTTGGCTAAAGCGCCACCACAGGTACCCCGCGCGTACTCGCAGGTGACGACTTGTGCAACACCAAGACCTAGTGGTGTTAGAGCTGCCAAACCTGCGGTTGACGAAGCCCAACCGCAGCCAAAAAAGAAGAGTAAGAAGAAGAAGAAGAAAGGACCTGCAAGGTCCTACGCAGTGGTCGTACGATCTGCTGCTGAACCCCTTACCGGCGATCAGGTAAAGGGGAAAATGTTGGAGTGCGTCACCCCCCCCCCCCCCCCCGAAGATGTCCGAATTAGGGCTGTTCGGAGGATGCGGGATGGTCTCGTTATGGAGACCAAAACGGCTGAAGTCCTGACTGCCCTGAATACAGGAAAAGGATGGAGGTTCTACGGGGCCGCCTAATACCGTAAGGTAATGGCTCTTAGGATAGCGCAGCTAAATTGTTGGCTTGTCCAGAACCAAGTTAGCATTGCTATCCTCCAAGAGCCCTATGTGCTGCATGGAGCTGTGCGTGGCTTGCCAGCTTGGATGAGAGTCTTGGGTGTTGGTCGGCAAAAGGCGGTTATAGTAATCTGCGACCGGGCCCTGGACTGTGTGCTGGTTGAGCGATTCTCTACTGAATGCTGTGCCTGTGCATGGGTCAGCGGTCGGACGGGGAAATTCTACGTTTGTAGTGCCTACTGTTGGTTCGGCGGCCGTATTGAGACGGATGTGGATGTCCTGGACCTAATGCTGATGGGTTGCCAAGGGCAGCTCATACTTGGAATGGACGCTAATGCCACATCCGGTTTGTGGTTCAGCAAAGTTCTCAACCAAAGGAGGCGAAGATCAGCCATCCGAGGTGAGATACTTGAAGAATGGATCATAATGCGGAACTTACAGGTGCTTAACGAACCCAATCACGGGTATACGTTTCAAGGCCCCGCGGGTGTAAGTGATATTGACGTCACTCTTTGTAGTGGCGACTGGCAAGAATGTCAGTTTTCATGGGAGCTGCATGACGAGGTAGCATTCAGTGATCATAATCTTATTTTGATCACAATAGATAATGCGACTCACGATGTAGCCCCCAACGTGGTGGGACGGCCTTGGTGTGTGCGTGGTGTGGACTGGGAGGTCTACAAACACTTCTTGGCTGAATTGGCGAACGACTACGGTCTTGAAAGATTCATGGAGCTTGGCGCTGATGCCAGACTTCATGTTCTTTCCGGATGGTTGGATGAGACAAATGCGACGTTTCTGAGGCGCCGACGTACATGGCGCAGGCAAAAGGCCCCCTGGTGGACCCAGGAGCTTTGGCAGCTCCAGCGGGTTGTGAAAAGGTGTAGGAGACAATTCCAGCGGGAAAGAAGGAGAGGTGGTGAGCGATCTCTCCTCCTCGGCAGGGAGTACTCAAGCCGTAGGCGAGAGTACTTCAGTGCGTTGGCTGAGGCTAAGCGGAAGGACTGGCACGGGTTCGTGGGTGCGAACTCGGATGACCCATGGGGTGCGATTTATAAAGCGTGCAGAGGAAAACGACTGAGCGAGGTGGGATCCCTGCAGGTGGGGGACACTTGGACGTCTACCTGGAGGGAGAGCATCGAAGCTCTTCTGTACGTCTTCTTCCCAGATGCTGCAAGTTGTAACAGGCCATCGACGGAAGTGGCCCCACCGGTTCGTGGCCCGAACCAAAGTCAGGACCTAGAAGCTGTGTTTGATGTGGATGAGCTGGAATTGTCGGTTCTGAAGATGGGGAGTGGCAAATCCCCCGGACTGGACCTTGTCACAGCCGAAATGATAAGGTGCTTGTGGGAGTCGGTACCCCTCTTCCTCAAGGCGCTTTTCGACGAATGCCTAAGTGAAGGTACCTTTCCGCTTGTGTGGAAATTGGCCAGAGTAGTTGCGATACCCAAAGGTCATGATAAGCCACTCAGTGACCCCCGGTCTTTGTCGACTTCAGAAATGCTTTCAGTTGTCTCTACTGGGAAGCAGTAATGCGGCGATTGGCGGAAGTTGGCGTTGGAGATGCAGATCTCCGAATGTGGCGGGACTACTTTAAGGACCGCTACGCTTGCGCCACTAACATGAATGATGAGATTTGGGTGAAGCTGACGAGGGGATGTCTACAGGGCTCAATTGCTGGCCCAATATTGTGGAACCTGGTCATGGATGAGCTTCTCACCATTTTACAGAACAATGGTGTCAAAGTCGTGGCGTATGCGGACGATCTTTTGATCCTTGTTGAAGGTAGTTCCAGGCGTGCGCTGGAAACTACCGTTGGAGAAATAATGGAGCCAGTTTATAACTGGGTACGACGGGTTGGAGCAGAAGTGTCGGACAGTAAGACAGTCTGCATGCTCCTGCGGGGCAGGTTAGACCCGGAACGTCGCAGTATGCGGGTGATCGTAGGAGGGGGACCAAACGTATCTCCGGGGTTGGACAAGTGGTCTACCTCGGAGTTACACTTGGTATTGGGATGAGTTTGGTAGCCCACGTGAGAGCGATCAGGCCCAAAGTGGTAAAGTGAATGTCCACAATATCTAGGGTCATGCGCAGGGACTGGGGAATAAATACGAGGTCTGCCCGAATTCTTATTAGAGGTTGGGTGGAGGCAGCTGCGCTTTATGGTGCAGCTGCCTGGTATGAGTGTCTCAAATTTGAGAGCGCTCGTCTTGTGCTTGGGGCGGCACAGCGGGTTGTTCTCTACGGGGCACTCAGGGTGTGTCGGACGGTCTCGACCGAGGCCCTTCAGGTGCTCGGTGGGATGCTTCCCTGGGACCTCGAAGTATTGAGGAGGGCAGGCCTCTTCAAGCTTAGAAGAGGTTACCGCTTTGGGGAGCTTGATTTGCTCTCGAATGAAGAAGTTGAAGAGTTGAGTAGGGCCGAACTCCAAACTCTCATCAATGAGAGGGCGGTTGTTCGGTGGCAGGAGAGGTGGTGCCAGACGGGGAGGGGCCGTGTGACGTTCCGGTTTATTCCGGATGTCAGGGACATAAATCGGTGGCGCAATTGGACGTTTTCCCTCCAGGAGGGTTTCCTCCTAACGGGACACGGACGACTTTGCGGCCACCTCTTTGTTAGGGGTTTGGTGGACAATCCAGGTTGCTACTGCGGTGCTGAATGTGAAGATGCAGCGCACTTTTTGTGCGATTGCGGAGCATACGACCGCTTCCGGAACCTGGATGACATGTCCATTTACTGGGAAGGGGGTTCCTGGCAGTTCGATAGGATCCTGGCTACCACAAGTAGCCGCAAGTGCTTCAGGGAGTTTGTGCACAGGGCTTTTGCCCTACGCACTCGATGGCTCGCTGGAGCGCAACAAGGCGAAGAGGTAGCTGTTGGAAATTAGTGGTGCATGTATGACTGTCCCTGTCTGACTGGACGAGTTGCAGTCCAAATTGGTGATGTTCCTGTGCTGTTTTCTTCGTGTTGTCGTGTCTCTTGTCAGAAGACACGACATTTTTTGTAGTTACAGGTGATGGCGCTGTTTCGGGGCGTGGCGTCGGGGGGACCCGGCGACCACACCCCACAATGATTTTATCCTAGCTGGTTAGTTGATTTTTAGCAGGAAACCTCTGCCAGTTGTTTTCTGTTGTGGCGTTAGTCCGACAATGTTCCCATTGTCGGACCCTTATTTGTTTCTTCCTTTTCTTCTTCACCAGGGGCTATCTTTGAATCTATCTGGGGCGGGTCAGGCTTCACCTGGTCCTTATGTGGGAGGGACTCGGCTTCACCTGGATTTTTAACTTTGTTACAATGTCATGTGTATGCCTGGCTGGTGTTTGTAAGAACGCTGGCCTGGCCTGGACCTGCCAAGTAGTCACCTATGACATAACAAGGCATGTTTCAGGGACAACGCCGAACCCAGGCGGTTAATTGGGTACCATGGGTCACTTGCGTCCAAGCCCCATACACAGGGTGTTTCCACCTGCCTGTGTGTGTACAAGTGAAATGAGGACGGACTCGTGGGGGCAGTGTGTTAGAGCTTACATCGCAAGCTAGAGGGGGTAGCGCAGGCCTGCTGAGACCTTCAGTTGAGGAAGCACTCCTGCCTACCTTGTATCGGCGGGTGAGCAGCGTCTGGCTTTGGCCTCTGCTCGGGTGGGGACCTGCATAGTCCCAAGCGTTTTAGGTAGTGCGCGCTCTTCACCAAAGGGCTTCCCTAGGCTTACACCGAAAGGAAGGATTGGAAGCCGTTGGCAATTAGCTTTCGGCGCGCTGATTGAGCGTATCTCAATCCCGTCCCCATGGGGGGCGTGAGGGTTAGGCTTACATAGCAGGTACCTCACGTAAAATTTTGTTTCTTCAATGTCCCTATCTACTATCTAGCGAAACCACTGCCAAGGGAACGGGCTTGGAAAAATTAGCGGGGAAAGAAGACCCTGTTGAGCTTAGCTTGACTCTAGTCTGGCATTGTAAGGAGACATGAGAGGTGTAGCATAAGTGGGAGATATATATTTCATTTTTGGATATATGTCGTAGGTGAAATACCACTACTCTCATCGTTTCTTTACTTACTCGATAAGGCGGAGCGCATGCTTTGTTAATCCTTTAACGGATTTTCAAATGTCATGGTGTTCTTGAACCAAGCGTATAAGAGTGATGTTAATATATATTTTTTTAATATATATTTTTACTTTTCTATATTATTTTTAATTTTATAGTGAGTGATTTATAATTTTAATTTTATTAATTACACATCAATATAATATACTCCAGCGTGATCCGATTCGAGGACACTGCCAGGCGGGGAGTTTGACTGGGGCAGTACATCTGTCAAAGAATAACGCAGGTGTCCTAAGGCCAGCTCAGCGAGGACAGAAACCTCGCGTAGAGCAAAAGGGCAAAAGCTGGCTTGATCCCGATGTTCAGTATGCATAGGGACTGCGAAAGCACGGCCTATCGATCCTTTTTGGCTTGAAGAGTTTTCAGTAAGAGGTGTCAGAAAAGTTACCACAGGGATAACTGGCTTGTGGCGGTCAAGCGTTCATAGCGACGTCGCTTTTTGATCCTTCGATGTCGGCTCTTCCTATCACTGCGAAGCAAAATTCGCCAAGCGTCGGATTGTTCACCCGCCAATAGGGAACGTTAGCTGGGTTTAGACCGTCGTGAGACAGGTTAGTTTTACCCTACTGATGACTTGTCGTTGCGATAGTAATCCTGCTCAATACGAGAGGAACCGCAGGTTCGGACATTTGGTTCATGCACTTGGTCGAGCGGCCAATGGTGCGAAGCTACCATCCGTTGGATTATGCCTGAACGCCTCTAAGGCCATATCCTGTCTAGTCAAAGTTGGCAACGATATATATTAGGAGTTCATAATATCAGTCGAAAGGCTCAAATCAATGTGATTTTATTAGGTAATAAATTTATTTATAATATTTATTATCGCACGAGCCCTTATATTTGCCGTATATGATTATAGAATGACGGCCAGATAGCATGTTGCTATGTTCATTCAATCATTAACGGTCGATTATGGGTCAATTTTTTTATTATATATTCGACGTCAGAACTCGGAATCGTTTGTAGACGACTTACGTACCTAGCAGGGTGTTGTACTCGGTAGAGCAGTTTCCACGCTGCGATCTGTTGAGACTCAGCCCTTAGCTTGGGGATTCGTATATTTCATTTAGAAATAAATGAAATATCGAGAGAACCCCAACAAATAAAATGAAAAATTTGTTTATTCCCTTTTGTAAAAAAAAAAAAGTCGAGCGAAAAAAGAAATAATTATTATTATGTTAAATTTTTTTGAAAATAAAGAGAATGTATTTTTTACATTCTCAAATAATAAACTATATATGTATTTATTTATAACTTATATAAAAATTTTTATATACAGGGAATGTATTTTTTTACATTTTCCTGTAATACAAAAGGGGGAGGGACTTTTTTTCAAATTTTTTAAAATAACTTTTGCCTTCACTGTGAAGGCTTTTTTTTCAATTTTTCTAAGTTATTTACTAATTAATTAATATTAAGCCTCTAAAATAAGAGGCTTTTTTTATCAATAAATTTTTATTAATAATAATAATTATAATATTTATAATAATTACTACTTAAGATATTTATAATAATTACTATTGAAGTTATTTATAATAATTATTACTGATAATATTTATAATAATTACTACTAATATTATTTATAATAATTACAAATAAGAATTATTTATAATAATAATAATAATAATAATAATAATAATAATAATAATAATAATAATAATAATAATAACAACACATACATGCTGACCCAGGAACGCCTGTTTTATTTGACCTGCAAAATGGTGGTGTCATTAGCCCCATGGAGGAGGGACAATTTTACAGCTATCTTGGTGTGCTGCAATCACAAGGCATCCCACACACAGATATAAAACAAACACTTACACAACACTACATACAAAGAATTCAAAACATACTCAAAAGTGGTCTTGATGGTAGAAATACCGTTAGAGCCATCAACACATACGCTACACCATTTCTCACATATTCCTTCGGAATCATAAAGTGGACAAACACAGACATTAAAAACATACAAATTAAAACACGAACAATCATGACAAAACACAGAATACACCACATACACTCATCATCAGCCAGGTTGGTTTTACCACGGTCTTTAGGAGGACGTGGTCTCACAGATATCCAACTATTACACGATCGCCAGCTCCATAGCCTACGCGAGTACTTCCAATCTAAAACACACACATCACACTTACACAATGCCATAATATCCGCAGACAAGTCATACACGCCACTTAACATGCACACAACACAACACTCTCTTCCACCAACCAAAACACAACACACATCCACAAACATGCAGACATGGAAAACGAAGGTTTTACATGGAAGGTATTTTCATGAGCTTAGTCACGACTGTATTGACCGAGAGGCTTCGCAAGCCTGGTTGACCAAGTGTAATATCTTTCCGGAAACCGAGGGCTTCATGTTTGCAATACAGGATCAAATCATACATACACTGAATTACAAAAAACACATACTCAAAGACAACGCACAACAAACAGACCTATGTCGGCAATGTCGACAAAAACCAGAAACAATACAACACATTACATCAGCATGCTCACGTCTTACCCAAACAGATTACAAACACAGACACGATCAGGTAGCAAAAATAATACACCTAAAACTCGCCATAAAACACAAACTAACAACAGACAACTCACCATACTACAAATACACTCCATCTTCAATTCTCGAAAACAACACGCACAAATTATATTGGGATAGAACAATTATCACAGACAAGGCGGTACACTACAACAGGCCAGACATTACACTTATACACAAACACACAAAAACCACATTCCTCATAGACATTGCAGTACCCAACACACACAACCTTCAGTCTACACACACTGAAAAACTAACAAAATACACCGATCTAGCTGTCGATCTGAGGAATCAATGGAAAATGACAACAGTTGTTGTCGTTCCGGTGATACTAAGCTCAATAGGCGTCATACCAACAACACTTCACAACAGTCTGCATACACTTGAACTACACAAAAACACATACATACAATTACAAAAGGCAATTATAATTAATACTTGCCGTATAGTGAGAAAGTTTCTCTCTATGGGACACAACACTCTCCAAACACAAACATTAACCACTGCTCAACAAACAACAACAAACACAACATACTCTCCGACCAATGCAAACACACTCAAGCCAAACACGGAAACTTCACACCAGCACCCACACAACACACAGTTACACACACAAAACATAACGCAAGAAATATACCCGACACAACACAGCACATCTACAACAACACTCACACACGCAACATCAGCACATTCTCCAAACCAAACACAAAACAATACACAAGAAACAAACTCATCACAACACAACATCATTACTTACACTACAACAGCACTCATACACGCACCACCCCCACTTTATCGAAACGAAACACATAACACACCACCCATTGCTCGGTTAACAAGCCTCACACAAGATCAAATATCAAGACCATCAGATGTCTCAAACAAAACACAAAACACTTCACAAGAAACACAACATAGTATAACTTTATTAACCACAACACCCATACACGTACCACCACCAATAAATCAAAACCTCACACAAAACACTTCACCCATTGTGAGACTCACAAGACTCACACATGGCCAAATTGCACACTATTCAAAACCGACGGAGAACGTCCCAATCGCTCATCGAACGCGAAAGCGAGCACAACACAATACAACACCACACACATCACCCAAAAGGCGAGGTCGCTGAACACAATAAACATACATACATTTATACACACTACAAGAACAAAAATACCCTTACAAATATACACGCACACTCACACACATTCTCCGGTTCACATGACAGACCAGAACAAGGAAAAAACAGTTTACCGTCACTTGACTGTGTCCGTGCGGTAAACTAAATCGGGCTCAGCCCTGCTATGAAATAGATGAGACAATAATAATAATAATTGCTCTTTATTAAATTAAAGAGCTTTTTTTATGACTAAAAATTAAAATATACTAAATATAACTGAATGATATTTATAATAAATGCTATCGAAAATATTTGACCTTATCGATATTTATAATAAATACTACCGAAAATATTTGAATTTATCGATATTTATAATAAATACTACAGAAAATAATCAAAGTTATTATTATTTATAATAAATTCTAACGATAATAAAAAAAAATATATATTAAAGACAACAACACAGTGATTTCCCGAAAAGTCTCCTATGTCGGTACTAATACTGCCTGATATTACTTAACTTTGGTGATCGGACGAGAACCTTTTAACTTTAAAATAAATCTTTATTTTCACAAAATTAACAAACATTATACAATTAATAATATACAATGCAAATTATATATAATGTATATTTAAAAATACTTTATTTGTTATATTCTAGGTTATTAGCTTGCGCTTTCATCCTAAATTTGTTTTGGATTTGCATGGCTTTTATTAGTTTGGAGGATTTGGGGGTGGTTAGGTTTTGAGTTACTTTATTTTTATTTTTTGTTTGCTTGCTACAGAAAAAGTTGGAAAAAAAAACTGTTTATATATTTAACTGACTTGTCAGTATAGGTTGTTGTTGTAATTTATTGTTTTGTTGTCGTAGGTCGTGTTGTTTTTATTTTATTTTTATATTTTATTGCAGTCCGGGTTCCAGCGTGTGATATATTAATTTATGTTTTACTGGTGCTGGCAGGTCAATTATCATATTTTTTGTTAGATTGCTTTTATATATCTGGTGCTTGTAGAATTTTTCTGACAATTTTTTTGATTAATTCTTTTATTGTTTTTGTGTCTGTTGTGCTGTGCAGTTTTTTGATCGTGATAAGTCTGTCTGCGTTTGCAACTAGTCTAAGGCATTTGTTTTGAATTCGTTGTAGTTTAATAAATTGCGTTTTAGATGCACTGCACCAGACCGGTGCTGCGTTTGTTATAACTGGTCTTATTATTGCATCGTACAACAACTTTTTTGTTTTTAGCGTTAGTGCACTGTACCTGTTAAGCAATGGATACATTTTACGCACTACCCCGTGACCCTTGGCCACCAGGTGATTTATTTGAGGCACAAACGACATGCCCTTATCCAGATATACACCCAGATATTTCACCTTGTTGCTGATTGGTATACTCATCCCGTTCACCTTAAGAGGGCTCGTGATTTTGATGTTAGTGAATTTTTTGGTGAACAGGATGTGTTCGGTTTTCGAGTTATTTCTTTTAATTTTCCAATCCTTGGCAAATTGTAGGATCATATCCAGGTGTATCTGGACTTGCTTTGTCGCCACGTGGGCGTTAAACGAATGCGCGTATATGGCGCTGTCGTCCGCATATACGGCCAGGTTTGTTTTAGCGAATTTGGGCATGTCGTTTATGTAGATATTGAAGATAATTGGTCCCAAAACTGATCCCTGTGGGACTCCTGCCCTTATTTCCCTTACAGTCGATTTTTTGTTTTTTATTTTCAGCCGGAAGTTTCGATTTTGGAGGTAGCAGGCCATCAGTCTGCTGAGTTGGGTTGGAATACCGGTTTTGTCGATTTTGTGAATAGCCCCTATCCAGACTGTGTCGAATGCTTTTTCGACATCCAGGAGGACCATGGAAGTGACGTTTCCTTTGTTAAAGTTTTTAGTTATTGAATCTGCGATTCTTGCTACTTGCATGGTGGTTCCGTGACCCTCCCGGAAGCCGAATTGCTCGTCAATTAGTATGTTTTTTTGTGCAATGACTTTGTTCAGTCTGGGTAGAATGAGCTTTTCGGCCACTTTAGATAGTGAGCTCAGCAGACTAATTGGCCTGTAGCTTGCTGGGTCTGTAGGGTTTTTGTTGGGCTTCAGTATTGGGACCACCACTGCTGTTTTCCAGGCCCCGGGATAGTACCCCAATGCAAACATTGCGTTAACAATGTAGGTAAGTTGCACCAACGCTTTAGTCGAAAGGTTTTTGACGTCTTTGTTTTGTATATTGTCTTGTCCAGGGGCTTTGTTGTTAGGTAATTTTCTGATCGTTTGTTTTATTTCTTGTGGCAACGTCAGTTTGATTCGTTTCTTTGCGTGATCATTTTTGTTTTGCAGTTCTGTTACGGACGGACGGACTGTGTTGTCAAGGGGTGATATGTTGTAGTTTTGTTGTACGGCTTCAATTGAGTCAGCAATGAGATCCGCCTTTTGTTTGTCACTCATGTAGTTAGTATTGTCTTTAATCAATGTGGGAATATTTTCCTTTTTGTGCCTGAATGATTTCGTTATTCTCCACAATGATTTGTCCCCTGGCTTGAGGGATTTAAGGGTGTCTTCCCATGGCTGATTCAACTGTTGCCTTATTTTTTGTCTTATCACCTTGTTTAGTTTGTTGATGTCGGGTTTGATTGTTTGTATTGCTCGTCTGTGGTCCAGTCTACGTAGAGCGTTACGCACTTTGATAAGGTTTTTAATTTCTTGACTAAGGTCAAGTTTAGAAAAATTTATATTAATTTGTTTTGTGTGTTTGTTTTTGGTGTTTATTATTGCACTTGTTAATTCGGCTAGCGCCATGTCAACATCACTGTTTGTTTTTATTTTTTTATTTATGTTTATGTTATTGTCTAGTGTTTTCCTAAACTTGACCCAGTCTGTTGTTTTATACGACGTACACTTTGCTGTTGTGTTGTCTGTGTGTTGATCATTTAATGTAAACATGATTGGGTTATGGTCTGATGTCAGTTCTGTGTGTGTTGTAAGTTTAGTTATTTTGTTTACGTTTTTGTTTATGACGATGTCAATGTACGTTGGTGTTGCGTTGTTGTGAGGGAAGTGCGTAGGCTCTTCTGTGTGTAGTACGATCATGTTTTTGTCTGTTATGTGTTTGTATAAAGTACGTCCGTTTGTGTTTGTTATGTGGTTTTTCCAGGTATGATGTCGCGCGTTCAAGTCTCCTATTATCAGTGTTTTAGTTCCTATGTCGGTCAGTGTCTTTAGGTCAAGGTCCGTGAATATGTTGCGAGGGTTGTTGTACGCTGCAACAATAAAAATGTTATTTATTAATTTGATGGCAAGGTGTTCAATAGATGCTCTATTTTGAACATCAACTGTTTGATATGGGATGTTGTTTTTTATTAGTATAGCCACACCACCTCCATGTGCAGTGCGATCCCTTCTCAAAACGTTAAAATTTTTTATTTTTATTTTTGTGTCCGGTGTCAGTTTTGTCTCGTTTATTGTCATAATGTGTATGTTGTGTTTTTCGATGTAATGTCTAAGTTCTTGGACGTTATGCCTTAGACCGCACGCATTCCATGATCCAATGTTTATGGACATTGGGCAAACTTATCACGAAGAAAATTATTGAATGTGATGAACTTTTCCAGTTCGCTTTTGCAGTTTCTTAGGGCTGTGTTTAATTGCTTTACAAGTTCCAGCATTTGTTCGATGTTTATTAAGTTGTTGAGGTTTTGGATTTCTGCTGTCAATTCGTTTAGGTTGCCCATAGGGTTTTGTATGTTTTGACGCGGTTGTTGTGGTTGAATGTTTTGTTGTATTGGTGTAGTTTGTGCCGGTTGTGTTGATTGGAAGTGCATGTTTTTGTACCAGGGATTTGTTGTTGGAGGAGGAGCTGGGACGTATTTCACTCTTTTCATTTCCAGTTTTTTAATATATACTGGGCATTCTTTGTGGAATGCTAAGTGTTTACCCTGGCAGTTAACACATTTAATATTCTTGGTGGTTGTCGGGTCCTCTTTGCGCACTTTGTCGCATTCTCTGGTCCAGTGACCTTCTGCGCATTTGAGGCAATGTGGAGCCGCGCGGCAGTGGGTTGTACTATGGCCCCAGGACTGGCACCGCCTACATTGGATAATTTCGGGCGTGTTGTACCGCTTTTCCCAGGATATTTTTGTCCTGTTCACATATTGTACGTTTTTGTTTAGGTATTTGAGGTTAATCGTGCTGTCACAAATTACCAGGAAGAGTCCTTTTTTGATGTTTTTTAGTTTGTAAACCTTTTCGACATTTAGTTTATATTTGTCTTCAAGGTCTTCGATAATTTCTTCCGTGTCTGTGCTGTTGTCTAGCCCTCTTAGGATAAAGGCGTGTTTTCTGTCCGCTTTTGGGGTGTATGTGTGGTATTCTACTTTGTTTTCGTTAAAAATTTATATGTACTTTTTATATTCTTCATGATCATATAAGTATAGGTTTGTATTGTTTGCGGTATATTTAATATGAAATCCTTTATTTATCTCATTCTCTACTGATTTTACGTAGGTTTTGTGGTCGGTAGTTTTGCCGCGTATTACAATTGGTGGTGGTTTTTTTAATTTGTTATGACCCAGTTCGATTGAGTCATTGTCATCGTCTTCTTCATTTTCGTCAGTTTCTAGTGGCGCAAATCGATTTTTTAATGGTATTGTTGGGGGTTTTGGTAGGGTCTTGCCGGTTCCCCTTGAGGTCGATGGCTTGACAAACATTGAACTCAGATCCATGTTTTTGGGCGTATTGTCATCAACGATCATTTCAGTTGATGGATTATTGTTCGTAACATTCACTTGACTTAGTTTATTGTGTACTGTACCTTTATTATTCGTGTCTTTTTCACTGTCGTTAGTTTTAGTTTCACACTTTTTTGCGTTCAAATCACTGTTTGTTGTGTCTTTTTCACTGTTTAATGTAATCACTTCACTGTTTATTGTGTCCGTATCACTGTTAAATGTGTCTTTTTTCACTATATTTTCTACATTTTCGTGGTTTATTTCACAAGTATCTTGTATATTAAGTACTAGCACTTTATTTTTTGTTTCGGATGAGCTTTGCCCATCTTTATTAAGGCGTTTTAAGCCACGAGGCTTAGGCTTCATGCACTGACTTGATTTTGTTTTTTTGTTTGTTAAAAATTTGCATATAACAAAAAAATAAAATTTTGTTATGTAAGTCTGTAAGTTAGTTGTAGTCACAACGATGTGTTCACTACAGCTGTTGTACAGAGAATGGACGAGAACCAGTGTTTTTAACATAGTATGGTCGTTGACAATTTGTTACAAGTATATATCGAATCATATATAATTTTATCCAATGATAAAAAAAAAAGTGTATATGAATTATGAAAAATATGTAAATATTTTTGATTAATATCTTTGATAATATGTATTTATTGAATAATAAATAGTAATTTTTATAATAAATATGATAATTTTCATTTTTAAGAGAAAAAATTTTTTTTTGTTCAAAATCGAAGATTTTTGGCTGAAAAAAAATTTTTTTCAAAAATTTTTTTTTCAAAAATTTCAATATATCTTTACGTTTCATGACATTTTAAGTCATTTAAACACAACTTACATTTTTGAGTTTGAAACAAGGAATTCTTTCTCTTTAAGTACTATATATGATGGTGTACTATTAATATCACAAGTTATGACTTATAATTTATATGTATATAGTGACACATATTATTACTGTACCATACGAATAGAGTGTCTTAATAGATTTTATACATATATTTATTGTGATTTTTAATAGTATTATTTATAATAAATTGAATATATTGTATATATGTCATATGTTGTATAGAGTATGGTTATCGGTAGTAAAATGATAATATGAGTTTGAAACTGTGAATAAAATGTATTTTAGCTATATAAGCTATATAAATGTATTTAAATTTTATTTTAGATATAAATTTTATTTTTAGATATTAAAATAGTTTAATGTCTTTGAGATATATATAGTATAGTATATGTCAGTAATAATAATTTGAGTTTGAAGCAACGGGTTTTATGTCTTTAATATATATAATAGAAGTGTATGTCAGTAATAATAATTTGAGTTTGAAGCAACGGGTTTTATATCTTTGAGATATATAATAGAAGTGTATGTCAGTAATAATAATTTGAGTTTGAAGCAACGGGTTTTATATCTTTAATATATATAATAGAAGTGTATGTCAGTAATAATAATTTGAGTTTGAAGCAACGGGTTTTATATTTTTGAGATATATAATAGAAGTGTCTCAAATTTGAGAGCGCTCGTCTTGTGCTTGGGGCGGCACAGCGGGTTGTTCTCTACGGGGCACTCAGGGTGTGTCGGACGGTCTCGACCGAGGCCCTTCAGGTGCTCGGTGGGATGCTTCCCTGGGACCTCGAAGTATTGAGGAGGGCAGGCCTCTTCAAACCTAGAAGGGGTTACCGCTTTGGGGAGCTTGATTTGCTCTCGAATGAAGAAGTTGAGGAGTTGAGTAGGGCCGAACTCCAAACTCTCATCAATGAGAGGGCGGTTGTTCGGTGGCAGGAGAGGTGGTGCCAGACGGGGAGGGGCCGTGTGACGTTCCGGTTTATTCCGGATGTCAGGGACATAAATCGGTGGCGCAATTGGACGTTTTCCCTCTAGGAGGGTTTCCTCCTAACGGGACACGGACGACTTTGCGGCCACCTCTTTGTTAGGGGTTTGGTGGACAATCCAGGTTGCTACTGCGGTGCTGAATGTGCGGATGCAGCGCACTTTTTGTGCGATTGCGGAGCATACGACCGCTTCCGGAACCTGGATGACATGTCCATTTACTGGGAAGGGGGTTCTTGGCAGTTCGAGAGGGTCCTGGCTACCACAAGTAGCCGCAAGTGCTTCAGGGAGTTTGTGCACAGGGCTTTTGCCCTACGCACTCGATGGCTCGCTGGAGCGCAACAAGGCGAAGAGGTAGCTGTTGGAAATTAGTGGTGCATGTATGACTGTTCCTGTCCGACTGGACGAGTTGCAGTCCAAATTGGTGATGTTCCTGTGCTGTTTTCTTCGTGTTGTCGTGTCTCTTGTCAGAAGACACGACATTTTTTGTAGTTACAGGTGATGGCGCTGTTTCGGGGCGTGGCGTCGGGGGGACCCGGCGACCACACCCCACAATGATTTTATCCTAGCTGGTTAGCTGATTTTTAGACTGGCAGAGGTTTCCTGCTGCCAGTTGTTTTCTGTTGTGGCGTTAGTCCGACAATGTTCCCATTGTCGGACCCTTATTTGTTTCTTCCTTTTCTTCTTCACCAGGGGCTATCTTTGAATCTATCTGGGGCGGGATAGAGTCATTGCGGGTCAGGCTTCACCTGGTCCTTATGTGGGAGGGACTCGGCTTCACCTGGATTTTAAACTTGTTAAAATGTCATGTGTATGCCTGGCTGGTGTTTGTAAGAACGCTGGCCTGGCCTGGACATGCCAAGTAGTCACTAATGACATAACAAGGCATGTTTCAGGGACAACGCCGAACCCAGGCGGTTAATTGGGTACCATGGGTCACTTGCGTCCAAGCCCCATACACAGGGTGTTTCCGGAGGACAGAAACCTCGCGTAGAGCAAAAGGGCAAAAGCTGGCTTGATCCCGATGTTCAGTATGCATAGGGACTGCGAAAGCACGGCCTATCGATCCTTTTGGCTTGAAGAGTTTTCAGTAAGAGGTGTCAGAAAAGTTACCACGGGGATAACTGGCTTGTGGCGGCCAAGCGTTCATAGCGACGTCGCTTTTTGATCCTTCGATGTCGGCTCTTCCTATCATTGCGAAGCAAAATTCGCCAAGCGTCGGATTGTTCACCCGCTAATAGGGAACAAGAGCTGGGTTTAGACCGTCGTGAGACAGGTTAGTTTTACCCTACTGATGACTTGTCGTTGCGATAGTAATCCTGCTCAGTACGAGAGGAACCGCAGGTTCGGACATTTGGTTCATGCACTTGGTCGAGCGGCCAATGGTGCGAAGCTACCATCCGTTGGATTATGCCTGAACGCCTCTAAGGCCGTATCCTGTCTAGTGAAAGTTGGCAACGATATATATTAGGAGTTTATAACATCAGTCGAAAGGCTCAAATCAATGTGATTTTATTAGGTAATAAATTTATTTTTAATATTTATTATCGCACGAGCCCTTATATTTGCCGTGTATGATTATAGAATGACGGCCAAATAGCATGTTGCTATGTTCATTCAATCATTAACGGTCGATTATGGGTCAATTTTTTTATTATATATTCGACGTCAGAACTCGGAATCGTTTGTAGACGACTTACCTACCTAGCAGGGTGTTGTACTCGGTATAGCAGTTTCCACGCTGCGATCTGTTGAGACTCAGCCCTTAGCTTGGGGATTCGTATATTTCATTTAGAAATAAATGAAATATCGAGATTACCCCAACAAATAAAATGAAAAATTTTTTTATTCCCTTTTGTAAAAAAAAAAAGTCGAGCGAAAAAAGAAATAATTATTATTATGTTAAATTTTTTTGAAAATAAAGAGAATGTATTTTTTACATTCTCAAATAATAAACTATATATGTATTTATTTATAACTTATATAAAAATTTTTATATACAGGGAATGTATTTTTTTACATTTTCCTGTAATACAAAAGGGGGAGGGACTTTTTTTCAAATTTTTTAAAATAACTTTTATATTGCCTTCACTGTGAAGGCTTTTTTTTCAATTTTTCTAAGTTATTTATTAATTAATTAATATTAAGCCTCTAAAATAAGAGGCTTTTTTTATGAATAAAAATTAAAATATACTAAATATAACTGAATGATATTTATAATAAATGCTATCGAAAATATTTGACCTTATCGATATTTATAATAAATACTACCGAAAATATTTGAATTTATAGATATTTATAATAAATACTACAGAAAATAATCAAAGTTATTAATATTTATAATAAATTCTAACGATAATAAAAAAAAAAAATATATTAAAGACAACAACACAGTGATTTCCCGAAAAGTCTCCTATGTCGGTACTAATACTGCCTGATATTACTTAACTTTGGTGATCGGATGAGAACCAATTCAATTCAATTCAAAACATTCTTTATTTAAAATATAAAAATACAGTAAAAATTACAATAAATAGTTTGGCTTGCGCCGCTTAAGTATGTAAATTTTGTACATTGATTATTTTGTTTAAGATTTCTAGCACGAATCGTGCTTCAGCCCTTAATTATTTATTTTTACAGTTGTATGCGTAAGTGTGTTTTGTTTTATTCAAACTTAAAATATATTAACTGTTTAACATTACTTGTATTTTTAAGATAACTTTACAGGAAAATATACAAAAACCTGTTTTACATATTACCCTAAAGTTGGTTTGTATCCTTTAGCTTTATATTTCTGTTATAAAACAGAAATAAAATTGAAAAAAGTAAATAAAAATAAAAATAAAAATTTTTGTTGACCGTGTGTAGATTTGAACACTGGCCATCTAAACGGAAGGCGAGTGCTCTCACCAAACATCTGGCCAAGCTTGTAAGGTAAACCGTCAATTTGCCTTCTTGTCGGATTTTTGTATGTTTTTATTCTGTTTGTTATTGTTTTATTGTCAACTGACAGTTTGTACTATTTTTGTGTGTGCATAGTTTATATAACTTTTATTTAAAAATTTATCGATTTCTAAGTGTGTAGTAGGAGATTATGTGAAAGGGTCGGAAAGACCACTGCAAATTAGTTTGTGTTTTTGTAGAGTAAGTGAGTTTGCTTCCTTCAAAATGTTACATGTCAATTTGCTATTTTTAATTCTATTTTTGTAAAAATTATATGATATTTTGTCTATGTAATTATTGAGTGTGCTTATATTCGTTAATTTGTGTAGTACATTTACCTTAGCATATCTGTCCATGTTTAATATTAATCTAAGGCATTTGTTCTGTATTCTTTGCAGCTTCAGTCTGCAAGTGTTGGAGGTGTTTCGCCAGACTGGTGCTGCGTAGGTAATTATGGGCCTTATTATCGCGGTGTACAACAGTTTTTTGTTTTTTGTCGTGAGTTTACTATTTTTATTTAGTAAAGGGTAGAGCATTCGTATTGCTGCGTTTCCCTTTTTTAGGTGTTCAACATGCTTCACAAATGCCATTCCTCTGTCCATGTATACACCTAGGTATTTGACTGCGGACTTCGTTGGGGTGATCCTTTGATCGTTCACTCTTAGTTTTTCTGTTATTTTGGTGTTAGTAAACTTTTTTGTGTAGATAATGTGTTCCGTTTTGGAATTATTTATTTGTATTTTCCAATCTTTAGCGAAAGCAATTATCATATTTAGGTGTATTTGTAGCTGTTTTGTGGCGACTTGAGCATTATGCGAGTGTGCATAGATCGCTGTGTCGTCTGCATACACTGCTAATTTCGTTTTTGCGAACGAAGGAATTTCATTTATGAATATGTTAAACAGCTTCGGCCCGAGCACGCTTCCTTGTGGGACACCAGAGGTTGGGTGCTTTACTGATGATGTTGCTTGAGAGATTTTGACATAAAAGTCCCTGTTTTTGAGGTAATTACCAATCAGTCTAATTAAGTATGGTGGGTAATCGTAGTTGATCATTTTAAATATGATAGCCTCTTGCCACACAGTATCGAACGCTTTTTCGATATCAAGGAGGGTCATAGCCGTCACGTTATTTTTATTATAGTTAATTGTGATATCGTTGGCTATCCGAGCAACTTGCATATCCGTGCTATGCCCCTCCCTGAAACCGAATTGCTCAGGTTTTATAATTTTCTTTTTTATTGTGTGCGTGTTCAAGCGTCTAAGTATGATCTTTTCTGTTAATTTGGATAAAGTGCTTAACAAACTGATTGGTCTGAAGTTTTTAGGGTCAGAGTGATCTTGGCCTGGTTTGGGTATCGGTATTACAACTGCAGTTTACCACATTGTCGGAAAGTGCCCATTTTTTAAGATTGCGTTAATAATGTAATTCAATTTCACTATTGCTTTGGTGGTTAGGTTTTTTATAAGCTTATTGTCAATCTTGTCATGACCTGGTGTTTTGTTATTTGGCAATTTTTTTATTAAGCTTTTGATTTCTCTAGGACTCGTTAGTTTTATTTCAAGTTTATTACCGTGCAGTTGTTTTTGGAAGTTGTTTATTGTGTTATTGACCTCTGACTACTTGGGTGATTTATTGGGATTGTTTTGGATTGTTTGAAAAGTTTCTGCAATGGCCTCCGCTTTACCACGATTGGTAAGTACGGTTTTATTTTTGAAGGTCATTGCAGGTGTTGCCTCTTGCGTTTTCCTGAACGCCTTAGCAATCCGCCACAATGATTTGTCACCCGGGCGCACCTCCCCCAATGTCTTTTCCCATGCTTCATTGAGGTCCTTTTTAATGCTGTTTTTGATGGCTTTGTTAATTTTGTTGATATCTCTTTTAAGCGATGGTATATTTCGCTTTTGGTATGTTTTCCTCATTGCATTCCTCGACTTTATTAAGAGTTTTGTATAGTCGCAAAGAGGTATCCTGTTAGGGTTTATTGTTATGAGCTTCGTGTGCTTATTTTTTGTTTGTTGTAGAGATTTGGTAAATTTTTTGACAGCGTCCTCAATGTCAGCAGGAGTGTTGATCTTGTTGTCAATAAGGACTTTTTGGTTTAGCGTTTTCCTGAACTCCCCCCAGTTAGTGTTTTTATAAGAGAAAATTTTTTGTTTGGTGGTTTCCTTTTGATGATTTAGCAAATTAAACACAATGGGGTTGTGATCTGAGTTCAGTTCAGGAACTGATTTCGGCTCAGATATGTTCGATACGTTCTTATTGACAACAAGATCAATATATGTAGGTGTCGAGCCATTGTCTGGGAAGTGTGTTGGGTTATCCGTGTAATGAACTACTAAGTCATTGTCGTTAATGTATTTATATAAGGTTCTTCCATTTTTGTTTGTCCTGTGGTTTTTCCATTGGGCATGCCTTGCGTTAAAATCTCCAAATAGAAGAACCTTATTGCCGGTTTTGGTTAGCATGTCTAGGTCATTTTTACTAAGACTATTTCTGGGATTATTGTACACCGCGACTAGGTTTGTGTTGTCAGATAGTCTAAGGCAAATGTTCTCTATTGCACAGTTACAATTTGTTTGGATTATTTGATGGGGGATGTTGTTTTTTATAATGACAGCTACTCCGCCTCCATGAGCCGTGCGATCCTTTCTTATTACGGTGTAATTTTTTATTTTAAATTTGATATTATCAGTCAGTTTGGTTTCATTTATAGCTATAATATCTATATTTTTTTGCATAATAAAATATTTTAATTCATTGAGTTTTGGCCTTAGGCCGTTGGCATTCCAGGAGGCACAGCTCATGGTTGGCATTGTCTGTCATTTCCTGATGCAAAATATTTTTGACAAAAATTGTTGAACGTTAAGAATTTGTCGAGTTCTGTATGACATTGTTTTAAGTTATTTTTTAGCTCCTTGACATATTGTAGCATTTGGTTAATGTTAATTAATGAATTGAGTTCTGCAAACTCACTTACCATTTCATTAAAGTTCAAATGTTGCTGTTGTATTGGTGTTTGTTGGTGAATGCTGGGTCCCGGCATGATTCTGGGGTTAGATGGCGGGATACTTGTGTTGTTATGGTTCTGGAAGTTAATTCGCCATGGGTTTATGGCTGGCTGTTGTGCTGGGATGTATTTTGGTTTTATTAATGTTTGTTGCACTTTTTGTTTATTTTCAAGTTTTTTGATGTAGGCAGGGCATTTCCTGTCATATGCCAAGTGGTTTCCCGCACAGTTTACACATTTTATGAGTTTATTACTTTGTGGATCATCTTTTTGTACTTTTTTACATTCGTGGGTGAAGTGTGGATCTGCACACTTTAGGCAGGCTGGCGTAGCTCTACAATTAATTGTTCCATGGCCCCAGGCCTGACATCGCCTACATTGGACTATTTCTGGGGCGTTGTATCTTCTTTCCCAGCTAATTTTTGTATGGTAGACATATTTGATATTTTTATTCAAATGTTTTAGGGTGATGTCGTTATTTACAACAACCAAGTATAGTCCTCTTCGAGTATTCTTTAGCTTGAATAAGTTGTGCACTACTATTCCGTGCTTTTCTTCAAGTTCTATTTTTATTTGTTCTGATTCTGGTTCACTATCTAGTCCTCTGAGTATAAATGCATGGTGCCGCAAGTTTTTTGGGGTGTACGTATTATATTCTATTTCTGTTTTGTTTTTTATATGATCCAGATAAGTTTGGTATTCACCCATGTCATGGACGAATAAATTTGTGTTGTTTTGTGTATATTTGAGATGGAACCCTTTTTTTACATGCTCGTTAATTTTCGCTACAAACTCCTGGTGTCGGTTGTTTTTTCCATGTATTACTATGGGTGGAGGTCGTTCTTTTTTTGGTTTTTCTTGTTGTTTCTCGTTATCATTGGATGCTTGGGAGTCAGCATCATCTTGTTTTGTTTTGTTGAAAAATGTTTCAATTGTATCATTTTTGCTGTTATCCTTTAAGCATCCTGGCTGGTCGAAGGTATCCATGTTTTCTGGATTTGATGGTTTTTCTTGTGTATCACTAGATTTCATGTTTTGCACTAATTTTGCACCTTCGTCAGTTTCTAGCAGGTTTAATACATTTTTAATTATTCCGCTTGCTTGTGGTTGGGAACGGCATGGCCGCCCCCTTTTATTTTTTGTGACTTGACCCTGTGGGTCGTTTTTCATGCACTTTCTATTAGTTTTAATTTAGAAAGATTTTTTTATAAATTTAATAAATTATTTGAAAGTAAGCTATTATGCAACGCACTAATTGTTATTATCTATTTATTTGTAATATGTTTGTTACAAGTAATACACGTCTATTCAGTACAGCTACTGTTTAGACAATGGGATGAGAACCAGTGTTTTTAACATAGTATGGTCGTTGACAATTTGTTACAAGTATATATCGAATCATATATAATTTTATCCAATGATAAAAAAAAAGTTTATATGAATTATGAAAAATATGTAAATATTTTTGATTAATATGTTTGATAATATGTATTTATTGAATACTAAATAGTAATTTTTATAATAAATATGATAATTTTCATTTTTAAGAGAAAAAATTTTTTTTGGTTCAAAATCAAAGATTTTTGGCTGAAAAAATTTTTTTTCAAAAATTTCAATATATCTTTACGTTTCATGACATTTTAAGTCATTTTAACACAACTTACATTTTTGAGTTTGAAACAAGAAATTCGTTCTCTTTAAGTACTATATATGATGGTGTTGTCCAATGCTAAAAAAAAGTGTTGGGGCGATGATCGCTGGTTCAAGAAAACTAAAATATTTCCCAACAATTAGCGAGTTTTTAGAACGTTTGAGAACTATGGACTGTATGAAAAATAATATGTACTCACCAGTTTTTTATCCAGGTTGACACTAGTTAAATAATAAAGTTGATATTTAAAGGTTTAATAGGATAAACTCAGAAAAAAAAGGAATTTAGGAAAATTTATCAAACCTTTACGGTGAATTTGTTCACGCTTTTTTTAATGATAGTTTATTGGCTTTGATTGATACACCTTTTTTATAATAAAAATTGCACGGATAAATCTCCAATATGTGGGCCACTCGAGTAAAATCGAATATGCGTTAAATCACCTCAATGGCGGGAAAAGTAGAAAATGTTAAGTTCACTGCACTAAATCACATGTGGTTCACTTGTATTTATCGATATGAATTCAAAATTAAACTTGATTATCAAGATAAAAATCGATTAAGAAATTAAGCTTTAACACATTGTTAAATAGAAAAGTTAAATGTTGAAAACCATGCGTTTCAACATTGAAAAATTGAAACTTTTGAAAAAGAGAACAGAATCACTGACTCGACAACGTTTAAATTATATTTTTAGATTGATTAATTAAATCAACCGAAAGAAAAGATCCATTCAGATCGAGAAACGAATTAATAATAATTAAAAAAGTAAAGAGTTATGAACTCACTGGGCCGGTTCCGAAAGCCGACCCATTTGAAAATAAGTAAACAACTTATACAGCACACAGACTACTGTGAAGGCGGACTCATAGTCACCGCAACGGATGTTTGGTAAAGTCAGTTAGTACCAACTCAGTATTAATTAAAATCACTAAAGAAAAAAAAACAAAAACACTAACTTTGTGAAATGTCCCTAACATAAGTCGCCCCCCCCAAATTCGATAGAATTTGAGCCTACCTAAACAAAAAGGGAAAAATTCAGTTACATGGGACCGAACAAATTGAAAGTGTCAACAATGTATATGAAAGAAGAGAAAACAAAGAATATTTGAAATCTAACGGATAAAATATTTGAATTCCAAAAAAAAAATAAATAAATGGGGGAGCGAAGGATAAAACGGGATTACTCGATCGACCCACGCAATGGAAGCAGTCTGGCGACCGCCCGAGTAACTACTTGCTGATCCGCAAGTTTTATATCGGCAACACGAGGTATACCGTCTGCAGACATGTGAAGTCTGATTATACGACCAATAGGCCAAGAAAGTGGGGGAGTTTGATCCCCTTTTACTAATACGACATCCCCAACCTCAGGGGTGGCGGCAGGCGTTTTCCATTTGTTTCTTTGAATTAAAGTATTTAAATACTCTTTAGACCAACGCTTCCAAAAACTTTGAACCAACTGGCGCAGGTTCAGCCAACGGTCACGAACGGGCTGTTCACAAGGTGGGTAACGTTCGGGCAACGAGGTCAAAGGGGTGCCGGTAAGAAAGTGTCCAGGGGTTAAATAAGACGATGCCTCAGAAGGATCAGCAGGCAGATCGCACAGTGGGCGACTGTTCAACACCGCTTCAATGCGGGCGAATATCGTGAAATAATCTTCAACGGAATAGGAAGATTCCTTGAACATGCGTTTGAGGAGCGATTTGGCGGATTTGACGCCAGCTTCCCATAAACCCCCGAACCAAGGTGCATATGCACAGTTGAAATGCCATTGTACACTTTTAAGAGACAAATAATCGGAGATATTCTCGTGATTTTCTTCTAAGAAAATAGAAATTACATTTAAAAGGCGTGAGGCGCCAAGAAAATTCCGACCTTGATCGGAATATATGTCGGATGGAAGACTCCGACGAGCTACAAATCGATCCAGTGCTGCTAGAAAGCATTGAGTAGTGAGTTCTGAAGCGAACTCAAGATGGACACATTTTGTGGAAAAGCACACAAAAATGCAGAGATAACCTTTTGTTAAACGAGGTTTACGTGGGTTGCCGGATTTAACAATGAACGGACCGGCGAAATCGACTCCGGTATGAGAAAATGGTTTAGAGGGGGTGACTCGAGATTCGGGTAAAGCGGCCATTTGAGGCGCGAAGGGCACAGCACGAAATCTGTAGCATGTGGGACAGTTACGGATCACTTTCCGAACGAGACCACGAAGCCCGGGAATCCAATAAATAGCTTGAACAGAAGCTTGGACTGCTCTGGGCCCAGAATGAAGAGAACACAAATGAGCATGAACGCATATTAATTGGGAGATGTGTGCCACTTTGGGCAACAAAATGGGGTGCTTGGAAGCTGAAGAGAGTGGGGAGTGGTTGAGGCGACCACCCACTCTAATTATGGAAGAGGAATCTAAAAACGGACTGAGCGAGCTGAGACTGCCTTTAAGAGCTTTATGAGCGGATAACAAACGAATTTCGGAGGAATAATAATATTTTTGAGTTAGATGAATGATTTTGATTTTCGCAAAATCTAATTCAGTGACGGACAACGGACCAGAAGTGGGTTCTAGATGCTGTAGGCGTGCTTTACACTGTTTGATGAAACGAAGCATCCATGCGACTACTCGGATCAAACGCGTCCATGACGAAAAGCGAGAAAATAATTCTAACATTTGATCCGGAGTAATTAAATTGGCTGCGAGAGCCAAGGGTTTAATTTCGGGCAGCTCAGCAATATTGGAAATTGTATCCGTAAAAGGAGGGGGCCACTGACTGAGAGGCTCCGAAATTAGCGATGGTCCGTGAAACCACAAGTTATGTTGAGTAGATTTGCAAAACTGATCAGGGATCAGTCCGCGAGATGCGATATCAGCAGGGTTGACAGAAGTGTGAATATTAGACCAGCACAATTGTTGAGTAATTTGTTGAATGGCTACAACACGATTGGCAACGTAAACTTTGAGTAAATGTGGAGGAGTGTTGAGCCAATATAAAACGATGTGAGCATCGGTGAATAAACGTGGGGGAATTTTGAACAAATTCGGCATAGTTTGACGGACAGACGAGGCTAAGCAGAAGTGCTCCGCAGAGTTCCAGGCGCGGTATGCTCAGGGTTTTTAATGGAGCCACCTTGGTTTTAGCAGCAAATAAATTTGATGTTATTGAATATCCATTACCACAACAGAGATAAAGCACAGCTGCGTATCCAAGCTGACTCGCGTCAGAGAAACCGGCCAACCATACCGACCTACTTTCTGAAGGAGCAATAAAAACGGGGAATGCGAATTTGAGCTACGAGATACATGTTTTGTTGATGGAGGTCCCAAATTTGACGAATATGTGGAGGTACAGGGTCGTCCCACCCTGAGTGATCTAACCATAACTTTTGCAGAATACACTTCAAGCTAAAAGTAATAGGTGCTAAAAAACCCAAAGGATCATACACTCCTGCCACATGTGAAAGCAAAGTGCGTTTTGTCAAAACGTTTTCGAATGATTTAAATTGAAATAGAAAACTATCTGTGTTTGGGTCCCACAGCAGCCCAAGTATTTTGAACACAGTCTCCGTTTCGAACATAAATGGCGTCTCGATGTGATCTACGGGGAGATCAGCTAATATGGAAGGATCGTTACTAGTCCATTTTCGCAACTCAAAACCTCCCCTACTCATTAAAGTTTGTAATTGCATCAGTAAAGTTTTGGCTTGTTCAGGAGACGAAGCACCAGTAATAATATCATCAACGTAAGTGTTGTGCAGAAGGGCTTGAGAAGCCAAAGGATAATGATTGCCTTCGTCGATAACTAATTGTTTTAGGCACCTTTGTGCAAGAAAAGCGGAAGGAACTAATCCGTATGTTACGGTATTTAGTTCAAATTCAACGACGTCGGATTCAGTGGATGGTCGGTAAAATATATGCTGATAAGTACGATCTTCTGGACGTACCAAAATTTGTCGATACATTTGACGTATATCAGAACACAAGGCTATTGCGTTAAAACGGAATGAGTAAAGGATATCCGAGATATCGTTTTGTAATTTAGGACCGGCCAACAATAATGAATTTATAGAAATTTTGTTATAACCTGGGTCCGATGCGTTAAAAACAACACGTAATTTGGTGGATGTACTAGTGTCCTTAGTGACACAATGATGGGGAATTATGTAACTTGATGAGTTAGTTGCCTTTGATGAAATGATATAATGAAATGTATTCATCCATGAATTCGGTATACGCCTTGTATTTTTCTGGACATTTAGACAATCTTTTTTCCAAATTAATAAAGGAAGCGAATGAACGCTCCTTGTTGAAAAGAGCAGGGATGCTGCCCGGACGAAACGGAAGAGCGACAATGTATCGACCCGTTGAGTCACGCGAATGCGTGTCTTTAAAATGGCGTTCCGCCAAAATATCTAAAGGATTTGAGGGGATGGAAACCGAAACTTCTTCAGTTTCCCAAAAATTTTGTAAGTGATCACTTATTTGAGCAGTGCTCAGAAGTGAAATGGGTTGAGTAGGGGGGTTGCCCTCAACAGGACCGATAATTAACCACCCAAAAATGCTGTTTATGGCGGAAGGGAATCCCTGAATAGTTTGAGAATCCGTACATGATAATATAGAGGGGAACAAATCTGCCCCTATTAAAAAATCCACGGGGGATGACTTATAAAATTGGCTATCTGCCAATTTGAGTGACGTGAAGCGACTGATGACTTCTTGAGATAATTCAATTGAAGGTAAATTTAACGAAATAGTAGACATGACATATGCAGTTGTAGAGACTTTTATGTCAGAATATTTTGACTTTAAAATACACGAAACCGTACCATGACAAGAGGTTTCGGTGGCGCCAATACCAGAAATTTGAGTTGAAGTGGGTTTAATAGGTAAACCCAGAGCACGACAACATGATAATGAAATAATTGACACTTGGGAGCCAGGGTCCACAAGTGCCCGAACAGAAAGATAATTACCACTGGGGGTATTAATTAAAATTTGAGCTGTGCCCAGTAAGACCCCTTGTGGGTTTTGGGCATATGAAGTACATGACAGCGCCGGGATGTCGTTACCGGTGCTGTGAGGGGGTTGAGTGCTTAAGTTTGAGGGAGACGCATTCAAATCCGAAACGGTGGCTTTAGTTGCCGGCGTGACCGGTGATTGAAACCCAGGATGAAGGGTAGTGTGATGTTGATTAGAATCACACTTGCGACATACATTTTTAGAAGCACCTTGGCTTCGGAGATGAGAACCTAAACAATTGAAACAACGAGTAAGTGATTTTAAATATTGATATTTATTCGATAATTCCATTTTTAAAAATGATGGACAGGCTGAGAGATTGTGAGGGCCTCTGCAGCGAATACACTTTGAAATTTGAGAGTTTTGTTTAAATGAAGAAATTTTATTCGTGTTGTGAGCGGT